>NW_027122693.1:799858-1440549 GCF_030686945.1 Centruroides vittatus
AAGCGCAGTTGAATTAACAAGTAAATTGTCATTTTCATTCAATTTCATGTAATATTTTGCTTTCATTTATATAGAATTGGAATGTTTTGTTATAATTCCATAATAACGAAAGTTGCTTTTCCTGTTAGAAGGTAAAACATTAACTTATTCACGTGATCAGATCATGGCTTAGTACCTTATTCTCAGGGTTCCACTTAATGTTTCTAAATCGTCACTATTGGGGCATCTTCGGCAACGTTGCCTATCTTAAACAATTTGCTGTTAAGCATATTTCATTTCTACTGTTTATTTGAGTTCACTAATTCATTTTACTTTATATTGCTTTTAACTTGCATTATAATGTTTTCATTTATTATCTGTTTCATTTTTTTTACATTTTCTTTACTTAAATATGCCTTTGATTTTGTATTTCGTTCTTATAATATTAAATAGGTCTTTGAAAGAGTATTTCTTTGTTTTAATAGTGAATTTTAACGTATACATTGTTAATAACACAAATTTATATACCTCCCTATCTTGCTCCATTACTGTTGCCGAAGTTGCCCCTGGTATGGGGGCAACTTCGGCAATCGCTATCTCTTTATAAAGTTGTTATTATTATAATTATTTTTATTTCTAAACTGATTTTAACCAGTTCTATGGTAAGGTTTCATTCTGGTAGACAATAAACAACGCTTTTATTTCAGTTTACAGCAGTATTTATTGCACAAAATTTAACTTATTCTTAACATGCCGAAGTTGTCCCGGTCTCCCCTACTTTTCTATACAGTAATTATTTTTTCACGAACTTTGTAAAAATATGTTTAGTTTATCACATTAAATGAATCACATTACAAGATATCTCTGGTGTGAAAAGGACATAATTTTGTGTTTTTATTAAAACATTGCGATATTTCATTGTGATTTTTGTGAAGATTTTATTAAATATATTTAACTGAATGGCAATTCCAGATTTTGAGCTGAAAGATCTGAGGAGTAATCGAGATAACTCCAACTAGCGGCGGCGTTGATGATTGCGGGGCCCCGGGCGACAGATTTTTGCTAAACCCTTGTTCTTTGTGCAAAGTATGTGAATTGAAAATAGGTATTTCTGATGATTAACGAGAAATGCAAAAGTCATAAATAAATAAATTTAGTGTTAAAATATTATATTAGAAGATTTATAAAAGTTAACAGTCATAAAGACGACAAATTAGTAATCATGATAAACTAACGTACTTAAATGTCTTAAAAGACATACGCAAGAATTTAAAAATGATGTTTGCGGCTTATAACTAATAGCTAAGGATAAAATAAAAAGTTTTAAATATCAACTTTTTTCTACTCGAGTTGTTGCGCGAGACCCCTGCAAGAGCGAGGCCCCGGGCGATTGCCCTGCTCGCCACCCCCTAAGGCCACCACTGACTCTAACGCCTGTACACAAATTAGTATTTTTATCATAGAATGCAATGGTTCACTCCACAGAACTTTCAGAGCCAGTTGTGGACTCATATGTACTATTATTTATATTTCATATTTAATCAGCTCACACTGTAGTCTCTTCTTCTTGTTACTTATATATGTGAACGAATAAATGTTTCAACATTTTAAAACGAATATCTTGCACATTAATGTACGGAGTTTGGGTCTTTGACCTGACTCTGCTCCTTACAGATATGTAAATTGATTTCAAAGATAACAAAAATAAAATTTTACGAAATGTTATTTGTAGTTCTACTTTAAATCAAGTTCAAATATGGTTTTTGAATTATTAATAATGTAGTTTTTGAGTACAATTATGTGTAAAGTTTGCAAATATTTTTAGTTCGTATGTATACAGTCGGATAATTTCATTCATTTATACCCTGTTGCGTATTTCAAATCGTATTTAAACACGATTATATTGCTTAAGTAGATAATAAATATAATAGAATACCAAAACACAATTTATTTTAATTCAAATATTCCACCTTCCGAAAGGTGTTAGATGACCGCACATTTTTTATTGTTAGAGGAAAAATATAATGCACTGTACAGGGTCAAAACAATACTAATTTGAGGTGCAGAGCATATATTTTAAATGAAATAAAACATTATGATTTAAAGTTGCACCTCAAAATTTAGTTATTTATTTTTAATTACATGCTTGCAGTTTATTTTTTTGTTTAGAGTTGGTAATTATTAATACATTTAAATAACAATTTTATTAATATTAATTAAAATACTTTTCTGTTTTCCGTTATAATTCATTCCACTTTGGTATGAATTTTATAATATTCTTACATTTTAATAACATTATTTTTTAATTTTTTTGAACTTTGCTTCATTCGCTTTTATTTCATCTGGCGATAGTTTCCAGTATTTCAGTTCTTTTAAAATTTTACGTTGAAAAACTCTCATTCTAAGCGATGTCAAAGTTATAAAAGTTTAGTGAAATATTTATTGCATTCGATTTTTACAATTACTTTTTCTTATTGTGCTAATTCCATTTGGAGTCCAGAGAACATTTCTTTAATGTTCTCCCTGTCTCCGGCAGTTATAATTAACTGTTCCATGTTAATACCAGTCCAGGCCTTGATGTTTCTAGCCGAGTCAATCTCACTAATAATTGCTAATAAATCATAAAAACTTAGAGATATAAAATTCGATAAATTATCGATATCCATTAACGTGTTTCTAGTATAGCGCTTTTATACATACGTACTGTAGTACATCTGTAGTGCCGCAAATTGACATACGAGTAATTGCATAATAAATTTTATGACTAACGATATGTAGTTAGTCATAAAATTTATGAATAACTAGATATTGTTAGTAAACAAAATACACGATTATATTAATTTATGTAAAGTGCATGGAGTTAATTTTCTTACCTTCCATAAGTTTTTTTGTACCGCGCTTACGAAGTTAATTTTCGTCACCAAAATATAATATAATTTCTCAGTGACTGTGAAACTTTTACCTATATTTTGCTAAGAGGGTAATGGAAAGAAAATAATCAGACACGTGAGTGTAAATTCAAAACTCTCGTGCAATCTTTATCCCAAAGTGGAAAACTCGGCGAAAGGCTATGCTACGTGTTGGACGAAGACCTCGAAAAGAATACGTTCTCAAAATTAACTTTTCTATCAGTAAAGCTGGAATTTCCTTACGTATCTCTAAATAATTTCCAAAAAGTAAACGCAAGTACGTGCAAAACTCTATATTTTTATATTATTACATATTTAAATATTCGATTTATAAATAAAACACAAAACTGAAGTATGTAGGAAAATCATGTATACGAATTAAATATTTTCTAAATATTTTTCCAATCTTGCATCGCTTAATTATTTTCACTTATTTATGATAAAGATTTCTCTTTAAAGCAACTTACATCAATTTATTGTTTCTAACTTGTTTGGATTTTTAAAATATGATTAAAAACTGCAGCCCAAAATTGTGCGATGTTAATCGTTTAGACGAGTTTTCTTTTCTTATAAATTTTCTACGTGGACTTAACGTATTAATAGGACTTTATACCGAAACAGGAAAAACTATTACAGGTGATAAAATAAAGATTTTTTTATGTTTCTGCTTACGAACTGCTCCTTGTGTTGATAACCAATACACCGGTATAAAGTACAATTAAAAACTATAAGACAACTAAATGTGAATTTTCTTTTCCTTCACGCGGGATTGCGGGCTTGTTCGTGTTTGTTTGAAACCATCAATAGTAGTGGTTTGGAAAGCTTTGATCACAAAATTAATTTTCTAATTACAAATTTGAATTAAATTAATTTTATTTTAATAATAATGCAAAGTTTCTGTATTAATTATTAAATGTTTTTATAAATTAATTATTTTATAGAAGATATATGATTGGTCGGTTTTTGATATAAATTGAGTTTTAAGGAAAGTTAGAATTTATTTTTAATACCAAGATTAAAAATTGTAATCATGGAGAGATATGGTTTTATTATTACTTACGACGGTGATAGAAATTATTCTGTTTCTCCTCGTTTGTACAAGTCTATAGATACGTGTATTGCTGCGGTAAATAATTTTTTTTTCGATATTCCTGATTATCTCCCTATTGTTTTACGTTATTTTAAAGTTAACGACGAAATATGGAAAGGAGATGGAAAATTTGATTTTATAATTGTTGACGAGAATGGAAGAATTTATGAAGTTAGTAATAAATTATATTATTCGTTTGAGGAATGTTCAGAAGTTATGAGAGAAATTTATATAGAAAGGAACAAAAAGAATATATTAATATTTAGGGAGATAATTTGTGGATCAAAGCATTATAAATTGACTAAAGCTTATAAGTTTGATTAATATGTATTTCAAACATCCTAGTAACTGTATAATCGTTGGACCTTCGCAATGCGGAAAGACAACATTAGTGAGAAAAATTATTCGTAACAAAATTTATGAAAAGACATTAAAAAAGGTTCTATGGTGTTATTCCGTATATTTACCGTTTTTTCACGAGGAAAAAGATGTTACATTCATGTATGGCTTACCCGAATCCGTGCAAGGATGGGATTTAATAATAATTGATGATTTGATGCATGAACTCAGTTCAAAAACTACATTTTTGTTTACAACAGAGTCTCATCATTATAATGTAAGCGTGATCGTGATAATGCAAAATTTGTTTCCAAAAAATAGAATTATGAGAGATATAACTTTAAACACGCATTATTTGATATTATTTAAAAATAATCGCGATGAAAGTCAAGTAAGTTGTTTGGGACGGCAAGCTTTTGCTTGTAAATGTGATTTTTTTATGGATGCATATAAAAAAGCGACAGAAAAGGAATTCGGTTATTTGTTATTAGATTTTCATCCTAAAACGAATAAGAAATTTTCTGTGAGAGATTCGTGTTTTCCTGACGAACAAGGTATTTTTTGGATATACTTACCAATAAAATGAAGAACATAAAGAAAAATTATCATATGTTAGCACTTTTGTCTAAGACTACTCCTTCTCAACGAAAAGCAATATTGAAAGAAGCTACTCCGGATCAAATTAAAGTTTTGTGTGAAATATGCGATAATTTGCGGAGAGGAAATATACCTGCCGGTGTTCGTAAATTACAAAAATATAAAAAAATTATCAGGAAATTAAGTGAAAAACACGTTCCTTTAAATACTAAGAAAAAAATTTTAGTTAATCAATCTGGTGGATTCCTTCCTCTTCTACTGGCTCCGTTATTGTCTATGGCAGGTGGATTAATTGGTAAAGTAATAGGAAAAAGAATCTAATGGCGAAACAAATGGCTCTTGTCCCTCCTGAATTGTTGTCGGCATATCGAAAACCTGAAATAAGAATTGGTAATAATATCGAAGAATTACTTGAGACTGGTGATTTATCTGATGATAGTAAAGTCAAATTATTAAGTCAATTGATTTCGAGATATCAGAAAACAGTTCATGCGCCAAAAGAACCTGTTAGAGTATCTGTTGTATTCGACAAAATCGAAGAAACAGAATCTCAACCTGAAGAAAAAGCTGTCGATGATGCATTTATTAAACAAATAATTTTATATGTACCACAATTATATCAAAAATATATACCACATTTAATTCATAAGTTGAATCAAAGTCATTACGGATGGAATTCTAAAGGTAAATTAAGTTATTTTTATATTAATTTGCATAATAATATTGTAACGATGTCGTAAGATTACCATACCAATTTTAAAGATTTTTAACTTTATTGGTTTTTCTGTGTTTTTTAAAGGAACTTTTAAAACGTAGGCAGTTGAGTAGCCTAAAAAGGAAGGTCCGGCTGTCTATAAAATTGTTCTGGAACATCAGTGTAAATGGTGATCGTCTAATAAATTTTGGAGCGACTTGTCTCTTGTTTCTAAAAAAAAATATTTATCCATCCGACGAAAATTAAACAAAAATTTACTTTAAATTCGTCACCAGAGGGATACATCGGCGTAATCTACATTAAACAGCGCTAATTTTCAGTGGATAAAAGGAACCGAGATCTCGACGGGATAAGGATGACCTAAAGATGTCGTAAGATTACCATACCAATTTTAAAGATTTTTAACTTTATTGGTTTTTCTGTGTTTTTTAAAGGAACTTTTAAAAAGTAGGCAGTTGAGTAGCCTAAAAAGGAAGGTCCGGCTGTCTATAAAATTGTTCTGGAACATCAGTGTAAATGGTGATCGTCTAATAAATTTTGGAGCGACTTGTCTCTTGTTTCTAAAAAAAATATTTATCCATCCGACGAAAATTAAACAAAAATTTACTTTAAATTCGTCACCAGAGGGATACATCGGCGTAATCTACATTAAACAGCGCTAATTTTCAGTGGATAAAAGGAACCGAGATCTCGACGGGATAAGGATGACCTAAAGATGTCGTAAGATTACCATACCAATTTTAAAGATTTTTAACTTTATTGGTTTTTCTGTGTTTTTTAAAGGAACTTTTTAAAAAGTAGGCAGTTGAGTAGCCTAAAAAGGAAGGTCCGGCTGTCTATAAAATTGTTCTGGAACATCAGTGTAAATGGTGATCGTCTAATAAATTTTGGAGCGACTTGTCTCTTGTTTCTAAAAAAATATTTATCCATCCGACGAAAATTAAACAAAAATTTACTTTAAATTCGTCACCAGAGGGATACATCGGCGTAATCTACATTAAACAGCGCTAATTTTCAGTGGATAAAAGGAACCGAGATCTCGACGGGATAAGGATGACCTAAAGATGTCGTAAGATTACCATACCAATTTTAAAGATTTTTAACTTTATTGGTTTTTCTGTGTTTTTTAAAGGAACTTTTAAAACGTAGGCAGTTGAGTAGCCTAAAAAGGAAGGTCCGGCTGTCTATAAAATTGTTCTGGAACATCAGTGTAAATGGTGATCGTCTAATAAATTTTGGAGCGACTTGTCTCTTGTTTCTAAAAAAAATATTTATCCATCCGACGAAAATTAAACAAAAATTTACTTTAAATTCGTCACCAGAGGGATACATCGGCGTAATCTACATTAAACAGCGCTAATTTTCAGTGGATAAAAGGAACCGAGATCTCGACGGGATAAGGATGACCTAAAGATGTCGTAAGATTACCATACCAATTTTAAAGATTTTTAACTTTATTGGTTTTTCTGTGTTTTTTAAAGGAACTTTTAAAACGTAGGCAGTTGAGTAGCCTAAAAAGGAAGGTCCGGCTGTCTATAAAATTGTTCTGGAACATCAGTGTAAATGGTGATCGTCTAATAAATTTTGGAGCGACTTGTCTCTTGTTTCTAAAAAAAAATATTTATCCATCCGACGAAAATTAAACAATAAATAGTATGTGTTAAATAACACATAAACGTATGCACACAGAAAAATAAAGTTCGTTTTTTGTGACGAAGGTTCTGGCTCTTCCGAAATTCTTGTTTTTTGCCAAAAAGACGCGTAGTTTCATTTGTCGCTTTTTTTCTTTCTTCAAGCAAATGTCGGTGGCAAATAGAAATACACCAATAAATTATGTATTGTTAAAAAATTCTAAAGTACTAAAATTCTATCCCAGAACAGGTATATCAAATACGCTTCTAGGCCGGTATGTGCCATTCTTGTAAATATGTTTGCGCTACAATATAAATCCAATAGCTTAAAATTGGTTCCTTTCTACTTTTCCCGGATAACAGAGGGAAAGTATGGCGATCGGTAAAAAAAATGATCCCTGAAAATTTTCATAATAGCGAGGTTGAGGCCGAAGTTTTAAACGCGAAAACGTGTACGTCGGACGTTCGGCGCCGCTTTCCCGTAAGCCTAGAAGTTTGACAATGGCGTTTGGAAAGTCGAGCATGATTCCACTGACTTTCCAAACGCCATTGTCAAACTTCTAGGCTTACGGGAAAGCGGCGCCGAACGTCCGACGTACACGTTTTCGCGTTTAAAACTTCGGCCTCAACCTCGCTATTATGAAAATTTTCAGGGTTCATTTGTCCAGTCCGACCGTTATAACTTATTCTTTGTTAAGTATAAAACAACGATTTACGATTAGTGATCTTATACCCAAAGATCCTAACACAACTCCTAACCGTTTGGGCTCTGCGCTTATTATTATCATAATTATTATTAATTATTTACACAGGAATAATAATAAAAAGAATTATAATCAGCTGAGCTGATTATTATTATTATTAAAATTTTGAATTTATAAACAAAGTGTTCAAACTTTTCTACAAAAACTAAAATTTACTGTTGTATATTAAATATTTTTTATTAATAAAAATTTAAGATTTGTTTTAGTTTTTCACATTACAGTCAAACCTGTTTTTATGCGGTCTTTTTCTGTGCGGTTTTTTTTGTGCGATTTTTTATTTGTGCGGTTGGCGACTAGTCTCGTGCGATTCGTCATGTCTCACGTTGACTTATTATAGCTAAATAAACTTATTATAGCACAAATGAACTTATTATAGTAATATTATTGCATTAATATGCGAAAAATGAAATAATTTACTTTTTAAGTCAACAAAACACCACCTGGACAAAAATATGTAAAACAGACGATAGACCGGATGATGCAGTCAAGTGCTGACATCTGTTGTCAATAAATTCTATTTCGTACGGTTTTGAGTTATTTTCTATGTGAGACTTCTTTTATGCGGTCCCTATTGACCGCATAAAAAAAATATTTTTTAATTGTGTTGCGAAAACTATTTTTTATAGCCCCTCGTGAAGTTTCGTGCGATTTTTTTATGCATTTTTTTAATGCGGTCCCTATCCCCCGCATAAAAACAGGTTTGACTGTATTTATTGTTGTTTTATTTCTTGTTTAATATTTTTTGTGCGCTCTATTTCTTGTGAGAGGGAGGGAGCCCGGTAATAAGAGAATCTCTAGGGCTCCAAAGTGGGTTAATCCGGCCCTGACAGTGGAATTATTAGTTGTTTATCGGATCATCATTCATTCTTATATATGTTGATTTTAATCCATAGTTAAAAAATGAAATGATGTTTTAATATTTTTATTAACGATGTCTCCAAACTTCAGCGAATTCTTCTGCGAGAAGAATAATTTATCAAGAAACACGAGGCCAGAGTAGTCACGTGACCGGACTGCACCGACAGATTTCACGTGACAAGCTTTGTACATGTCCGCCGTCCGATGTGTCGCTCCGCGATGAAAACAAGCTTATGAAATGGCGTCTGTCAACGAGCCACAATCGGTAAGTAGTTCTGTGATTTTTTTGTTTATAGCACTTTATGTACGGGTCGCCCGAAGAAATGTTATGCATTTTCTGAATGTCTACTAAACATTTCTTCTTTTTAATATAAAATAATTTTAGAAACTCATATTCTCTTAAACTGTATAATTACCCCAAAGTATTTCCTCATCGACAAATTCCATTTTTTCTATTTAATAACTTATAAATTTATCAAAATATATCGGTAAAATCAGTTTTCGGACTACTAGTCAGATGTTTTTAATAATTTCCTTGGCATTTACTTAGAAATAAATTTTAAAAAGCACTTACACTTTATACGGTAATTTTGGATCGGCAGTCTGCGTTATTTTGAACGTAACCTTTGACCTGAGATTATACAATAAAAATAATCATTTCAAGTATTTAATCAAGTTGGACAATTCGCAGTTTCACCGTAGAAAAACAAAATATGTTCAGAACTCACATGTTTCTCCGAATAACCTACAATTCTTGTGTGACGTCAAGACACAGGTACTGTTACGAAACTAACTCTTCGTTATTAGACTAATTATTTAAAATATTAATTAAATATTATAACATAATTTTAAAATTATATTAATTTAATTACATTAAAAGAATATAATATATAATATTAGATTATTTCTCGGAGAAATTTTTACGTATCTCACTTCCACCCCATAAAGGAACCTTTTTCAGCCCATTGTGCGGCCAAAAACTTCCCGGGGCTCTTTTATTGAATTCGATGATGGATCCCCAGAGCCTATACGCCTCGTACTATCAGAGTTGATAGATATACTGGGGTAAGTTCAAGAAACAAACAGTTAAGTAAGCAATAATCCATTGGTTTGCTTACTTAACTTCTTGTTTATTGAAATCGCTCCCGGTCACAGAGCTACGTTTAAAAACAGAATTCGTGTATCAGGTGACCGATAGCTGGGGTTGGAGTCGCTTTGCGGCAGGAAGAAGCTGTTTTATCCATTTCATTAGTAGATTGGATTGGATTATTTGGTTACACGTGGTCGATCTGCCGATGGAGATGCCATTCGATAAAACCTTCTAACGGAAACAGCCTCTACTTAGGTGTTAAAATCGTAAAAAAAAACCCGGAAAGCTCAAGTCCGTTGGAGAGGCGCAAACCCGCGACCAATTCGGCAGTTTTATCCATTTGGCTACCGAAATGAATGAATAAAAATTAAAACATTTAAGACTACACTATAGATGGAGTCGACGATGGATGTAAGGAAGTGCACGGGGGCAGTTGACTTTTCCTGGGGGTTTTTTTCCGAGAGAAGCCGGGTACTTCGAGTAGCAAAAAGTTTTGCAAGGCAGATTGTTTCCTTTCTGCACTCTCCTCCAAAGATTTCTGGATCCGCTATTGGACGAAGACTTAAAATTTCATACACTATACAATCTTATCAATAACTGTACTATTTCAGCGATATTAATACTGTAATTGGGCTGCAATTCTAAAAATCTGTAGACCTATTTAATGTCGAGAACATATATAGAAACCATAAACGATTAACTATATACGAACTTCCGATGCAAACCGGAAGTCACGTTATTTCACTTCGAAACTTCCCCGAAAAGTGTTAGATAGATGATCGACACGAGTCTATTGTTAAAGGAAAAGTATGATGTACAAAGTCAAGCCACTACTAATTTTAGGCGGAGAACATATAATTTAAATTAAATTGATTAAAAATGCAATTGGGAATTGCAAGCCGTCATTTCGACCATGTCGCAATAAATAACTGCTCGTTTATATATGCTATTCTCGATCAAAACACGATGAAATATTATGCTGGCCGAATCGAGTTTATTTAATTATTTAGAATCTTTTTATAACACGGGGTACATTTTATGAACGTCAAAAAGACAGGACAATGGAGCGCGACGGCTCCGACACTGGTTTACGTCGAAGCTGTAGTTCATTTCCGAATGCCTACGGATGATTAAAAATGAAATTGTATTTTCAAGTTTATGAGATAAGCTAGCGTATAACATCCATTAAATCGGTGCTATTTACGATTCGGATTGATTTCAGTTTAGACGATTTATTTCTAAACACATTATTTCGCCGTATTTCAAACCGCGACGTAACTACACCTGTAACTCGGAAGTCACCGAGAGAAGTTTAAGGAAATTTCGGAAATGCACTTTATCGCTTCTAGCCTAAGGCTTAGATCGTTTGTAGTATCTGTTCTAATCAGCTTAATATCTGATTCGCTTCCACCCCGGAAGCTTCGATATTAACCTGTTTTTTGGAAACTGGCGAAGAGTTGGAGCTTGCTCCTCCTTTGCCGCGGGTTGACTCGGAGTTGCACTTCTTCCGAGAACGGCCCATGCCCCGCGGGGTTATAAATCAATAAAAATTAGAGAAATTCTACTTCGATCGAAGTCCACTAAAGTTCGTAAGGTCATCTACAGCAGTAAACGGCCTGCCTTCTAAATCAACTAACCTGCGCAGTATTCCTGCAATACTACACGGCTCGTTTTCTTGAAAAAGTCCCAGGGGAATATACCGGAGCCACGGCTATCAAGATCGCTTCGTTTCTCCTTTCCGCTCTATCATACACTCAAAGCTTATTTTGCAGATATCTGCTTTTGAGTGGATTAATACTAATATACACTTCACTTTATGTGGATACAACAATTCTTGATCAGTTCCAAATGAAATCAGTTACGAAATGTGACGTCAAAAGACCAAACATGTTTCGAAATAGCACACTGTAGAAGGCGTGCATCGGAACAATACTTAACAGCTGCAGAACTGTTTAGCAGATTGAACAGTTCCGGAATTGCTGGATTTACACCTATAAATGCCACTGTCGTCCGTCCGACTGTCTTTCCTTAATCGCGAGAACGAAGTTAGATGAAATCCAAGAACGGATATGGAAAGCGTAGGGCAGGACCCTCAATTAACTGTACAGGAACTTTCAATGCAAACTGAAAGTCACGTTATTTTAATTGAAAGCTTTTAGCCAGAAAGCAAATGACTGGCACGAGTCTATTGTTAAAGGAAAAGTATGATGTATAGGAGCAATCCCTACTAATTTGAAGTGGAGGGCATATATTTTAAATTAGATAAATTTAAAATATGATTAAAAATTGCAGCCCAGAATTGTGCGATGTTAATCGTTTAGACAAGTTTTCTTTTCTTATAAATTGTCTACGTAAATTTAACGTATTAATAGGACTTTATACCGAAACAGGAAAAACTATTACAGGTGATAAAATAAAGATTTTTTGATTTTTCTGCTTACGAACTCCTCCTTGTGTTGATAACCAATACACCGGTGTAAAGTACAATTAAGAACTATAAGACAACTAAATTTAACTTTTCCTTCACGCGGGATTGCGAGCTTGTTCGTGTTTGTTTGAAACCATCAATTTATTTTAAGAGAAAGAAATGGCTTTATTCATGTTTGGTTGACACTAGTTACTAAACATTACTGGAAATGCACTGCTTCTCTTATTAATGATTTGTTTTCTGTTTTTAATTATTAAAACATTTTTCATTTATTGTAAAAATACAAACGTGAAATACACGAGGAAATTGCGCATTCAAAATGAATACTATTATAAACATTTTAATAACAGATCGATTAAAAGCTTAATGCTAATTAATTAAGAAAGAAGTTAATATTGGTTTCAATTTAAATGATCCCATTAAGGGAAATGGCAATTAATTTGTCGTAGTGTAAATTTTTAACATTGTATTGCAAACAGAAACGCATAGTATCTTTATATACTCATTAGTAAATTAAGCATCTTAAAAGACATCAACTGTGTAAACAAAGAATAATTAATTAATTTTACATTTTACAATGATGTACACGTTTTTGACTATCAAATCAAATTTAAGAATATGAATATCAGAATAAAAGACGAAAAGACTACTAAAATGCACAACATTTGTGTCTTTACAGAGGAAGTCATCACTTCCTTTTCAGCTATTAAAGATATCCATCTTATTGTTGGAATTATGGACAACCGACACTCTTAGGTAAATTACTTCATAAATTAATAGCGATTATATTGTACCTATAAATATTTTATAGCATAATTTAGCAAAATATTAAAAATAGCCATTCTCTTTTCTCCGTTATATAGAATTGTGTAAATTAACATAATTTTTAGTAATATGATTGGAAATTTGCCTTTTATAAATTACTAATGGATTGTCGAACTATTTCACTGTTTTATAGATTTCAACACTTAGATTTCCTATTCGTATTGTTAAACACAAGATCGTGTTTTTAACTCAATCACTTGGCTTTTGACTCTACCTTTATTTAGTCGATACGATAACTAATTTTACACGTTTCGGGCTTTTGTCCCTCATCAGTCAACTTTCGTTCTTGTAATGTGTTCGGTGTCCATAACGCTGGCTGAGGAACACTAATTTCCTTTTTCTTTTTTCGGGGTGTTTTGCCGTTTCTAACAGTAGTTTATTGTCAGTCGTAGAGAAACCGTATTGTGCTAGATTGCTTATACGTATTGTTAATAAATATAAATAAATAAATTTATATATATATATAATAAATAAAGAAATATAAATATAATAAATATAAGGGTCGCAAAAACGCGTAGAAGTGGTGAATAATTATTAAGTTCCAAAGTCGGATATTTCGAGAGTCAACTCGGGTCAGGAACACGTGTTGGTGATGCAGACCGAAGTTACGAAAGAAACTTTCTTAAAACTTATCCTACAACAAACGCGACTCGATGACGAACGACCGAGGGGATGTCAACCAGGAGAGGATCTTTGTCCAGGTGCTCGCAAACAAGTGTCGGGAGTGAGAAACAAAAGGAAAAATTAGCCGCCAGAACTCGTGGCAGATTGTTTGGAGCCATAACGGCGTGATATACGAGCGCTAACTTCAAAGGCTCCGTCAACCCCTCTCGACCCGGATCGGTCTCGGGTTACGGGAAAATCTTATAAAAGCCCCGGATCTCAGGGTTGAAGCGCGATTCTCCTCCAGACAGAGAGTTCGATCCTCCTTCGGTCATTCTTGGAAGAAGTGCGGCGGTTCTCCTCCAGACAGGCGGTTCCTCTCCAGTCGAGTCTGTACCAGTCAAGACTGTCCGAAGATCCGGAAAAGAGGTTGCTGTCTACAGAGACCGACAGAACTCCTCCTCCTCTACAACGGGACCACATCCCTTCATTCATCAGCGCCACAAGAAGACTGTCTCTCCGAAAACGACCTAGGAAGCCCGGAACGTTCCCAACGTCACCATACCTACATTGCCCTAACGATCTAGATCGCGTTGTACCTCAATAATATGTAAGTTAACTTAGTAGTTAGAATAAACGGTTTTGTGTAAGACACTTGTCATCTTTGTCTCCTACGATTACGATTTCGACCCTAGGTTTTCCTGACGCGTGATTAACTGTTTTCCCCTGGAAGTCGGCGACCTTACATAAAGGTTAATAAACTAAATAAAGGTTAAGTCAAAAGCCAAGTGATTGAGTTAACAACACGATCTTGTGTTTAACAATACGAATAAACAATCTAGCACAACACGGTTTCTCTACGACTGACTTAAATTTCCCTCAAACAATAACATAAACGTGTTAACAACACTTGTTAGTTACAAAATATTAATTAACAGAAACTAGCGTAACTAACGAAAACATAACTTGACTTTCATAACGAAAAAATTAAATGTTTATTAAAAATACTATTTCATTAAATTAATATATTAATATATTATTTGCTGATGTTTATTTTACTTTTAATTTTCAGCTTGCCTTTTTTTGGGTGTTTGATAAAAAAACTTATTAAATTCTCAGCGTGACGTTTTCGCAAATAATAATCTACACGAATTAAATGAATCCGATGACAATTTTATAAATGAATTCATAAAACTGTAATAAACCGATGTAAACCCGAATTTAATCGAAACGAAAAATGATATTTCATGGAAAATGTATTAAAATAACATTATTTGATAAAGAAATTCACTATAATTCATTAATTTATCATGGACATTCGCATCTTTGTATTTTATACATTTTCGTGCAAATCATATAATTATTCAATTAACATATACTATTATAGAATGTTTCTCGACAACATAGTTTATACAAACATAAGTTAATGATTCGAAATTTTCTGAATAATTTGTAAGAAACAACAGGAAAAATGTATTCTAATTTACAAGAAAAAATTTGTTTGAGTTGTTTGTTAGAACCTTGCACTAGGATAGCAATTATCTTTGGCTTCGATATTTTTAACATATGTAGCTGCAGAAAAGATATGTTCACGCTAAAAATTATTAGATTAAAAAATAGTTATGTCCGATTCATACAATATGTTTTATGGGCATGGACTTCATTGTTATTCTGGCAGATAATACCGGGATTGAATAAATACGCAATTTGTGAAGGGTGGCTTGACGATATAACCAATGAGCCCATACTATTAACAACGGTTTTTGCAGTAATGTTCTTAACTTATTCTGTATGCTTAACTATTCTTACGAAAAATGACAACAAACTCGATATAGAAATTGATTTAAAAAATGAATACTTGCAACAAAAAATGAGAAACGAAAACAATTCTTTAATTAGAAAAATTTCCCTGTTGACATTTCTCTGTGCAATGATAGATATTATTTATTTTCTATTTATGAATGTATATTTTTATTATTTCGGAGTCGAAAGGAAAAAGAAATTTGAAGGCGAACCCTTGTTATGCAATATTCTGTACGCTCTATGTCTTCATACCTCTAACAGGAGGATTTTCATTTGCTTTATTATTAGTAGCTTTATTGTTGTTGATCGCGTATAAAGAATTAGAAAATGTCCTGTTTAAGCTCTCTTTATTGAAAAAGAAACACAAGAATATGCCGAAAAAATTGAACGAATTGATGCTACGTCACCAGGAATTGTGGATATTCATCAATCAATTCAACACTAAATTTAATTATCCATTTTGCTTTCTGTACTTTACTGTCATCTGGATGACGAGTTTTTGGTTTTATGCCTATCTCTTTCTAGAAATGAATGAATCAATACAGGATCTTGCATTAGTTGCTTCTTTTACTCTCACGTTCATCTTTGTAATCATGGGATGTTTATTGTCCTGCTTTGCATTTACGGTAAGTATTTTTGTTAAAATTTAATTTTTTTCAAACATACATTATGTTATTTTTTAGATGCAAAATGGTTTTCAAGATATTCGTCGACTTGCGGATTGCAGACTTAAACTGGAACTCAAACTCAAGGTATATATTTTTATTCATTAGTAGTAGCTGCATTGAATGTTATTAAAGTTAAGCGTATTTCGTAAATACCCAAATATAATAAATTATGGCCATATTTTCGTATGATCAGAATTAATATATTTCAACACCAGCTGGTATTTATTGAAATTAAATTTAATTAATTAACATCGTTTACAACTTTTGATTGAATTGGTTATTGCGATTATTGTTCATTTCGTTTCGCAGATTTTAGATTTTATGAAGAGATTTGGGAAAGTTTCCTTGTGTCTTTCAGTCGGTGGTTTCTTTGATGTGGATAAGAAAATCCTCTTCAAGGTGATTTTATTTTATAATCATAAATATTTAATAAATTCCTTACTTAGAAAAATTATGTAAAATTTTAAAATTTTAAAATTCTTTTCAAAGTTATTTCATTTTATAAGTATATAACGTTTTCTTTTCCATAAAATTATAGCACATTTTAAAATATTGATGCAACTAAATAATTTCGATTCTCGTTCTTTTCAGATGGCGAGTTCGTTGCATTCTATTTTTTCAGGACTTTTAAAGTTAAGGAAGGCATCGAAAAAGAACAGACAATGTAACGAAATATTCTTATCTAATTATACTGAATATAATTAATATACAGCACACGAAACCGCGTTATTACTAAACATTTTATGACGAAGGAAATTTGTCATTTGTGTTTAGGTTACGATGTCAAATTCATTTTTAACACGAAAGGCTGTGATAACCTTAATATATTTTACATATCATTTGTAATATAAAAATTAATACACCTTGCAAAAAGTTTATATGTGACGAACAATATTCTATCAAATTTTAAAATTCCTATCATTTTTATATTCAAACTTAAAGTCGTAATATTAATATATCAGAGTAGCATACATGAAATAATAAGTTTTCGGGCTGTAAGCAGAGCTTACAATAATAATGAACTTTCAAATAGGATCGGTGCTGCGATAAGTAATCAAAAGAAAAGTTTATTATTAATATTATTATTTCTCTTTTAGTATACAATAGAAACTTAATAATAATAATAATAATACAGAAAACACATACTCAAGGATACAACACTCACAAATGACGCGTGCAGAAAATGACGCAATATGCCAGACACTATACAACACACCATTTCTGGTTGCCTGGGCACATTACAATTGAATAGAAAGACATACATCACACTACAGAAGGTCACTATATTGAATACATGTCATATTGTGAGGAAATTCCTGAATACAGACACACACACTGACACACTTCATTAATTTTTGTTTTGGTCACTATGCCTTGACTTTGGTCCGGCATAGTACACAGCCACCGGTGTTAACCGAGTATATCTCACTTAACATAATAATAATAATAAATAATTGTTATTTTAAAATTTCGAAAATACTGCTGGTTTTTACCACCATAAATTTATGTAATTGTTACTACTGAAAATTGAATCTTCTATACTGCTTTTTATTAATTAACAAAAAGATTCCACGACGAAATTAAAATATGATAAAAGAGATACGCTGTAAATTGCACCCCATACAAACTCTTGGTGACTCAATTGGCAAGAGAAGTTGACCACTAAGAAGTGAGAATTAACTGAAAAGTGATTTACAGTTTTAAT
Source organism: Centruroides vittatus (assembly GCF_030686945.1). Lineage (NCBI taxonomy): Eukaryota > Metazoa > Arthropoda > Arachnida > Scorpiones > Buthidae > Centruroides > Centruroides vittatus. Next base: position 817,863 of record NW_027122693.1, read on the forward strand.
CACGATTTCTATTTTGGACTTTAATGATTGGATTTGCTCGACTGATAGATAACTTATCGAACCTAAAGTATTTTTGAAATTTTCATGGTCAAACATCACATATTCAAATAAAATGTTATTTAGCTCGAGTCACTTTTGAAGGTTGCTGTTTGAACAGGAGAAAAGCAACGGTAAACACAAGTAATACCGACGTCAATATGTTACACGTCTGTTGTTCACCTTGTTTGGAATCAACTCAAAAAGGGGAAGATGATACGGTGTCTGCAAAGCGCTCTAGAAATTCAACTTACATAGCAACAGCACCGAAAATTTTATACAGCGCAGATTGTAGAGCGAAATAGTTATTATATCGAAGTCAGTATCAAATGCCTTTAAAACTATCTGTTATAATTGTTCAAAAATAAACGAAAAAAAGTATTTTTTAAGCAGGAGCCATTACATTGTAGTGTTATGACTTTCAATATTTATATCTTTTTTTGTATATGTATTATAACAAAATGGATTCGTAGAGTTTTCCTTAAAGTACAGCAGAAACAACAACAGATCGGGAACTACGCGTGGAAATCGTTTTTCAAAGCTATTATTATTCACAATTTCAAACATTTTGCAAAATTCTAGTGAATTTAGTCATACGACTATAGAAATTTCGACTGGCAAATGTCGCTATTATACGAATATGATTTTTATTATACTTTATCACAAATAATGAAATTTTTGTTTTTTGTTAATATTGCTTTGCGCTTAATACACCTAGTTGAATTCGATGAAGACTCGAACTGCAGATATCATTTATGTTATTTTTTATATAAACTGTTTCTATTCACTTTTCTATAATTATTCTTTTCGTGAACTAAGTAAAAGTATGTTTAAAGTTTATCACATTAAATGAATCACATTACAAGAATCTCTGGTGTGGAAAAGACATAATTTTGAGTTTAAAACATTGCGATATTTCTTTGTGATCTTTGTAAAGATTTTATTAAATATATTTAACTGAATGGCAATTCCAGATTTCGAGCTCAAAGATCTGAGGAGTTATCCAGATAACTCCAACGCCAGTACACAAATCACTATTTTTATTATTGAATGCAATGGTTCACTTTACAGAAGTTTCAGAGCCAGTTGTAAAGTCATATGTACTAATATTTATATTTCATGTTTAATCAGCTCACACTGTAGTCTCTTCTTGTTCTTACTTATATATGTGAACGAATAAATGTTTCAACATTATAAAATAAATATCTTGCACATTAATGTATGGAGTTTTGGTCTTTGACCTTACTCTGCTCCTTACAGATTTGTAAATTCATTTCAAAGATAACAAAAATAAAATTTCACGAAATGTTATTTGTAGTTCTACTTTAAATCAAGTTAAAATATGGTTTTTGAATTATTAATAATGTAGTTTTTGAGTACAATTATGTATAAACTTTGCAAATATTTTTAGTTCGTATTTATACAGTCGGAAAATTTCGTTAATTTATGCCCTGTTGCGTATTTATAACACAATTTCATTGCTTAAGTAGATAATAAACATAATAGAATAACAAATGACACTTTATTTTAATTCAAATATTCCACCTTCCGAAAGGTGTTAAATGATCGGCACATTTTTATTGTTAGAGGAAAAATATAATGCACTGTACAGGGTCAAAACAATACTAATTAGAGGTGGAGAGCATATATTTTAAATGAAGTAAAACATCGTGATTAAAAGTTGCACGTCAATATTTAGTTATTTATTTTTAATTACATGCTTGCAGTTTACTTTTTTGTTTAGAGTTGGTAATTATTAATACATTCAAATAACAATTTTATTAATATTAATTAAAATACTTTTCTGTTCTCCGTTATAATTTATTCCACTTTGGTATGAATTTTATAATATTCTTACATTTTAATAACATTATTTTTTAATTTTTTTGAACTTCGCTGTTTTCGCTTTTATTTCATCTGGCGATAATTTCCACTATTTCAGTTCTTTTCAAATTTCACGTTGAAAAACTCTCATTCTAAGCGATGTCAAAGATATAAAAGTTTAGTGAAATATTTATTGCATTTGATTTTCACAGTTACTTTTTTTTATTGTGCTATTTTCATTTGGAGTCCAGCGAACATTTCTTTAATGTTCTGCTTGTCTCCGACAGTTATAATTAATTGTTCCACGTTAATACCAGTCTATGCGTTGTAGTTCTGTAGCCGAGTCAATCTCGCTAATAATTGCTAATAAATCATAAAAACTGAGAGATATAAAATTCGATAAATTATCGATACCCATTAAAGTGTTACTAAGTATAGTGCTTTTATACATACTTACTGTACATCTGTAGTGCCGCAAATTGACATACGAGTATTTGCATAATAAATTTTATGACTAACAATATGTAGTTAGTCATAAAATTTATGAATAACTAGATATTGTTAGTAAACAATATGCACGATTATATTAATTTATGTAAAGTGCATGGAGTTAATTTTCTTACCTTCCGCAAGTCTTTTTGTACTGCGCTTACGAAGTTAATTTTCGTCCCCAAAATATAATATAATTTCTCAGTGACTGTGAAACTTTTACCTATATTTTGCTAAGAGGGTAATGGAAATAAAATAATCAGATACGTGAGTGTAAATTCGAAACTCTCGTACAATCTTTATCCCAAAGTGGAAAACTCGTCCGAAGTCTATGCTACGTGTCGGACGAAGACCTCGAAAAGAATACGTTCTCAAAATTAACTTTTCTATCAGTAAAGCTGGAATTTTTTTACGTATCTCTAAATAATTTCCAAAAAGTAAAGGCAAATAAGTGCGAAACACTATATTTTTATGTTATTACATATTTAAATATTCGATTTATAAATAAAACACCAAACTGAAGTATGTAGGAAAATCATGTATACGAATTAAATATTTTCTAAATATATTTCCAATGTTGCATCGCTTAATGATTTTCACTTATTTATGGTAAAGATTTCTCTTTAAAGCAACTTATATCAGTTTAATGCTTTTAATTTGTTTAGATTTTTAATGTAATACCGTTGTAATACCGTACACAAAAAGCATAAATCATTGATCTCAATTATTAAAGTAAACTCCTTATGAATATGATACGTTCATTTAGTTAATTACTATTTAAAGAGGAATAATTCACCAGGAATTTTAATATCATACTCGTAATGTTGATTATCCAATTAATTTTACAAGAATGTAAAGTATATCAGAATAAAAGTTAAAGAGAAGATAATTTTATATTTCTATCTCAACAAAGGGAATCATTCTGGTTTGAGTAATATTTGGCTGTAGGCGCGTACAGGTAAGACACTTCACAAATTATTGTTAATTATATTAAATTAATTACTGCATTTAATTACATAAAATGTTCTACTTAGTATTCGGAAAAGTTATACACGTTAGTCATTACTAAATGTCGATAACGAAGGAAGCCATTCTGTTTTCACTGAGTGATGTAGTGACTACAATTGTTTAAAATAAGAACGTCTAATGTTAAAGACAAAGAAACACACAAATTGTACACCTTACTAACTTGTACTTGGTTTGTATCTCTGATTTATACACTTTTGTATTGCAAAATCTGATATTGAAATGAAAGCCTAAATAGCAGCAACTATTTACAAAATAGTAACTACGTTATACGCTTATCTTCATTGGTGAAAATTGGATATTTTAATTAATAATCTCTTTTAAAATGCTAATTGATGTAATAGTTATAGTGTTAATAAATTTTTCGTAAATGTTAAAATGGATTCTATATTGTCGACTTTAACAAAATCAGCATGAAACAGATACACGAGATATTTAAAGGATAAAGTATGAAGTACATCGACTACTTGGTAAAGTAGGTAGCCTAACGGTAATTAATCAAGAAACTTTGCATTTTTGTATAATATACATTTAAAACATCCGGAAGCATTACTTATGCAAATCATGTGTTAATGATTTAAATTTTGTCATAATAATTTGTGCCACAAAACAGTACACATGTATTCTAATTTAGAAAATAAAATTTGCTTCAGTTGTTTCCTAGGTCCTTGCAGAATGATGGCTGACATCTTCGGCTTCGATGTGTTAACACAATGTAGCTGTATAAAAGATGAAAATATGCTACAATATATTAAGTTGAAAACTAAATATACAAAATTTATAAAATATATTTTATGGGAATATTCTTTTGTACTATTATGACAGATAATACCGGGATTGAATAAATACGCAATTTGTAAAGGGTTCGATTACGTAAGCAATGTACCCCTTACGTTAAATATCGCTTATATAGTAATGTACTTAATTTATTCAATTTGCCTCACTATTTACGATAAAAAACAAAACAAAATCGATTTAAATATTGGGTTAAACAATGAATACTTTTGACAAAACATGATAGAAAAAAACAATGTTTTAATGAGAAAAATTTCCTTACATTCATCTCTCTCTGCAATAATATCAATCTGTTATTTTCAAGTTATGAATGTTAAGATGTATTATCCCGGAGTCGAAAGGAAAAAGAAATTTGTTGGTGAACCACTCTTGTGCACTATTCAGGTCGCTTTAGGTCAGATTCCGTTCATTGGAGGAATTACATTTGCTTTCTTATTAGTAACTTTATTGTTGTTGATCGCTTATAAAGAATTTGAAAATGTCGTGTTTGAACTCTCTTTATTGAAAAAGAACCACAAGAATATGCCAAATAAATTGATGCTCCGTCACCAAGAATTATGGATATTCATCAATCAATTCAATACTAAGCTTAATTATCCATTTTGCATTTTGTACTTTTCTGTAATCTGAGCGACGAGTTTTTGGTTTTATGCTTATCTCTTTGTAGAAATGAATGAATTAATGCGTCATCTTGCATTAGGAATTTCTTTTCTTTTCACATTCATCTTTGTAATCTGAGGATGTTTATTGTCCTGTTTTGCATTTACAATAATAATATATGTTAAATAACACGCAAACATATCGATCTGTCATTAAAACGTTTATAAAAGTATTTATTTTGAATGCGCAATTTTCTCGTGTATTTCACGTTTGTATTTTTACAATAAATGAAAAATGTTTTAATAATTAAAAAACAGAAAACAAATTATTAATAAGACAGCAGTGTATTTCCAGTAATGTTTAGTAACTAGTGTCAACCAAACATAAATTAAGCCACTTCTTTCTCGTAAAATAAATTGATGGTTTCAAACAAACACGAACAAGCCCGCAATCCCGAGTGAAGGAAGGAAAACTTAAATTTAGTTGTCTTATAATTCTTAATTGTACTTTATACCGGTGTATTGATTATCAACAGAAGGAGGAGTTCGTAATCAGAAAAATCACAAAATCTTTATTTTATCGCCTGTAATAGTTTTTCCTGTTTCGGTATAAAGCCCTAATAATGCGTAAAGTCCACGTAGACAATTTATAAGAAAAGAAAACTTGCCTAAACGATTAACATCGCACAGTTTTGGGCTGCAATTTTTAATCATATTTTAAAAATCCAAACAAATTAGAAGCATTAAACTGATGTAAGTTGTTTTAAAGAGAAATCTTTACCATAAATAAGTGAAAATCATTAAGCGATGCAAGATTGGAAATATATTTAGAAAATATAATTCGTATACATGATTTTCCTACATACTTTAGTTTTGTGTTTTATTTATAAATCGAATATTTAAATATGTAATAACATAAAAATATAGTGTTTCGCACTTATTTGCCTTTACTCTTTGGAAATTATTTAGAGATACGCAAGGAAATTCCAACTTTACTGATAGAAAAGTTAATTTTGAGAACGTATTCTTTTCGAGGTCTTCGTCCAACACGTAGCATAGTCTTCGGCCGAGTTTTCCACTTTGGGATAAAAATTGTACGAGAGTTTTGAATTTACACTCACGTATCTGATTATTTTCTTTTTATTACGCTCTTAGCAAAATATAGGTAAAAGTTTCACAGTCACTGAGAAATTATATTATATTTCGGAGAGGAAAATTAACTTCGTAAGCGCAGTACAAAAAACTTGCGGAAGGTAAGAAAATTAACTCCATGCACTTTACATAAATTAATATAATCGTGCATATTGTTTACTAACAATATCTAGTTATTCATAAATTTTATGACTAACTACATATTGTTAGTTATAAAATTTATTATGCAATTACTCGTATGTCAATTTGCGGCACTACAGGTGTACAGTAAGTATGTATAAAAGCACTATACTTAGTAACACTTTAATGGATATGGATAATTTATCGAATTTTATATTTCTCAGTTTTTATGATTTATTAGCAATTATTAGCGAGATTGACTCGGCTAGAGAACATCAAGGCATAGACTGGTATTAACGTGGAACAATTAATTATAACTGCCGGAGACAAGCAGAACATTAAAGAAATGTTCGCTGGACTCCAAATGGAATTAGCACAATAAAAAAAAGTAACTGTGAAAATCGAATGCAATAAATATTTCACTAAACTTTTATAACTTTGACATCGCTTAGAATGAGAGTTTTTCAACGTAAAATTTTAAAAGAACTGAAATACTGGAAACTATCGCCAGATGAAATAAAAGCGAATGAAGCAAAGTTCAAAAAAATTAAAAAATAATGTTATTAAAATGTAAGAATATTATAAAATTCATACCAAAGCGGAATGAATTATAACGGAAAACAGAAAAGTATTTTAATTAATTATAATAAAATTGTTATTTAAATGTATTAATAATCACCAACTCTAAACAAAAAAATAAACTGCAAGCATGTAATTAAAAATAAATAACTAAATATTAACGTGCAACTTTTAATCATGATGTTTTACTTCATTTAAAATATATGTTCTCCACCTCAAATTAGTATTGTCTTGACCCTGTACAGTGCATTATATTTTTCCTCTAACAATAAAAATGTGCCGGTCATCTAACACCTTTCGGAATGTGGAATATTTGAATTAAAATAAAGTGTCATTTGTTATTCTATTATGTTTATTATCTACTTAAGCAATAAAATTGTGTTTAAATACGCAACAGGGCATAAATGAATAAAATTATCCGACTGTATAAATACGAACTAAAAATATTTGCAAGGTTTATACATAATTGTACTCAAAAGCTACATTATTAATAATTCAAAAACTGTATTTTAACTTGATTTAAAGTAGAACTACAAATAACATTTCGTGAAATTTTATTTTTGTTATCTTTGAAATGAATTTACATATCTGTAAGGAGCAGAGTAAGGTCAAAGACCAAAACTCCATACATTAATGTGCCAATATTCGTTTTAAAATGTTGAAAATTTCTATTCGTTTACATATATAAGAGACTACAACAAGAAGGGATTACAGTGTGAACTTATTAAATATGAAATATAAATAATAGTAGATATGAGTCCACAACTGGCTCTGAAAGTTCTGTGAAGTGAACCATTGCCTTGCATGATAAAAATACTGATTTGTGTACTGGCGTTGGAGTTATCTAAATAACTCCTCAGATCTTTGAGCTCAAAATCTGGAATTGACATTCAGTTTAATATATTTTATAAAATCTTCACAAAAATCACAATGAAATATCGCAATGTTTTAAACACAAAATTATGTATTTTCCACACCAGAAATATCTTGTAATGTGATTCATTTAATGTGATAAACTCTAAACATATTTTTACAAAGTTTATGAGAAAAATAATTACTGTATAGAATTATAAACTAAGCTATAAATGAGCATCACGGCTAACTAGCTCTATGCAATAAAAGTTATTTGCATCCACACTATAGCATTCTTCTATCGACCCTAATGGAGCATTTTCTAAGAAAACAGCACATTCTTTATTGTTGGGCAAGGAAGCATAAGGAGTGAATAAAAAAAGTTCATATAAAAAATAAAGTGAATGATATCTGCAGTTCGAGTCTTCGTCGAATTCAACTAAGTTTATTAAGCGCAAAGCAATATTAACAAAAAACAAAAATTTTATTATTTGTGATAAAGTATAATAAAAATCATATTCGTATAACAGCGACATTTGCCAGTCGAAATTTCTATAGTCGTATGACTAAATTCACTAGAATTTTGCAAAATGTTTGAAATTGTGAATAATAATAGCTTTGAAAAACGATTTCCACGCATAGTTCCGCATTGATCTGTGGTTGATTTCTGCTGTACTTTAAGGAAAACTCTACGAATCCATTTTGTTATAATACATATACAAAAAAGATATAAATATTGAAAGTTATAACACTACAATGTAATGGCTCCTGCTTAAATAATACTTTCGTTTATTTTCGAACACTTGTAATAGATAGTTTTAAACATTTAATAGTGACTTCGATATAATAACTATTTCGCTCTACAATCCGCTTTGTATAAAATTTTCGGTGCTGTTGCTATGTAAGTTAAATTTCTAGAGCGCTTTGCAGACACCGTATTATCTTCCCCTTTTTGAGTTTATTCCAAACAAGGTGAACAACAGACGTGTAACATATTGACGTCGGTATTACGAGTGTTTACCGTTGCTTTTCTCCTGTTCGAACAGAAACCTTCAAAAGTGACTCAAGCTAAATAACATTTCATTTGAATATTTGATGTTTGACCATGAAAATTTCAAAAATACTTTAGGTTCGATAAGTTATCTATCAGTCGAGCAAATCCAAAGATTAAAGTCCAAAATAGAAATCGTGATTAAAACTGTAAATCACTTTTTAGTTAATTCTCACTTCTTAGTGGTCAACTTCTTTTGCGAAGTGAGTCACCAAAAGTTTGTATGGGGTGCAATTTACAGCGTACAGTAGAGAACCGAAAATCGGAATCAATTGGGGACTGGGGTTGTTCAGATTAGAGATTTGTTCCGATTACGGTCTATGTACGAAAAAATATATTAACCTGTTCGATGTTCAAATTTTTCTCCGTTGCGTGTCGCTTCGTGTTGAATTTTCGTCGATTTTAAGCCTAACGAAAATTTTTATAATAATAATCGAGGCTAACGTATCGTTAAAAACTATTTCTTTATTTTGTACAAACAAAATAAATATATTGAAGAATATAAAAACATGAAAATTATACTTTAGAAGTAAATTTAGTATCAAAAACGTTCGATTCAGCACGACACAGTCCGACTGAAAATCGTGCCGATTACCGGCGATTCCGATTACCAGAGGTGCCGATTTACGACTCTCTACGCGTATCTGTTTTATCATATTTTAATTTCGTCGTGGAATCTTTTTGTTAATTAATAAAAAGCAGTATGAAAGGTTTAATTTTCAGTAGTAACAATTACATAAAATTATAGTGGTAAAAACCAGCACTATTTTCGAAATTTGAAAATAACGATTATTATTAGTTATTATTATTATTATTAAGTTTCTATTGTATACTAAAAGAGAAATAATAATATTAATAATAAACTTTTCTTTTGATCACTTATCGCAGTCCCGATCCTATTTGAAAGCTCATTATTATTGTAAGCTCTGCTTACAGCCCGAAAACTTATTATTTCATGTATGCTACTCTGATATATTAATATTACGCTTTAAGTTTGAATATAAAAATGATAGGAATTTTAAAATTTGAAAGAATATTGTTCGTCACTATGTGAACTTTTTGCAAGGTGTATTAATTTTTATATTACAAATGATATGTAAAATAAATTAAGGTTATCACAGCCTTTCGTGTTAAAAACAAATTTGATATCGTAACCTAAACACAAATGACAAATTTCCTTCGTCATAAAATGTTTAGTAATAACGCGGTTTCGTGTGCTGTATATTAATTATATTCAGTATAATTAGATAAGAATATTTCGTTACATTGTCTGTTCTTTTTCGATGCCTTCCTTAACTTTAAAAGTCCAGAAAAAATAGAATGCAACGAACTCGCCATCTGAAAAGAACGAGAATCGAAATTATTTAGTTACATCAATATTTAAAAATGTGCTATAATTTTATGGAAAAGAAAACGTTATATACTTATAAAATGAAATAACTTTGAAAAGAATTTTAAAATTTTAAAATTTTACATAATTTTTCTAAGTAAGGAATTTATTAAATATTTATTATTATAAAATAAAATCACCTTGAAGAGGATTTTTTTATCCACATCAAAGAAACCACTGACTGAAAGACACAAGGAAACTTTCCCAAATCTCTTCATAAAATCTAAAATCTGCGAAACGAAATGAACAATAATCGCAATAACCAATTCAATCAAAAGTTGTAAACGATGTTAATTAATTAAATTTAATTTTAATAAATACCAGCTGGTGTTGAAATATATTAATTCTGATCATACGAAAATATGGCCATAATTTATTATATTTGGGTATTTAGGAAATACGCTTAACTTTAATAACATTTAATGCAGCTACTACTAATGAATAAAAATATATACCTTGAGTTTGAGTTCCAGTTTAAGCCTGCAATCCGCAAGTCGACGAATATCTTGAAAACCATTTTGCATCTAAAAAATAACATAATGTATGTTTGAAAAAATTTAAATTTTAACAAAAATACTTACCGTAAATGCAAAGCAGGACAATAAACATCCCATGATTACAAAGATGAACGTGAGAGTAAAAGAAGCAACTAATGCAAGATCCTGTATTGATTCATTCATTTCTAGAAAGAGATAGGCATAAAACCAAAAACTCGTCGTCCAGATGACAGTAAAGTACAGAAAGCAAAATGGATAATTAAATTTAGTGTTGAATTGATTGATGAATATCCACAATTCCTGGTGACGTAGCATCAATTCGTTCAATTTTTTCGGCATATTCTTGTCTTTCTTTTTCAATAAAGAGAGCTTAAACAGGACATTTTCTAATTCTTTATACGCGATCAACAACAATAAAGCTACTAGTACTAAAGCAAATGAAAATCCTCCTGTTAGAGGTATAAGACATAGAGCGTACAGAATATTGCATAAGAAGGGTTCGCCTTCAAATTTCTTTTTCCTTTCGACTCCGAAATAATAAAAATATACATTCATAAATAGAAAATAAATAATATCTATCATCGCACAGAGAAATGTCAACAGGGAAATTTTTCTAATTAAAGAATTGTTTTCGTTTCTCATTTTTTGTTGCAAGTATTCATTTTTTAAATCAATTTCTATATCGAGTTTGTTGTCATGTTTCGTAAGAATAGTTAAGCATACAGAATAAGTTAAGAACATTACTGCTAAAAACCGTTGTTAATAGTATGGGCTCATTGGTTATATCGTCAAGCCACCCTTTACAAATTGCGTATTTATTCAATCCCGGTATTATCTGCCAGAATAACAATGAAGTCCATGTCCATAAAACATATTGTATGAATCTGACATAATTATTTTTTATTCTAATAATTTTTAGCGTAAACATATCTGTTCTGCAGCTACACATGTTAAAAATATCCAAGCCAAAGATAATTGCTAAACTTGTGCAAGGTTCTAACAAACAACTCAAACAAATTGTTTCTTGTAAATTACAATACATTTTTCCTGTTGTTTCTTACAAATTATTCAGAAAATTTCGAATTATTAACTTATGTTTGTATAAACTATGTTGTCGAGAAACATTCTATAAAAGTATATGTTAATTGAATAATTATATGATTTGCACGAAAATGTATAAAATACAAAGATGCGAATGTCCATGATAAATTAATGAATTATAGTGAATTTCTTTATCAAATAATGTTATTTTAATACATTTTCCATGAAATATCATTTTTCGTTTCGATTAAATTCGGGTTTACATCGGTTTATTACGGTTTTATGAATTCATTTATAAAATTGTCATCGGATTCATTTAATTCCTGTTGATTATTATTTGCGAAAACGTCACGCTGAGAATTTAATAAGTTTTTTTATCAAACACCCAAAAATAGGCAAGCTGAAAATTAAAAGTAAAATAAACATCAGCAATGTGCGATAATCAGCAAATAATATATTAATATATTAATTTAATGAAATAGTATTTTTAATAAACATTAAAATTTTTCATTATAAAGTCAAGTTATGTTTTCGTTAGTTACGCTAGTTTCTGTTAATTAATATTTTGTAACTAACAAGTGTTGTTAACACGTTTATGTTATTGTTTGGGGGAAATTTAAGTCAGTCGAAGAGAAACCGTGCTGTGCTAGATTGCTTATTCGTGTTGTTAAACACAAGATCGTGTTGTTAACTCAATCACTTGGCTTTTGACTCCACCAGTGGCGTGCCGTCATTGGAAGCGATGGAAGCGCCGATTCCACCTTCCAATGATTTTCCCTTGTATTTTATAAAATATAAATTTTCATATTTTAACGTACTTTGCATTAATTAAAATTAATATTTTATTATAACTGCATTATGTATCTTTTACAAATTTCTATACTACATGTGAAAAAAACGATAAGATTGCTATTGTATATTCGAATGATTCGGTGGCGGAAGGAGTGTCAAAACCGGGTCAGTTTCCAATCAGCCAGATTATATAGGCATTGTCACATGCGGTTTACAGAGCACCAACATCACCCGGTTTAGCTGGTAGAAGCGACACACGCGTAAAGAGTCCGACTTTATATCTCGGAGCGGTTGTGGGCTGTTATCCGCCTGCTAGATATTCGGCCACCTTCTCCTGATTATGTGAATCATGAGCAGACTAGATCAATGGCGGACAACCCCCTGCTTGCGGGCCAGCTACGGCTGGCGAAAAGTTTCTATCCGGCCCGCGAGATCTTTAATAGATTATTAAATTGGAAAAATAACTAATTGATAGTTATTTTTCCAATTCTTTGTAATTTTCGAAAACGATAAGAGAAATAAATGTAGTAATTAATCTTTTATTTATTTATTTCATATTTGCAGATTAAAAAAATTACGAGTCACAAGAAAGCGTCAATTAACTACTACAGCCCAGGGAAAAAAAACGTAAAATTTATTCTGGCCCATGTTATAAAAAGGGTTGCCCACCCTAGACTAGATTTATAACTTAACCCGACCGATAGGAATTTACTGGCATGTTTTTATTATAGTTCTGTATAGTTGACGGGAGTTTTGAAATAATCCATTAAAATATTTGATACATTTATTCTGCGTTTATTCTGCTCTCCCATCTTATATTACTTACGGATTTCAATGTTAAACCCGGTGAAATTACGATTTAGTACGTCCCATCTGTAAGGGGATGCAGAAAAAAACGTGTACAATTCTAGTACAGTGATAAAAAATTAACTGTTACTTTGGCTGCATCATTTACAACCAAATTTAATTGTGAAAGTTCGAACCCACCAGAATTAAGCCGGTAATGATACATCCCTTTCCGCGCGAGTAGAAAGAAAAGGGATATGAGTCAAAAGAAAGAAAAAATGAATCAGGAGGAACAAGAGTCGAAAAACGCGGGTTGGCGAAACTGGAACTCGTGACCGAGAGAATAAAAGGGCGACGACGGAGAAAAGGGGGGTCGGTTACGTTTGTCTTTTAACTGTGCGTGTGCGAACAAAAATCGAGGGGAACCGCCGATAATCGACGAAATATTGTCGACTACGAAGACCGACCCGGATCACGAGGTATGACCCGAATTTATGTAAACTCTCCCTCCGCGAATGCAGAAAGAGGCGACCGTCGCGCGCCCCTTTTGTAATTATCTTGCTAGCTTAAATAAATTCTTGTTGTTGTTATTATCCGTTGGCTATGTCTTTTATTCGAATATTATCATTTGCCGCTCTACCGTCGACCCCATTCACTTCCTCCACTGGCTTAACGCGTAACGCGTAACTCATCCGAACTGCCATCTTGACGTGGGCAGGTCTCACGGACCTGTTAGCCGACAAAAAGGAGGAACGGGACTTTGGCTGCCTCCCGGCACCCACAAATTGGTGTCAGGGGTGGGGTTCGACTCCTTCGAAATATCGATAGAGCGGAAAGGATCATATTCGAATAAAAAGGGACCATTCCAGTCGAAGTAGGGACCTAGATTATAGGAAGAAAGATTAGGAATAGTATCGGAGGTAGTCCTATTAAGAAAAATGGAGGGCAATCCGCTACCCGCGGCAGGACCAGCTCACGCGAATCCGAATCCGAATCCCCTCACCCTAGGAGGGTTAGGCGGAATCATTCCACTCCTGCCCGTATTTTCCGGAGAAACGGAAGGTCTCCGAGTTACGGATTTTTTTGACTCGTTAGCGGACGTAACAAAAGTCACGGCTTGGTCCAAGGGTTAAATGTTGGCCGTAGTCAAGCTCAAACTTACAGGGATAGCTCGGGAATTCGTACGGAAAGACCGACGAATCAAAGAGGTCGACGAATTTGACGAATTCAAGCGCTTAATGATCGCGAGGTTCGAACGGGAACCTTATTCGTTTAGGCTTAGTAAATTCTATATACCTGCGTCCAAAAACGGGACGAGGACGTACAAACGTACGCCGCCTGACTTCAAGCGCTCGCGATGGAAATCGAGATCACGTTGGAGCCCGGAGCCGACGCCGTGGAAGCCGCTATTATTCAGCGCATTCAACAGAAGGAGTTAGACGAACGGTTAAAGGTGCAATTCCTTAATGGGATCGATATAAGGATCCGTAGAAGAGTAATGAGTCACCAGGCTGAAACCTTTGATGAGGCGCTCAACGCAGCGATCAGTGAGGAGACGATCGAACAGCTCACCTCTTATCCTCGGGGAATAGTGCGAACAGTCAGAGATAGCGAGCGGGTGATAGACTCCCCCTCACAGGATCAGATAGCTCAATTAACGTCGGCTATGCAAGAACTGCAAGCCAGAGTCGAAGGGTTAACCCAAACCTCCACGACCGGTAATGCTAGAATCCCTCCAGAGAGGCGAAATAATTGGGGAGATAATCGAGGTAATCAGAATAATCCGCCTTCCTGGCGAGGAGGCTACCGCGCCGGTAACCTTAGTCGTATGCCCAATCGACCGAATAATCAACCTTATCGGAACCGGAATCCCTCCAATCGCCGAGAGAACAACCCTAGCGATGTTCCTACGCGTACGCGAAGCGACGTCGCGACAGAGGCCCCAAGAAGGCGCGAAAGCGGTGAGAGCTATAGGGGTCGTGCTAGAGAGGAGAAACCCAACAGGTGGAAAGGAAAGGTGCGAAGCGTCCAGGGCCAGCGATCCCCGTATAATAAGCGGCGACGACCCTCGCGTGCCGAATACACTCCCGTAAAGGACAAAAAGCAAAAACCGCACACCGGGAGACCACAGGCTCAATCGGTAACTGCTATTACTTATCCCGATATTCGAAGTGAAGCTACCTTTGAATGTTATATAGGAGGAAGTCCGGCCATTGTGCAGATACACACTGGAGCTAAGGTATCCCTCTTGTCTAAAGCTTTTGCCAAAACAATGAAGGAAAGGATACAAATCGACCACCATAAAGAGACCGATTTAAGAAGCGCTACCGGTCATATCATTCAAACTTACGGTATTGCGAACCCTACCTTCAAAATCGGCGACCTGCAGTTCCCCTTCGCGTGTTGTCTAGTAGATATAGACGTTACATATCCTTGCGACGGCATTATTGGGAGAGATATGATCTCTGATAAGGGCTTTCTTATCAACTTAAAGAAAGGAGAATTGATTATACCTCCTGTTACGGTAGTAACGTTATTAAACTCCACGATGTCCGGAGACGAGTCGGGGAAGGAACTACCCGACGAAACGACAACGCGTAACCGACAGGTCCAGGGAAGTCGGAATAAATCGAGGGAAAAGGCCCAGGTAACTGCGGCTATAAGATCTAAAAAGGGATCACAAGGACAGGTAAACGGAGAAGAAGGAAAGGAGGTAGTCTTAATAGAACCGTGCCGACTTCCCCCCATGACGGATAATATCGTAAGCGCGACAATCCGAGGACGTCGCCTTCCAAGTAATAAAATGGGAGTAATTGAGACACTTCCCCTTGCCCAGGAAGGAATATTCGGAGCCGATGTATTGGTCACCCCCAACAAAAAGGGACAAGTACCAATCCGTCTCCGTAATTCGACCCACCAAACGATAACTTTAAAGAAAGGAGAAAAAGTAGGCATGTATTTCGAGGCGGTCCAGGAAACAGACCCGGTTGGGACTATCCGAGAAGGAGAAACGGCACAATTATCAGAGGCCGAATTAACCAATTATTTGACTGGACTGATATCCCGGAAGACGAACATCGAGAGCTTTTAGCCTTATTATATAAATATCGACACGTTTTTGCCGTAAATGATTACGATTTGGGGTATTGCGATATTGTGCAACATAAAATTGATACCGGCGATGCGGCGCCCGTTTACTCCCCCCCTTATCGAATTCCATATGCGCAACGGCAGCAATTAAATGAAATAATCGATGGACTTTTAGCGAATAACATCATCGAACATTCTACATCACCCTGGAGTTCAGCAGCGCTTCTCGTTAAGAAAAAACTGGGTGGTTTAAGATTAGTGATAGATTACCGCAAATTAAACAAAATCACCAAAGTAGATCCATATCCACTGCCCTTAGTGCAGGAATCCCTCAGCTTGATGGGCCAAGCAAAATATTTCTCCACAATGGACACAGTCTCGGGATTTTGGCAACTGAGTGTATGTGATAAGGAAAAAACAGCCTTCTCCACACCTGATGGGCACTATCAATGGAACAGGTGTCCCATGGGGCTCCGTAACTCACCTGCAGCCTTTGAAAGAACCATGGACTTCGTCCTGCATGGTCTGAAGGGAAAGACATGCCTCGTCTACATGGACGACATCTTGACTTTCAGTCCCGACTTCCCTACTCACCTCAAACGCTTGGAACAAATATTCCAACGATTAGGCGAAGCCGGAATTAAGCTAAAACCAAAAAAATGTCATTTTCTGCAGAGGCAAATAAAATTTTTAGGCCATGAAATTTCCGAACAGGGTATAAAACCAGATAGCGATAAGATAAAGTGCGTCTTAGACTTCCCTAGGCCCGAAAATGAGCGAGAAATTCGATCCTTTTTGGGATTAACTGGTTATTATCGTTGACATGTGGACAAGTATGCAAAAATCGCCAAACCCTTAACGGATTTATTGAAGAAAGATACCTCTTTCGAATGGGGCCCGGCTCAACAAGAAAGTTTCGAGACGCTAAAGCAAATTCTAACCTCCACTCCATTATTAAAATCACCGGATTTTTCGAAGCCTTTTTTCCTTGCTACAGATGCTTCGAATGTTGCCTTAGGAGCCATATTATCCCAAGAGGAAAATGGCACAGAGAAACCGATTGCTTATGCAAGTCGATTACTGAGAAAACCCGAACTTAACTACAGCACGACTGAGAAGGAGTGTTTAGCTACTGTTTGGGCTGTGAGATATTTTAAACCTTACTTATATGGACGAAAATTTACGATACTCACGGATCATCGACCTCTGCGTTGGTTATTAGATTGTAAGGACTCAACTACAAATTCGCGGCTTTCACGATGGATTATCTTCCTCCAAGAATTCGATTTTGACGTGGTTCACAAAGCGGGAGAGTCGCATAAAAATGCAGATGCTCTTAGCCGCATCCCTATTCGGCAAATCCAGGAGGTAGACCCTATATTTTCCCTGACGCAAATAGCGAAGGCACAACAAGGAGATACGCAGTGGAAACCCCTTATCCAACAATTGCAAGACGGAGCAATCTCAGGAAGTTGGAACGGCCTTACCTTAGACGAATTCTATCTCAATGAAGAAGGCGCCCTATGCCACAAAGGCACCAATAAAGGACAGTCCGACTGGTGGGAACAAATTGTTGTCCCAGCCACTCTTAAGGATTATCTCCTATATACCTTCCATGATAATCCCATCGCTGGACATCTGGGAGAACTTAAGATGCGTACTAAAATAGCTAAGTCGTTTTATTGGCCAGAAATGACCAAGGAGATACGAAATTATTGTCAAAGCTGTCTAAGCTGCGCGAAACATCGTCGGCGCGGACGCAGAGCCCAAGCCGAATTACAATTATTTGCTCCCCTTTCACACGTCTTTGAACGTACCGCCATGGATATTGTTGGACCACTCCCGCGCACCACTACGGGGAATAAATATATCTTAGTCTTCGTCGATCACTTTACCCGGTATGCTGAAGCTATTCCACTACCGGATGTTAGTAGTAAGACGATCGCGAAAGCCTTCGTTACCAATATTATATTACGTCACTCGACGCCAACGCACTTACTGACGGACCGAGCCCCGAATCTGATTTCGAAAATGTTTACCGAAGTATGCAAGCTCCTGAACATAAACAGGCTCCTCACCACCGCCTATCATCCCGCCAGTAATGGCGTTGTGGAAAGATTTAACAAAACATTAATTGATATTTTAGCACATTATGTAGCCAGAGATCAACACGATTGGGACGAGTGGATACCTTACGCTCTCTTCGCGTACAACACTTCGGTTCACGCTTCTATGAATGAGAGCCCATTCTTCCTTTTGTATGGTAGAGACCCTACCTATCCGTTTGATATAGTTACTAAGCCGGCGGAAGTGCGTTATGATATAGATGACAATTTTGCCTCAGAATTGCAACAACGGATGAAGTTAGCCCATTAAACGGCTCAACAAGTGGCCGAACAGGCCGCCGAAGCTCGACAAGAACGACACCGGCGACAAAATAAGCCTCCCTGTTATAAGGTGGGAGACCGAGTTCTATTAAAGGAAGTCGTTACGCCAAGAGGGTTAAAGCAGAAATTAGCACCGCGATGGTCTGGACCCTATCGAATTATCGAAGCTCTCGGTCCTGTAAACTTTAAAATTGAACATTTAGAAACCAAACGTAGGATGCACGTCCACGCGGATCGAATCAAACCAACGACCGCCCGCGAGGAAGTCCACCTGCGGCAAGCCCAAAGTAATGATCAGCTCACAACCTTGACCGCAACCGCCGAGCTTGATCAATCCTCGTATCTCGACCCGTGGGACGAATTTATCTTAACCTCTATCCCTACTCAACCCCCTACGGGAGAAATAGTGGAAAGGGAAAGTGAAGAGGACACCGAGCGCGGGGACTCAGAACGCGAACAATCGGAAGCCGAGGAACCAGAAAGTACGCCTCCATACGCGCTACGCAGCCATGGCCCGGTCCCCGAACAGCCATGGGTGATGCCACGGCCAAGCCGAAATCGTAGTCGCATCCCGCGATTCGTTTCGCCTGCGACAAGCCAACCGTCATCCCCTGAGCGCAGGAAATAGACTAAGGAAGGTTAGCAATAACATCTATTACTGACCTTCATCTTTGCCTCTTCCGTAATATTTGCTAACTGCTTTGATGCTGAAATATTCTTATTGGCCTTATCTATATTTTCCGATCGGTTACACGCCGCCGAGAACAACCTCCGGCGGGCCGACAACTATCGCAAGATACTCGACCCGAAGAAATCCGTCTTCAAGAAAGAGAAACTAACCCGCTTCCGGGAAGCGACACACCCTTACAGGAAGCACCCCGGAGCGATCCCACCCGCCTTCACCAACGGGCCATTGTTCAAACCTATTGACACCGCCATTTTTAGATCCTTTGTTCAACCTTTTCTTTTGAAGTTTTGTCCTTATTATAATCCATTATAATATATCACTATATATCACATGTTAAACTATATTATTACTTACTATCACTCACATATTATATTACTTGTTATTCAAATTTTATTTAACCATTTTAACCAACGTTTTGAATTAGACCAACGTGTTAGCTTATCCCATTTAGATTTAAGTTAAGATTTTATCATCCTAGCGACCTGAGGGAGAGTAACCCCATTTATAACTTTTTGTAATGTGTACCTCGATCCGAAAACAAATAGACCTTTCATTTCAAATAACTGTTTGTAATTAATTTTTGTGAGTCCCAATAGGACGACATCCTCGCCGCAACGGACTAAGACTGTGACGACCCTCCACCAAAATTAATCACCGCACCGAATTCCACGCACGATGACACCGCCACACTACAACAAACTACATCAAGACATCACTCACCGGAATCCTCCAGCCCTCAAGTTCCTGTTTAACTTCGACAGTTGTGCCAGACCTAGAACTATTACCAACACTGCCGGACTACCAGTAAATACACTACTTGTTGCTGTAGCCCGAGGCGAACCCGAAGTTTTCACATAACGTGAGGGGACATAACAAACACTCAAGACCTTGAACTTTACTCTTGTACCCAAGTGACGAAAGGAAGCTACGTCTGCACCACATGCCAACTAGGAAACAACCCTACTTCCGGGAACACCGATGTTGTTTACCAAACCCACCGTGGTTGGTTTAACATAACAACTTATTGTAACGCGCGCCCGATTAATCTTTGATTGTCGCGAAATCAATAAATTGTTAATGTCGCCAGGTAAATCGTGTAAAAATTCGCCATATAAATCATTGTCGCGACTAATTAACGTCGCCTGTAAGTCACCAATCAGGGAGAGACAGCGCGCTTAAAATAGCCATCCTCCCTAAGAAAAAAATCGAACCTGCCCTTCAGGGACAGCTTCGATTTTAGAAAGCCCAAGGTGATGTGAAAGTTCGAACCCACCGGAATTAAGCCGGTAATGATACATCCCTTTCCGCGCGAGTAGAAAGAAAAGGGATATGAGTCAAAAGAAAGAAAAGATGAATCAGGAGGAACAAGAGTCGAAAAACGCGGGTTGGCGAAACTGGAACTCGTGACCGAGAGAATAAAAGGGCGACGACAGAGAAAAGGGGGGTCGGTTACGTTTGTCTTTTAACTGTGCGTGTGCGAACAAAAATCGAGGGGAACCGCCGATAATCGACGAAATATTGTCGACTACGAAGACCGACCCGGATCACGAGGTATGACCCGAATTTATGTAAACTCTCCCTCCGCGAATCCAGAAAGAGGCGACCGTCGCGCGCCCCTTTTGTAATTATCCTGCTAGCTTAAATAAATTCTTGTTGTTGTTATTATCCGTTGGCTATGTCTTTTATTCGAATATTATCATCCGCCGCTCTACCGTCGACCCCATTCACTTCCTCCACTGGCTTAACGCGTAACGCGTAACTCATCCGAACCGCCATCTTGACGTGGGCAGGTCTCACGGACCTGTTAGCCGACAAAAAGGAGGAACGGGACTTTGGCCGCCTCCCGGCACCCACAAATTTGGTATCTTGAGAGTTTACATAAATTCGGGTCATACCTCGTGATCCGGGTCGGTCTTCGTAGTCGACAATATTTCGTCGATTATCGGCGGTTCCCCTCGATTTTTGTTCGCACACGCACAGTTAAAAGACAAACGTAACTGACCCCCCTTTTCTCCGTCGTCGCCCTTTTATTCTCTCGGTCACGAGTTCCAGTTTCGCCAACCCGCGTTTTTTCGACTCTTGTTCCTCCTGATTCATTTTTTCTTTCTTTTGACTCATATCCCTTTTCCTTCTACTCGCGCGGAAAGGGATGTATCATTACCGGCTTAATTCCGGTGAGTTCTAACTTTCACATCATGAATGAGACGTACAATGGTAGAAAAAAAGCTCTAGAATTTATTTTCCTTAAATTTACGATTTATGTATCGGTTGTCATAAAAATTTCTTTTTACTTCTTTCCCAAGACTACAAATATTCAAGTACAAAGTAACCGATTTCAATTTATTTTTACTTAAGAAGTAGTTAAATAATTAAGCGATTAGGGAATTAGAAACATAAATAAAACCCCGATGAAAGAGCCAAAATTTTACTTAAACAGAAGCTTAACCGAACCAATCTCTTGCCGAGTACAGTGGGGTCTGATCTCTTCGTAAAATTAGATGTAATAAAGACAGAAATTTTTCCAGTTCAATGAGAGTGACCGAAAAGTTGCAAATTTTGGAAATTTCCGTGGACACTCGGTCCTAAAACGAATTACTTAGAAAATGAACGACGGACAATCTGTTAAGTTTAACATATTTAGATTTTTACAGCTATGGTGAGAAACGTTTAAAATCTACAACAACCCTGTCGCGTCTTTTGATATATACTAGTGACGCGAACAAAAGAGGCATTTGACATTGACCGGTATCGGCACCCCGGGATTTGGCACGCACACACCTACCTGGACCGTCTCTGATTCCATTCATTAGCCACTCGTAGGGAGCTATTTCACTAACTTGTAAGTGGATTGTTTTAAGATTTAAAAAGTAAAGAATATTTTGTTATTTTTATGTACGTTTCTTCACAAAGTTATATTTAATTATAAGTTTCATTAAAAGTATATTCGTACAATTGAAGAAGTTTTTGTACTAGGTATGTATATTCGTCACACATTTTGTTTTACCAAGTAAGTTATTCTGATAATTTTAATTTTAGCCCTTATATCGTGGCTAGTGATTCAAAAATTTATTCTAAAAAAGTTTTGGCTCGAGACCATATAATGAAAAAGAAAACATTATTAAAAGAGAAAGACCAATGCCTAAATTAAACATAAATACGTCAACAAAAAAATTTCGACATTTTGACGATAAAATTTATGACGAATGACGATTCTTTCGTAAAATCGAAACAATTTGGAAATCAAAGTGTAATAGAATTTAACTTTGGTAGACAATATAAAATAAATATTGAAAATTTATAACAAGATAATTACGATTAATAGATGTTATATGTTTTTTCTCAAAGCGAGAATTGGCATTTAAAAGGCATAGGAAATTTATTGAATCTAATAACAGAGGTAATTATATTGAACTTTTTTATTTATTAAGTACGTCGGATAATCTATTAAAAATACATTTAAAGAAGTATACGGTTTTTACTGGCTTATCGAACAAACAAATACGAACGGGCCCTGACGCGCAATTAATTGATTGCCCTGAAAGTCGGCTTCTCACAGAAACACAGCTTCCTCATCATCAAATGTCACGGCACGCCACTGGACTCCACCTTTACTTAGTTTATTAACCTTTATTAACAATACGAATAAGCAATCTAGCACAACAGGGTTTCTCTACGACTGACAATAAACTACTGTTAGAAACGGCAAAACACCACCGAAAAAAGAAAAAGGAAATTAGTGTACCCCAGCCAGCGATATGGACACCGAACACGTTACAAGAACGAAAGCTGACTGATGAGGGGCAAAAGCCCGAAACGTATAAAATTAGTTACCGTATCGACTAAATAAAGGTGGAGTCAAAAGCCAAGTGATTGAGTTAACAACACGATCTTGTGTTTAACAATACGAATAGGAAATTTAAGTGTTGGAATCTATAAAACAGTGAAATAGTTCGACAATTCATTAGTAATTTATAAAAGGCAAATTTCAAATCATATTACTAAAAATTATGTCAATTTACACAATTCTATATAACGGAAAAAAGAGAATGGCTATTTTTTATATTTTGCTAAATTATGCTATAAAATATTTATAGGTACAACATAATCGCTATTAATTTATAAAGTAATTCACCTAAGAGTGTCTGTTGTCCATAAATTCCAATAATGAGATGAATATCTTCAATAGCTGAAAAGGAAGTGATGACTTCCTTTGTAAAGACACAAATGTTGTGCATTTTAATAGTCTTTTGATCTTTTATTCTGACATTCATATTCTTAAATTTGATTTGATAGTCAAAAACGTGTACATCATCGTAAAATATAAAATTAAATAATTATTGCTGTTTACACAGTTGATGTCTTTTAACATGCTTACTTTACTAATGCTATTACTATCTTTACTAATTACTAATGCTATTACAAAACTTTACTATCAAGATTTTATGCGTTTCTGTTTGCAATATAATGTACACTACGACAAATTAATTGCTATTTCCCTTTATGTTTGGTTGAAACTAGTCTCAACCAAACATAAATTTGTTTCTTTCTTGTAAAATAAATTAATGGTTTCAAACGAACAAGCCCGCAATTCATCGTGAAGGAAAGGAAAACTTAAATTTAGTTGTCTTATAGATCTTAATTGTACTTTATACCACTGTATTGATTATCAGCAGAAGGAGGAGTTCGTAATCAGAAAAATCACGAAATCTTTATTTTATCGCCTGTAATAGTTTTTCCTGTTTCGGTATAAAGCCCTATTAATGCGTTAAGTCCACGTAGACAATTTATAAGAAAAGAAAACTTGCCTAAACGTTAACATCGCACAGTTTTGGGGTGCAATTTTTAATCATATTTTAAAAATCCAAACAAATTAGATGCATTAAACTGATATAAGTTGCTTTAAAGAGAAATCTTTACCATAAATAAGTGAAAATCATTAAGCGATGCAACATTGGAAATATATTTAGAAAATATTTAATTCGTATACATGATTTTCCTACATACTTCAGTTTGGTGTTTTATTTATAAATCGAATATTTAAATATGTAATAACATAAAAATATAGTGTTTCGCACTTATTTGCCTTTACTTTTTGGAAATTATTTAGAGATACGTAAAAAAATTCCAGCTTTACTGATAGAAAAGTTAATTTTGAGAACGTATTCTTTTCGAGGTCTTCGTCCGACACGTAGCATAGACTTCGGACGAGTTTTCCACTTTGGGATAAAGATTGTACGAGAGTTTCGAATTTACACTCACGTATCTGATTATTTTATTTCCATTACCCTCTTAGCAAAATATAGGTAAAAGTTTCACAGTCACTGAGAAATTATATTATATTTTGGGGACGAAAATTAACTTCGTAAGCGCAGTACAAAAAGACTTGCGGAAGGTAAGAAAATTAACTCCATGCACTTTACATAAATTAATATAATCGTGCATATTGTTTACTAACAATATCTAGTTATTCATAAATTTTATGACTAACTACATATTGTTAGTCATAAAATTTATTATGCAAATACTCGTATGTCAATTTGCGGCACTACAGATGTACAGTAAGTATGTATAAAAGCACTATACTTAGTAACACTTTAATGGGTATCGATAATTTATCGAATTTTATATCTCTCAGTTTTTATGATTTATTAGCAATTATTAGCGAGATTGACTCGGCTACAGAACTACAACGCATAGACTGGTATTAACGTGGAACAATTAATTATAACTGTCGGAGACAAGCAGAACATTAAAGAAATGTTCGCTGGACTCCAAATGAAAATAGCACAATAAAAAAAAGTAACTGTGAAAATCAAATGCAATAAATATTTCACTAAACTTTTATATCTTTGACATCGCTTAGAATGAGAGTTTTTCAACGTGAAATTTGAAAAGAACTGAAATAGTGGAAATTATCGCCAGATGAAATAAAAGCGAAAACAGCGAAGTTCAAAAAAATTAAAAAATAATGTTATTAAAATGTAAGAATATTATAAAATTCATACCAAAGTGGAATAAATTATAACGGAGAACAGAAAAGTATTTTAATTAATATTAATAAAATTGTTATTTGAATGTATTAATAATTACCAACTCTAAACAAAAAAGTAAACTGCAAGCATGTAATTAAAAATAAATAACTAAATATTGACGTGCAACTTTTAATCACGATGTTTTACTTCATTTAAAATATATGCTCTCCACCTCTAATTAGTATTGTTTTGACCCTGTACAGTGCATTATATTTTTCCTCTAACAATAAAAATGTGCCGATCATTTAACACCTTTCGGAAGGTGGAATATTTGAATTAAAATAAAGTGTCATTTGTTATTCTATTATGTTTATTATCTACTTAAGCAATGAAATTGTGTATAAATACGCAACAGAGCATAAATTAACGAAATTATTCGACTGTATAAATACGAACTAAAAATATTTGCAAAGTTTATACATAATTGTACTGAAAAGCTATATTATTAATAATTCATAAACTATATTTTAACTTGATTTAAAGTAGAACTGCAAATAACATTTCGTGAAATTTTATTTTTGTTATCTTTGAAATGAATTTACATATCTGTAAGGAGCAGAGTAAGGTCAAAGACCAAAACTTCATACATTAATGTGCAAGATATTCATTTTAAAATGTTGAAACATTTATTCGTTCACATATATAAGAGACTACAACAAGAAGAGAGTACAGGGTGAGCTGATTAAATATGAAATATAAATAATAGTACATATGAGTCCACAACTGGCTCTGAAAGTTCTGTGGTGTGAACCATTGCATTCTATGATAAAAATACTGATTTGTGTACAGGCGTTCGAGTCAGTGGCGGCCTTAGGAGGTGGCGAGCAGAGCAATCGCCCGGGGCCTCGCTCTTGCAGGGGCCTCGCGCAACCACTCGAGTAAAAAAAAGTTGATATTTAAAACTTTTTATTTTATCCTTAGCTATTAGTTATAAGCCGCAAACATCATTTTTAAATTCTTGCGTATGTCTTTTAAGACATTTAAGTACGTTAGTTTATCATGATTACTAATTTGTCGTCTTTATGACTGTTAACTTTTATAAATCTTCTAATATAATATTTTAACAATAAATTTATTTATTTATGACTTTTGCATTTTTCGTCAATCATCAGAAATACCTATTTTCAATTCACATACTTTGCACAAAGAACAAGGGTCTAGCAAAAATCTGTCGCCCGGGGCCCCGCAATCATCAACGCCGCCGCTAGTTGGAGTTATCTCGATTACTCCTCAGATCTTTCAGCTCAAAATCTGGAATTGACATTCAGTTTAATATATTTCATAAAATTTTCACAAAAATCACAATGAAATATCGCAATGTTTTAAACACAAAATTATCTCTTTTCCACACCAGAGATATCTTGTAAAGTGATTCATTTAATGTGATAAACTTTAAACATATTTTTACAAAGTTCGTGAAAAAAATAATTACTGTATAGAAAAGTAAATAGAAAAAGTTTATATAAAAGACAAAGTAAATGATATCTGCAGTTCGAGTCTTCGTTGAATGCAACTAGGTGTATTAAGCGCGAAGCAATATTAACAAAAAACAAAAATTTCATTATTTGTGATAAAGTATAATAAAAATCATATTCGTATAATAGCGACATTTGCCAGTCGAAATTTCTATAGTCGTATGACTAAATTCACTAGAATTTTGCAAAATGTTTGAAATTGTGAATAATAATAGCTTTGAAAAACGATTTCCACGCGTAGTTCCGCATTTAATCTGTGGTTGATTTCTGCTGTACTTTAAGGAAAACTCCACGAATCCATTTTGTTATAATACATATACAAAAAAAGATATAAATATTGAAAGTTATAACACTGCAATGTAATGGCTCCTGCTTAAAAATACTTTCTTTTGTTTATTTTCGAACACTTATAATAGATAGTTTTAAACATTTGATGTGACTTCGATATAGTAACTATTTCGCTCTACAATCTGCGATGTATAAAATTTTCGATGCTGTTGCTATGTAAGTTGAATTTCCAGAGCGCTTTGCAGACACCGTATTATCTTCCCCTTTTTGAGTTGATTCCAAACAAGGTGAGCAACAGACGTGTATTATATTGACGTCGGTATTACGAGTGTTTACCGTTGCTTTTCTCCTGTTCAAACAGCAACCTTGAAAAGTGACTCAAGCTAAATGACACTTTATTTAAATATTTGATGTTTGAGCAGGAAAATTTCAAAAATACTTTAGGTTCGATAAGTTATCTATCAGTCGAGCAAATCCAATCATTAAAGTCCAAAATAGAAATTGTGATTAAAACTGTAAATCACTTTTCGTTAAATCTCACTTCTTAGTGGTCAACTTCTCTTGCGAATTGAGTCACCAAGAGTTTGTATGGGGTGCAATTTACAGCGTATCTGTTTTATCATATTTTAATTTCGTCGTGGAATCTTTTTGTTAATTAATAAAAAGCAGTATGAAAGGTTTAATTTTCAGTAGTAACAATTACATAAAATTATAGTGGTAAAAACCAGCACTATTTTCGAAATTTGAAAATAACAATAATTTATTATTATTATTATGTTGGGTTGAGTGAGATATACTCGGTTAACACCGGTGGCTGTGTACTATGTCGGACCAAAGTCAAGGCATAGTAACCAAAACAGAAATTAATGAAGTGTATCAGTGTGTGTGTCTGTATTCAGGAATTTCCTGACAATATGACATGTATTCAATATAGTGGCCTTCTGTAGTGTGATGTATGTGTTTCTATTCAATTGTAATGTGCCCAGGCTTTTGTGTACTGTGTGTGGTATGACACCTGTAGAGGAGAGAACGACGGGTACAATAAGCGCCCTATCCATCCTCCGCAGATGCCTTATTTCCTGGGAGAGTTCTGTGTACTTGCTAATTTTTTCAGTGCATGCGTTTTGTATATTGTGAGTGTTTGGAATGGATATGCCTCTAATGTATGTGATTTTTATTGTGTTTGTCGATGAGTGTGATGTCTTGTCTGTTGTGGTAAATTGTTTTATCTGTGATTACGGCTCTGTCGTAGTACATTTTGTGCGTGTTGTTTTCCAATACTGTCTGTGGAATGTACTTGTAGTGTGGTTCGTGGATATCTAATAATTTGTGTTTCTTTGCAAGCTCTCGGTGTATTATATTTGCTACTTGGTTATGTCTGTGTAGATAATGTGTGTGTGCCAAGAGCTTGCAACCAGAAATGATGTTTTGTATAGTTTCTGGCATGATGTGTCATTTTCTGCACGCGTCATTTGTGAGTGTTGTATCCTTGAGTATGTGTTTTCTGTATTATTATTATTATTAAGTTTCCATTGTATACTAAAAGGGACGTAATAATAAACTTTTCTCTTGAATACTTATCGCAGCACCGATCCTATTTGAAAGCTCATTATTATTGTAAGCTCTGCTTAAGCCCAAAAACTTATTATTTTATGTATGCTACTCTGATATATTAATATTACGCTTTAAGTTTGAATATAAAAATGATAGGAATTTTAAAATTTGAAAGAATATTGTTCGTCACTATGTGAACTTTTTGCAAGGTGTATTAATTTTTATATGACAAATGATATGTAAAATAAATTAAGGTTATCACAGCCTTTCGTGTTAAAAATGAATTTGACATCGTAACCTAAACACAAATGACAAATTTCCTTCGTCATAAAATGTTTAGTAATAATGCGGTTTCGTGTGCTGTATATTAATTATATTCAGTATAATTAGATAAGAATATTTCGTTACATTGTGTGTTCCTTTTCGATGCCTTCCTTAACTTTAAAAGTCCTGAAAAAATAGAATGCAACGAACTCGCCATCTGAAAAAAACGAAAATCGAAATTATTTAGTTGCATCAAATTTTTCAAATGTGCTATAATTTTGTGGAAAAGAGAACGTTATATAGGCCTAATCAGCAGATAGGCCCGGCGTTGCTCGGGCAAAAATAACAATAGCGAAGATTAAGATTATTGCGTTATAGTCAACCTTACCCGTTTTCACAGAATGCAAGAATTGGGTCCCCCTGTTTCTAGACTAATTAGATAATTGTTAGATGAGTCTAAAAGTATGTTCGATTTCCCGCAAAAACGAAAAAAACCGCATCTGCGTCTTGCACGTCGCTTTCTCTTAACAATTCCATTGTTACGTAACATTTTCATTGTTGATACTTCCATTCTTACTTAACACTTCCATTATTGATAGAAGTGTTAAGACTTCTGTTTTGTCCAACCCACTCCCCCGTGGGGAGGAATTTCGAAAAAGCCCTTAGTGTGCGTTCTCGTGACGTACCCTAACTGTGTACCAAATTTCAACTTTCAACTCCTAACCGTTTGGGCTCTGCGCTGATTATTATTATTATTATTACTAACTCGTCTCGATTATATATACAAATTATAAACTGAAATAACCTTGAAAAAATTTTAAAATTTTAAAATTTTTCATAATTTTTCTAAGTAAGGAATTTATTAAATATTTATGATTATAAAATAAAATCACCTTGAAGAGGATTTTCTTATCCACATCAAAGAAACCACCGACTGAAAGACACAAGGAAACTTTCCCAAATCTCTTCATAAAATCTAAAATCTGCGAAACGAAATGAACAATAATCGCAATAACCAATTCAATCAAAAGTTGTAAACGATGTTAATTAATTAAATTTAATTTCAATAAATACCAGCTGGTGTTGAAATATATTAATTCTGATCATACGAAAATATGGCCATAATTTATTATATTTGGGTATTTACGAAATACGCTTAACTTTAATAACATTCAATGCAGCTACTACTAATGAATAAAAATATATACCTTGAGTTTGAGTTCCAGTTTAAGTCTGCAATCCGCAAGTCGACGAATATCTTGAAAACCATTTTGCATCTACAAAATAACATAATTAATGTTTGAAAAAATTTAAATTTTAACAAAAATACTTACCGTAAATGCAAAGCAGGACAATAAACATCCCATGATTACAAAGATGAACGTGATAGTAAAAGAAGCAACTAATGCAAGATCTTGCATTGATTCATTCATTTCTAGAAAGAGATAGGCATAAAACCAAAAACTCGTCGTCCAGATGACAGCAAAGTACAGAAAGCAAAATGGATAATTAAGTTTAGTGTTGAATTGATTGATGAATATCCACAATTCCTGGTGACGTAGCATCAATTCGTTCAATTTTTTCGGCATATTCTTGTGTTTCTTTTTCAATAAAGAGAGCTTAAACAGGACATTTTCTAATTCTTTATACGCGATCAACAACAATAAAGCTACTAATAATAAAGCAAATGAAAATCCTCCTGTTAGAGGTATGAAACATAGAGCGTACAGAATATTGCATAACAAAGGTTCGCCTTCAAATTTCTTTTTCCTTTCGACTCCGAAATAATAAACATATACATTCATAAATAGAAAATAAATAATATATATCATTGTACAGAAAAATGTCAACAGGGAAATTTTTCTAATTAAAGAATTGTTTTCGTTTCTCATTTTTTGTTGCAAGTATTCATTTTTTAAATCAATTTCTATATCGAGTTTGTTGTCATGTTTCGTAAGAATAGTTAAGCATACAGAATAAGTTAAGAACATTACTGCATAAACCGTTGTTAATAGTATGGGCTCATTGGTTATATCGTCAAGCCACCCTTTACAAATTGCGTATTTATTCAATCCCGGTATTATCTGCCAGAATAACAATGAAGTCCATGCCCATAAAACATATTGTATGAATCGGACATAACTATTTTTTAATCTAATAATTTTTAGCGTGAACATATCTTTTCTGCAGCTACATATGTTAAAAATATCGAAGCCAAAGATAATTGCTATCCTAGTGCAAGGTTCTAACAAACAACTCAAACAAATTTTTTCTTGTAAATTAGAATACATTTTTCCTGTTGTTTCTTACAAATTATTCAGAAAATTTCGAATCATTAACTTATATTTGTATAAACTATGTTGTCGAGAAACATTCTATAATAGTATATGTTAATTGAATAATTATATGATTTGCACGAAAATGTATAAAATACAAAGATGCGAATGTCCATGATAAATTAATGAATTATAGTGAATTTCTTTATCAAATAATGTTATTTTAATACATTTTCCAGGAAATATCATTTTTCGTTTCGATTAAATTCGGGTTTACATCGGTTTATTACGGTCTTATGAATTCATTTATAAAATTGTCATCGGATTCATTTAATTCGTGTTGATTATTATTTGCGAAAATGTCACGCTGGGAATTTAATAAGTTTTTCTTATCAAACACCCAAAAAAGGCAAGCTGAAAATTAAAAGTAAAATAAACATCAGCAATGTGCGATAATCAGCAAATAATATATTAATATATTAATTTAATGAAATAGTATTTTTAATAAACATTAAATTTTTTCATTATGAAAGTCAAGTTATGTTTTCGTTAGTTACGCTAGTTTCTGTTAATTAATATTTTGTAACTAACAAGTGTTGTTAACACGTTTATGTTATTGTTTGAGGGAAATTTAAGTCAGTCGTAGAGAAACCGTGCTGTGCTAGATTGCTTATTCGTATTGTTAAACACAAGATCGTGTTGTTAACTCAATCACTTGGCTTTTGACTCCGCCTTTATTTAGTTTATTAACCTTTATTAACAATTCGTATAAGCAATCTAGCACAATACGGTTTCTCTACGACTGACAATAAACTACTGTTAGAAACGGCAAAACACCACCGAAAAAAGAAAAAGGAAATTAGTGTACCTCAGCCAGCGATATGGACACCGAACACATTACAAGAACGAAAGTTGACTGATGAGGGACAAAAGCCCGAAACGTGTAAAATTAGTTACCGTATCGACTAAATAAAGGTAGAGTCAAAAGCCAAGTGATTGAGTTAACAACACGATCTTGTGTTTAACAATACGAATAGGAAATCTAAGTGTTGAAATCTATAAAACAGTGAAATAGTTCGACAATCCATTAGTAATTTATAAAAGGCAAATTTCAAATCATATTACTAAAAATTATGTTAATTTACACAATTCTATATAACGGAGAAAAGAGAATGGCTATTTTTAATATTTTGCTAAATTATGCTATAAAATATTTATAGGTACAATATAATCGCTATTAATTTATGAAGTAATTTACCTAAGAGTGTCGGTTGTCCATAATTCCAACAATAAGATGGATATCTTTAATAGCTGAAAAGGAAGTGATGACTTCCTCTGTAAAGACACAAATGTTGTGCATTTTAGTAGTCTTTTCGTCTTTTATTCTGATATTCATATTCTTAAATTTGATTTGATAGTCAAAAACGTGTACATCATTGTAAAATGTAAAATTAATTAATTATTCTTGTTTACACAGTTGATGTCTTTTAAGATGCTTAATTTACTAATGAGTATATAAAGATACTATGCGTTTCTGTTTGCAATACAATGTTAAAAATTTACACTACGACAAATTAATTGCCATTTCCCTTAATGGGATCATTTAAATTGAAACCAATATTAACTTCTTTCTTAATTAATTAGCATTAAGCTTTTAATCGATCTGTTATTAAAATGTTTATAATAGTATTCATTTTGAATGCGCAATTTCCTCGTGTATTTCACGTTTGTATTTTTACAATAAATGAAAAATGTTTTAATAATTAAAAACAGAAAACAAATCATTAATAAGAGAAGCAGTGCATTTCCAGTAATGTTTAGTAACTAGTGTCAACCAAACATGAATAAAGCCATTTCTTTCTCTTAAAATAAATTGATGGTTTCAAACAAACACGAACAAGCTCGCAATCCCGCGTGAAGGAAAAGTTAAATTTAGTTGTCTTATAGTTCTTAATTGTACTTTACACCGGTGTATTGGTTATCAACACAAGGAGGAGTTCGTAAGCAGAAAAATCAAAAAATCTTTATTTTATCACCTGTAATAGTTTTTCCTGTTTCGGTATAAAGTCCTATTAATACGTTAAATTTACGTAGACAATTTATAAGAAAAGAAAACTTGTCTAAACGATTAACATCGCACAATTCTGGGCTGCAATTTTTAATCATATTTTAAATTTATCTAATTTAAAATATATGCCCTCCACTTCAAATTAGTAGGGATTGCTCCTATACATCATACTTTTCCTTTAACAATAGACTCGTGCCAGTCATTTGCTTTCTGGCTAAAAGCTTTCAATTAAAATAACGTGACTTTCAGTTTGCATTGAAAGTTCCTGTACAGTTAATTGAGGGTCCTGCCCTACGCTTTCCATATCCGTTCTTGGATTTCATCTAACTTCGTTCTCGCGATTAAGGAAAGACAGTCGGACGGACGACAGTGGCATTTATAGGTGTAAATCCAGCAATTCCGGAACTGTTCAATCTGCTAAACAGTTCTGCAGCTGTTAAGTATTGTTCCGATGCACGCCTTCTACAGTGTGCTGTTTCGAAACATGTTTGGTCTTTTGACGTCACATTTCGTAACTGATTTCATTTGGAACTGATCAAGAATTGTTGTATCCACATAAAGTGAAGTGTATATTAGTATTAATCCACTCAAAAGCAGATATCTGCAAAATAAGCTTTGAGTGTATGATAGAGCGGAAAGGAGAAACGAAGCGATCTTGATAGCCGTGGCTCCGGTATATTCCCCTGGGACTTTTTCAAGAAAACGAGCCGTGTAGTATTGCAGGAATACTGCGCAGATTAGTTGATTTAGAAGGCAGGCCGTTTACTGCTGTAGATGACCTTACGAACTTTAGTGGACTTCGATCGAAGTAGAATTTCTCTAATTTTTATTGATTTATAACCCCGCGGGGCATGGGCCGTTCTCGGAAGAAGTGCAACTCCGAGTCAACCCGCGGCAAAGGAGGAGCAAGCTCCAACTCTTCGCCAGTTTCCAAAAAACAGGTTAATATCGAAGCTTCCGGGGTGGAAGCGAATCAGATATTAAGCTGATTAGAACAGATACTACAAACGATCTAAGCCTTAGGCTAGAAGCGATAAAGTGCATTTCCGAAATTTCCTTAAACTTCTCTCGGTGACTTCGCGAGTTACAGGTGTAGTTACGTCGCGGTTTGAAATACGGCGAAATAATGTGTTTAGAAATAAATCGTCTAAACTGAAATCAATCCGAATCGTAAATAGCACCGATTTAATGGATGTTATACGCTAGCTTATCTCATAAACTTGAAAATACAATTTCATTTTTAATCATCCGTAGGCATTCGGAAATGAACTACAGCTTCGACGTAAACCAGCGTCGGAGCCGTCGCGTTCCATCGTCCTGTCTTTTTGACGTTTATAAAATGTACCCCGTCTTATAAAAATATAGTAAATAATTAAATAAACTCGATTCGGCCAGCATAATATTTCATCGTATTTTGATCGAGAATAGCATATATAAACGAGCAGTTATTTATTGCGACATGGTCGAAATGACGGCTTGCAATTCCCAATTGCATTTTTAATCAATTTAATTTAAATTATATGTTCTCCGCCTAAAATTAGTAGTGGCTTGACTTTGTACATCATACTTTTCCTTTAACAATAGACTCGTGTCGATCATCTATCTAACACTTTTCGGGGAAGTTTCGAAGTGAAATAACGTGACTTCCGGTTTGCATCGGAAGTTCGTATATAGTTAATCGTTTATGGTTTCTATATATGTTCTCGACATTAAATAGGTCTACAGATTTTTAGAATTGCAGCCCAATTACAGTATTAATATCGCTGAAATAGTACAGTTATTGATAAGATTGTATAGTGTATGAAATTTTAAGTCTTCGTCCAATAGCGGATCCAGAAATCTTTGGAGGAGAGTGCAGAAAGGAAACAATCTGCCTTGCAAAACTTTTTGCTACTCGAAGTACCCGGCTTCTCTCGGAAAAAAACCCCCAGGAAAAGTCAACTGCCCCCGTGCACTTCCTTACATCCATCGTCGACTCCATCTATAGTGTAGTCTTAAATGTTTTAATTTTTATTCATTCATTTCGGTAGCCAAATGGATAAAACTGCCGAATTGGTCGCGGGTTTGCGCCTCTCCAACGGACTTGAGCTTTCCGGGTTTTTTTTTACGATTTTAACACCTAAGTAGAGGCTGTTTCCGTTAGAAGGTTTTATCGAATGGCATCTCCATCGGCAGATCGACCACGTGTAACCAAATAATCCAATCCAATCTACTAATGAAATGGATAAAACAGCTTCTTCCTGCCGCAAAGCGACTCCAACCCCAGCTATCGGTCACCTGATACACGAATTCTGTTTTTAAACGTAGCTCTGTGACCGGGAGCGATTTCAATAAACAAGAAGTTAAGTAAGCAAACCAATGGATTATTGCTTACTTAACTGTTTGTTTCTTGAACTTAGCCCAGTATATCTATCAACTCTGATAGTACGAGGCGTATAGGCTCTGGGGATCCATCATCGAATTCAATAAAAGAGCCCCGGGAAGTTTTTGGCCGCACAATGGGCTGAAAAAGGTTCCTTTATGGGGTGGAAGTGAGATACGTAAAAATTTCTCCGAGAAATAATCTAATATTATATATTATATTCTTTTAATGTAATTAAATTAATATAATTTTAAAATTATGTTATAATATTTAATTAATATTTTAAATAATTAGTCTAATAACGAAGAGTTAGTTTCGTAACAGTACCTGTGTCTTGACGTCACACAAGAATTGTAGGTTATTCGGAGAAACATGTGAGTTCTGAACATATTTTGTTTTTCTACGGTGAAACTGCGAATTGTCCAACTTGATTAAATACTTGAAATGATTATTTTTATTGTATAATCTCAGGTCAAAGGTTACGTTCAAAATAACGCAGACTGCCGATCCAAAATTACCGTATAAAGTGTAAGTGCTTTTTAAAATTTATTTCTAAGTAAATGCCAAGGAAATTATTAAAAACATCTGACTAGTAGTCCGAAAACTGATTTTACCGATATATTTTGATAAATTTATAAGTTATTAAATAGAAAAAATGGAATTTGTCGATGAGGAAATACTTTGGGTAATTATACAGTTTAAGAGAATATGAGTTTTTAAAATTACTGTATTTTACGGACTATAAGACGCAGTTTTTTCTTCATTGCCTCCAAAATTTAGGTGCGTCTTATAGTCCGTAAAATATGGTATTTTATATTAAGAAAAAGAAATATTTAGTAGACATTCAGAAAATGCATAACATTTTCTCAAGCGACCCGTACATAAAGTGCTATAACTCTTTGGGTACCAAAAAGTTGAGTGAGGGATTTAAATAAGCCAGATTCGAATTGCCGTCCTTGGTCAGATGTTATTTGGGCAGGCACTCCAAAGCGAGATATCCAGCCTAAGTACAGGGCTGAAGCTACTGTTTCAGCTGCTATATCTGGCAACGGGATTGCTTCAGGCCAACGAGAAAATCTATCGATGATTGTAAGGCAATATGTTGAGCCGTTGGAAGGTGGCAATGGACCAACAATGTCAATATGAATATTTAAAAATCTAGCGTCTGGAACAGGAAAGGTTCCCAAAGGGCTAGCGACATGTCTCTGGATCTTCGACCGTTGACAAGAAATGCAGGTGCGAGACCATGTCTGGCAGTCTTTACTGATGGATGACCAAACAAATTTTGCTTTTACCAATCTTGTTGAGCTCCTTACACCTGGATGGGACAGGTTATGGACAGTGTTGAAAGCAGTGCGACAATAACTAGGCGGAATGTATGGACGAATGCGACCTGTCGATACATCACAGTAGATTTCGACATCACTATCAGGAAGTTTATACTTCTTAAGTACAAGTGAGACGGCCGGATGGCCGAGCGGTAAAGGTTGCAGCCTACCGCTCTGGGGGACCCGGGATCGAATCCGAACGGGTCGAATAATCCCCAGGAATTTTTCGGGGGGTGGTCCGTTCGGATATGTCGGTCCCCGTCCCTCACCACCCGGCCGCCCCATTGTGGGCCTGGCCGAACCCATAATGGGCTTGCTGTAAGAGGCCCTCTTAGTGCCCACTGGGCGGAAAGAGTTACAAAAAAAAAAAAAAAAAAAAAAAAAAAAAAAGTACAAGTGATAAGTCACTTGAAGTCAGGAGAGACTGGAGCTCAGGATCTTGCTGTTGGTCTTTTGCAATTTTGCTATAATCTATAGATGGGCTACTAATTGATTCAATACGGGAAAGAGCATCAGCTGGAACGTTATCGATCGCTTTTGTGTGTCTGATGTCTGTTGAGAATTGTCCTATAAAATCAAGATGTCTCAACTGACGGGGTGTACACTTATCGTGTCGTTGCTGGAAGGCAAACGTTAATGGTTTATGGTCTGTGTAAATGGTGAACTGTCATGCTTCCAGCATAAACCAAAAATGTTTCACAGCCAAATACACAGCCAGAAGTTCTCGGTCGTATGCAGAATACTGACGCTGAGAGTTACTCAGTTTGCGGGAAAAGAATGCTAGTGGCTGGAGACCTTGTGCTGTAACTTGATGAAGGGCAGCGCCCACAGCAGAATCGGATGCATCGACGTGAAGTGCAAGGGTAGCACTTGGTGAAGGATGATGTAGTAAGGTGGCATCTGCAAATTGTGACTTACATGACTCAAATGCCTGAATCGAATTGTCAGTCCATTTAATCTCGCGCTGGTCGTTTTTCTTTGCTCCTTTAAGTAGATCGTGTAAAGGAGCTTGGTGATGGGCCGCATGGGGTAGGAACCTACGATAGAAGTTCAAGATGCCTAAGAACCTTCTCAGTTGTTTGAGGGTCTGTGGTCGCTTCTGTTGAGTTATGGCAGATACACGTTCTGGAAGTGGCATAACGCCGTGGGAAGACACCATATATCCTATGAATGATACATGTGGGGCAGCAAAAGTACACTTGGATGCATTGATTTGCAGACCGTACTTGTCAAGGCGTTGAAACACTTGCCGCATGTGCATCTTATGTTCCTCCCACGAAGTGCTAGCAATGAGGATGTCATCTAGGTATGAAAAACAAAAGTTTAAGCCTTTCAGAACTTCGTGCATGAATCGTTGGAATGATTGGGCTGCGTTGCAGAGACCAAAAGGAAGGAAAACGAATTCAAATAGCCCAAATGGCGTTGTAAGTCAGGGGGTCAACCAGTAATCTGTTTCTGATGTCGAGATTGAGTCCAAAGTTGGCCAAAAAGTCTGCATTGATTATAGGCTTCTGCACATCAGCTATGGTAAATTCCCATCTGAAAGAACGTCTTAAATTGAGGTCAAGTTCTAGCACATTTGTTCCATACGTCGAGATTTTAGAGTCGTTGGCAGCATACAATTCAACCTTTGTAGGCTGATTCTTAGTGCGATTGGGAATGATTGATAAATCTGCTCCAGAATCAATTAAAAAATTTAGGCCAGTTTTGTTGTCATACACAAACAGACGGCTATATTTAGGAGCCAGGCTGGACCCACAGGCCGTTACTGCAGCTGGCTGCGCTCGTTTCCCTGATCGTAATGCAGTTCGGTCGAAGGAACACGGCGAACGACATTTCCTAGCGGCTGATCCAAACTTATCATGGTAGTAACAATACCCCTGACGGTTGAGGCTTCTTCCTCGAGGGCGTGAACTAATGCGATACCTCGAATTCGGGTCATGTCGGTTTCTCTCTCTACTACGATAACGGGGACGAGCAGTACGCGATACATTAAGTTCTGCAACCTTCATTGTGAGTTCTAATATCTGCATTTCGAGATTTTTGATTACGGGATTGTCGGCTTCTAAGTTGATGCTGGCCAGTTGAGTTGGTTCTGTAAGTTCAGCAACCTTGTCAGCAAGGATGGCTAGCTTGTCTAGTTCATCACCGCTAACAGCCAGAACTGTCTGAATATTTTTGGGGAGACGTTGGAGCCACAAGTTTCTAAGAAATTCTTCGGTAATCTTGCCCGCTGAAAGCTCCCTCATTTTATGGAGTAAAACGCTGGGTTTCTGATCCCCTAACCCAGATCTTCAAGCAGAATTTTAGCCTCTTTAGCAGCGGAGTTCTGAAAAATTTCGAGGAGTCGATCTTTGAGTTTAGTAAAAGGAGCCTCGGCTGGACGGTCAAATACTGTCACTGACGTTAGATAGAATCTCCGCGTCCAGGGAATTGATTAAATAGTTGTACTTAGTGTTCTCACTTGTAATCCGATTAATGGCAAAAGCTGCGTCTAGCTGCACAAAAAATAATTTGATGTTGGTTTTAGTGAAGATAGGCATTTTTGCCTGTACACGTTCGATTTCCAACTCGTTCTGTTCCGCCATTTCGGGCGCCTAACTATGCGGGTACAAGGAAAGCGGGATAGTCTTTGATTAGGCTTAGCCCGAGTCACGCACTCTTAGTCGTCTTATTGAATTTACGATTCAGAAACTGATCATACCTGCATGTCCTGTTAAAAATGTTCCTTCATAGACACAGAGTTGTTCACTATCCAATTCAGTCGAAAGTCCAGGTAGTTCGTTAATCGCATCACGTTCGGGTCACCACTTTGTCATCCGATCCTACTGATCTTTTTTTTTTTTTTTTTAACTCTTTCCGCCCTGTGGGCACTAAGAGGGCCTCTTTTAGTAGGCCCATTATGGGTTCGGCTAGGCCCACAATGGGGCGACCGGGTGGTGAGGGACGGGGCCCGACATATCCGAACGGACCACCCCCCGAAAAATTCCTGGGGAATATTCGACCCGTTCGGATTCGATCCCGGGTCCCCCAGAGCGGTAGGCTGCCACCTTTACCGCTCGGCCATCCGGCCCCTACTGATCTTTAGAACTAAGCAGACAAACACGAACAGTAACAAAAAACTTTATTAAAAAGGTGAGAACTGTCACCGACATCCTCGGCCAACATCCAGGCAAAAACCCGCGATCTTTCGCGCTTCTTTTTCACGTTGCCAGCCAACTCGTTGGCAAGTGTTGTCAGGCAGTATTCGGGATCTCTGGCGCTGGCGGCCACAAGGTCATCAAGGTCAATGTACTAGTATTATTTCAAAAATTCGTATAAAATCAAATTTTTATAATAGATGAAAAAAATTTTGCTAAACTACTAATTTTGCTTAACAAAACTACTAATACTATACAAGTATTAGTAGTTTTGTTTAGTATATTTTTCAATTGCTTGTATCTTGTACTTATTTTTTAAAAAAATTCGTTTCTTTTGCTTACATTAAAGACTTGTAAATTTACTGAAATTTGATTTAACATAATTATCTGTAAAACTCATAATTCCTGTTTAGCTATATGCTATTTAGATGGAGAATTTTGTTCTTTATATTTTCATGTATATTATGTGAGTATAGTTATATAGCATCGCGAATTATAACACATTATATGAAACGATACCCTGACCCGTAAAAGCTGATTACGTGAATTTTCGATCATACTTCTGATGACGTGAAATTTGTCGAATAATAAATTTTTATACTAGAAATATGACTATCAGTCCTTCTAAGTATTATATTATTTAATATTTTCAACTTTTAGAATGTCAGA
Source organism: Centruroides vittatus (assembly GCF_030686945.1). Taxonomy (NCBI): domain Eukaryota; kingdom Metazoa; phylum Arthropoda; class Arachnida; order Scorpiones; family Buthidae; genus Centruroides; species Centruroides vittatus. The sequence continues at coordinate 858,513 of NW_027122693.1, forward strand.
AGTGATATATTTAATTTGTTTTTTTGTATGAGAAAGTTGATATTTTGGCTATTTATAACGGTGTTTTGAATGTAATTAATTTAATTTTAAGTTTAATTAATGTACTATCTGATAGTTACTATTTATTTACTTATATATTTAAGTATTAGTATATTACATTTATCGTTAATTATTTTCATTTGAATTTTAATCTCATTTTTTCGAAGGTTTCTTTGTTCTTCAAACTTTTGATAGTGTTGCCACTTTTCGTACATTTTTACATTCACATAAGTTCTTTTCATACACATTAGACTTATTATAATATATAATTAGTTTATTTAATTGATCTGTAGATATTAATAACATATAAATTGCTAAATATCTGCAATTTATATTATAATTATTTTTTAAATTTTAGTTGTATAATATTCATTTATATATTTTGTTTAATATGTTTTCAGTTTAGAGTATTATTAAATTGGAATTTCTATTTTATTACAGAAAGTTTTAAAATATAACAGTTAGGAAAATTTTTCTTTGTCCTTTTAAACACAAAGGGATTTAAACGGTTACTCGTCAGACTAGTTTGACGTAGCGGAAATAGAGTATTCACGTGATCTTGGGTTGTGAGGTGTTTCGTGTTTCGTCATTATAAACAATAATTTCACTTAATTTTATATTCTTTCATAATTGATTCAAATGGTTTTTCTTAATAGATAGATTAAAATATTTTTTATATAATAAACTGAATTTATAATTTATATAATTTATTACTGTGTTGATATTTTCGAAATAATAAAACATTCGAGTTATTTAAACATCAAATTAGCTATATAATTCAGATAATTATATTTCATTTTTATTTTTCAAGAATGTAAGCACATTTCTTATTAAAAATATATTTTGTTTGCCGGTTTTTCGTAATACGTTTAAATAATTCAAAGTATTTGCGATAGATGGCGTCTCATTATTATTATACAAAAATTCTTATACGAAATATAATGACTATTTCAAACGAAAGATGGCGTTGCGTATTTTTCGAACTTAAAAACATATAATTACAGTATATGAAATTATTATTTTCGTGGAACACACAGTTTTATGTGAAATATTTATTGTTTTATTAATTAAAATACTTTTTTAATAGTTATTATTTTTTTCTCAATATATATATGTATAATTGTTTAAATCTAAAAATATATCTATTTTAACTGTTCGGTTGATATAAATACTTTATTTATTTAAACATCGAATTGGCTCTATAATTATGATAATTATGTTATCGTTTTACATTTCTCGCGTGTATGTGTAAACCGTTAAATAGGTTAGTAAATTCAACACCAAAAACTCTACTTTGAGTAAAAAATTTATTTACTGAAATTTTTGTACAAAAATTATCAATTTTTTTTTCGTAAAAAAAATATATATAGAACTTTACAAAAAAGTGGTCAAAAATCAGGAAAATTCGGAATTCAAGATTCACGCCAAAATTATCTCAAAGTTACCAGGCTTATATAATTTCCTTAATAAATTTTAAATCTTAATTATTAATTATTAAGCGTATTATAATTAAATATAGAAAAATTCGTGTTATATTTTTAAATTAATATTAATTAAAACTTAAAAATAAAATTAAAGGTAAATATTTTAAATAATTTTATAAATAGAAAAAAAACTTAAATATGTAAATAAACTTTTTCCTTTAGATGGCGCGCTGAATTGAAAGGAAAATGGCGCTTCCTGGTTTAGCACGTAATACGTAGGTTTTTAATCGTTTAAAAATGATTACTTTAAGTAAAATTAACTTTGTCAGTTTTAAACAGGATTATTTTCTGTGTACTCTCTACGAACAAGAGAATAATCAGTTTCAGATATTGCTAATTTCACTTGATAGTGATAAATATTTTGAAAGGATTTCTTATTTTATTAGTAAGTTATCTTATATACTCCACTATTTACTTATACCAAATTCAAATCCACGTTTATATAAACTTGTTTGTTTACACAATAGAGTCCGAGCGCAAGTTACTCGCTCGCCGCCCTGGTGGCAAATATTTACATAACATATAGGAGTTCGTTAAAGAATGCATATGCGTTATATCTGAGACATTTCGAAAACCGTACCTAGTTCAGTAAATCGCTTATTGTTTTTTAATTTGTATTTGAGTTATAATATTAAAAATGGGTAAATCAAATGTAAATTGTTGTGTTTGGACGTTCTAATACACTAGCAAACACGCAACATGTAACGCCGAAAGTTTCATTTTATTGTTTTCTGGCAGGTCTACACCTTAAACAGAAGCGCCAAATTTGGATAAATTTTGCTGAAAGACAAAAGGAAGAAATACAAAATTTATTGTTAATTTTAAAAAAAATTGACACGAATAATTTTATAAAAATATCCTTGTAAATTTATTAAAAACGGATCACAGGGGCTACCCTCTAAATCAGCACGGATATGCAGTATGCATTTTATAGATGGGGGAAATAGTGAAGATCCAAGATGTCCAAATTATAATCCAACAATCTATCCTGAAAAAAGAAGCAATGAAGAAAATTGTCGACACGAACAGTCAATGAAGAGATATAAACACCTAATGAACAGAAGGAATATTTTATTTGAAGAAGCAGGAAGACACCTTTGATGTAGCAATTGAAAACAATTTTTTAGACCCTAAACAAAAACAAAAACGTGATTTTGGAACTCAAACGAGGTTTGGATGCTTAAAAATTTTTTATTTGCATGACTAGTAACAATGTTTCTGAAACTCAAGTTTCCCATATTAGAATGATTTCAAAAAAATGTGGAGAAAATCATAGGTCATGTCATTTTAGTGGTGTAGAAAATTTTCATGATGATCAATCTTTAAAAGATCTAATATCAGTAGGATTCGATGTTTTCAATTTATTTTTAGGCGTGCTTCCAAACAGTCCTGTTAGAATTTATGAATTGTCTTGGGAAAATAAGTTACTAATTTTTCTAATGAAGTTAAAGTTGGGTTTGTGCTATTCGGCATTAGGTGCATTGTTTGGAATTCATAGAACCACTATTAATTAGCCATATTATAGCCCGATATTTAGGCGATCGTTTGGTGTAACATTAAAAGTGCTCAGCAAATAAACACATAGAAATAAAACACCTTAATTTGTTGCTGAGAAGAATATATTTGAAACAAACGTTTTCAGCCTGGTTAACAGGCCATCATCAGGTTAAAAAAGGAAACAAAAATGGAACAGATACGTTCCATGTATTTCAGTGGCGTGCCGTGACATTTGATGATAGGGAAGCTGTGTTTCTGTAAGAAGCCGACTTTCAGGGACAATCAACTAATTGCGCGTCAGGGCCCGTTCGTATTCGTTTGTTCGATAAGCCAGTAAAAACCGTATACTTCTTTAAATGTATTTTTAGTAGATTATCCGACGTACTTAATAAATAAAAAAGTTCAATATAATTACCTCCGTTATTAGATTCAATAAATTCCCTACGCCCTCTAAATGCCAATTCTCGCTTTGAGAAAAAACATATAACATCTATTAATTTAGATATACCTATTAATCGTAATTATCTCGTTATAATTTTCAATATTTATTTTATATTGTCTACCAATGTTAAATTCTATTCCTCTTTGATTTCCAAATTGCTTCAATTTTACGAAAGAATCGTCATTCGTCATAAATTTTATCTTCAAAATGTCGAAATTTTTTTGTTGACGTATTTATATTTAATTTAGGCATTGGTCTTTCTCTTTTAATAATGTTTTCTTTTTCATTATATGGTCTCGAGCCAAAACTTTTTTAAAATAAATTTTTGAATCACTAGCCACGATATAAGGGCTAAAATTAAAATTATCAGAAAAACTTACTTGGTAAAACAAAATGTGTGACGAATATACATACCTAGTACAAAAACTTCTTCAATTGTACGAATATACTTTTAATGAAACTTATAATTAAATATAACTTTGTGAAGAAACGTACATAAAAATAACAAAATATTCTTTACTTTTTAAATCTTAAATCAATCCACTTAGTGAAATACTGTAGCTCCCTACGAGTGGCTAATGAATGGAATCGGAGACGGTCCAGGAAGGTGTGTCGTGCCAAATCCCGAGGGTGCCGATACCGGTCAATGTCAAATGCCTCTTTTGTTCGCGTCACTAGTATATATCAAAGGACGCGACAGGGTTGTTGTAGATTTTAAACGTTTCTCACCGTAGCTGTAAAAATCTAAATATGTTAAACTTAACAGATTGTCTGTCGTTCGTTTTCTAACTAATTCGTTTTAGGACCAAGTGTCCACGGAAATTTCCAAAATTTACAACTTTTCGGTCACTCTCATTGAACTGGAAAAATTTCTGTCTTTATTACATCTAATTTTACGAAGAGATCAGACCCCACTGTACTCGGCAAGAGATTGGTTCGGTTAAGCTTCTGTTTAAGTAAAATTTCGGCTCTTTCATCGAGGTTTTATTTATGTTTCTAATTCCCTAATCGCTTAATTATTTAACTACTTCTTAAATAGAAATAAGTCGAAACCGGTTACTTCGTACTCGAATGTCTGTAGTCTTGGGAAAGAAGTGGAAAGAAATTTTTATGACAACCGATACATAAATCGTAAATTTAAGGAAAATAAATTCTAGAGCTTTTTTTGTACCATTGTACGTCTCATTCATTAAATTTGGTTGTAAATGATGCAGCCAAAGTAACAGTTAATTTTTTATCACTGTACTAGAATTGTACACGTTTTTTCTGCATCCCCTTACAGATGGGACATACTAAATCGTAATATCACCGGTTTAACATCGAAATCCGTAAGTAATATAAGATGGGAGAGCAGAATAAACGCGGAATAAATGTATCAAATATTTTAATGAATTTTTTTAAAACTCCTGTCAACTATACAGAACTATCATAAAAACATGCCAGTACATTCCTATCAGTTGGGTTAAGTTATAAATCTAGTCTAGGGTGAGCAACCGTTTTTATAACATGGGCCAGAATAAATTTTACGTTGTTTCCACGGGCCGTAGTAGTCAATTGACGCCTTCTTGTGACTCGTAATTTTTTTAGTCTGCAAATATGAAATAAATAAATAAAAAGTTAATTACTACATTTATTTCTCTTATCGTTTTCGAAAATTACAAAGAATTGGAAAAATAACTATTAATTAGTTATTTTTCGAATTTAATAATCTATTAAAGATCTCGCGGGCCGGATAGAAACTTTTCGCTAGCCGTAGCTGGCCCGCGGGCTGGGGGTTCCCCGCCGTTGATCTAGTCTGCTCGTGATTCACATAATCGGGCGAGGGTGGCCGAATATCTAGCAGGCGGCTAACAGCCCACAACCGCTCCGGGATATAAAGTCGGACTCTTTACGCGTGTGTCGCTTCTACCAGCTAAACCGGGTGAGGTTGGTGCACTGTAAACCGCATGTGCTAATGCCTATATAATCTGGCTGATTAGAAACTGATTCGGTTTCGACATTCCTTCCGCCACTGAACTATTCGAATAGTGGCCGGATGGCCGAGCGGTCAAGGTGGCAGCCTACCGCTCTGGGGGACCCGGGATCGAATCCGAGCGCGTCGAATAATCGCCAGGAATTTTTCGGGGGGTGGTCCGTTCGGATATGTCGGGCCCCGTCCCTCACCACCCGGTCGCCCCATTGTGGGCCTGGCCGAACCCATAATGGGCCTACTAAAAGAGGCCCTCTTAGTGCCCACAGGGCGGAAAGAGCTAAAAAAAAAAAAACTATTCGAATATACAGTAGCAATCTTATCGTTTTTTTCACATGTAATATAGAAATTTGTAAAAGATACATAATGCAGTTATAATAAAATATTCATTTTAATTAATTCAAAGTACGTTAAAATATGAAAATTTATATTTTATAAAATACAAGGGAAGGTCATTGGAAGGTGGAATCGGCGCTTCCATCGCTTCCAATGACGGCACGCCACTGTTCTATTGTAGAAAGTATGTTATTAAATGGTAACACACAGTACTTTCCAGGATTATAGGGTGATCTAATTCTCTCTTCTGTTTAACTTTTACATATACAATATTAATAAATCTTTTACTAGAGACAAAGATGGGATTAAACTTTGATGTTATACATTCAGTTCAATATGCTGATGATATGATACTGGCATCTGCTTTACAGAGAAAACTATTAGTCAGAAATAATAATGTATGAAAATAAATCCTGATAAATCTAAAATATTATTTAGAAAAGGTGGTAATTATCCAGCAAATAAACTAGTTTTTATTTACTAGGAAAGAAATTAAAAATAATGAATGAATATAAATACAGCAAGTACTCTATTAATAAGTTCTTGGAAACTGTGACATTAAATGAAACACACAATGAAACTAATTTTACCATAAACTAAATGATATATAATTTGGTTAATATTTGTTTATTGGACCATGTTTGCAACCTCCATTTGTTTCCCATCTCATAGAATCAATTTTACTGTTTATAAAGAAAATTCAACAATATAATTGTAAATGATCACAGGTGTACTTGTATCATTTCTCATGAACATTATAAAAAAATAATGTTAAGTGTGGACCTGATGTACTGTATCACCACTGTCAACCTGTAAATGTATAATGAGGGAGTCAGACCAATGATAATGAGTCATAATTGGAGCAGATATAAAAATAAGGTGTACCTATTGTGTAAGTAACACTAAATTGAAGTACTGTATGTATATATTCTGTTATAAATTATGAAAACTTAAATTACTTACTTACTTACTTTAATTACTAAACTTAAACTTAAATTAAAAATCTCTTATGAAAAATAATAATAATTTTATTACACTAAATTTTCTTTTATAAATTTATTAATTCATTATTTTACACGCTCGAATAAAAATATTTCTAGTTTTCTATTCATTATTTAATAACCTCTCCTTCCTCTGAATCTCTGACGAGTATCAAGCTGAAAATAAAAACAAATATATATTCAATAAAGATTAAAATATAAATATTTAAATTTAATAAAATTATATTTTTACCAAAGAACGTTTGCATTCAAAGAATCCATTTCTTAAAACATAACAACGTTCAGGAATACTTGCATCTTGACTCAATAAACATTCCTTAGGTGATTTTTTATGCTGAAGAGAAAAGAATATAAAATAATAAGTATTATAATTGAATAAAAATAGTTTTAATGATAATTGATACATATCATCTTTGTGTCAAAGTAGATTAACTACATGATAAACAAAAGGTATGATTCTATATACAGACACAAACCATAAGTGAATAGACACCCTTATTTTCAGACACAGTCATTTATTTCATGGTATCCAAGTATACAAATGCCGCATTAAAACCACACTTGGACACGGAATCGACAAGTTCTGCTAAATTGGTCGACTCGGCGTGCAAACAATCCACGGAAGCAGGTTTTCACGAATGTTGTCAAATTGCACGATCCAAGAGATTCCAGACATGTTTGATGGGGACACAAGTCCCATCCAATTCCAGGTGTTTTCGGCAATGTGACGAGGCACTCCGTGGCCCACGAAGAGTGAACGTTTTGTCTATCGGCCCACTGGTAAATTCGGAAGACCCTTCTCTAATACGGAAATATATTTTTCACAGTTAATATTGCCTCGTGCATTTGTTGACATTCGGGGTGTCCATTTACTTATGGGTTGTCTCTGTAGTTTGTGTTATGGATGGCTTATGGAAATTTGAATTTCTTTTAATTTTGATATCTTTTTTTATAAGTTATATATGTATTTTTAGAGTTTTTTGATGAATAACATTATTTATTGATAAAGCATTGTTCATACATTTATATTAAAATTTTTAATAAATTGCTATAAACTATCTATTCAATTTAAAAACGCTAAGTATGTTTTTAAGAGTTAAGAAATTTGCGTAATTGGTGACATTCACAATTCAAGTTACACTCTTGCTTTAGGTATAATTTTTTGCAATGGAGAGCGCATGTAAAAGAATAGAATATAATTAGTACGAACGGATTAATTTAAGGTGCAACTATGCAGATGCGAGCGAGCGAGAATATGTGGCAAGAGGTGATGACATTTTACGCTCTCGTCCCTGTCGTAATAAATGAGAGAGTTTATTATCCTGGGAGAGATGCTTGGGTGCAAGTTTACCATTGAGCCAGCACCATTTTCACACACAGTTTGATTGGTAAGATGTGGACTGCAAACAAGGGCATTTTGAACAGAAAAGTCAATGGAATTGTACTCATACATACAACTCGAAAACTGAAATGCCTCTAAAAGTCCATTTTTATTGGAAACCAGTACTGCTCATTCCCCACATTCTGCATCGGTCCGGGCTTGTTAGCGCTCACCTCGACCGATGCTCCGCACGCAGTTGTGCATTTTGGCGCTTGCCATCGCTCGCACCTCGGCACCCAAGTGGCGGCAAGTCCCCCGACCCTCTAAAACCGTATCTTGTAGGCTAAATAGTTAAATGCAATAGTCTTAGAAGATGACACGACACCCAATTACGTACGTCCAGAAGTAGGCCAGGAGAGCCATATCTCGCGAAGGGTTACGTTTAGAGGTACGGACGCTTTGACTTTTTTGCTCCCATGGATACAGTCTACGTCTCCGGTACGGTCCAACCGTCTCGTTCGGAGGCGTAATTGCGGAGAGTTTAAATTATTCTTTAAATACGGTTTTCTTAAGTTAAAACTGAAATGCATTTAAATGTTACTGTAATTTAGAATTCTGAATAAAATCAATCAGAAGTAATTCTATGCCTTAATATGAGAATCACGTGGATAGAAATATCAGCTGATCTTCGTTATGTTTACATATTTTTAAGCTCTGGCATCAAGTAAATGCATGGTTAAGCTTTAGAAAATGAATAATAATAAAATAATTACAATCCGGACGCAGTCTGTAGCAAGAAGACATTCCCTTAGATCTTCTCTAAGCCCTTTACAAGACACTCCAGATTCGACGTCTTCCTTCTCGTAATAATGAGGCATGTTTAGAAGCGATTACAAACAGTGCTGCCACCTAGTCCACAATATCCGGTTCAAGGATAACAAATTTCTCCCCAATTGTCTCCAAAGAAATCCGTGTATATATCCTTAAATCTCTACATCATTCCGTCACAAATAATTCAATTTTTAAAAAATTTTATGTAGCGCTTTTCCTTTATTTTAGAGAAAAGGAAGAATTTTTCCCTTTATTTCGTAAAGTATCTGAAAATACCCGAGAAAAATTTCTTGTAACCAGGGAAATTTCCCTCCAAGTGGTAGCACGATTGCAAAAACAAAACATTATATCGCGCCACCAAGCGGAATGAAATTTATTATGTAAAATATTTAGAATTTTCCTTATTCGTGTAACGTAATGTTATAGTATAAAAAAAGAATTCTGGATTAAAAGAAACAGCTTTTTATTTAAACTTGATTTAAAATTTACAAAGTCGATAGGGACAAAAACCAATAATTGCCGATACATAAAATGTTTTGCATATTTTTCCCTCGATTTTATTTGCAATACTCAATATCACTTTATAGATGTAAATTATATGTAAATAAAGCATGGTACTTTATGTAAGCTAATTAAAAATTATAAATTAGGATAAAATCCTGAACTACTTTGCTTATCGATGCGTCGTTTAACACCATGTCGATATGTAAATTACGTTTCTTGGACGAAGTGATGCGGAACAAACTTAGCTACTGTAACATTGTCTTCGATTTTGTTCCCTTGTTTTTTCTTTTTCGAGTCCAAATGGATTTCACAATGCGATTACGTGCGTGAGGTTTGTGCCAACTCATATCTGTGGTAAAAATAGAGGTGTTACGAGTCGACGTTGCGAGCATGCGCAATTGTCCGGCGCCATCTTTGTGGTTTGTTTACGTTTTATTTACGCGCGTTTTAGCTGGAGTTCGCGTTCGTCGCGAATATCACTATGACGAATTGTTATGTAATTGGGTGTAATGCTAGTTTACTCGAGAACAGAGGAACAACGTTTTTAAAAATTTCCGGCATTATTTGTCATCAAGGACACCAAACTGAGGTGTTCTCACCATGAATTTGCATGGCTCTGGAGAATCAACGGGAAAAATTTTGACACGGATAAAGTGAATATCACTACAAGAGTTTGTCAGAAACATTTCATTTCAGGTAAGCAGTAACTTTTGAATTCTAGTTATCAATAAATGATTAGATAAACTTTTGCACAAGTATCATAAGCCGGTTGCATAAATCCCTTTGTTAATACCGACAAAATAAAGTTTAAATTTTAATTTGAATGGATAATAATTGTTCTAACTTTATTTTTCACCTTTCAATTTGTTTTCCTTGTGTCTGCTTGTAATAAACATACGGTAGAGTTAATATTAAAGCGTTAACCAAAGATAATCGCTTAGCATTTGAAGAATTCGAAAGGACAATTGGTTCAAAATTCATTTGTCTAATTTACATAAATAAAAGTGTCTTTTTAAGATACAAGCCGCTAATTTCCATTGTTCATTTACAAATAGCTAAGTTAGGTTATTTTGGCGAGTAACATTAACATTTCTTTAATGGCAGGAGGCCCAGATTAACCATATAGGAACTTCAGGTTTGGAATGGACGTCACATTACTTCGATTCCAAAATTTTCCTCAGAACGAAGTTATATAGATGTCCAGATAGATAGATTTTTGTTGAATTTTTTGCCAATGGATGGCGCTACGTGTAAACCGGCAAATCGAATGGAGATAGAAAATAATTGATTTTTCAGAAATCCAATAGATATTTTGGGGTGGGATGTTCGACATTATCGAAGCTAGTCGTATATAAACGTGACTACCGAGTTTCGTAGCAATTGGTCGAACAGTCTAAGCGTACATAGAGAACAAACATCCAAACAAACAAACAAACATTCTTTTATATATATAGAAGAATATATAACATACCATGCTGGTAAGTTATTTAATAATAATATATTATTGAAAAAGTTTATTTAAATTTCAAAGGAAAATCTTCCTCATTTTATGATGAGTCATCATCAGACTGGGTGCCAATATTATACATGGGGTATGCATGAGAGTATTTACAACCCAACTGCATATCAGGAACATTATGAAAGAGCACATAATCAGGAAAAACAGCCACTTGTAAGATAGTAATGGCCCTCTAAAGATTTGTAAGCTTTCGTTTGTTAAAGTGTGTGTAATTTGTGACCAAAACCAAGTAATTTATGATGTCACCAAATTCTACTTTAGCCATAACTTTTGATCTATAACGAAAATGCTGGCTTCTCATGGATCAGCTTCAGAAAAATGCTGGATTCACATAATGAAACTTTCTCTTCATATAAAACAGCATCTCCTGCTGCCAGAAAAGCATCTTTTTGAAAATTTGGTTATGATAATTAATAGAATTGCAGTATTTTTATAAGTTTTTTCAATTTAAAGTGCTGCCACATGGCGAAGGGGAAGAGCAAACATGTTTTATCACGTGCGAAACCTCTCTATAGGCAGTTCACTGGCCAAGCAGTTCCATTCCCTGAACACTGGGAGTTCAGTCGTGGGTTTGTGCCTTACCAGCACAGGCTGGTCACGTGGAGTTTTTCTAGTTTTCTCCATGTCTGTAATGCCAGAATAGGGGCTAGTTACCCTTAAAAAGACCTCCTGGAAGGCATCCCTCCTAGGCGGATCACCCAAGTGTTGCATTGCTGTAACTTAACAAAACAGTATAAATCACAAAATGAAAAAACAATTTCAATAAGAGATGCAGTAAAAATTGACTGGCATCCCACTAACCAAAAAGTACCTTACAAATAATTTCTTTATTTCGTAGTTCAAATTAGTAAAAGTTATCCGTCTAGCCAGGAGGCGTAAATACGCCATTCTCAAATAATGCATAGATCCAGAAAACATCCACCAATGTAACCCTCTTTTCTTCTTTTGCTCTCCAACATCAACACCTAAGTTATCGGCCTGGCAGATTCTGTTGATTCTTGCCTCCATGTACAGCTCCAAAAAGATCTGGTTGCTTATGATGCTGAATATACCAAGAACCCTTAAAAGTGTTGTCTGTTGGGATAATATAGTTCCTCCTGACCATATACATCTAGCCACCAGATATGGGCCTTCTTTCGCACCTCCACCCTCTACATGAGTACCCGAACGCATCATATCAGAAATGAAACACCTTATTGAGGGCATGGCTAAATCATATAAGGAATTTTACAGATAGAAAACCATCTTTACTGTCAGATGCAATCCCATCATCAGGAACAATTCGGCCCTTTGGAAGTCCGTATGAGAATCCAAGATATGGATGAATTCTGACAACAACGTCCTCGCGTATAGATCTACTTATCACAAAGGCATCTGGGAATATATTTGTGATGCATGCTGTTATGTTGCCCCCCTGATAACTACTTTGTTCAGCTATAGTCTCGGGTTCTACAATTCACTAGCACCTTTCTGGCCAGTATCCTTCGTCTATGTAATGCTTCTGTTACCGCCCCAACTACACTATGTATCTTTGCTTTCACCAAGACTCATAAACCTGGCACATGACTGGCCTATTGTGGATAAATCTTTGTCACTCACCATATGTCTCAAAAGAAAGGTCAACAGTTTTGTCTTAGACCAACTCCCTCCCTACTCGTATTCCATCTCCAATGCCTTGAGGACCTTAAGGTCTGGGGCCCGATACACTTGTCTGCGACTTCCAAACTCTGTGTCTATCCATCTGTATTGAACTGTGCTTCTGCTTTCTCCGTAATTTCCTCCTCTTGTATTTCGGCACTCGGGTAAACACCACCATAACATTTTAGAACTGGCTGATCTACTTTGCCATACTTCTTTTCCTTTTGAAGGCGACACGTTTCTACAAAGTAGGGGTGTCCCTACGGACAGACCCCTTGTGCAAACTAGTTATTTGGCAGTTTGAGACCATCAATCACGTTCTCCTATAGACACGGTACATTGATGACATTCTCGTAATCTGGCAGGACAAATCCTGTATCCAGGAATTCCTGCAAAAAATCAACAATTTATGATTAAACTGTCATTTCCTGAACTTCCAGCTTTCCACATCCAAAGGATTCATCACTACTCAGATTTATAGGAAGCCTACACATCACCCGACCTTCATCCCTGCCCTTCCCACGATCTGTTCACTTTCAAGATGGCCAGGTTCGAGGTCTTAATTCATAGGGCCTTCGTTCATTCGTCGGACACACACGACAAAGATACAGAGCTGCTCATGATCATCTGGTACACAGCTCTGCATGGCTACTCCAGACTATTAAAGGCCTTATATGTCGTCTTTCCTCCTCCACAATGGTAAAGACCGTCTGGACATTCACTTCTAACCAGGCATCTACATTATACCCATCACTATCCTTCCCCCTTTCTTATTATGTCACTTCCCCTCTTCATGTGTGCGGCAATCCCCCATTGTTTCAGCACCTGGGGATTAGTTTGTCTGATGATGAAAACATTAGCACCTTTCTTTTAATCTGCTTGATATTAGGATTTTTAGTGCTTTTAATTACTAGATATTGAATTCTCAATATTTATTCTGAAATGTTTTATTTAAATTTATTCTCTTTTATAATAAGCATACATTTATTATGTAATTACATTTATTTGTTATTGAGATAAGTATAAACAACTCTAAGCCAGAACCTGTTTAAATCTTGGACATCTTCAAATTTACTGCTTTTATTTACTTACTTTACTACCTTCGTCAATCTATACTTTTTACAGTTTTATCCTTAAACTTCGACCCACCTAAAATATTATTAGGGCCAAATGGATTCAGGCTTCTTATAGTAGGTGTCCGTGCTCCGAAATAACGAAAATAGTTTTTGTATATTTTTAACTTAACGTTGTTTAGTCTGCAACATTGCTTTTGTGAATTGAAATCGAGTCATTACCCGAGTTAATATAAAGGGTAAGATTTGCTCAATATATTAAAGTAAAATCTAAAGCCAACGTTTGGCCGATGCCGAATAGCGTGAACAATTTATTCGTACTCGACTAATATTAGGTATTTGCCATTTCCCATTCCTCGTTGGCATATTGTGACAAATCAAAGGGGACAAATAGGCAATTATTTGGCAATTTGTGAATACCAAATGTGTGGAGCAGGTTAATTTCAAATCCAACAGAATCTTGAATGTCGGTTGAAACATTCAATGTTTCTAACTTTCTACTCTGAAATAAATTCTGATTTTGATAACAATAAATGAATTGTTAAAAGAAGATTAATTGTAAAATTTCGATAAAGAATTTTTTCAACAAATTAGATAATGCCGAAATATTAATTACTATAAACAAAAGTGATATTTCTAAAACTTTATTTTACATTTCTCACTTAACTGAAATCAAATATCAGTTTTATGAATTATTAATTGATGTGCAATGACTTTGCCATAATAATAGCTGTACGCTACATATCAGAAATATGGGGGCCACATCCTCTATTGGAATGGTATTTTATACATAACCAATACTGTGTGTGTGTGTTTAGAAGAATAGCACTAAAGTTGGGTCCCTACCCCTAAGTATGACCCTGCAGATAATTTTGCAAAAGAATAAATAGTTTATAAATTGTATAACTAAAGAAGCTGCAAGTAATGGTCTAGAAGAGCCACACCAACTGAGGTTTAGCCCTCATGGTTATAAGAAAGTGTGTTGATTTTTCTGATTAGAGTATAATTTCAATTACTTATTATTTAAGTAACAGTAAATACAAATCTGTGTTAAAAATAAGTACTGTGTATACAATATATTGAATTTAAGAAAAAAATCATTATCAAAAGTTCCTTATAAATGTATCTATAATAAAGTATATATTATTAACACAATGCAAACACATTCAAATAAACCATATCTGATTTTAAATTGTTCAAAATTAATTTTAATGCATTAAAGTTTTAATGAATGATAATTTTAAATTGTAATTATTTACTTACTGTATAATAATGACATAGACTTTTGCATACGTATTACCTTCTATTTTCAATAATTATAAATCATTAAAACATTCTTAATGTCTGTAGAACTGATTGTTTGACTTCTCTTTTTCCTTAAGAATTCAATATAACCTAATTGAAATTTCTAATAAATAGAATAAACTTCCAATTAAGCCTTATTTATCTCCAAAGAATGATATATAATAAGGATATTTGTAAGTTAGATTAATTTATATTTTACTGACTACTTTATATGAAGAAAAATTTTCTAAAAGTAGGAAAAACTAAATGCCTACACTTGTTATTAGAGTAAGTAAATATAAAGCAAAAGAGAGCCTTAAAATGTTTGAGCTTATGAAATCTCAAGAAGTCAGCAGCACTACTACTATTGTTATAACTGCTAGCATTTTAACATTGTCTACCTTTTAATAATTTTATTTTTTTATTTATATTTATTAACATAGAAAAACTGCTTTCACTATTGCTAGTCGCGTAACTGGAGATGTTGGCATCTAGACTTCCCTTCCAAACTCTTGGAAGTAAACAGAATTTTTCTTTAGAAATGCCAGTTTTAGAATGAAGTGTGTTTCATTCCATATGTAAATACACAATTAAGCTTGACAGAAATCAAGAGATAATGCTTAAAAGTTTTCCTAGTAATGTCAAGGGGTGGTTATCAGAAATAATTTCTGATAACCACCCCTTGACATTACACTTTATTCCATCTTATCCTTTATATATATATATAATATATATAACTTAATTATTAAAGGGGTGTAATTAATAAGTAAAGGTAGAAATTGGTTTTATTATTTAATTGTAAATATTCAAGTATACAGTTAAAATGTTAAGTTTTAGACGAATAAAAATTACAAGTAACCATTTAATTATATAGAAAAATTGTATTTCTGTTGTTGAAGCAAAGCAGAAGTTTGATAGCCGAATTTCTCTTCAGCCATTTTAGAAACGTGACACATTACATATGCTTTACAAAATACTGATTAAAATACTTGTGCTATCACAAAGTAGTGGTTTTTACTTTAATTTTGACATAAGTATACCAAAATTGTATATACAGTATTTTAATGTTATGTAATCAACAACATGAATTAATTTTACTTATTCACAAGTTGAGAGACATTGCAATGGCTGGTATTAAGCAAGAACCATATTATATAACTGCAGATACGAGTGAAATAAACATAAACAAAAATGTGTTCAGGTAATGTGATCATTCTGTATCAAAACATGCATATTTGAGAATCATGTTCAAATATAATAAGCAATATCAAAATCAAATTGGCACAGAGCAGTCGCCAGTGACGCGTGGCAGAAGCACTTGAAATGTGGCTGGTGTGACTGAGGTGGTGATTTTCTTTTTTTAATTTCATTTAATTTTACAAACTATAAAAATAACTTATTACAGTTATTTTTTAACTTATGTAGGACTACTTTTTGCTTATTAACAATTAATTTTCACAATTTTAACATATATATAAAAATTTTGTCCAACTTAATTTTATCTCTTCTTCCCGGTGCAGACATCGTCTTTCAATGATCTGCTACAGACTGTCCGTTAATCACGTGTACAGTTAAAGGGAGGGAGGAGGTTGTGAAATGTATGTAATTATTTATTTTGGGGAGGGAAAGATCAAGACATTGTCTATGTGGACTTTTAGTGGTGTTAGTGGTGCACAAATTTGTTCTTATAAGCCTACTAACTGGTTGTGTGAATAAACTATCAGTTAAAAAGGTTCTGCAGATATTTTCTATGCCATTTCTTCAATATTGGGATCCATGAATTATTGTATGTGTAATTAAAGTACTTTAGGTAAACTCTTCCTCATTATTGTAGACAATAGGAAGAGGTTGAAAAGTGGCTCAAAAATTGTACACAATTAATAGATGTTCCCTAACTGTTTTTAGATCTCTTATAGTTTTTTCTTTATTGAGGTTTTTAATTAGGAGTATAAACTATGGACATCCTGTACTATTAAATTAATTTCGTGTGAAAAATACAGACACGGTGTGACAATTTAATTCCAGGAGTGCACCTTTAAAAAATATACATGCGGAACTGTACACTAGTGGCTACAGTCACCTTAAAAATACTTTCCTTGTGCATCTATACACCGACTTAAATGGCACTCTCATTTCTGAAGCAGGCCTAGAACACATTTTCCAGAATATTGTTGAGCAGCTGTCTTGCATTCTGTTGGATATCAGTTATAGTATATTAGAAAATCTTTATCCTTTCAGAGCAGCTTTTAATTTTGGAAATAGCCAGAAATCACAGGAATAGGCAGGATTACTCTAATTGGGTAATTACTTTTTTGCCAGAAAATGTCTCACGGTGAATCTACCGTGATGAATGATCCGCTTGTCAGACCACAGTTTGGGTCTATTTCTTTAAACGAAATCTCGCATTGTTGGTTAACTGTTTGTCCCCATTTGATAAATTCTTGTGGACTCTTCACTTGTAACCAAAGAAACACACCAGCATGGTCTTAAACTTTGATTATGACACGCATCACTTTTTTAGAGTGTTCGGCAAGAACAATCATCATTATTGTGTATTGTACAGGTTACAAATAAAAAAGTCATGTATATATGTTTTACAATATAATAATCACATTTATTACAAAAATTTTTACAAGATATTATTATTATTTATTGTGAAATTTTGCCACCCCCTAAAAGTGCTGCCCAGGGCAGGCCACCCCCACTACGCTATGCCACTGATACACACAAATAACTATTACAGTAGAGCATTGATCAACCGACCGCGTTCTAGTCGGCAAATTCAAATGTCCGCTAGTGATGTGGCACTACAATATTTGGTTATGTCTTGGCTACTTTGATATTATTTTTGTTAAATTTTTGCATGTTTTAGCTGGCAGCACTGGCTCGACCATGAAAGGGAGGCTAGTATTTAAACCAGGCCTAATACACTTTACTAATAATGTATTTTTTCATACTTTTCGGTTATTCGACCAACCCCAGTCCCCAATTAAGTCGGATAATCGATGCTCTACTGTACCTTCCAAATAGCTAATTAACAACTAGCTGTATCAGCTTGAAATTTACACACGTATTAATTCAAACACGAATTCACATCATTTTGATAGTGTTGTCCGTGACAAACATATGCGACCATTCCGGGAATTAAATTGTCACATCTTGTCATATTTTATATTTTCTACTAGTCATATACTTGTTTTATTTTATATTTTTAATTTATAGCATTGTTGGAGTATACATCTAGATGGCCATTTAAGATGATTAATTTTTAACAACAAAGACATTTTTATTGTTGGATTATAAAATTTTTTTTTGTTTGGTATTACCAATATGCATAATTTCTTATTTGTATTTTAATTTCTTGTAACAAAAATTGGTCAGATTAAACAAATCTTGAATTGACAAAAAGAAAATCATCATAATCAGAAAAACCGATCCAATAGATATAAAGGTAATATCATTTTGTAAATTCACCGTGAAGACACATTGAGAAGGGAGGATGTATAGCTCTCCCTATTCACAGCCTGGATAAATCTAAAGACCAATTTATAGTCCTTGACATTCTGTTCTGCTTGCATCCATTGATGACGATCCATTCTCTTATAATGTTCATTGTTTCGGTCACATTCCACTAAGTAACACGAACCTTGCAATGGTCTAACGGAAAGTTTACTTTGTGATCAAGAACCAACAGAAATAAGCAATGGTATTGCATATTCTGTATTTGATGCAATTGCTCAATTGCCTCATCTTGTACAAATATAAAATAGAGAATATTTGAGCCATAATAAATTGTATAACAGATGTAAACAAAAAAATCTGTCGTTTGTAAGCAAGTATCCAATTAAACTATAATGGATTCCCTACCGTCATATATACTACAAACTGTAACTAAATGTCGTTCGACGACCCTCGGCAGAATTGTCACATCTAACGAGTCCTGTTGTTCGTAGTCCACTTTTAAGGTCTGGCCACCGTGCCCATTTCAGGCCATCCAGATTCAGTTCCAGCTCTACTTAGTAATAATGATAATGTAGTACCATACTACCAGACCACCTCACACCTCAAGCCTAAAATATGCCAAACTCCTAATTATCCATGCTAATTAGGATGTGGGTGTGCACGGAAAACATGGACAATCCAAAATAGCCCTCTAAGTAATATATATATAAACCTATTCCAGAGGTTTTAAATAGACTGTAATAGAGTTGAACTCTAATATATTATAATGTAATGCAAGACCCAGGTTTCATAAGCTGAAATGTATATTTAGTCAATAAACACAAAATTTAATTTCTACACAAAAATAGACATTTACAATTTTATATTTCTATGCATAATTCTTGCATTTTAATTTTAGGACTAGCAGGATATTTTTTATACCGTTTATAGTGTGTGTGATTTCCCCCCCTTGTGTATTATACTGATAAATTTCTAAAGGTTTTGCTTCTAAATTGAGGTTGACTCCTCGGTCGAGCTCGAGCCTACCACTCGTACGCTGACGCATATGCCACTTCATATTTATTACGCCATCCCCAGACGAGACGGGCAAAACGCTTCGACGACGTACGGATAATTGAGAATTTGGCACATTACACTGCAGCTCCATATTTATGTCGTGGTGTCGTTAGTTTGGTGTTTAATAATAATTGGTCTTAACTTCTCCTTTCAAATAATAGGACAGTACTTTGCAATTTAAATTAATATATTTTATTTGGAAATTATTTAAAAAAAAAACAAAGAAAAGAAATCACATATAGAATATATCTGCTTGATAGACTTACCTATATTTCCAGAAATACGCAAATAGCCTTACTTTATATCGGTAAATAACTGTCATAATTTGCAGGAGGTACAAAATGATATATTTATATATACATATACATACCGAATATCTTAATAATAAATACATCTTGTTTAATTTCATCATTCTTCTGATACATTTATTTACAGCATACAATAGATAACTAATGTCTACAATCATTGCAGTTTTTACATATTTAAAAAATCCTAAATAAATGCTGCCTTCAAAGATGAAATATTTAACATTTATTTAAATAAAAAACATAGGCACATAAGTTAAAATTTCATATCAAATCTTCAAATGCAATATAATTATTTGCATACACAGAGATATCAAATTAAATATTTATCAAAATAATTAAAAAAACAAAAAAAAATGCTTGGTTAGGTAATTTGGCGCGGGTTCAAAGCGAAACTGTGGATGTATTCGGAGTTGTCGACCGAATGCCGCTCTAAAGAAAGGTTGTTTCCTTACGAGAGATTTTAAGTAAAATTTGCTTTATAATTTAAATAAGTTACAAAGAAAAAAATTCCAGTAGTAACTGCAGGGACAGGCGTATAACAAGTAATTAAAAAATCTAATTAAATCTATATAAATAATTGGTCCGAATGTATAACTTTTTAAGACTTTTGTTCTTAATAAAACTACATATTCGACTGTTGTAACGAATTACGAGAACTTCTACTGCCGAAAATTATATATTTTACAAGAAGTGAGTTATTAACATGTATAAATTAACCAAAAAAAAATTATATATGGAATTTTTAACATTATTAAACTATAGGAAATAGCTAATCGATAATAAATATTTTCGAATATATTTTAATGTAAAAACCCTCGAATATAATCTTTTCTATCGGATCTTATGATTTATCGTACATTTAAAGAATCGAAATTAATGTTTTAAAATACTCCTTTTCTTTTGCCGGTGTAATGAAACCGATAATGCAAATCAGTTTAATACAATTCACTATCTGATAATATATATAATAATAATAATAAGTATTAAAATAAATTCTTTGTTTTAGAAATTAGAGAGATTAATAACTATTCTTGTTAGCCTAAAGTATGAGTTAACGTTTTACATTTGAAACAAAAATCTGAAAATACAAGTTATAAGATTCTTTGGTGTCTCAAATATCTGATGCTCGGTATAAAAAAAATATTAGAAAGATAAGAGAACTTAAAAAATAATCTACAATATTAATAGTATTTTAAGATATTTGTAGAATCTTACGATGCATAATTAAATTACAAAAAACTTCTTAACAATTGTTTCATAAATAACTATCAATGACTTTACATTTTGGTCTTGAAAGTTACAATAATTTTCCACATTCAATACGGCACCACAAAATTTGAAGTTTTTATAGGCAGTAACTGGGAGCACTTTAGCGACTTTACCTTGCACGAGCAAATTAACGATCGGTTTCCCCGTCGACGATTTTGCATCGGCAGTCGTTCTCGGATCGTGGCGGAAGACCGAGCCGACGGACTTTGCGCGCTTGGAAATAGTTTCGGTACGTCATACGGCCGAGAGCGATCTCAGTGTTCTCATCAGGGACGTCAGGGCGGTCGCCAACGACGTCGCCTGATGCATCAGCGTGCCCATCTGCGGATTAGTAATCCCTCTTCCTATGGTGTGTTGAGCGGCTATGACCATTTGAGAATATGCTAGTGCGACTCCTTTTAATCTGTCTAGAAGTGCCGACATTTGTACGGTCGACGTCATGTGACTTAGCACCGACTCGCTGATGTTAAAAATGCGATTCATCAAAGAAATGCAAGACACCATGTTTTCTATCAGCCCGTCTGACGATTCCATGGCACTCTTCACAAAAAATTTCGAAGCCGTAACAAACTGTCTAGATTCGGCGATTAATGTATCTTTGGCAGTTATGAACTTATCCATGTCTACTTCCGTCTGATGATGATTCATATATTGTTTTAGATTTTGTAACTGAGTAAACATAACCGATATTTCGTTATGTACTTTTTGGAAAGATTCGTCTTTCACTTTTGTCTGATCTTCCGTGCAACTGTTCTCTAGAGATTTTAAATTATCGTTTGACGTCTTTCTGTTGTAAGCCTCGCTTAGCAACAGATGATTTTTTTCTCGAGAATTACTTTTTACCTCCAAAATACGATCGTTATGGTTAAACTTTTTCTCGGCATATTCTCTTTTATGCTGATGTATTTCCTGTCTGAGAAACGTGTACGTCATATCGCCGTCCACGCTTTTATATATTTTTAAAGAATTATTACTAAGTCCATTGATAAGTTTCGGAGTAATTTTTGCAGAAGACAGTTTTCCCGTACTCATTCTCTGATAACTCCTCGTAAGTCTCGGCGAATTGTTGGGACTGACTCCGGGACTATGTCTTCGTAGATTATAATTCATTGTCGTCAGTCTTCCTCCGACATTGGAGGATTCAGATAACTTCTTTGATCCGCTGGCAGAACCATGATTATCTTTAGTCAGAGACCTTCTAAATCGACTCTAGAATAATAAATTACAAATCCATGCTGATACAAATCATTATATTTCTATTTAAAAAAATCGGTCAAAATATTTTATTTATCAAAGGCATCGGATTAGAATTAATCTAATAATTTACTATATATTTTATATAAATCATTATTTCATTAAACATTAGCATGGAATTCCATTATATTATTAATACCATATGATGTCTCATTGACATTTTTATTTACTGTAATAAAATATATTTATCAACAATTGATGTCTTCGGAATAAATTAACCCTTTCGATATATCATTTATCTTACAAAATAAAAAACCTGCAGATTACAAATTTACCTGCAATAGGGGAGATGTTGGCGGTAAAGGTGGTTTCAATATTCCTGAAAGTTCGTTATGCTGATTGGGAAGTTGAGTAATATGAGCCTTTGAATCTGATATGCTATTCCATGACATAGATCGTGATATTAATACTGATTGCGGGGTCTGCGGATTGATTTTAATGTCGTCCGAACTTCGCTTTTCTGTCTGATCTTCGTCGACTGCGTGATTATTAACTATCCTTTTAGTTCTTGGTGGTACTTGAGGTTTGTTGTCTTCGGATGAAAGACTTTTGGAAACAGAACTAACTGATGACTTAGAGACCTTAGTAATTAACGATTCGATTTGATGATCGTTGTTGCAAACACAATTTCCGTTTGAATTCTTCCAACTTTGCTTCGAGTTTAAAACTGGAGATGATGTACTACTATATACACTAAACTGATGAATGGTTTTGTCCGTTAACCGAATGCTTGAGCTGTTTGTTTCCGTACTGGATATTCCGGAAAAGTCGACGTTAACGTATCTGTTTAATTCACTATCAAAATCGTGTAAACATTTTTCGATATCGTCCTGTAAAACAGTTTCTCCATACGATGTTAAAGAAGAGGTCAATGTATTATACCCTGAGGAATCACCACCACGAGTTTCACTATCACTTATTGCATTTAATGTTTCACTTGATAAATAATCTGGATTAATTACTGGAAGATTGTGATCAAAATTGCATATTTTATCCGAATATTTTAATTCTCGAGTCCAGTTATCCTGAATGCCCACATAAAACTGAGATATATCACGAGGGTTCTCTTGAAGATCGTCTTCAGATTTAAGTTCTCCGCAACAATGACCGTTCTTGCAATTTTTTTCATCCGTGTTGTCAATCATTCTGCGAATGTCGTCGGCAGCCTGTCGGAATCTTGCCAAAACTTCGTTCTGTTCTTCGGTACTGGGGCTAGAGGATGGAGGTGGCGGTATAATGTATGCCGAAATATCGTCTTGATGTTCGTCGTAGGAAATGGGTTCACCAGAACTATCGGTCGGAGGTGGCGGTACCGTAACACTAGCGATGAAAGTGTCAATGTCATCATCTTGACTGAGACACAACACGGATGACACCGGTATTGCTTCTGTCGAACGAGATAATTCTGGAAGACTGTCGGCATCATTCGACGGTATTGCTTGTATGGATGTACCGGTTATTGAAGATATCGATTCCGCTATGGAGTTAGCTTGCATTTCTGACAGTGTATCACACAAGTGATCTAATTCAGCAACTACTCTAGCAGAATCTATCATTGGTTTAACTTTGGCTTCTTCTGTTGACGTTTCAGAATCTAGGAGGAGAAAAAATATCAGTGTAATTATATCTGTGGAAATTTATAATTCCAAAAAATAAGTAATTATGGCTTAAAATATGTGTGCATGCCAAAGTTTGACTTGCACTAACAATATTTAATTTATTTTAATTAAACCATATTCATTTTCCTTCTTTAAAGAAGCCAACCAAAAACGATGATCAGGTAATAAATTGAAAAAAACAAGTGAAACTGACATCATATAATACATTACATGCCAGACAATTTCTCTTGGTGTACTACTTTGGGCGTGCATGCAATAGGTTTGCAACCCTAACACAGATGATTCAAAGGTATAAAGAAATATTATTCAATGATTTTTTTTTTCAATTTGAGAAAATGGTATGTTTTGCATCCTGTTAATATTTAATTTATTGTATTAACTGATATATTTGAATGATTTCTTTTATCATCATTACAAGACATTTAATTTTTTTCATACATTGTGTCTTTTCATATTTAACTGGAACTGAAAATTAATATCAATTAATTAATTTCAAAAATTCTTTTGAAATGTGGTATGATCCCTATTTAGAAGCATATCTTGTTCTTTAAAACTTATTTGCAAGAAGCTTTTCCATTATTTCTTATGGTAGAAATTTATACCATGTTTCTGCATAAACCTATTCATCCTACCCATGTTAATCAAGTAATATTAAAGTGCTACAAAGTGTATATTTATCTAGCACCCAATGATTCTAAATTGAATAAAATGAAAGTGTTGATTATTGTAGTTCCTTTTATCTCAATGACTAATGCATAGTGGCATATAATATGCAGAAAAATGTTTATTTTCGTGAGTACTAGCATTTCCACTCTAGTACTCGTGGAAATAAACCTCTGTTTAATCCATGCTAATATATACTCGTGATCAGTGGTGATATTCAGTGGGTTCGCACAGGTTCGGCCGAACCCGTTGGTAAAATTTTCAGTTTTCCGAACCTTGTTAAACACACGTAACATTTCTCAGTGGTTTTGTTTCTTTTAAAAAATATGTTAAAATATATGTATTATCAGCAGAGCCATTCGGGGTGAAAAATTTCTCTGCCTAAAAAAAAACAAGGTTGACAGCACTAATATACTCTCGTTACCTGGTCTTCGCCCAGGGCCCCTTATGTTCCAAATATGCCACTGATTATTAGATAAATACAATACCTTTTCTTGCAATATATTTCTAGCCAAAACTTCCATTTTGTTTGTCGGTGATTGTTGTTAGGGAAAAATTTTCTGCTAGCGAACCCTTTGTTAAATATTTTGAATATCACCACTGCTTGTGATTCCCATTAATTACCGTCTCCCTCTGGAATAATTTTTTTCTGTGTCATTTTAGGCACAGTCTGCAAGTTTTGATGTGAAAAGGAACTTGTATACTAAATGGGATTTATCCATTCTGCGTACGTGACCAAAGTACTGAGACTGCACCGATGTACAATTACTTATAGCTGATTGATTTAGGCAAAACTTATTCTCATTCTTCAGACAGTGAAAGGGGGTTACCCAGTATTTTTCTCAGGAATTGCATCAGAAAGTCTCTAATTTGTTTTTGTCCAACTTGAGGATAGTACAGATTTCATCACCGTATAATAGTACAGATAGAAACAGAACCCTATAAAGGTGCATCTTTGCTTTAAGTGAAACAACAGCAAATATTAGCTTTCACAAAGCAAAAGCAACTGCCTCTGTCTATTATGGAAGAGTATTGTAAGAAACTCCTGTAAATTTGTGGCATCCAAAGCAGCTACGCCAAGCAAACTAATGGGACATAAGAAGTGTTTTTAATTTAATTCTCTAACAGTAGATGGTGAAGACAAACAGTTTTCAAGTTTAATTAGCTTATTTTAAAATTTTTAATTTCTAAATGGCAATAGCTGGTACAGTTGCCCTAGAAAGACAAAGAAATAGCAAATTTTTGCTTAACTTTCTGTCAACGTTTTCCATTTCTTTATGAAAGTGTTACATTTTGTAATAATTTTGTTAAGTTGTTTTTCAAGTGAACCAAAAGAAAATAAACTCATTCTAAATTTTATAAAGTAATAATTTTAATTATTAGATTTTTTTTTTTTTCGTATGGTGCATGTAAGGTTTTGTAGGTACTCTGTATCGTGCAGAACAACTAAAAGAATAGTGATTGATATAATGTTCATAAAACACTAAAACTAACTAGTCACTTTTCTATTATTATTATGTTTTAATTATACATGTTTTTGTATTCCTATTTTTATTCAAATAGTTATATCAAAAAAAAAAAAAAAATACATAGGTGCTCCTTTACTTACAAACTTTATAAAATTGCAAAGTTAATAGAGTAACACTTCTTGCATTTATCAGAAACTAAACTGGACATTATAAAACTAAGTGCATTAGGTGAAAAAAAACCATGTTTGAAACACTTACTACTAAGCGGTAGTGAGTGGGTAAACTAATGTAATGTAATGTATTGTATTGTATTGTATTAGTGTTTGATTCTCCAATGTACTTAACAATAAGTGGTTATTCTGTGTACAGATGTACTTCCTAGGTTAGTTTTTGACTTACAACAAAACCTGTTTAGCAAGTAGAGATATTTTTAGACTTATCCATATTAATCTCTAAAAGAAACTTCTTTTTCAGATATTTAATCAATAGATTGGCTAAATGTGGAATTCAGGTGGAGTTCTATAACTCTTCCTGAAATACTGTATGGCAGTATTAATACAGGTTTCTACTCTCATTGCACGTGGTCAATGACTACACAAATCTTAATTTTCATAAAACAAGGTAATTTCTAGATGTTGGCAGTAGAAAGACTGTAAATTGGAAAATGAATTCTTCATTAAGTATATTGTTTTTTAATCTTTGTTATGTCATAAGGAAATTTTTACTTCAAAAATTCTAAGTAGCCAATGACTGTACCATTTACCCTATTTGGTGTATAATAACTGTATAAAATATTTTATTGCACCAAAAATGTCATCCATTACCATTCTGAAGCTAAGGTTAACAAAGAGATATGTTTTAAAAATATTATTTTGATAATATTAGAAAATGATAAAAATAATTACCTAATTTTGAGGTTAATGTTTCATAAATAGGAGATTCTTCTTTAACAGTGAAATTACTTAATATTCCTATTTTTGTTAGCCTGTCCAATTTCTCCTTCAACGAATTACTGTCCAGGAATGGAGTGGGTGGATGATCCAAATGGTACGGAACGCCGTCCAGGCCGGAGTCGGGAGTAATCGGCGGCGGAATCATAGTTAAATCGATTATGTCCGGATCCAAGTACAACGTTCCTTCGGCAAATGGTAATTGGAGATCGTTGCAGGATTGTAACTGGCGTAACATATCTATAATATGATGATTTGTTGTATCTATACCTGGAAGCAAATCTGGGCTGTGAAGTCCAAAACTGGAACCCCGTCTCCTAGAATGGGAATGTGCCTCGATAGAATTTCTCAGCGGAGTAGAATGATGTAAGGGACTGTCGTTAGAAGTGCTTTCTGCATCGCTTTCCGACGGCGATATTTCTTCGTTTTCTACCATATTTCTTACTTCGGAAATATTTATTCCGGTCTGTATAGAGTCGTCGTCTATCTGGGTTAAAAGCAGAAGAGAATCGGCAGCTTTCAATTGGGACTGTACCTCGACGTTTTCGATTTCTTCACGCCGTTCGCTTTCTAAATCTTCCGAATCTTTTAATTCGTCTTTGTCGTCGGATAAATATATTTCGGCGTCGTTAACGATTTTATTCATTTCGGATATACGTCTGATGACTTCGTCGTTTTTAGCTTCGAATAAATTGAGATCGATGTCGTCATTTGTATCCTCTAACGAATCTAGAGTTGCTAAATTTCTGTAATCGGTCTCCGTATCCAATACGTCTAATTTTGTTCCGGAATCAATTTTATCACTTTGTTTACTAGAATCGTAGGAATTCTTACTGAGCAAAATGGATGTATTATTCATTTCCGGTCTTGAAATACATTGTGTCTCGTTCATATTATGATCGACCGAACTAGAACTGATAATGCACTGATCCCTAGAATTATTGCGAGAGAGTTGGCGTTCTTGTTGCTGAAAAATAAATAAAATAAAGTTTATAAAAATGTATATTTATATGGTAAAGAAATTTTCAGTTTCTAAATTGTATTTTTAATAATAATATTAATTAAACTGTATTTCTTTCATGTTAAAAACAGTTAGTTAATTATCTGAAATAAGGAATATAAGAGCCAGATTTATATGCAAGTACATGTTTTTTCTTATGCCAAAACCTCAATATAAATGCTACTTTGGACCAAGTAAATCAAATTAAGGCTGTCTGGTAATGTATATTTGTACACATTTATGAATTTTATTGCAGATTTGATCAGGACTAAGTAAGTGCTTTAAAAACTTTATATCTGTTTATCTGTGCAGTGATCCATTTTTGTACACGTACAGTTAATGTGAGAAATATCACCCCACCATCCAATTACAGATGAGTGCACAAAGTTTGAATGTATTCTTTTAAAGACTTGCAAACAAACACTGTATTCCATGAGAAATGTTAAATTAAATACATGGAGATGATCTCTTATGGGAGTTTGACAATCTTGCCTTACTCATATTTGGAGCATGCATAGAAAAGATTCTATTATATCAAATTCAGTTCAACCAACGATAGGTGTAAAACAGCAAAAACTAACATTAAATTGCAGAGAATAGGATCTCAATGCCTGTATGTGCTGACATTTAAACTAGATGGAATTCTTTATTACTGTGACAATGATATAGCGAGTCCAAGTGAATATAAGATAATAAAACTAAATATAATCCTTATAAAAATATATATATATATACAGTGGTGCCTCATATAATGTACTTAATCCGTTCCAGGTGCACGTCCGTTAAGTGAAATGTCCGTTATATGAAACGCATTTTCCCATAGAAATACATGTTAAAACATCTAATTCATTCCGCAGCATAAAATAACCGTACTGTATCATAAAAAAATGAACATGGGGTGCGTTCTTTTATTCCTCCGCGTAATCGTTTAAAAATTCCTGCAGAATGCGTTCCTAAATTCTGGTGGGAGTGCGCGCCGTTGAACGGCAAAAACGGCCGCTTGTAGCAGTAGTTTACGGTAAAAAGCAACATGGCGTCTTCCGTGGCTCAGATAGTTTCGTTTCCGGGTCCATTATGTGGTTTTATAAATGAAAATTTAAAAATTGTGACAGCGCAAGTTAGTGCACGCGGTGATGTAAGTGTCTTTACGAATTTTTTCGAATGGTAGCCGGCATTCTAATTTTTTTTGTGGCTATTTTGAATGCTCTTTCAACAAATAATCCATTTTATGGTTAAATTTTACAATTGGGACTCTTCTTTTGCCTTTAAAAGCTCATATTTTAGAATTATAGATTCCTCCATCACGATACTATCGATAGTGCAAGCGCCGCCATCTTTCTTTCTTTCACCGTTGTTCTTAAATGCCTACAAACAGCAGCGCACTCCCGTAGTAGCGGAGACGCAGAGCTCCGCTACTACGTCTCCGGTTATGTTTGTTTAGTATGTTAGGAAAACACTAACGCACTCACGGAGCAGTCGCCAATTATGCTGGAAAGTCCGTTGTTCGCAGCCAGTCCGTTGCTCGAGTCACCTAACGGCCAAACAGAAAGTCTGTTGTTTGCAGCATCCGTTATTCGAGGCGTATGTTATACGAGGCACCACTGTATTTTAAAATTGATTTGTAGCACCATTTATTGGCAAAAAAGTTTACATTCAATTTGCTGATTTACATGTTGATTGATTTACTGAATTCCAATACATATTTCTATTATATTTTGAGGTGGGATGTCATTTTATTTTCTAACCAAAAGAATTGAAAAATTTATAATTTTTAACTTGTAAGAATACTCATAATTAGTAATTTCAATTTGTAAAGAGAGAGCTTTTAAAATAACACGGTAA
This sequence comes from Centruroides vittatus, assembly GCF_030686945.1. Taxonomy (NCBI): domain Eukaryota; kingdom Metazoa; phylum Arthropoda; class Arachnida; order Scorpiones; family Buthidae; genus Centruroides; species Centruroides vittatus. Next base: position 888,343 of record NW_027122693.1, read on the forward strand.
AAGCTGTAGAATGCTACATAAATCAAAATCCAGCGGCATATCCTGAATTTTGAGAACGTGCATATTGCTCGACGGATATTCTCGGACCGAGGAGTACCAATGTGCTCCCCGGTTATCTTAGAACGACCTTACTTGTCTAGATTTTTACATCAGCTTTTTAAAATTGTTAAACAGAACATGAAAAATACATAATTTTTTTGTCTGTTCATCAGTTCAAGAATTATCCAAGTTAGTGTGTGATTTATACTTACTGTACTTAAGTATAAATATACTTATATTTATACTTATATCTGTTCCTTCTTTTAGTATTATACTTGGTATAATACTAAAAGAAAAAACAGAAAAAGTATAAAATCATTACATTTCTTACTTTCACTAGAAATTATAAAAATTAAAGTATGGAGTACAAAATAACCATAAACTGATATTCCTTGGAATGCAGATCAAATTTTTCTGCTTTTTTTTCCTGTTTGTATAAGATCACTTTGTCATAGAAGTCACATGACATAATGCATTATTATATTTAGTTTTATTTTAAAATGACAAAACTGAATGCATTGGTATTAATGAGGCATTGCAACATGCATCTTCCTGGATATGTTCTTGTCAAAATTTGAGTTAATTATGCTATAATTTGAAAATCTTGTTTAAGATTTTATACAGTTTGTAATAATCAATTTTCTCTATTTAAAAATAATTGAAGTATTTGTATGATTCATTTTGCACCACAAAATGTTACATATTTTCTTTGTATAGAATGTTCTACAACAGGATGTCCAAACTTTTGGCTTCATTGGGCCACATTTGAAGACAAAAAAAAATTGTCTTGGGCCACACAAACTATAAAACTACGTGTAAAGGTGACACGAGAAAGATTTTCCATTCTAGGCCAAAACAAACAATGAAATAATTTATGTAGCCAAAAATGTAGCCAATGAACCAAACTAAAAAAGGGTAGCCCACTTTGGTGCAAAGTAGCCAAATCTTTTTAAGTGAGATACAGTACATAATATGCATATAATTTTTGGTGGCAGCCATCTTCTGTCTTCAGCACTGACACTACAGTGGCTAATTTAAAGCCAAAATAGCTTAACTGCATTAGACAGCCCGTGCTACAGACTATTTAACAGTTGATATGTTTTGTTTTCTGAAATTTTCTGGGTCATTTACAAGGTTTTATGCAGTGTAAATGATCCAGCAACATAAAAATACATTTCTTGAAATCATTTGGACATTATCAGAATACTTAAAAACTCAAATTAATGAAATTGTGTAGAAATTAGTAGTTATAGAAATAATGTAATTAAAATTGACATTGTAAAACTGTGTAAAACTTGGCACAATGATTATTGCAGGAACTGATATTGAAAAAAAAAAACTTAAAAAAAAAACTATTATTAAACTTTACATGTAATAAATAAATAAAAAATATTTAATTCTTACTTCAGATGACATGTACGGAGGAGGCGGCACCGTTAAATCGACCGAATGTAACTTAGCCGGAGAGTCTTGAACCGACGGATAACTCCAAGGAGCCTCTCTGACGGTATGTCGATTGTGATAACACGGCACTGTAAACGAGTAAAATTTTCATTTACTTAAGTCGATTTGTTTTTAAAAAAGTAATTGACTAATCTACGTCGAACATAAAAAAAAAAAATTACTATTTATGCTTATAAATCTAAAGACAGACAATTATTACTCGGTTCCGACGGAATTTTTTAAAATCACTATTCGGTTGATAAGTTATTATTAAAAAGCAATGCAAATCAGAATCAATACCACATACCCGAAGAGCGGACAGACATGTCCGAACTTTGTTCAGCTGTGTAAAAGAGTCATCCAATAAATAAAAAAGTATTAAATATAAGGATACAAAGAAATTTTCTTTTGAATTTTAAAATATGTTAAATATTCAAGTTCATTTAATTAAAATTTCTAATAATGAATTAATTCTACAAGTAATATAGATTTTATAGACATTTAAAATTATTCAGAATCCATTCATTACAGAATTTAAGTTAGGAAAAGTAAGTAAGAAAAATGTACTTAATAATTATTTCACCATTATCTGTTGGTTATTAATACTAATAAACAATAAAAGTAATTATTGATGATTCTATTAAATGTTTTCTTAATGTATTTCAAATATAGCTTTATAAAACAAACTGAATTTGGTGACTAAGAAAAAAACAAGATGTGTGTGTGTGTGGTGTGTGTGTATATCTTGTTTTTTAAAGCAGAGATTGCCACTGATTACAAAGATCATGCATTGTATTACATTATTTGTAATGCTAGTTTCAATTATTACAGCTCTCTCTCATCTAATTCCAGAGAAAATTGTAATGACATTAAAATTATACATACAATATTGCAGACAACATACAGGTTGTTTCAAAAACATATAGACAAACTTCAGGGAGTTATAAGGACATCAAAACAATCACTATTTTAGTAAATCCGTGTCTGCAATAGAATATACAAAGAACCAACTTCTGGTGCATATAATATAAAAAACAAACACTATAAAAGAGTTAGAGTTTTAATTCTGAGCCACTTTTTGCAGTGGCAGCCAGCTGTTACGTTGCAATATAAAACATTCGTTAGGATACAGATATTTTTATTAAAGTCAGTGAAAATCTTCAAACTGGTGGTAGTTTTTACTCTCAACTGGCAACCTTGATATTTGTTATTCATTTAGATATTTGAAATTCTTTCAAATGGACAATAATTTTTCTTTTGAAAAACTGGCTTGGATTCATCTCGTTTAAAGTGAAGAAAATTGTAAAAGATGAGAAGCTGCAACTCTCGTACGAGAAGAGGTATCCCAATTGCCGTCGAGGAGGTCTGGCAAGAGTCGCGGTCACTAGTGCAAATGTAAAGCCATTTCAAGAATATTCTGTAGAATGACAATGCAATCTCTGTAATGAAATGCAAGCTCACCATTTTGGCAATGGAGCACGAGTTTATTAATAACAAGTTATAAAGGACACGAAAATAATAATTCCCCAAAGTTTGTTGGTGTGTTTTTAAAACATCCTGTACAATTTCAACATTATGATTAATACAATGTGCGTGAAAAGTTACTGCGCAGTGAGAAATTTGTAATAAAAATAAGTATGAAAATAATTAAATTTCCCATAACTTTAGTATATAAAGTGATAATTTGTACTACAAATTTGTTGTATTCAAACAAAAATAATTCTACTGCTCAGTTCAGAAAACCAAATTACCTAAATAAAAAACAATTTTGAAGAAGCTTTATAAATAGTTGCAATTTACATTCCTTTAAATAACTTTTTTGTAATCTAAATCTACTAATTATGAATTCAAATTAATATATAATATACTGAGTATTGAAATATTAATGCAACACTTTATTGAGATTCAAATTTTCTAATTGCATTGAGAGATTCAAAAAATTCATCATTTGGTAACTTTATTTTTAATTAATTGCAACTTCTGACAAATTTTCGATAAACTTTTAATTAAATTTCAAATACATAAAATATGTTTATTACTTTCTAAAAGGAATAGTCATATTTAGTCTATTACATTTTTGAGTATGAATAATCAATAATATTTGCATATTAATTATTAAAGAAGAAATTGATTATCTGTAAGATTGTTGTTATAGACACGAATATTCAAATCACAAATTTACATATTATGTATCATGGATAACTTGAATTTAAATAACTCCTAAATTAATATTGTCTTACAAATTAGATAAGGCAAGGTGAGAAGCCTCCCGGGAGGACTTTCTGCAGGAAACTGGCCCCTATTTAGGCGTTAAACTAGTGAAGGAAACGTAGAAAAATTTCGACCGACCGCCGGTTTTATCCGCTCGGCCACTGGCGGACAAGATTGCCTTAAAATAACGCATAATTCTTCAGAATTGTTTCATGGATTGATATAAAATTAAATAAATTTGTAATAATACTTGTTAAGGAAACAATTGATGATAACCAAGGATTTAAAAAAGTGTTTAATTTTTAAATAGTGTATCCTTTGTTTGATATATAATTTTCCACTAGTATAGAATGTCTTTTTCAGCCTACAGAGCAGAAAGCTTTTCTATTTAACTCAAATATTTTTCCAAATAAAATTTAAGAAAATTTTTGATCTTATGTGAGATTATTATGCTAATGTTTATATTATCAATTAGTGCAGAGATAGTGTTTTTAAACCTCTAATTTGTATACAGGACAGCCAAGATTAATTAGCACCTTCACACTCCACTCGCAAATTCACATACAAGAGTTGTAAGTTTAATAGTTTAGACTTTTCAGTTGAAAATTTTTTTTTAATCATCACTCTATATAAATATCTTTTGATTCTAATAACTTAATTTTGTATTTTTATTCAATGAAGAATTCTCTCTCTCTGTTTATCTTATGAAATTTAAGAGATTAATATACATGTTGTGTAGGCTTAACACTAGAAATAATGACTAGGGATTTCTATTTATGATTGGATTATTCTATTATTGTTGGAAATGTTTTCAAACCCATCCCAGCTCATTGTCAGCTAATTTTAAAAAGAAAAACAAGCTCAAAGATAGAATCCATTACTTACAAACATATCAATTAGCCAGATTAAAACTTATTTAAAATACATAACAATATTTTATTAATCTTTAAGTTTAATTTTTGGCTTTTATAAAAGATACGAAAGTATTAATACCAAGATTTATAATAAAACATTCGTTCATTTTTGACATTTCATAATTACAACAAAAAGAAAACATTTCTGTTTAAGTTAAGATAATAATTAGCAACACATTGTAATATAGGAGTAAGATAAGTTTGTCTTTAAATATTTTGTATTTCCCAAAATAAAAAAAAATATTAATGTATTAAACAGTTTAGTCTCGCTCTTATTCCATGAAATCTCAAAAATTATACAGATTTCACTATACATACAACGAAGAAAAGATCGAAAAAGATAACATTAAAACTGATTAATTTCATATAAGTCACTATTATTTTACAAGTTTTCACAGACAAAATGGAAAAAAAAAAAATAATACTAGAATATTGCATAAAGAAACATATTAAAACAATAAATTTAATTTTTCAAAGTGCCTGAAATTTGATGTTATTTTTTTAAATAAGTAGTTTAGTTGATAATTCATTAAACATTTTAAAATTAATTAGTATAAAGTCTTTAAATTTTCTGTCAGATTCACCAGTACCATGTATTGATCTAGATAAACTGAAAACACTGATCAATAATTCTTAATTATTTTAAAGTTTTATAATTAGAGTATTTTAAGCGTTAGTCGACGATAATGCGAACTGACCTGTCTCGGTTCTCCAAGAATCTTCGGCTTCTCTTTCGACAGGTAATTCTCTACCTGTAAGAAGCCTGTAATATCCCTTTAACATAAGAATTAATTCCTCGACTTCTTTATCCTCAAGGCTGAAACAAAGATTCTAAAAAAAGTTTTCACAAAAATCATTGTAACGACGATTTCGAAAACTATAATGTAAATCATAAAAAAAAAACCATAAATAAAATACCTCCGCTTCTGGATCTTTCATGAATATCTCGATACAATACGACATTTCGTCTTCCTTTGTCACCTGAACTGACGACATATCTTCAATTTGTACTAATGTATAAGGCTGTAAATAATGAAAAATACAATTTTATGGCAAGTTATACACACAATTAAAATTTTCTTTTTTTTTAATATCATTTTAAAAAATAAATAAATGTAATTACCATGTTGCCCCTGAGATATGCTATTTGACTAATACCGTATTTTGGACTAATTAACAGAGCGGTATCACTCGAAGAATCCTAAGTACAAAAGAAAATTGTCATATTTAACCATTACACTACTTTTTAAAATAGAAAAATTTATTGTTTTATAATATATAAGTAGAGATAATTTCTAAAGTAGGGATGGGTTCTTATTATTATTATTATTATTATTATTATTTAAATCTTAAAAGTTGAAATAAACGTGTTTTTCATTAATACAGGATTCGTCTTTTTTCTCCCGAATGTTATAATTAACAGTTGATCTTTATAGATAGAGTGCAAAGAAAAATAAGTGACAATTATACAGTTGTGTCGTCATTAAAAACTATACGTTCTGTGAAATAGAGCAATATTCAAACACCATACTATATACATTCTTAGTAAAGCTATATGGGATACAGTAGTATACAGTTGTGACTAAATTAATTAAAACTTTACTGTAAAAACTATATACTGTACATCAAAATACTTTAAATCTCAGGTCCTGGCAAAACTGGTTATATGGTAAATTTGTCTGATGATGCATTTGCTTTGTACACAACTAACATGATCAGTATTGTCTTATCCTTACAAGCTTCACACCCTATATGAACTAAATTAAGATTATTTGATTATTGTGAAAATTTCCCATTCTCCATAAAGTTATAAAATTTCTATTATAACTTTATGGGACCACGAACATTTCTGCAATTAAATGTTATGCAAGTAGAATTAAGTTATGCAACACACAACTGTAATTTCATTGTATAACAATTGGGGAGTTCTGTGGAACAAGGTACCTAAGTTTAGTTTTTGAAAATTGAGAAAACATAAATTTTTCTTTTTCCATGAGGTTTGTTACAAAGTACTTGTATTAAAGTACTTATTACAGCATTTTATATATATCCATAAAACCCTATTTGATATGTTTTTCAGTTGTGTTTTTATTCATATCTGTTAAGTGTGCTTGGACAAATAGGTATGTCAATCTACAGAATTCCCCATCTCTAAAGAAACAATAAATTTACTATTAAGCTTTCCATAAATGTGCAGTGTTTCATGTTCCTTGTCAGTTATAGTACCAATTAAGGGCATATTAATTCTGGAGGATATACAGGTTTTGTAGTCTGGAATGAATATCTGTCTTAGTTGTGTGTTCCTGTGTCATTTGTTCTCTCAAGCAATCTTATGCTTACTCCTAATAATTAAAAATTTAAAATCAAAAATACACACAAGAATATCCTAAAGCAAATGGTTTTTTTAATTATTTGCTTTATAAATTATTTAGAAATTGATTAGTTGTGGAAAAGAAACCCAATGTTATCTGGCAGTTGTTTGGCTTATTATAAACTAGCAGATAGCCCGGTGTTGCTTGGGCAAAAGTAACGATAGCGAAGATTAAGATTATTATGTTAAAGTCAACCTTACCCGTTTTCACAGAATGCAAGAAATGGGTTACCCTGTTTCCAGATTAATTAGAGAATTTTTAGGTGGATCTAAAAATATTTAGATTTCCCGCAAAAACTGCATCTGCGTCTTGCATGTCGCTTTCTCTTAACACTTCCATTATTGATGAAAGTGTTAAGACTTAATCCTGTTTCTCGCCCCGTGGGGAGTAATTTCGAAAAATCCCTTCTTAGTGTGCGTTCTCGTGACGTACCCTAACTGTGTACCAAATTTCAACTTTCAACTCCTGACCGTTTGGGCTCTGTGCTGATTATCATCATCAACAACTCGTCTGGATTATATATATAGATAGGCCTAGATCGGGTTTGGAGATGTTTGTATATGTAAACAATGAAAAAATCAGTTTTTGAAATCCAAAAAACTAAATTCAATTATTCACCTGGGTGAGATTTCATAACTGGAACACTAACTAAAAATGTCAATCGTCATCAACAAAGATAAAACTCAAACAATAGAAATTTCTGTTTCTTTCACTTTAAATTAATTATACAAAAATTTTCTTGATAGGCAATTTAGAAATATTAACAGAAAGAAAACACCATTAAGTATAAAATCAATTTTAATAGATTAGGTCATTAATGCACCGTGCAAAGTCAAAATTTAGGTCTTTCTTACATTTCTAATCCTAATTTTTCTTGCTAAATGGCTTTTAATTATGATATGGGTGAATAAAGTCAAAAATATTAATACAGACATAAAACAATTGTTTCTGTACACAATTCAAAGTTAGGTAATTTGTTAAATTTATTTTATTTACACAACAATGTTAAAAAAATTATCATCCTTTACTATACCTTTAGACTTGTTGAAAAACATTTTGCACCATAACTTGGCAATTCACTGATAATTTTCAAATAATGGAGTTTTGCTTGAAGAGCTGTAAGTTGCTTTTGTCCGGGAGCACATAGTGACTGATTTTGTTTGAGGAAGTGACTAAGAAGTTTTCTCAATTCTTTTCTTTTCATAGTTTCGAGTAAAGAAAATGGAACGAATCGATCTAATCCACATTCTCTTCTAAATAAGGAATAAAATCGTATCATTTTCATTTATTTCCAAATTTTATACATTACAGTAGAGTCCCGCAAACTCGATTAATGGGATAATGTGGACGGAGAAGCTGATGAATTGCCAAAAATGATGAGTTTTATGGCTTAGCAACAATATTATTCTAAATAGTAGAATTTACGAAAGGTACTGTATGTGCAAATTCATATACTTAGTCACTGTTTGTACATACTTAATGTTTCTATCTGTAGTTACATTTTAATTTAAAAAAATATTGGCTATTCAATGGCTACTTTCGAGTTAGTGACATTTGCATTGTGGTGTTTTGCAGGGCATCTGGAAAAAGGACTATATTCTTTGTTAATACGTGAAATTGGTGCTATTATCTAGTGTTGCAGATGGAGAATGATAATTTATTTAATCCTAGTGTTGTTATACAGATAAAAATTAGATTACACGTATTTCTTTTTTTCGACAACATGACGAGTTTTACAGGATGTAGTGTTATTGAGAGTAGAGTTTCTGGGTCTCTACTGTATTATAATTATTAAGGAATTTTAAGATAACAACTGATATTCAATATAAACATTTACAAATATAACATTCTGCAACTCTTAACATATTTATAAATTTACAAAAATTAATTACTCAATTGCTTTAATTGTTAGTTTTCCCTGAAATCCACTGCTGAGTGCATGCTGTTGGATATGAAGTGCCGAGAGCCTCAAAGCAACATCATACTTGAGTTCAGGGGCAAATCTTTCTTGTACAACATCATTACAACACTAAAGAAAGAAATTAATATCATCAATATAATTCATTCTGGAGAGAAGAATTCCAATTTAATAATTATTGTTTACCTGAACGTAAAGATACTCAAAAGCACCCGGATCTTTTTGCAAGAGATCATACGCATCTTTAGGAACGAACGTTACCCGAAAAAGACATCTTAAATGATGAGCACCCGGTCGGGCCGCAATCTGAAAATTAAATTATTATATTTCACTTTAGTTGTTCTAATTATAATGTAATACTTACTAATTTATTTTAACAACAAAGAAAATTATTTAAAAATTAATCTTTTCAAGAGGAAAAAGAATATTCAAATGGCAATAACTAATTATATTACACTTATGCATTTAAAATGGGGCTGTTTAGATGCCATTTTATTCAGTAACCACCAAGAATTAAACTTTGATAAATTAAATATTTTATGCTATATAACTTTTTAAGATCTTGGATTGTTTTGATAATGTATCGGAGACTATTTTTTCATTAATAAGTCTGTTTCGGTCAGGTAATTCAGCAAGACCAAAGTAACTATGTAAAGAATGGTCCAAAAATTAGTTAATGAAGATGTATGTTAAGATTATTTAAAGAATTAAAACTTGATTAAATCATAAGTAATAACATTTAGCTGTTTTAAAATAATCTTAAAAATAGACAAAAGCCAGTGAATGAAGATATATCTCCTGTAACTTACCGTATTTTACGGACTATAAGACGCACTTTTTTCTTCGAGAAATTGCCTCCAAAATTCAGGTGCGTCTTATACTCCGTAGTGTCTTATAGGTATTTTTTTTAAAAAAATTGCTTAAAAATTAAGGTGCGTCTTATAGTCTGTAGCGTCTTATAGTCCGTAAAATATGGTATATTTTACATTTATTTATTTATAGATGAGCATTGTCAAATGACTAACTTAACAGGACAAAATTTTAGACTAATATTCATTTGTGATAAATAATCACTCGAAAATTCATTATTAAAAAAAAATTACTTTACCTTTGAAAGTGTATCCTTTGGATCTAAAAGTGCAAGTTTATTTCTTCTGGATGCTTTAATGTGTTCTACTACCAAACTGAAATGATCAGAACATTTGGTAGATAATTTTTCTTGTAATGAAGACAGTACATCCTGTTGTTATTTAAATAAAACAATAATATCAATATTAATTTGAATTAAAAATAAAATTTAGTATGTTCTGTTTTATCAGAGAAAGTAGAAAAATCTTTGCAAACTATGCTAATTTTATTATTAAAAACACTCAAATCAAAGCTGAAACTAATTTAGATTGAACAATACTTAAAACACTTTTTCTAGCAACACTAGTTTATTCAAACAAATGTTTTCGACCCCTTTCGTGGGTTGTAAGAACATTAATTAGAACCGTTGGTTCGAATCTTCTAATTTTATAGAGTAAAACCCGATGCAGGTCTACGAAAGGGGTCAAAAACATTTCTTTGAATGAAGTAGTGCTGCTAGAAAAAGTATTTAAGGTATTGTTCAATCTAATTTTATTATTTTTTTTAATAGCTTCAACTTTTACTCTCCAATATTCTTGATTAATAATTTCAGGTTTTTAAGGATGAAATGATTTAATTATTTGCCTATTTTTTGTCTACGCATTATACACAGTGCAGCAATTATATTCCGGGACTGGATCTATAAAAATGAAACAAAACAATTTTATTCAAATCTTTTTATTAAATTATTCAAAATACTCTCCTCCTGCTTCAATACACTTTTTACAGCGATTCAATAGTGATTCAAATGCCTGCTCAAACTCAATTTTCGGTATTGCCTCTAATATGCGCGTAGACTCTCTTTGGATGGTTTCAATATCATTAAAAATGCGTCCTTTCAACTTCATTTTCATTTTTGGAAATAAAGAGAAGTCACATGGTGCTAAATCGGGGGAATACGGCGAATGATTCAACACACAGACTTGATTTCGTGCCAAAAATTGACGAACAATCAATGATGTGTGACTCGGTGCATTATCGTGTAACAAACATCAGTCATCAGAATTGCGATATTCTGGTCGAATTCGACGAATTCTTCCCATTAATCGTTGTAAAACTCCCAAGTAGAAAGCAGCAGTAACTGTTTGACCCTGTGGGACGAACTCACGGTGGATGATGCCTTTGCTATCGAAGAAAACAATGAACATCGTCTTGATTTTTGATGGAACTTTTCGTGTTTTTTTGGCTTGAGGTGATGATTTTGACTTCCATTCGGCACTTTGACGTTTTGTTTGTGGGTCATATTGAAAACACCAGGTCTCGTCACCAGTAACAATTGATTTGAGGAAGGTTGAGCTGTTATTTGCTGCTCGTACAATCTCTCTGGAATGTTCCAGTCTCATCAATTTTTGCTCTTGGGTTAGTGTGTGCGGAACAAATTTAGCACAGACCTTTGTTTTGCCCAAATCTTCTTTAAGAATTTGTCGTATTGTCTCTTTGTTAATGTTTAATGCCTGTTCCATCATTCTCAGTGTTGCATTGCGATCGTTGGATACAAATTCTTGCACTTTTTGAATCGAATCTGCTGTTCGAATTGTTATTGGCCTTCCCACACGTTTGTCGTCATCCAGTGATTGTCTGCCTTCCAAAAATCGCTTGTGCCACTCAAAAGTCTTTGACCGTGATAAACACTCACTTCCATACACTTTTTGCATCATTTTGAACGTTTCTGTGGCACTTGTGCCAAGTTTAGCGTGAAATTTAATAACAGCACGTTGTTCCATTATTGTTTTCCGACATGTAACAAAATAAACTGATAAACAAAATATCAAAAACAATGATAAATGTCAACCGATTTAAATAAAAGTTTTAGGTTATGTTCATACATGTCCAAACTTGATATGATATGAAATTTAAACAGATGTCGCTACTGGTTGCTGAGATATAGCTTCAGTCCCGGAATTTAATTGCCGCACTGTGTATATTAACTCGCAGATAACCGTAAGAAAAACTGGAACAGCACACAATAATACAAATGAGGGATATCTAAAAGCATTCAATTTATGTGTGACTTATCTGGTAGTCAATATGGTTGAGTTATTTAATTTTATGTATAAACTTTAATCACATGTCATTGTTCTAAATGTCAAAATTGTTTTGATTTGCTTTACAAATGAAAAAAAATTCTAAATATACTATAAGTGAAAGTTAAAAATATAGAATACAATGGTATCAAATCAATGCTTTTAAATTTGAATTATGTTATATGTCACAATGATATAGATTCTTTTTTAAAAATGGAAAGTATAGAATACTAAAGACAAGAAACAACGAGGAATGTTACTCAAAATTTGCCGATAATCTATTTGCTACGTGCTTGATGTCGGTGGTGTTTAGGACAGGTTTCTAACTGTTGCTAATTGTCATTATGTCATTAGTGTTAATTACTTTTAGGCACCTAGAAAGGCAGTAGATATACAGTATCTGTATTGCCTGCCTTATTGAGCAAAAATGATTTCTTTCTGATACCTATAGATTGTGTTGTATATCCTATAATAATAATAACTGATGACGATAGCTTTATTGCATAAAAACCCGATTTTGTTAAAAATAGTATAGGGATATTGTCATGTTACATGATTATGATTGTAGGAAACTTTTAGACAGCTACAGTAAATTGATGTTTTCTTGCATAAGGCACTATTAATAGTTTTCTTTTTTCTTTATTGTGTTTGAAAATAACCAAATAAGTAGGGAAGCAGAAATTATTTTTAATGGAGTGAAAAGAAAAATACACACTAAGAGCTCAAAAGTGTTAGAACATTAGATTTTTTGACCTAACACTCACTCACTTTCAAGAACTCGCGTGAAAGTTCTGTCGTCGTGGAAGCAAAATAAAAATATCTCCGAGGGGAGACATAGATATCACCGTTACATTAGATTAATGTTAAAAAATATGAATCAAGATTTTAACATTAATACAACAGTGACACGAATGTCTCCTCGGAGATGTTTTATTCTTTTTGCTTCCATGACAACAGAACTTTCAAATGAGTTCCCAAAGGCAAGTGTTAAGAAAAAATAAATTTTTCTTAATAGCAGAATAATACTTTATATCTAACAAAATTTTCAAATTAAAATAATGATATCGTAGCTAATTTATTTGTGAAATTATAAATTTATATCAGTTAAAATTTTTCATAATATATAATCATAAAAATTTTACCTGGACAGTAGTTGTGCTATCATATTTAAAGGATTTGGTTTGTCCATTTTCAAGAAAAACTTTCAAAACATTTGGTATTACTGGTATACAAGAATCGAGTGGGGACGGCTATAATTTGTAATAAAACCAGAAAAAATATTAAATACAGAAAACATTTAAAAGTTCATACACTAAAAGTTTATCAAACTATTCTAAAGTAACATCTTGCATAAATGTTTTACATTTATTAATTAATTTAAACACAAAATGGAATAATATTAATTAACAATAAGAAGCTGCTTTACAACAATATAAAGAAAAATCTTTTGTGAAACGATTTAATATTACATTTATTAAATCTGCCATTCTTCTTTCGTTCATACAATTTATTTAAACAGAATCAAAAGAAGTTTTAGATAATTCTGACAAGTATTTTATTTGATGAATAAAATATTTTTAATGTATTAAAATAAAGTAACGACGACCAAACACCGATCTTTGTAAGTAAACTATTTAATAGAAACAAACTTTATACTCACAGAATATAGGGGTGAACCGTTGATCACGACTCCTTCGGCAAAACGAACTCGAGAGGGATTATTTTTTAATTTGGCTTTCTTTGCCGCCGTAAGCAAAGCTGATTTACGAGTAGACTGGAAAGTAAATATAAAAACGGTCATTTAAATCGTCATATAAAAATTTTAATTGAAATAAATGAAAGAAAACAGAATGTAATTAAAAGATGTCATTATGTACAGATTATTTGGCAGTAATTGTTTCAAACTTGTAAAATTTTTAGTATACTTTATTAATGAAATAATAACTATAGATTGAATTTTAAATATTACTGATTAGCAAGGAGAGAGTAAATCCTATACAAACGAATTTGACTTTGCTTTTTCCATCATATTGGACTTTTATGTTATGGGACACTCATTCACAAGAAACATTATTTTGTGACACAAACTGTTATTAGCATATTGTAAGTCAGGGATGGCAAACCTTTCTGAGTCCGCATGCCATGTTGTAAGCATACTTAGCTTTAAAGATGTTAATGCGTGCCAATGTATTAGACTTCGAATAATGATATTTAAAGAAATTAAACAAATACGCTTTAATTCAAATAAATGTAAAAAATCTGATTGAAAAAAAAGATGATCAGGTGATAAACAGAAAGGATGATTGAAAAAGACAGAAATCATATGATACATTACGTGCGCCATAGGTTTGCCACCCCTGCTGTAGGTTATAGACTATAACCTGGATTCACAAACACCTCACATCATAAGTTACAATGAAATTTCTCATAAGGTGCCGGATATGAAAAGTCTCGCATTCACAAAGCACGTCATAAGTTACGTTATTGTAAAAAGTCTCGTAAATACTACGGTATCTAATAGCTCTCGTTACTAGTGATTGAGTACTTTGTTCTACAGACAGATAATTGAGTCGGTCATTTTTCTGATTGATTCTTTAAAATTTTTCTGCTTCAAAACTTTTAAGATGTTAATAAACCAAACGATTACTATAATCAATTGGGCTAATTAACTATTAAGTGATTTGGTACTAGAGGTGAGCTTTAGGTGCCGCCATCATTCATTAATACATTGGGCTTTGTGATGTTTATATATGTATACACACCATGCTGGGTGGGATAAAGATAGCTAGCTGAGTGCCATAGTGGGTGATTATAAGACTGTGGGCATAGGAGTCGTCACCAGTCAGCATTGTGAGTAACCATGGATGGTTATATCTAAGATTAAATACATCTGGAAGTGAAAAATCATTTGAAGATCTGGATAGAATAACTAGCAAAATCATCTGCATAGTAAACGAGAGTTGCGGGTTTGAGCCCCGCTCTGGGGCCAATTCTTTTCTTCCAGAATATTCTAAATTAACTTGTAATTATAATAATTATTAAATTTAAGAAGAGATGGCACCTAACGCTTACCTCTAGTACCAAATTAATTAATAGTTAATCATTAATATAATACTTAATTAGCCTGATTGATTACGGTGATCATTTGGTTTATTATTAGTATGTCTGGTCTGGCTTTCTGATGATTATATATGTTCTAAGATTTGATAGAATTCTTCACAGTGGAATTAAAACTGTTTATAGAATGTTGTCTAAAAACATTAAATTGTAGTAAATGAGATTATCTTTTTTATTATTTTTTTTAACCAAAAACTCAGCTTGTCCATTTCTATTAATATAACTACCAATTTCATTTTGAGTTTATTTTGTTTCATACCTAAACAAATACAGTAATATCTCTGTTTTTGTTGACTTCTGTTATCATCAGTTTCGATTTTCATAGATTTTTTTTGCAAAAAATTTGTCTCAGTTTTCATTGGCATGCCCACATGACCTCTCTGCTAATTTTGTGAAAACAAAGGACAACCCATGCATTTTCCTGTTCAGTGTGGCATTGTTTCTTGTTATGTGAGCATTACCTTGCATGCCTAGTCAAACAACTTCTCTATGACAGCCAGATGGTCAAACAGTCAATGATTTGACCCATCTGCATTCTATTCCAGGTCCCCCAGAGTGACAACCTGCTGCTCTGGGAGACCCAGGAATTTTTTGGGGAGTGGTCTGTCTGAATATGTTGGGCCCCATCCCTCACCATGTGGCTGCCCCATTGTGGGCAAACCTATAAGGGTTCAGACAGGCCCACAATGGGGCTTGCTAAAGGAGTTTTAAAAAAAAAGCCAAACAATTCCATTGTTTTCCTTTCCTTTTAGTTCCATCATAGGACCAAAGAAAGTTTCCAGAACCAGCAGACCTTTGAATGCCATGTTAAATATTCATTTAATTTTTACATTAGTCTTTTATATTAATTTCTTATTGTTTTTAGTGTTAAACACTATATTTAATCTTTATAAAATGTGTTTTGGTATGTATTTTGGAGTGTCTAGAATGAATTAATTGGATTTACATCGATTTGTATGGAAATAATTGCCTCAGCTTTTGTCGGTTTCGGATTTCGCAGATTGTTTTCGGACGGATTAGTGACGAAAATCAAAGTATCACTGTAATTAATCTAATTAATTTCTATCCATTTTAATTCTAAAGAAATAAAATGTTATCTTTTCTCCGACCACAGATTAAGTACAATATAGAGCAAAAAAATTCTAAAAGAAATGTCTGAACATTGGGTCTATTAAGACGGAAGCAGTCACTGGTGTTGTCATAAGACACTCAACTTACAAGAAAACAGAATAAATTGATAAGTATTACAGTGTGTTTTGTGAATATGAAATGCAAATATCGGTTTCTTGTAACTTTACAATATTGGAGAGATACTATGTCCTGTCTTATAAGACGTTTGTAAATCCAGGCCCAGACTTTTTCATTGTATTCGTAAATTAAATTTTAATTATTTTAAATTAAAATTTAATTAATCTGATTTCTGGATGGTCTATAAATTAGGCCAAAAACATTTTTTAAAAATCAGAACTATAAAAATAAAAGCTGCACTACAAAAAAAGCATGTCTTTCAAAATGATTATATAAAAAGTTATATGTTTTGTAGAAATTACTTCAAGACAAAGAAATTATAATGTTATTAACACAACATTAGTACTCTATAAATAAAAATATTTAACAAATTCCACTATGACTTGATTTGCATCCTACAGACAAAGCAAAATCTACCAGATTAACAAACAGTTAATTTAAAGCATAAAGGTCAAATTGTTACTAATTAGATGTCATAAAATTTTAAATTTAAAAGCAGTAGACCCATTATGATAATTTAAGTTGTCAATTGAGTCTACAATTTTATCACAAAACCTGGATTACAAATATCATACTTTATTTTTGTTACTGTTTAAAACACTTCTAATAAATACTAAAATTAATTTTGATTGAAGGAATATATACACACACACAAATATTGTAATTATAAATCAATTTTATTAAAGTTTAAAATGTGTAATATGATTTGTTTGGAGTTTTGTCTTGTAAAATGGTAGATGATAAACTAGCAAGTGAAAAGACAATGTATTTCTATTTTTTAAATACTGAATAGATGATTTATTAGATTTTACTCTCAAAATTTGCTTCTTAAAAGTATTCTAGCTGTATGTTGCAGAAAAAAAACTTTTATAAACTAAATTTTCAATTTATTTTTTCTACTTTAAATATTTTTTGCTTTTATTTTTAACTCTCTTTGTCTTATGGGAATTGAGGGCCTTTTTATCACGCTCATTAAAGATGTGGCCAGATGGCGAGGGACGGAGCACGACAGGTCGAGGACAGATCAATTGCGAAAAACTCCCAAGGCTGGGGCTTATGCCCGAACTGCCTCGGCCATCTAGCCATCATAATTGCTCTTCTCAACTCGTTATTACCTTAAGAAGTTATGAAGTTAATTTGTATTCTAATATAAAGCTAATATCAGCAATATTTGCCAGATACAATCTCTTATTTTTGTAACCACCAAAAAAGGGGTCTGTAGGCAAATAAACAAATTTGTTACGCTTATTTGCCTACAAACCCCTTTTTGGTGGTTACAAAAATAAGTAAGTATTCTGTTAGTAATTCTAATATACAGAAGTTAGTTTCTTAGCTTTTTTCACAGTTTTGAAAAAAAACTTTACTTACTTTCATCCGAATAATTTGAATTACACTATTTTTATAATATACTTTACTCGACAGTTGCTTATATAAATCAATTTGTTTTAAAGAAGTCAATATCATGTTTTGTCACTTAAATAATTTCAGTAATGTTTATTCTCTAATATAAAAATTATACATGACAAAATGGATTAGATTAATATTGTCTGATTTATTAAATATAAAATTGTATTAACTTCTTTAAACATGCCGATAGTTAAATGACTCCTTACATTAATACTCACTAAGACTGGTTTGCAATTATCAAGAAAAAAATTTTTTTTAAACATGTTAATAAAAAAAAGTTCCTATTTTATTGTTTTGTTGTTCAATTTATTACGTTCTCTTAAATTTATAAACTCACAAATAAATCAATAAATTTTGTAACTGAAGATAACATAAAAATGCATCAAGGTTTAGTAAGTTTAATAATCTATTAAGAAGAAATAAACTTACATATGAATCATAGAGAATGTACAATGGAAGAATCTTGTTCAAGTCAACTTTAAAAAGTAATGAAAATTTATGTGGCATTTATATAATTATAATTATATAATCAATTAAACTAAAGTGTTCAGAAAGTCATCAACTTAGATTATCATTTTTCTTAAATCGGTAATTTTATATCAAAATGCGAGATAGATGCAATTTGGAAATTTTTTCAATAGTAATACGAGAGAAATTATGATATAGAATTTGAATAGGAAACGATTACTTACATTATTTGCATATGGTTGGCACACAGTTAATAGTACAGAATGTTTGCAGGATCTGTATACAGAAATTATCATCATTGACAAAAATCATAAATAATCTATTCAACTTTAGAATCTATTTCACATTTACTAACAATAAATAATGTTTAAGTACACTTAAATACTACTGTATTAAAATAATTCTTTAACGAGGACTGACTGTATGTACTGTACTTTATATCTGCTAATTCACTTATCTGCAGTTATAAAAGTGTAACTCGTTTCACGATCTGCAAATATGCGGCCGTGGGCAGAAGCGAAAAAATTCCGAAAAGTATCGTGCGGTACGATACCTCTCAGAAATGTGCCCACCGGGGAAAGCTGCAGTTTTGTTCTTGTATTTTTGATAATGGCAATGAAGCAGCATGCAAATGTTTGAACAAATGCTCCTAAGTAGAAATGCATTGTAATGAGCTTAATAAATAAAAATTTGCATTCTTGATGTATGGTCACAACTGTAGAGTGACCATGCATCATAGTTAGGTTCCTGCCAATCTTCTTCACTATACATAACTCCATTTTTTCCAAGGGATCGATACTTCTGTAACTGTGATGTTTCCATAAATGTAACCTCACAGATAATGAAGACTGACTGTACATTATTTTGTTTCACTTCATTTTAAAATTAAATGTTATTAACTAACTGAATTAACATTTAACTATTTTTATATAAACCTTAAAATTTTCCATATTTATTTTGTAATGCATTAATTGTATTTAGCAAAACAAGGGGTTATCAAGCAAATCTCTCCTTCGAGAACTGTTTGAGGAGGAACTGCTCTTGTTGCCAACTATATTACCGGTCGGAAATCAAGTTTTTTCTTTCAAACTATGTTACGTATTTATCCAATAATAAATTTAATTTTCATATTGAAATTTCAAATTTAATTTAAAAAAGAATTTAAAAACTTACAACTATTATTATACTTTATAAATTTAAAATTATTCCAAAATAAAAGAATGTCACAATACTAACGTACATCTTAATCTGATAAATAGTAATTTTTCATGTTTATTTCCTTTACCATATTTCCATGCAAACATTCTTATATGTGAAAAATCACTTATTTTTGTGTTTTTGAAACATGTCCTGCTTTACTTGTAAGAGCACTGCATTACTATATACAGTAACTGTTCAGCAAAATCTTTGCAGTAACAATTATTTAAAAAAAAACCTGCTTTTAATATTTTTCAGGTAATTTGGGCAAAATCAGCACAATATTCCTCATCTATAAGAACATTCGCTTACATGCACAAAAACATGGTAAAGCAGTACAGTCTCAGTAATCTGACATATATATGGATCCACAATGGTTAGATTATTGGAAATAAGATGAATTAAACAGTTTAATCATTTGGGAAAAAACAGTTGTTTATTTGAATGGTATCAGTACATTGTATTAAATTGAGTATTTTGATAAGTAATCCAAGTGCACTGCATCACTGCCAAGTTGGTGAAGTCCCACTAAATTTAGTGGGAATTTCAGGGAACTGATTTTTATATTTATACAGTATTGTATTACAGGTACTCCTCACTTTACGACCTATCTGCTTAACGGCCACTTGCACTTACGACCAATCGAGTTTCGATCTGCAATTCGGGGAATCCCCTTTCTCGGCTTGAGTGTCGATCCGTCGCGAATGGTGACATGCGCACTAAGCGTACTATAATAGTCTTTTTATGAATAAATTTGAAGTTTGTTGCATAATTTGTATAATTTTACAACAATCCTATATTCCAGTTGCAAGCTCCTCGCTTATCGACCAATCCGCTTAACGACGTAGTCGTCGGAACGGAACTCGGTCGTAAAGTGAGTAGTACCTGTATAAGATATTGTACCTTTTTGAATGACCTAAGATGACAAGCCTTGTAATCTTGAATATTGTGATCAAGCTCCAGTGTTCAAACTCATGTTCAAATCATCAAGCTATGTTTAGTGATAAGTTTGTTTATGACTTGGAAATATGTAAGTCAATAATACCCAAGAGTGACTACTGTCGGATTACCGAGACTGCACTCTAATTTTGGTTAAGAAGAAAGACTCTTTCTTCTTAGCTAAAATCAGAGTAATACATAACATTTATAAAGAATTTTTACAAATGTTTTGATCTTTAATACAGATAATGATCATATTTTAACATTATGAAAAATAATACATGAATTATTTAAAAAGAGAAATAATGTTGTTTACCTGACTAATTCAATTACATGTTCACGAGGCGATTTTAAAACATCTTCTCCATTAATTTTCATAATCTGATCACCTGGCAAGAGTTTATTTTCACTTGGTCCACCTGACAATTAAATATTATAATGTCAGAAATGTAATACAGTTAAATTTATTTGCAAGTAAAACATTCTACTAGTTTTATAATAATTACACAGGAAATTCTCATTAATTGGAACTTGGATAGTTCGAAATCCCACTAGTTAGTAACCATACTTTTGTCTAGCCAGGGATATAGGGATTTACACGTTAATGAATTTGGTTAGTTCAAAACACAGCTACCTCGAAATTCAAAGTGAAAATTCTGTCCAAACTGTGATATGTGTACGTTAACTCATTCATTTAGATCGAAGTGCCTCCATACTATAAGAGAACACTAGACCAAGAATAACTAATCTGGTCAATATGGCTTTGTTTTTAGATTAACACATTTTTGGGGGTCACCTTACATATGGACTACCTTGTTTTCTCTTATCTCATAAAATATGGCTAGTTTTCAGGATTGCAAAATTGGGCTATGAATAGCAGACTGAGATATTTGTAAGCTCTAGGCTACTATATTTGGGCCATTTTGAAAATCATTTGGGCTACATTTCAAAGAATTAGGTTTTCTAAAAAGTAAACCAGACCTAGCAATCTGTGAGGTTATCGTCGGACACGTGCTGTTTACCTGCTGTTTATTCATATTATTATTAGTTAACAAAACCAGCATTCTGTATATGTCGCCGTATTCTGTTTGCTTAACAAATTACATCAGTTACGTGGCAGTTATTTGGTATATTGAACAGGAATATGTAAATCTCGGATAATTCAAAGTCACGATTATTTTGTCCCTCGAATTTCAAACTAATGAAGATTTCCTGTATATATAAAATGCAGTATTTTTTGTAAATTTAAACACATAAGTAAGAAATTTCCTCCTTAGCTTATTCAATTTTCATGTAGTATCAATGATAATATACTATATTTTATACATTTAAACTAATAACGAATTATGTAAGTTTCCACAAATTCATAAAACCAAGAAAGACTTAAACTTCTAAACCAAATGATCACCATAATTAATCAGGCTGCTATTAATAATTAGAAATTATGTAATTTGGTACTAGAAGTAGATGTTAGGTGCCATCTCTTATCTAATTTAATAATAGTCCAATTAATTACGACGATTGTTTGGTTTAGAAATTGAATATCTTATAACGTGGTTTATTATAAATTATTGTGTGATAGTATGAAATAAATTGTGCCATCTTGTACGCAACATTAAAAAATTACTGGTTTCAGTTAACCAAGTTGGCAGAATGTTCAACTGAATTTGTAAAGGTTATCAATTTTAATGCAGTACTTGGCAGATGTATTTTCTTCTTAATTCGTACAAAGTCTCGATAAAAACTAATTGTGCATATAACTGAAAACACTTACAGAAGAAACTGAAACTTACTTTCCAAATTTCACTTAATATATAATTTTTCATAAAACATTTATGGTTAAAATAAAATAGCCATAATATATGCTTTATTCTTTTCTTTTATTTATTGTGTAAGTTATAAAATTATTTTTAAATTATAATAATAAAGAGAGAAATATATCTGATAAGAATAATTAGACAAGATTCTTTTATTTAAAATGTAATTAAAATGTTGTCTTAAAGTTGTCTGTTGAAACAAATCAATGGAAATATCCATACGGCTCCATAAACATTTCGGTAATCATTAAAATTTAATTTATGCATCTATACATAAAAAGATGGTTTTCAAGTCCGGTGCCTTGGAATTAATTATAACAAAAAAAAATCATTCCTCTCGTGTGAACTAGTATTTAATGACTTATCAGGAGAAAAGAAATGAAGAAAAAAAAATACCGATCCAAAAAATTAAACTTCTATTGTGTTTAATTATTATTTAAAACTGAAATTTTTTAAAATTAAATTGTAAACTCAATAAGATTTAAATGCAGTTTAATCAGACTGCAATTTTTGTTTTTTGGAAAGATTGTATATGAAGAAATAAAATATGCAAATTAATATTTAGATTATATTACGGTTGCATAAAATAGCTCAATCGCGAAAAATATAAAACATAATTACCTTCGGTCACAAATCTAACAATAACCGGCTTTTCACTACCTGCGACAAAACCGAATCCTACGTGCGGATCGCGTATCAATTCTACGTCCCTCGGCTGTGGCGGTTCGTCGTCCGTGTCTTTGTGGGGATCTTCGTATGTCGTCGTCCTGTTGATGTGGCTGTTATAAATTTTAAAAACTTTAAATTAAAATTTGCAGTTGGAAATAAGTATCATAGAATATTTATTTGAATTTAACTTTTATCAATTTCTAAGTAAATACATTACTTAAAATAGTAAACTCGGAGAGAGATAGGAGGAACCATTTTGATAAAGAGTTATTTGTAAATATTAATATCAAAATATATACAATAATAATACAATAGATTGTAATGAAATAAATACATAGAGAGTTTTATTTTTATTACTGAAGATCACACGAAAACCATAGCATAATATTGTAATTATATATATTTGGATTTTAAAGCTTAATGTGAAAGATTTTAAATTAAAATAATCAAGAAAATTATTATATAATATAGCTTTACTCATTCCTTTTAAGAATTGTTAAAGTAGCAACATATAATCAAATCTTCAAAAAATATTATTGTGATAGACCAACTAAAGCTGAATTATCGGGCTAGAAACGGCTACTATAATAAATAATTTATAAGATAATTTGGTACTAGAGTTAGGCATTTGATGCAATCTCTTGCTAAATTTAATAATTATAATTTTAATTAAATAATTTAGAACTAACTAGAAGAAAAGAATCGGCCCAAAGCGGGACTCGAACCCGCAACTCCTGCATACCGTGCAGACGCGTTGCCAATTACGCTACCCGGACCTCCGGTCCGATCTCCCCTTCCAGTTTATATAAGCTTATGTTACGACCATCAACAGCCATTACAATGCCGGCTGGGGACATTGTAATGTCTTTTCTTCCAGTTAGTTCTAAATTATTTAATTAAAATTATAATTATTAAATTTAGCAAGAGATGGCACTTAACGCCTAACTCTAGTACCAAATTATCTTATAAATTATTTATTATTATAGCCGTTTCTAGACCGATAATTCGGCTTTAGTTGGTGTACGAGGGCTGTTCGGAAAGTTTGCGGCCTCAAATAGAACAACAAACAAAATAATTTTAAAACTTTTTTTATTTTTCAATATAGTTTCCTTTATTAGCAATGCACTTATTCCAGCGATGTTCTAGTTTTTTTATGTCATCACAATAGGTCGATTTGTCAAGGTGTGCAAAATACTCGTTCACTTCAGAGATGACTTCATCACTTGAGTGGAATCTCTTTCCAGCCAAGAATTTTTTTAGGTTTGGAAAAGGGTGGAAGTCACTGGGGGCCAAATCGGGTGAGTACGGTGTATGTGGAACTAATTGGAAGCGAAGTTCGTTTATCTTTTGTTCAGTGATTCTGGCGGAATGTGCAGGTGCATTATCGTGGTGGAACAGAACCTTTTTCTTCTTCAAGTGTGGCCTCTTTTCTTTGATTTCTTTCTTCAGTTTTTCTGAAAGTTCACAGTAATAGACAGCATTGATGGTCTTTCCTCTTTCTAGGTAGTCAATAAAGATGGTGCCTTTAGCATCCTAAAAAAACCAAGGCCATCACTTTCCCCACTGATGGAACTGTCTTTGCCTTCTTTGGTGGTGGCGAACTGTGGTGTTTCCATTGCTTCGACAGTTCTTTTGTTTCAGGAGTGTAGTAGTGGATCCACGTTTCGTCAGTAGTCACAAATCGACGCAAGAAATCCTGTGGGTTTTTCTGGTAGAAGTCCAAACACTTCTTTGACATCAAAGTGTGAACACGTTTTTGCTCGGCGGTCAGCAGATGTGGCACCCATCTTGCCGAGACCTTCGTCATACCCAAATTTTCGGTTAGGATGTGGTGCACTCGGTCGACAGAGATGCCTGTTGTCTCAGCTATCTCACGCGTTTTCAAACGGCAATCTGCTAACACCAAATCTTGGACTTTGTCGATATTTTCTTCAGTGACAGCAATTGACGGCCGTCCGCTGTGAGGGTCATCTTCCACTCTCTCTCTGCCAGATTTAAAAAGGGCTGTCCATTTTTTCACAGTAGTGTACGAAGGAACAGACTCTCTCAAAACTTCATCTGTATCAGCTTTGATTTGAGATGGGGTCAACCCTTTTTTCGTCAGGTATTTTATGACCGCACAAGTCTCTCTTCTCCATTTTTAACGAAGCATGTGCACACTGACTATCTGCTAAGCTGTCGTGGCAAAACTTTACGATAAATCAAGCGGAAATTGGTATTGTATCTTTAGCAAAAATGGCCGTATTATTCCCGCCAAAAATTAAATTGATTGCAGTGCCGCATACAGGCAAGGCCGCAAACTTTCCGAACAGCCCTCGTATTGCTTTAACGGGTTAGCTAATAATGTTTGTTTATATTGTGATAGACATAAAAATGCTCCCTTCCAATGTTTTCTGATGTTTTAATTACTAGAATTTGTTAAGTTATAAATAACTAGAAAAAAAAAGGTAGAAAAAGCAAAAATTAAAGATAAAAAAATAATAATAATGGTTAAGAGCATATTGTGTTTTAAAGTTAAATATAGCAGAGTTAAATTTAATTAAAAAAAAAAGACATTGTTTCTTAGAATATTTTTTATTATTTATTCTTCTATTACTGTAAAAATTTTGTTTATATTGAATCCCGAAACTGAGTTCCGAATATGAATAATTAAAAATGGAATCAGTCTCTGTTGCCAGGAATAAACCATTGGGGGCTACACGGGAAGGTAAAAAAATTTTGACTGATATTTTTCTGTTCTCCACTCAACACTAAACCTATTAGCTACATTCCAAGTGTGAAATGCATAACAATAGCCTAAGTTTACATGATTAAAGCAAAAGCATATATTATATATACTGCATATGGGGACTGCCAACTAGGCTGAGGGGACCCAGCCATCTTGTAATCCCATTTAGCTATGATCTGAATGGAATTGACTGATAGATCCAGCTTTGAAACACAGATATTCTGAATTTGAACTTTTAATTTCATGCTAACATATATATTAATATATTCGTATTTTCAATCTTAAAAGAATTGAAATTCCTCACTTATTGCAGATTAGATTATTAAAAAAAATAAATTAAAATGTTATAGAAATAGAGCAGTGATTCTCAACCACTGTGCCATGGCACCTTAGAGTGACGCAAGATTTCTGAAGTGTGCCACCACTGCGAATATCTATACATAAGCTAAATCAGACAAGTAGTTTAATCGGCTCTACCTTCCTAGAGTGCGTTTGGAAATTGTAACTGGCGTTACCGGTAACTGCCGGTAGTTACCAAGGCGTTCAGAAAATGTGACCTAAATAACAAACTGGGTTTAAAAATCGCTGTTATGACATCATCGGTTGTCCCGCGGTACTTACCGAAGTAACAGCGTGTGCCGCCCAAATTTTTAAATTATTAAAAGTGTACCGTGACGAAAAAAAGGTCGAGAATCACTGCCCTAGAGAAAACCTTTGTTTAAAACAAGTTCTATAGTAGTAGTGAAGGGCAAACACTTAACAAAGACAGAATTTAAAGCTTCATACACAGTTAATAATACTTGAGTGTTTTAATGACTTCTAAAATTACATTACATAAGAATGTTTTAACAGTTTTTGACTACATTAGTCTCTCTATCTGTTAAAGATTGAAGTAGCCATAGCTTTAATCAGAAACTTAATCTACAAAAAGAAACACTTAAGCACAGAAGCATTTAACAAGTATTGGATTATTTACATATTATTTTAACCAATTGAATTTTAAAGGGAATAGTAAATCTTGTAAACAGGAGATTGGTGTTCCAATGGGCTCGCCAATATTGGGTGATCTTGTTGAGTTAGTAGTTAAATGGATAGAAGTGGTTAATAGAATTATACAGGTAGCATCATATGGTTTACTACTAAGTTATATCAGTAGAAGGATAAAACCAAAAGCTATACAAAAACATTTAAACAAAGAAGTTACTGGAAGAAAATTCATAATCACTGGCAAATATTTAGCCATACAAATTGTAATCATCAGATAAGGATAAAATAAAAAAAACTAGATAAAGCTCTGGTTATTATTTCTTTCACACCTTGTTATTAATTTCCACTTTCAAGATAAATTAAAATGTTTTGTTATATTTATTTAAAAAGACTGTTTTTATTACGTTATCATAATTATTATTAATAAGATGACAAAACTACATAAAAAAATAGTATAACAATATTTAAATTATAACTTTTAAGCCTATTTTCAGCTTGTGTTATAACATCATTGTTATGCTAATTTGTATTATTTGTAGTTTAAAAATGTATTGTTTAATATATATGAAAGATTAAATCTTCTAATCAATTCCAGTAGTTATGATTTATCTAGATTATTTGATAAATGCTAGACATTATTTCTTTTTTCCTACTTAATAATAAAATATGATGCCGCGGGAGGTAATCCGAGAACTGCACGGTCAATATAAGTCACTAACTCGGAATAGGATGCTTACACACAAGTCAAAAGAAATAGTATGATCTACTGGTTTAAAATTAGATTGATGATATGACTGAATCTCAAATGTATTTCACAAGACTCAAAGCTGAGTAATTCTTGTGTTTGGACCAAACAGATATAGAATATTACTCTTTTGAATAATTCTCCCAAATAAAATGTGGAATTTTGATATTGTTATAAGGAAACATTCCAAGTATCAGATAAAGTTCATTAACCGGACGTAAATAGTTTAACCCGACATCAAAATGTAGTAAAGAAAATGCTAACTTTGTCAGATAAACTAGTTTGATCTAGCAATTGTAGATAAATTTTATGGTTTTAAATGATAGTGATAAGAGATGTCAATGGAACTATGCTTTTATAAATTTTATTATTCAATTTTTGATAATTCAAGTTATAGACTTTGTCCTAATTTTTGAAAAAGCTTTTGAAATATTTACAACCTAACATCAAAATTATGGATTAACTTCGTACTCGAAACCTTGTAATTGGTCGAGTTTTAAACTTCCTCTATCTATTTTTACGAAAATGATCCATTTGATCATTTGCAAGCACAGATGATTCTTTATCAGCTATTATTTAACAAGAATTGTTTTTTTAATATTATTTTCAGTCAGCATAATAAAGGTTTATACCATGCAAATCTTTTTAATAAATCAGAAATGTAAAATAATATACAGGAAATTCTCATTAATTCGAACTTGGACGGTTTGAAATTCCATTAGTTGGATTTCAAACTGTTCTGGCTAGTGTCCCGTCCGATTTTTAATTCATCGTCCAGGTTAACAATTAATTTTGTTTGGAATTTTGTAAAAATTATTATTATTAATTAATGAAAATGGTATTCTTTACACTTAGTTATATTCTGTTTGTTTACTAAATTACATCAGTTACACGCCATTTTGCATACCGTACAGAAATATGTAAATATTGGACGATTTGAAGTCGCGATTATTTTGCCCCTTAAATTTTGAACTAACGAGGGTCTCCCGTATGTACAAATATTCATTTGCCTAAGATATTGCAGCAAATAATGTGTAGAATCTAAGCATCTTATACAATATAAATAAATTATTTGATAATACTTGACATTATATTCAAGTTTACATCTTATATTTCATAAATAAAAATAGAAAAAAAAACGTAAGAGGCCAAAAGACACGAATCATTAGTTGTTAGCTCATTAAATATATATAACAAATATTTAGAAATAAAACTCTAACTGAATTCAACACAACCAGAAGGAAAAGTGAACAATCCAGATAATAACTTATATTTTACTCTTGATAGGAAACACAGAAACCAAACTACTATATTTTGGTTTCTGTCAACTCTAGTTAGACCCATTGCCTTTCTCTACTTTCCTATGTCAAAGTTAATAATTAGATATATTAATTAATAAATTTAGATACCCAGAAAAAAGATTAAGCTGATACAATATTTGAACAACAGAGTTTCTGAAAACTTCATATTGGTATGTTATTATCACAACACATCCAGATTGCTGCTCCAATTTTTCACATGTAATTTAGATACTGTGCAACGATCAGGTCCAACTATTCAAATATGTAGAAATCATGCTAGAACGAAGTTTTCAATTAAATGCAATTAAAAGGTCTGTGTACAGAATATATCTACAAGTTATAGTATGGATAAGAAAAAAAAAATAGGAAGATGGAATTATATTATTGGAAGGACATTATTGAAGTGAAAAACAGACTGAAAACAGGAATGTATAGCATAAACTTGAAAAGCATTACATTCAAAACTCAATTAATAAAATGATAATGCTGATGATATAAACAATTTATATATTAGATGAGAAATGTGATTACAAAGCTATCCTGGCCTCACTGACTGACTGACTGACTGACCATTTTTTTTTTTCTGTAAGAAAGAAATTTGATTAGTCAAAAGAAGACATTTTAATTTTTCTGTTAATATATTCAATGTAAAAAAATTTTTTTTTTCATTAGGTCTACCCTCTTTTAATTATTTATAAAATATTGCAAAAATTCATTCTAATGTATTTTATATACCTAGTAAAACATTGCTTTGTGGCCACCCATGAAATTCCCTGATAAAACTGTATAAACTTTAATATAAATCAAACTTCATATTGGTAGTCACCTTAATCTCACTTAACTGGACATGATATTCTGGAGTGTACTAAAGTGACATTTATCCCCATTACGTGGCCAATAGAGCAGGAAAATCCTAAACTCATTATATTGTTTAAATGCTTTAAATGAAATTGAGCTTTGTTGCTATAGTTTCGGAAGAGTTTGCCGAGATCTCTTCAACATATGATGTTCAAATAAAATAAATTTATTTACAAAATTTAGTAAGAAGAAAGACATATTTGTTCAATAATTTTATACAAAATTTTATTGTATTTTGTAGAAATATAACTAAGTCAGAGATTATCAGTCTACATCACTCAATTCTCAACGAGCCTGATGTAAAAGCCAATTTAATTATTAATACTTATTTGACACAAGTCATTAATATACAGAAGTGTTCATTTATTAGTTTTCTAAATTCACCTGTTAAAATACAATAGTAAAGGTTTTATTTAAATACCATTTCATAAACATACTGATTATGTTTATAGGCACTAAACAATTTCAACAATTTCACTTACTACTATATTATACATTCCTTGAATGGACTGTATTGCAAACAGCTTGCATTCACTGTATACATACCCTATACAAAAGTGTAAATTACTGTATATTGCAAAAGATGTACTGTATAATATTAGGTGATTTATTATTATTACTTGTTTATTTTTATAAATTGTATTAAACTTTTAGCAGAGTTTAATATGATATTCTAATTACAGTTCTGTCCTAATTTCATCTAGGTGACCATATCACTTATATGACCAGAAATCGTGTACCCCAGAAGTGGTCTTATAAGTGAGATTTTATTGTATATCGATCTTAGAAAACTTTTGAAAATAAAAATCTAAAACTTTTTGTTAAAAATTATACATAAAAGTTAATTATTTTAATAAATAATTAAAAAAAATTTATCTCGGAGTTATGACCTTACTACTACTAAACAATTGTATACAATTAAAAGTTAAGAAATGCATTAAAATATTATACCATAGTAATATGGACATGTCCAAAACTTACGGATGGGCTGCATTTTTATGCAAATACAGAAAACTGTAGATAAATGCAGACAAATATTGCAAGAACTGTATTACTCAATGTTTAACACAGGGTAATGCACAACAAATGTCAAAGCAATAAAAGTAAGTCTTTGATGAAAAAGATACATATAGCAGTTGAATGGTTGGTGAAGAATGATGGAAAGTGCTTACAATATCCAGGCTTTGGGACCTGTCAGTACAGAATATATCCACCTCGAACTGCAATGTAGCAATCACAATGTCTAGGCAGTTTGTCACCAACCGGCTTGGTGACTTTTTCTAGCTATAATCGCTAGCAATTGCGTTCATCCTTAAGTTTTGGACACTTGTGTAGTAATCTGTCGTCGTAATTTGCTTCCATTTACATTTTACAAAATTTATTAGCCGTTTATCTTTATTTAATATTCATTAATACCTTTGTTGTTGCTGCGTGAAGCATTTTATTTATTTATTTCTATCAATATATTATTAACATACTTAATATACGTAGACAAAGTTTATCTCCTTTTTAAGATTATTTCATTTGTATATACGCATCTCTATATTTTATACTTATTGCGGAAAACAAAATATTAAATTGAAAATACTAAAAATAATTAGCAAAGCGAATAACATGGTATACATTACATTCATATCAATTAAGAATGATTACTCACTTGATAAAATAAGTTTTTCCTTCTTTATCAATAGCTGCTTCCCAACCGTATGGAAGACTCGATCCTCCAGAATCCCACGATTCGATTGGAGGTAACCACGACGACATTTTTGTCTCGTGACTGAAAATAAATTTCGAAAATTAAATTTCCAGTTTTTTTTTTTAATCTTAGAATTATATCTTAGAAATTTTATATAATTAAAATTAAATTATTTAAACTTACACTTGTTACTCATTAAAGTAAGAATGAGATTAGGATATTTTGGAAGACTGGAAAATTTTAACGATAGTGGGGAAAACTACGTATTTTTAACATAATCATCCAGTCGCATCAAAATCCGAATTAATATACAGTATATCAAGATTTTTACTGAGTAAAGAGAATACATTTTAGGTAATAAAACTTCTCATTGCATCTTTTTTTTTAATTAAGCAGAGATTTATTTTTTGATAATTGTATATACTGGCTGTAATTTATGGCCATATATACTTAATGACTTAAAAAACTTTTAAGCTTTTGAAATGCAAATTTGATAAAGAAAGTAAGTATATGTGGTATAAACTATAACTGGTATTATACAGTTGTCAAAAAACAGTGTGTGTCATAAAAAAAAAAATTGCTGAGAGGTTTTCATTATTTGAAATGCATTCTCCTTTTTTTAATAGAAATACATGTGCTGTGTGTCTGTACATTTAGCAGATCTCCCAATAATCACAGTAATAAAATAAGTCTTTTGTACAATTAAACATAGTATTTTACAAACGTGCTTTATTTCTGAAGAAACGACTCAAAAATTACATACATTAGCGAGGTTGAGGCTGAAGTTTTAAACGCGAAAACGTGTACGTCGGACGTTTGGCGCAGCTTTCCCGTAAGCCTAGAAGTTTGACGATGGCGTTTGGAATGTCGAGCATGATTCCACCGACTTTCCAAATACTATTTTCAAACTTCTAGTCGTACGGGAAAGCGGTGCCGAACGTCCAAAGTATGCGTTTTTGCATTTAAAACTTTGGCCTCGACCTCGCTATTGTGTTAAATTACAGATATTTGATAGACTAATAAATTTGTTCAAATAATATAAACACTTGTCATTTATAAGTTTCACTTCGGTAAAGATACATTAAAAATTTTTTAATAAATATTTCTTTACGAGACTATCATCCATCTTATACGTTGTAAAATATTCCATTAATTCTAATTTTAAGGTGACACGTAATATTAAATTCACATTAATCAACGGTATGCCATCTTGAATTAGGTGTTCTCTATCTTCCACTTGCATATATGCAATGACAAAATTAAATTTTAAGAAAATAATGCATTAAAACACATTGTTATACTTTTTATCACAGTGCATCAGTCAACGTAGAGGATTGTTATAATTTTATCTTGCTTAATTTTGGTGCTATCTACTGAATCTCATTTTCTTAATCATGTTCTAACATATTGTTCAGGATTTAATCATCATCAGGCACTCTAATTAAATTAATTGCAGAACTTACAATTTAGCAGATATAACTTAACGTTTTGTAGAAGGGACCCGACGAGGTTTGTTTTACGCAACACTAAATTACAAGATGAGAGTTTTTTCATTTTTTTATGGCGGAATGAAAATTATTAATATAAAAATTAACCGGGCTTTGTAATTAAGGATTCGCTACTACCCTAAAAATTTGCTGTAATAATTAATAAACGGTTCGTGCAAACCTATCTGCGGCACTCCCGACATTAATTAAATTGCCTAATTTTACATAACTTACGTGATTGCAATGTCATATAAATAATTCAAAATTATGAATAATAGTTCAATATGGAATTTAATGGAATAATACATGATGCGTAACAGTTAAGAGATCTCTGTATATCATGCATCATTAAAATCTGTAATATAAATACACAGTTTTCCAATACATTTGATAAAATATTTCAAATTTTATACGTGTTTCATTGCGTTCGACTTAATATAAATTTCATACTCCGACAAACAACAAAATCTGTTAAATCAAGCATTTTAATTAAATCAAATTCACATTTAAACTGGAATATGTTCTCAGCGCTTTCAAGCATCACTGTTCATCTTCAGAGTAAAACATTTTATAAAAGAAAAAACTGACACAACTATAAAAAAACAACTGACTTTTCTGTTCTACTTACGCAAACTGACTTAAATTTATATAAAGGATAATTATAATATATAATTCAGTTGACTTTTATGATAAACTTCAATGTTAATTAATAAAAAATTCGATAGTAGTCCAGTTGGAAAAGAGATACAACGATCTATTGGACAAATTTTATCCAATAAGCACTGTTTTACACTTTCAACCGATTTGGTTTAAATTCTGCAATTATTTAAATTAAACAATCAAAGCAATTATCTTTAATTTATCTTTTATATCACGGTTAATCTCTCTGCTTAAGCCTTTGTTTTTTTGGAGATTTAACATTAAATGAACAAAAGACAAGTGAATAGATTAATTATTCAACTTAAAAATGTATTAATACACGCACAAATATCTAATTTTAACGTCATTTACATTTACTCAATGTTGCGCTTGTAAATTGTTCTATAAAATGTATTTTAGAAAATATTACGTAGATATTTTCGCAAACTTAATGATACGTATTTCCTTAAATAGAAATCGTCCATAGTGGTGAATTTAATGGTAATTAAATCTATAAGAAATGTATAAATAGTTGTTATAATACATTTCATTTTACCTTTAATGTAAGTATATCAAAAACAATTACTTTTTCAATAAGTAACATTTTTAATTAATTAAATGAAAATTCAAATGGAAAAACATCCATTACTTGTACTATAATAAATTTTTAAGTTTTAGATCGTAGTTAAAAAAATCCGGAAACGTCCGAAAAAACGGCAAACTTCCGTCGTTAACCGGATATAAATCGTATTACCGTATTTTATTTTTAAAAGCCCCAAAAATTACTTTAATAAACAAAATGTCTTCGGCTTATTTAAACTTTCCTAAATACGAACTGAATAGAATACAAATTAAATAAATGGAACACATTAACATTAGTATAATTGTTAATGCATTCCATTTATTTAATTTGTATTCCAGTCATTTTTACCCGAAAAAGATTTAAATGAGCCAAAAATGCTTGTTTGTTAAAATAATCTCCGGTTTTAAAAGCAGGTATACATTACTTTTTCGTATTTAAAACGAATTTTTTCAAACTTTGTTATCTTCTTTATTACACAAGTTTGCCGTATTCAGTATTTATCAATGCTACTTTCTAAAATTACACGTGTAGTTTTCTTTCTAAAAAAAACATTGGAAATTGGCCGACAAAATACTAATTTAAATAAAGTTTGTTCGAATATATTATACGACTGTTTCATTTAATAAATAAAACTAGAAAGTCTATTAAATGTATTTGTACATATGGTAACTATAACGATACAAATTTGCTACAATTAGTAAGTGTGAAACTTTTCACAAATGACATCCTGCTTGATATCTTCCAGCACATATTGAAAGCATCACTAATCACGTTCATTCAATTGTACAAAATTAAGGAACGACCAAAAAAACGTGCGATAATTACGATCGGATTATTTTTATGCAACGTAAATGTTAATTATTATTACAATTATTTAGTACCAAATAAGGATATAATTTATAAATCTGAATAAAAATATTCATATTTATAAAATGAACTCGCTTTCAAATTTTTGAAGTTAATCATTTTAATATTCCTGTTTTATTTTAATGGTTAAAATCTTAAGTCGAACTTTACCGACGTTAACGAGCAGATAAACGAGACGGATTTTTTTTCCGTAGTGACGGCAAAATTGACTCGTCCAATTGCTTATCATATTTCTAAATAATTGTTGTTTAAGAATTAATTATTATTAACCGAAAAGCGAAGCAATCATTACGTTGCCACTAAGTAAATACGGCTCTAATATACTGGAAAATTTTTATTTTTAAGTAATAATATATGTATTTTTGTGTGTAAATATTTGTATAAGAGGCTATTCGTTTCCGTGCAATCGGCCGAGTATCGTTCCTTCGCTTTGATATCATCCATTTATTATCACTTATGTAACTCTTGATCCCATATATTTGCATTTAATGATGTAAATTTGCTAATAATTACTTTTACTCATTTGTTTATTTTAAATTCTTTCAGTACTAATAATCTTCTTTATTATCCTTTCAATTCTACAAAGAAATAGTTTAATAATAGCCTTGCAACTTTTATTATTGTTAAGTTCCATTGAGACGAATCATCTTGATAAATCTTATGATAAATGAACAAAGACCTGCCATTTTACCTATCATCAGAGGCATCTCATAATTCTTCCAAAAACATTCCACTTACTTTCTGATTTAATCTCGCAATGCAATAATCTAATAAATTTTTTCACTTTAAAAGATAGTTCTAAAAACATTAAAGTTTTTAACAATTTTAATTAACTAACAAAAACGATTAATATCTAAGCTAATGTATATCTCAATTTATAAATGTAAATTGGTTTCTGTCTTCAGAAAACTCATTTAAACAATTCTTGATGTTATAACTAATTATTTTCTTTTATAAATTCTGTAAATTACTGTCATAGATTTACAGGATATCTGTTCATATATAGATTTATTACGAGAACTAATTGATTAAAACAATGAAGACAATCCTAATTTTAACGTAATACATATTTCAGCACATTATTACAGTGCAATAAGTAAAATTCTAATAATTTAAGTTTAAAAAATATGCTGTATAATAAGTAAGGTGACCAACTTTTTTTACAATGAAAAGGCGGACACAAATAAATTGAAGGAAAAAATATTGTAAATAATAGAAACATTTTATTCATTGCAACAATAATACACTGTAATAATCTCTACTGCATGCGTATGTGCCGTGTTGTGTTTCGGTAAGAAGTAAACAAAGCTACTTGCATGCGGCGCACTCTCTCGAGGTCTCCCGTGCAGAGCGCATGCGTTTCATAATCGCGTCTTGCTGCACTGTACCGAGCCTCGACGAACCGTCATGTCAAATACAAACACGTCGTGTCGCGTGCAACGAATCGGCTCGGCATCAAACGAATATGGAGATTTACAGATTAGTCTTCAAATATCAAAAAGGAGAACACGTAGAAGGACACTTTTCGAGGGAAGACAGAACTTACAAAAGAAGGACTGTCCTCCCTAAAGGAGGACGATTGGTCACCTTATAATAAACTAAGTTTTTAACATCAGAGCAATATACAATGTATGATCCAAATTATAATTTTAGAATACTTGTTTTAATATAATTGAAGAATTTAACATCACCGATTTATTTTAAACTTAATTTTATTAATTGAAATTATCGAACAGAAGTGCATTTAAGCTCGGATTCTGTCAAATCTGAACGTAGATTGTGTTAGCGTACAAAGATTTAAAAAAAAAAATTGATAATAAAAGTCAAATATATGCCCATATAAATGTTAGAAAATCTTTCTAATCACGTCTTCGAATAGATTTGTAAGAAGTTTACGTAATTAAAAATACAAAGACTAAAAATAAAATCTTTTATGCAAATGAATAGAAACTTAAAAAATATTAAAATCAGAATAATAGAAAAAAGTTCAAACAAATAAAAAGATAAATATATCTATAAAATAAAAGCGCGAATAAATATTTTCAACTTCATGTATTGTCTATTGCAATTATATAATATCCTTTAGTTTAATTAATATAGAAAATAAACCATATATTATTACTTCCATAAATAAGCATTGAGTTTGGTCTTATTTTTTATTTAAAGTTTTAATATTTTGTACATATCAATATCAGTTGCTTATAATTTACGACAACGATTTTAATTTTGATAAGCTTAAAATTTAGAATCAACATTTTAATTTTTCTGTTTAGTGTATCTGTTTTATAACGTTCTTTATAATATTATAAATAATCAAAAATAAGCAATTTTAGTAAGTTTATACATAAAAAATGATAAAGATGCTAGCGACGAAAGTTAAAATTAAACATATTTATTGTACCATTTTAAACAAATAATTCTAATTAGCAATAAACAGATAGTACACAAAGTAATCCTTATGAAAGTATAAGCGGGGGGTTTAGGAGTAAACAGAAGCCGAAAGATGGGACGAAAGAGGACGTCGAAGAAAGACGGAAACGGCGATTTAGAACGGATTTAATTATTCGCTTGCAAAAGATAAATCCAAATGGAACGAGTTCATTAAAAATAACCATTGCTAAATATCTGACAAAGAGAATAAAAATGTGTGTAATAAATATATAAAAAAAAAGAAAAGATACCCAATTATTTAAGTAAGCAGCTAATCAATCGGAATTTAAGATTACTAAACAAAGATACTTTTGTTTTATTAGCTTTGACTTTGATATCTATCGTCACGGACTTTAGTAATCCAGCTGTTTATTTTATAAATGAAAGAAAAAGAGTCGGTCGTAAAATTTTAAGGATATTGCTAATAAAAATAACGGATTTCATTTTGTCTGTTCGAATAAATTAATTAGTTAGATCAATTCGGTAGCTTAAACATAGAGCAAGTTTAGAATTGTTATTAATAGTCTTTTATAAGCAGAGGTTATTCTGTTTTATTGTTTCATAAACACAAAACAGATAATAAAATTTTAAAATATAACATGGGTATTATACAATAACTTATCAAATTTGTAAGTAGATTGCCGAAGAAAAATTATTAATTTCAAAATGCATTTCTATTGCACGATTTAAACCCGAAGTTATAAAGCAGTTGAATGAAAATCAATTCTTTTAATATACATTTAAACCTCCTGCAGGTTAATATTATATTACAGAAAAGACTTTTTCTATTGTACCGTACTGCAATTTT
The DNA here is from genome assembly GCF_030686945.1 of Centruroides vittatus. NCBI lineage: Eukaryota > Metazoa > Arthropoda > Arachnida > Scorpiones > Buthidae > Centruroides > Centruroides vittatus. Next base: position 926,383 of record NW_027122693.1, read on the forward strand.
CTTAAGTCTCGCGGGATGTTATTTCCAGTCAGAGAAATAAATTATTATGCAATGCCATAATAAGTCAACAATTTTACTAATTTGCCGACTTTGTAAAGAATTACGATTCGATTCATTCAAACAAATGACGACGAATTTATAAAATTCTGTAAGAGGACATAACTGCTCCGTTACGTGTTCTACGACAATTTGTCGTAACTACTTTATATAACTTTAATTTGACATATTTTACTTCAATGCAATTTCGACACAAAAGCAAAATAAAATAAATAAATTACTATAATTCAATTACTTCAAACATACCGATTACAGATAGGAAATTAAAGCAAATAAAAATATCTTTATAGCTATTTTAAAGAATAGATATTTGTATTTTTTTATTTATTTTTTTTTATGATTCTATTTGAAGTTTTCTATAGAAAAAAAAAATATGGCTTTGAGATTTTTTATTTTTAAATATTTTTGAAACTAAAAATTTATTAATAAACAGCCAACATATAAACTGTATTACTCATTAACTTGGCATTGAATTAATTTTAAAATAATCTATTTTTGGCTTTCTTGAAAAATTTTCTTGATTTTTATGTTAATATAGCATTTTAGATCATATATGGTGCTTTCATTATTAAAAAAAATCATCAAATATCTTTGTTGAAATCTTATAACTATATTATATATTAATAAATACTTAAAATCCATATGACTTCTCAATAGAGAAGTGAAAAAATAAACTAACTTAAAAAGTAAAAGTGTAATTTAATCCATTTATATGTTTTTGTACATACATAGTTTCATCTGGTGAAGCCATTGCACCTTCAAACTATCAAATGTGAAGGTTTGATGGCTCCCGAAGACGAAACTATATATATTTCAGAAACATTTCTATAGATTAAATTACTTCCAACTAATAACTGTTTTCTTATTTATTTTCTCTGAAATTAATAGGAAAAAAATCAAATAGAAACTAATACTGTAAAATATTTTGTTTACTTTAATAAGAAAAAGTTTTATTAACTTATAATAAATACAGCTAACCTGATAATTATTTCAAATACCAAATGAATACCTTTATTGCACTATTAAGGCTAAGTAATTACTATGCAATTTGGCACAGGCCACCTTCTCTACTATATATATATATATATATATATATATTTAAAAAAAGATGGTGGCCTGATGGCCTGTCTCCTGTCAAACTGCATAGTAATTGGTTAGCCTCAATAGCTTTATAAATCCGGCTGTTTGTTTGGTATATTAATTCACTATACTGATGTGCTATAATTTATAAAATTACATGCAAAAAATACTTGATTGTATTAATTATCTATTAGTTACTAAGTTATTTATGACAAAATGATAAACGAGATACAATTAAAATTTATTCTTCTCAAATAATTTTATCAAAATCAATTATTTTACTCCTACCATTAAAGTTAAATGTATTAAAATGTAATTAAATCCGTCGAACGTATTATGCCGAAGGTGACGTCCGTATTCGAGCGTCGAACAAACGGTCCGATTGTATCGATCGATATTAAACGAATACCGATCTTAAAATCATTCTTAACAGAGAACATTAAGAAAGTTGTGAAAGTTGCCTAATTAGATCTTATTTTTATTATTACGCAGAATAAAAAACACTTTTTTCTCTATCAGTATAAAAAATAAGAGATGTTTTCTTAGAAAGATAAACAAAATTTGATTTTTTTAAATAGAAATGTAACTTATTTGAATAATTGATTTCCTATACATTAATGTAAGTCTGCACCTAGTTTTTTATCGAAATACGGGACACTTGAAATTCGTTGTATACAAAAATGAGTACAGAGACGTATTAAGAGTGTTATTTGATAAATCTGATATTGTATATTTATCTGACTTGTTAGCAGCAGACAAAATATATTGCCAATTATGTCATCAAGGTCAAAGCTCAAAATTGGTCAACAGATGTAGAAGTCTTGTAGTTCAGAGTTATTAACAGTTTAATCTACATTAATTAGGACGATGCTTTAATATAGTTTCACGGGAAAAACTTCGTTACTCCCGAAATTTATAGGCAAAAAATAGAAGTTATATATTTAATTAGTATTTAATACTAATTAAAGTAATTTTTTTTTACAATGTAAGAATATAGTATAAAAATATTAATTTATTTTTTAATAATATAAAGAGGCATTATATAAATACATTTGTTATTTTTCAGAGAAAAATACTGTTAGTCTCTTGTGTATGATAACATAGATAAAAATGTTTGATTTTTATTTAGGCTAATAAAATTGTATTATTGTATTATGTTAAGTACACATAAACACTAATTCATTTATTTTGATTATCAGAAATAGAGATCACACATGTGTTTAAAGAGCTGAAGGTTGCCAACCTCCATCCAGTTTATTTGGAGTAACTAAACTATAAAATTAGAAAGATCTCTTTTAAGTGGTAATTTCTGTTAGTCTGTTAAAATATATTTTCTTATAAGACAACGATATTTTAATAGAGACGTAACCAAACGATCTCCTTAAATAATCGGGCTAGAACTCCGCTAATTTATAAATGCGTTTCTATATACGTATCGGGCTTTGCGATATTTGATAAACCAACATTTATATAAAATTCGGGATTATTAAAGTGTAGAATATACTTTTCTGCAAGACAAATTAAAGGAGAATAAAAATATATTTAATTCTATGCAAGCCGAGCTGATCCACAATGCATTTATATATAAACGGATGCATACAAAATTCATATTGAAGTAAATACAGATAATGAATTATGTCTTTATAATTTAGAAATATACTTCTAAAAAGAAATTATATATATTTTAGTCCTCAACTTGTTTTAATGTTAATTTTATATGCTCCTGTTTACAAACATCTTTAAACTCAAATGCCAGTGAGTCAACTGGTTATAGAATACGCTTTATTTAAAAAAAAAAAAAAAAACAATGTTAACTGGAATAGTTTAAAATCAAATTATGTAAATGATAAAAAATTAAATAAGAAGAGAATTTTTAAAGAACAGCATCAATATTTATTTGTTTAGTTAAACAAATGTTATGCTTTATATCCTTTGACTACTTAAAAAATTGAATATGATCTTTAAAGGATGTTGTCAGACAGAATGCTAAAGATATGTGCTATACTCTTTGCATTAAGATAACCATGTATTTGACATCGTTTCAGATACTAAACATAGGCATCATCAGGATAATATATTGTGTGGACTGCTGCGCTTGACATAAGAAATGATGTCAAGTATGGAAGGCTGTACAATATACAAGCACGGCAGTCATAAATTTTATCCGTAACTGGACCGACCGACCGGTCCACACACACCTTCACGAAACGTGCGATATTTGTTACCATTTAGATTTGTAAAGTATTTAGGATAATATCTAATTGATACAGAAAAAAAATTAGACAGTTTTGTTTTCAGAAAGTTGCGATTGATTTATCATTAAAATATCTACTGTAAATTATATATTAACTATTAAAGAAAGGAAAATTTTATATATAAATGGCGTTTAAATTTACTCGCCAAGCAGTTTTTACATATTCAAATATGTTGACTTCAGGAGAATAGAATTTGAAACACATATTTGCATAGAACAAACATTTTTTCAAATAGACTGCAGTGGAATGACTTACAAAAGATATTTTAATGATACAGTACTTTTACTAAAGAATCTTTACCTTACCTTGTAGATTTAGATATTTTCATTCTGTCTTCTATAATTTCAGAGTAAAGTAGTTATAAATTTGAATATTTTGTTTAACATTTGTCTTAAAAGATTTATAAATCAAGTTTTAAAATGTACAAAGTAAATACTGTAATTGAATAATACAATACACGGATGCAATGTATGAAATTTCTTTTAAAATTCAAACGTCAAACGACTCAAATGAAAGTTTATAAATCGTTTTCCATTTTTAAATAAATTATTGTTTGAGTTTTTACTTAAATATTTATGATTTTAACTGAAATTCACATTATGTACATTTGTAAAGATGATAATTATACTAGAAATATTAAATAAAGTAAAGATTGTCTGATAAATCAGTTATTTGGAAGATAAGTTACATATGTGCACCGATTTTTTTAAACGTTCTATTTATATCATGGGTATGCTTCTGTGTATGATATATTGGTAAATGGAAATAGAAAGTATACAAATTCTAATTCTCGTAAAATAATGTTTTATGTTAATATTCCAAATTCTTAACTTAGATATCAAATTTAATACTAAAATTAATTAATTATCCTAATTCTATCTACGTTGTTCTATTTAGAAACAAAATAAGATCATATTTTTATTAAGTTATATAAATTTAAAACATTATAGCATTTTATATAGATCCTTACTACGCTGATTATTACCTATTTATTTAAAATCAAACGTGGAACCATATGGATCTATCTGGTTTGTTATATAAAATTTCGTACGATTTAAAATAGAAATGGAAAGGAAAAAACCTTCCCCCGAGAAACTTTTCTTTAATAAACAAACAGTTCTTGTAATTAACTACTTTCTTCAAGCTACATAGATAAAAATGTAAAAAAAATAAACATTCTGGAAAGTGTTAAGACGGAGAGGAGCTTGCGAAATGATTTATTTTCGTTTGTATTTGTGGGTTTTTATGTAAATCTGGGATTAATTTCGGCGGAAGTGCTACCATATTAAAATTTTACTTAAAAAAAGTCCAAATTTTAAATTCAACTTTGCATTTTTATATTGGTAACAAATAACAAAACGACAAATGATTTTTATTCATATATCAAATTATATATAGAACAGTTAAGCCGAATATTATCTTTAAACTGATAACATTTCATAAAGATTTTCATTCATTGGCTTTCTTAACGGCAGTAGTTACTTATCATTTTACGTAATCTGTAATTTTCTTTCATTTTATTGAATAAAAGGACACATTCTGTATGTATTGGATTAACTACAATCACTTCAACAATGGATGTAATTTATAATTTACTCTGCTTAACATCAACAGTAATCTATACTGTAAAATATCTTAAAAATTGCACGAAAAAATCTGTTTTTATCAAACTACATTTAGCATGAACTACGAAAATTACAGTAAATTGGTTGTTTACGATTGCCGTTTATATAATCCGAAGTTATTTCGTATTTTATACACATATATTTGTAATTTACATTTATATCACTTCCTTTTTTGCTACTTTAACATCCGTACACTCTTACAAAATTGCTATTTTATGTTGATCGACGCAATTGTCCGGAGGTTATATATTGCTTCTTCTAAAGTTGACGTTTTTGAAAATAAAACTTCCGAAATAGTCAAAATAGGTGTATAAGAATGACAAGGGATGAATTGTCACTGTTTTGATCTAAAAGAATGATGTAGGGGCACGAAACCTTGGATGTGTAAGAGAGACTTACATGTGTTTCAGAAGGGCTATCTAATATCATTCTATTTATTTTTTTGAGAAATCGGCAACCGGTAAACACTACATAATACAAAAAAGTCAAGGGAGAGGTATCGCAACTCTCAAGGAGGATGCAAACCAAAGATAAGAGACTATACTGCAGGACATTTTCAAAAAATAGGCAAAATAGTTGGTATTGCTTCTACTTTAAAAAATTTCCTTCGGTTTAAATAAATAGAGCTGGTAAAGTTGACGCGCAGCGTACTAGCGTAAGAATATCATCATATATGGTAAAACCTGCATAAACTGGACTCGCACGGTACCGTATATTTTTTCCGATTTGGCAGGTTTTTTAAACGCGGGAAATTGACGCATTCCGAAGAAATTTTCCCATTTAGGCAGGTTTCTGTTTTATTAAAAGGTTCTGTCTCATACGAGTCTTACCGTTTAAAAAACAATAATCTTTAAAAAATTGTAAAATTTCTTAAAAATAAACGAGTTTCTAAAATTAACTCTTTTCTATCCAACTTCGAAAGAGCTAAGAACTGAGATGGACACCGTGGAAATTAATAAAGCAATTTTTACTTAATTCTATTGGTAATCATCCATTTATATATAATTCATATTTCTTAGGCCAAGGTTGGGCATTTCCCTCCTCTTACTGGCCTTCAATCTTCACAATTTTTACACAATCAATGCTATTATACGATACGGCTATTATTTAATAATTTCTCAATTATCGAGGGTAGAGGCGCGCGACGATCTCTCAAAAAACAATCGACACAATTGCTTTCGAGTACCTTACAAGCGATAACCGAGCATATACCGGGAAGGAGTGCATTTCGGAGAGTAAAATAGATCCAGAGTTTAAATAAATTCGGCATTTTAAAAGATTTCTCGATTCCGACGGAAGTAAAATAGGTTTCTAGCTGCTTATTTTGAATTTAACGTATTTAAATTTAATTTATTTAGAAACTTTAGCCGGAAAATAACGTCGGAAACGATGCTGCATCTCGAAAAGAACCGTATTGTTAATAAATTGATTAAAGTACGACGTTTTTCACACTACAGAAGAAGCGATTTTCGACATTAAAACGTTTTTTTTTTAAATTTAATTAATTTAAACCCCTAAAATAGTTATTTAATCCGAAAAACGTCTACAAAACGTACACAAGATCTGATCTCCAGCTGATTATTTTCAGTCAAGATTACGAAATGAAATCGACACAAGTAGGCAAAGATTGAATTGAGACCACTCGAAACGTAACTTTACACGTAAATATAGAAACAAAATTCGATTCGTACGCATATTTAATTCTTAAACTTAAGAAAAAACAGCGTTAAAGAACAGGGCATTCAGCTTATCGAGTGGTTATGTAAGTGTACTTTTTTTTTAAAAACTCCCAGCAAGCGCGGCACACTTTCGCTGTTACGATAATAAATTGATGTTTTCTCACCCCCTTATTAAACAAGCTTATAGCTAAATTTATAATCTGATACATCAACGTTCTCTCCCGATAAAACTTTTAACCAAAGTCTTATCTCTTTTCGGTTTTGGTGTTAGATAAAAGGGTAGCGAGAAGCAAATTTACGATATATATTTGTGACGGCGAACCTCCAAATGAAAGTCAGTATTTTAGGATTAAAATAAGCATCCATTGTTATTCCTCTTCAGATTCTTATAATTTTTCCATCGCTTCAAAAGGGAGGGAGGCGGGAAAAAAAATCCCTACCAGACTTAAATAAATGATTCGGGGAGGAAAACACCTCGGAATATTCATCACCCTAACTAATATCTATAGCGTATATACTAGTATACGAGAAAAATAAATTACTTTTCCTACGAATATTAAATTTGTTGGTATAAAGATAATCAAAAAATTGAAATTCCTCTCCCCCAGCTGAGAGTAGGAGTAAATGTTTTTTTTAAATAGTCAACAGTTAAATTTGGCTACGAGCCAAACCCTGTTCTAAGAAAATGTTCCCGATACATTTTGTACAGCATACGAGTACATTAACTCGTAACAGTCTGCAGTTAACATTGCCGTATCAAACATAAAGAAAGGAAGAAGACTAAAAGACAACTGGCCCCGTAAAAGCTTTCTAACAGAGGATTCTTCGCCATGGGATTACTTTCAGAAACGAACAACAAACAATGGTACCTCAATTCGACTTCTTTACATTTTTTATGAGGAAATTTCCAAAAATATTTTTATGGGATAATTCTGATACTAAATTTAAAAAACGTTACATCTAATCGGGTACAATCTTCCGGGGTATATAAAAAAAAAGAAGACTAAAATCGCGTAATTAAATCCAACCAAATTGATATCACTCGCCGTTATCGGCAATTCAATTTATAGATTAGTGACTTCAGCGATTTGGATCATCGAGGAGGAGGAGAGGGAGGAATAAAACGTTAATTCACGAGAAAGAAAGAAACTTTAATGGATGTCAATGATTATAAACAAGACATTACAATGTTTTTACTTCGGACGTTATTTATTTTAAATATATTCCTGACGTAATTCAATATACGAGGCTCGTTTCGCTTAGGTTTATCGATGTGTTTACAAAGATTCCTTCATAGCATTCGAAGGCCGTATTAGAAAACAAATTCGATTTCAGTTCCGTCCGCGCTTCTACATTAGACGAAACAAGCGGGGACGTTATACAAGATGCTTGTAGAATTCGAAGGTTTTGCAGTAATAATAACGGCTAAGTTTTAAAATCTTCGCGATATTCCATCGATTTTTGCCACATTTAAGCCGAAAATTAAGACACTTACCCGTAACGGCGGTCTTGTTTTGATCCGCGCAATGCGTTTTTGATTTGCATCCATTTCGTATCCATGCCACGGACTAAACTGTTCCTAGAAGTTACTAAATAGGGATGGTCTTTTTGTACTGATTTACTCATTCAAAGCGGTGTCGCCATCTATCGAAAGGCCGAACACTGCTTTGGACGATCCAACAAAAGCACACGCGTTGTTAGTCCACGGCTTACACACGGTAAGCTGCGCGCCTAGTATTTGATGATTTACAAGAGAATAATTAAAAACAGGAGCGATTTAAGACCATTCCTAATTCCGTTCGATGGGTCTTAGATTTCTTTTAAGCAAAAAAACGGTGTTGTTTTGGAATGTAAGAAGTTTTAACGCTCGCATGTTTGACACGAAAAGAACTACAACAAATAAATAAGTCATTTATCATACGTGACCGCTATTTAATACGATTTTTAACTGCGCTGCTATCATCATTATTATTTTTTTAACCTTAATCAACTAGTTATATTATTAACTGGAAGTAGTCCAAGAAGGCAACAGCATACGGTTTGATGCCCATCCATTTTTCTCTGTCGTAATTCTTACACGTAACTGTCACGAATTTCGCGAATAATTTGGTGAAGAAACTCGATTATCAATGCGATAAATCTTGATAAATTCGTCATAATATAAAACGATACGGTTTCGTCGACAGGATTATTATTAATAACCGATACATCAAACGGGATTATATTAATTCGTGGATGGCGAAGAACGTGGTAACGCTCGAAATTTTTAAAAATAAAAAGGAGGAGGAGGAGGAAAGGGGAGAAAATTTACAAGGGATTTCCAATTTCGCTTCTATTCCCAGAAAAGAATTAAAATACGGGATGGCACCGGAAATGGCAGAAGGTTGAACAGAAGGCGGTTAACTAGTAACGTGGAGAGTTGGCGAAACCCGATTCCGCAGGATGAAACAGTTATTATTTTTACAGCATTTCCCTACACTTTATCATCTTATTCTCGTTTCTCATCTCCCTTCTCTCTCTCTCTCTCTTTCAAAACACTGCCAGAAAACGAGGAGAGGAATTTTTCCAATAATCTCGACCAAGAAGAGAAGGGAAAAATTATAAAAACTGATTAAGAATTTCGCAAATTAATCGCTCTAAATAACAGAATTCCTTCCGGCTACTATCCTAAATTAATAAAAGGATGGGTGGAGGAAGAGGGAAGAAATCACAGCACTTATGTTCGTTTCGTAAAGTCAATTCTCATTCATTGGAAATGACATCCGAATCGTCATGGCAACCGTTTTTATTAACGTTACGTCGTCATCGGATGGCTCCGGAAAAAAAAGGAAAAAAGTTGGTCATCTGTTTGGAAAAAAATGGGGATTATTAAAATTCTTCATAGCGCATCTCCTAATGGTAGTAAGGTAATTATCCAAAGCGATCATTGTGGTATTTTCCCCATTTTTTTTTCCTCCTCTTCCTCTTCTAGAAATCTGGTTAAGAATTCCGAATATGGTTTTGCAATTCTTTTTCTACGGACGAGATTTTAGTGGCATCGGATAAGAATGGAAAATCACCAACTATCGCCTAACGGATTCCTGTATCCTCGAGTATCGATTGTCGTTCAGAATGGAGGGGATGGCGCCTTTGGTTCGTGCCCTGGCCTAGGAAAAGCATCGATACAATTGCCTGCTCCCTCAGTCTACGCGTCCTGTTTTCTGCCGACCGCATTTGGCCGTTCTGTTTTCGCCTCGCCTAAACGTGATGCGACCGAAAACCCTATGTCGAATTTAATTATAAGCCGATACGACTCTCACCTGGAAACGGGCCTGCACCGTCTAGGTGGGAAACAGTACGAGGCACGATTTCCCATCTCCCGTGACGTCACTTCCTCCTCTCGCCGTTCGACTCCTCGGTAGCCAGTGGCGGGAGACTTGGCTGCCAGAACCAACCTAACCAATCGCCGAGGGGAATTAAGTAACCGCGCCCCCGGGTTGCTAGGAGACGACGAAAACCATCCATGTAATGTGTTGAAGAAATCACTATCAAACTACGTCATAACGTAGGTGATCTTTAAGGTTTCTCTGCATAATTTCACCCCCCCGGAACACGTACGAAATTTGCATTCCATCTCGATTCTGCCGTGAAATTTCTGGGTAACGCGGGAAAATATATATATAAATCCTGCGGTGTGACGTAGTTTTATAGTGAGCTCTCGTGTGATCCTATTGTGATCGAGTGTAAGACACGAGGTTTCTGCAGACACTAATTACGATTAGAGAAGAAGAAAAAAATCTTTCTAGCAGCAAAACGGAAAAAGATTTACTGCACGGGAAAAAACAAACAAACAAACAAATTTACCTGTGGAAAAATTAAAGAATGCGTCAGTTGTCCCTTGCAGCGAAGACACTTTGCTGTAAGAGCATGCTCAGTCTTTATGCATTTCAACACGTCATATTTAGAAATTAAACTGGTAAAATATAGGGCAACGTTTGGCTCGAATCATAGAAAATTTAAACGATAATTTCCCGAAAAGAACCCGATGAAAATATCAATTTTTAATTCCTCTCTCCGCCTTCCACTCTTCTGTAAATACCATACGTCGAGACGTGTGCGACGCCATCTGTTAACGGATGGAACAATTAGAAAAGGAGAGGATTTAAATTGTTTTACGTGGTTTAAATAGTTAAACAGGTTTTTTGCTTTTTCGATATTTTCATCTCAAAATTAATTAAATAAAACTTGTTAAAATATTTATAAATCCTATTTACTAATATTCTTACGTAGTAGCGGTTGAGGTCTTAGGCGCAATTTTGTTAAAAACCTTTTAAGTAAGCGGTCTTTTTGCATTAAAAAGACAATGACGTAATTCACAAATTGACGATTTTACTGTTCTTGCTGGTGTACAATTTTTAAACGTTCATTATATTTTTACAGGCATATCTTTTTGCTGTATAATCTTTGAGGCCCCTCCGGGAGAGGAGGCCCTAGGGGCGAGCCTAGTGCACCTATTGGGTAGTGCGCCATTGATTTTACGCGCGAGTTCAATATAAACATTATATAAAAATTATATTACAAAATACTATTTACGTAATACGGTAAAACCTGTGTAAACCGGAATCTAGCGGTACTGTATCGAATATTTTTTCCGGTTTGGCGAATCTCAAATTCGAGCAGGCTTTTTTTAACATAAAAAATAGCTGGGTTCCGTTTACGCGGGTTTCCTTTTTATTCGGGTTCCGTCTCGGACAGGTTTCACTGCAGTTTACACGGTTTATAATTAGAATAAACCTATGAAAAATGCAAAACTTGTAAACAAGTTCCAATAACAAAGATTTCAGAAATTACCATAAAAGTGGATTACACGACTTAAAAATCAACCAATATTCCATTCAATGAAACTGCTTACAGAGGAACAAACCTAGTAACAATTACTGTACTCTATTCTTTAAGACAATGAGTTAGATACAGAAAGGAGGATTAGGTGTAAGTCGCGGGTTCGACCGATCCTCTGGCAATCTAAAGCCACAGTCTTTGGAACGATTTAACTACGTGCCTGAAAGCGGGGATGAAAGCTACTAATAAAACTTGGGAAGTTTAAACAAGTGGTTGTTAATCTTTATTGTAACTTCCATTCATTTAATTCTCGCCTATTCCAATATACGGTAAAACCTGCTTAAACCGGAATCGCACGGTAAGAAGAGGGTTATTTTTTAACATTAACCCTAGTTAAGAAGCAGTGATTTATTCTCGTACGAGAATCACAATCTATCTGGATTGTCAAATCCATTTGAAAGTATGCGCTTCCCATTAACAATGGCTGGAATATTTTATGAAAGCTGCGATCATTTCAATGCAATTAATTTTAAAAATTGAAAAATAAATTCTTTGTTTATTTATTTCACGTAATAATAATGGTTGAAAATATACAAAACGTTAATAAATCTACGCGTTGCCGTACTTAAGTGCTTGTACTTAATTTACGTTTCTCGATTTATTTTCTAAATCGCTACGCAGAACTCATTTTTATAATTGATTTAATATATCTTAGAACTTATGGTGCTTTGTATTTTCGGGGGGGAACATTTTAATACAGTTTGATGTTTTCTCTTATTTTTTATACTAGAAAAAACAAGTAAACCATTAATTTTAATGGATGTTTATAGACTACATGACTTATTAAGAAAATAATTGATAAGAGTCACGGGCGCACCAGTCGAAGTGCTGGGGGCAACTGTGCCCTTACCAGATTCGAGCAAAACAAGGGGGGGAAGACAAGAACACGGTTAACAAATTATAAATCGGTATCTGTGATTTTATTTGCGTAAAATTTCGCTCAACACGCTTCCTTTGCCTCTTAACCAAAATATTTGTTGGCCCATAAGGCAACGCAATTTGCGGGCGATCTGTCGGGAGGGGTACCTCTCGGGAGGGCTTTCTATGGAAAAGTGGTCCCTATTTAGGTGATAGAAACATGAAGGAAAACGGAAAAACTCCACGCGGTCTGGCGATTATTTATTGAAAAATAGTTACAATTACTTATGATAATGATGTAAAAGTGCAATGAGAAAGAAAAAAATTCTCTGTAAAAAGTAAAGTGGTGTCTCGTACTTCGAATTTAATTCATTCCAAGAGGCCGTTCAGAGTCCGAAGCGAGGTACCACTGTATTAATTTATCCACGAACAAATGGCAAAGTTATCTTTCTAGATACGCGAATTTATGGAATTTAAATGGAGAGAAAAAGTCTTAATAAAATAAAATAAAACATTTCTTTTAGTAACTCGTATTAATTGTAATTAATTACAATTGCATTTTTAAAAAGCCTTTTATTTATAATTAAACACTACGATCATTTAATTATTATTGTTAATTATACGTAAAGTAATTTCCAACGATCATATCATAATTAGCGTTTATACTTAGGAAGAGAAACAAAATGGCTGGAAATAATTAACGTGACATCATTTGAAACGTAAATAAAACATTAAAAAAAGGCGAAGCGAAGGACTACCCGTTTACTTTGACGATTATTGTGCTAAATAATCACAGCAACTAAAGGAAATCGATTAAGAAGCAGTAATTTGATCCCATCTAAAAGATCTTTTATACCAAAACAGCACCGTATTTCACTTTACAAATTATAAATTATTATTTTAAAATAATAATCAATTTAAATTAACAAAAGCGCATTTACTACTTATTAATATAAATATTTACGAGTTAAAATCTTAACCCTCTGAAGCACCTTCAATTACATTTCATCGTGAAGAATTCAAAGGAAAAAAAGATTGATCAATTGTTTCCTACATAATTTACCGTTTTATTGTGAACTATTTAAAAAAATAATAAGACAAGTAATAATATTTTACAATAAAATAACTACTTTCCGGAGTATATAGGAGGATATACAGTAATAACGATTCGATTTCGTGTCATATATAATATGAGAACATAAAGAAACACAAAAAAATCCGATAAGATCCTGCACGATTATTGCTCATCATCATCTTGCAATCTCATTCAAACGAAAAAAGTAGACAAAGTGCTGACTACAATAGGGCCATTCGACTGGAATAAGGCACGAGAATTAGCCCGCAACTACCAAAGAAAAACCTATAGATACTAGCTAAATTCGTTTCCTGATCTTTGCCAGCGACAACAGAATTTTTTTATACCCCTTTCTTTTTTACGACATATCAATAAAAATCTATAACTATTTTAGATTTTAATTGCAATCCTCGTTATATAAATTATTTTTCATACTTTTCTTTTATGGTTTCCTATACTGTTCAACGTATCCGCACCAAATATGGCATAAATATGTTTCGATACCCTAGAAAAAAATACTACGAGGTCCCCACCCCAAAAGCGTGACTGATTTCGTTTTTCGCAGTTTCATTATTGTAAACACTAGGGCCAATAAATGTATATTTTAGTTACTAAGACCATTGCTTTTATCACTCTCTCTTAAGTCAACTTCACCAATCCTCACACCCTCAGGGGTTATCCGTAAATGACGTCCATACTGGAAGGGAGAGAGGGGAGTTATGACAAGTTTGACAAAGTCAGACAAGGAAAGGGGGGGTTACGGAAACTTGAATATGCTGGGGAAATGGGAGAGGAGAAGTAAAAATTTCAAGTAAAATGTGTGGACGTAATTCATGGACAGCCCCTTAAAAGCTGCAGCAATGCAGGGCACGTGCGGCTAGTTCCGAATATTTTGGAAACTTCAATATTCTTCTGAAAAACTTGAGCTGCAAATTGTTTTGGAATGTTTTTAAACTATTGAAAGCAACATGATATAGACATATGATCAAACACCTCATAATAGCTAATTATACAGTTAAATTATCTTATATGTTTTCATTCTGTCTGTCTTTCTATATATTATTTTATTGTGATATATTTATAATTGCCTATTCTCATACTGGAAGGACACTTTTTTCTTTTATTGCACATTAACTTAGCTACTCTAGTTTTGTCTTTTATATTTTTCTCCAGCTTCTCTAACATAAAGCTTTCTATTAAAAAAAAATATATATATATTTTTATTGCACATCTATTGATTTAAATTTCACTTCTATATAGAAGAAATAAGTACAAATATAATTTATAAACCAGTTAAAATCTTAAAATATAAATTGATATAACAACTGAAGCTTATCACTTATTAACAGTTCCCAGTATTTTTCAGCTTTATCAGCTCATCTTCAGGGGAGCCTGATGTTGAATGTCAATTTATGAAAAAGAGTGTATAATTTTACAATAAATTAAAAAAATAAAATGAAATCCTCTAAAGTTTAATAAATTAAAACATTTACTTTTCATCAATATAAATTAAACTCTTTTGATATTTCCAACTTTTATTCTCCTCCGTTGCCCTCTTCTAGATCTATTTCGTTTACGAATTCTTTGGTGTCCTGCCTGTTTCTTGCCGTTGACACTCCAATGTTTCGTGGCGTGAAACTTTTCTGCATCATCAAACACATTCTTCTGATTTTGAACTGGCTTCTGGTCCAAAGAATTCAACTTTCCAGAATTCATAAATGCAATAGGTCTAGAAGAAGAGGAGTTCAAGGAGAAGAAAAGTTGGAAAAGTCAAAGGTGTTCACAGTTTATATTGAAGAAAAGGAGTAGAAAAAGACAAATGTTTGAACAGTAGGGGAGAAGCAACATAAAACACCTATGGTTTTAATTACAAATATAATTAATAATATGATAATTACTCTCAAAGTGAGAACCACAATAAATAAATTTACTTGATGTACAAAAAATTAATATATTTTTTTTATAAATTAACAAGTTAAAATTTTTAAAATTCTATAAAAAAAATGCTCACATATGCTAACTTATATAAACAAAAATCAGTATATTTTCTAAAATAGTTATACAGTATTATTAGTTATAATAAATATTGTGGAACTTATAAATGTTGTCGTGTGTATGTTCTTAAAACCTATCTCTCTGTATTGGATGGTCGACAAGTGCTTTCCGTGCATTGGAAATAATTTTTCACTTGATGCTGGGCCGAAAACCTTTGCTTATTATAATAAATTGCTGGAAACATGCTAAAGGACAGTGCAATATTTATTATAATGGTAAATACACATGCACTAACAAAGAAAAAGGAAGACGAAGACGACAAGCAGTTATTTATTGTGATGTAGTCGCAATGCCGAGCTGCAGTTTTTAATTTATTTAACCTTAAATACATGCTCACCACTTTAAATTAGTAGTGGCTTGCCCCTGTACATCGTACTTTTCCTTTAACAATAGAGTCATGCTGGTCATCTATATACCACCTTTCTGGAAAAATTTTTGAATTGAAATAACATGACTTTCAGTTTGCATCTGATGTTTGTATATAGTTAATTGAGGGCTCCTGTCCCTACGGTTTCCGTATCTGGTCTCGTATTTCATCTAGCTAACTCCATTCTCGAGATTAAGGAGAGACAGACAGCATGGGAATTTATAGGTCTACAATTTTTTCAAATTGCAGCCCAAAATGCTGTTTTATGATACATTGGCTTAAATGATTGCATATACTCCTTCAAAAGACATAAAAATTGTATTCGGTGATTTTAATGCAAAGGCAAGACAGAAAGAATGCATTTGGAGACCTACAGGAAAAGAAAGCTTACATGAAATATCAAATGACAGGGGTATAAGTGTGTGCCATCTTGCAAAAATGCAAGGTTTGGCAGTCAGCACTATCCAGATGATAAAGAAAGATATACATAAATAAACCTAGATATCTCCAAATAAAAAACATGCTAACATGCAAATTGATATCATTCTAATTATTTGTAGTTTCAGAAGTAGTAGGCCTATAACAAATGTGAGAAACTACCAAGGTGCGAACTGTTACAGTGATCACCTCCAAGTGAAAGCCATTAAAAAGATAAAACTTGACACCAGATACCATAGATAATGATCACAAACTAAACAATTCAATCTAAATAAATTAAAATACATTCAAACCAGGATAACATAGCAAAGTTGTATAGAAGATAACATTAAGATAATAAACCAAAATGATAGACCTACAGAAGATATTTGGAACGACACTAAGATTATTATTAAGGAGACAGCAGATGAATGTTTAAGTCATAGAACAACAACATGTAATGGTTCAATGATACATGTAAAGCAACGGTAGAAAAATAGAGAAGTCCATATAATATGATTGAATGACAAAACTGATGAGTCCACGAGACATCAAATTAAATGCAAGACGACAAAGAAGACCATCAGGAAAGAAAAAAAATTGAATACCTACAACAAAAACTGAAAACATGGAGCAACATTTACAAAATGATGAAAGTAGAAAGTTATGTTGGCAAAGTTTTGTGCGAAATACAAACATTATACTATAGAAAAATGAAACACATCTAACAGATAATGAAAAAATATGCAAATAGAAAAAAAAAATATTTCAAGGAGTTATTGAATCCAATTGATAAAACCATGGAACTCAATGAAATCACTATTAATTAAAGAAACAAAATTGTATTAAGCAATTTAAAAGATCAAGATTACAAAGCATTAAGTATTAACAAAATCAATGAAAAACTGATCAAAAATAGAGATAAAGATCTAGATGAAAAAGCCCACGAGCCGTTGTTTAAGATAAAGAATGACAAATAACTAGCCGAAAGCAATGATCATACTAATTCGAGGAAGACGAGAGAAAGATCAGGAAGAACTACAGAGGAATCTCACTGGTAAAACAATTTATAAGATTCTCTCAAATCTTGTAAAATGCCTAAAAATATACTACGAGGAAATTATTAGCATTATCTCCACCACTGTTTAACATTGTGTTGAAGAAAGTATACTATCAAGACAAAGAAAAAATTGTTACTGCGATGCTCAAAATTCGATGGGATCAAAAATCCCGCTAAACACCACCTTCAGAGCGCTTACC
This sequence comes from Centruroides vittatus, assembly GCF_030686945.1. NCBI lineage: Eukaryota > Metazoa > Arthropoda > Arachnida > Scorpiones > Buthidae > Centruroides > Centruroides vittatus. Next base: position 943,989 of record NW_027122693.1, read on the forward strand.
TACCCCCCCATCACAGTGACAAAGAATAGGAAACTGGGGTGAAGGAGAATGCCTGCAGTTTCAAAAATAAGTCAAAAATGCTGCCAGCAAAAGCTCCAGCGAGGCTAGAAAAATTGTTACTACACTTGCGCAATATATCTTTGGATACACATATGATATTATTGTTTAAACTTGTATTGGGACATATGATACAGATAGAAGGGATCTTCAAAGAACTGAAATGAACAATACAACAAGTGCAAACCTACAAATAAGTAAAAAGGAAAAAGTATCTAACCATGATGAGAACAGATAGATCAGTAAAAGGCACAGGAAGATGGATAAAACATACTTTAAAGAGGAACAAGCTTTTAAATACCTCAGTATCAATTTCAATAGAAAAGAAAATGTGAGACTAAGTAGAAACAAGGATAAATGCTAGCAACCATACTGTTTTTGCACTCAACAGCATCCAATCATCAAGATATGTACCTCTAAGATATGTATATGTAAAAATTATTATACTATATAGCTTGTGATGCTATATGACTCAGAAACATAGAGCACCACACAACAAGAACATAAACTGGAGTAGTTCAAAAACAAAAATATTTTGTATATATTTATTTATTAAGTTATTTAGCTATTAACAATATGAGCTTTCAAAATCAAAATTTGTTCCATCAAATGCATTCCGTAAAAGAAATATTACTGCATTAAATGGTTTTTAGAATGGGTACTTCGTAAAATATTTGGACTTGTAAAGGATAATGTGACTGATGAATGGAAGAGGAAACAATGATAAAATACAGTGTCTGTATAGCTACTCATTAATTACCAATATCATAAAGGCAAATAGACTCAAATTGGCAGCTCTCGTATTGCAAACGAACGGCAACCAACTATAACTGAAGCAAGCACTAATGCACTAACGAGAACCTTACTATGCAAGAGAAAGAGAGAACAACCTCAATGTAGATGAACAGAATATTCAAAAGACTTTATAAGAACTAGGAGAAGGGGAAAATTAAGAGGAAAAAGCACTAAATTTAAATACCTAGCAATAGATTGCAGATGTAATAAAGAACTTACACATCTTACAAATGCTAAGAATTAGATTCATGAGTAATATATTGAATTTATTAGTATATAAAAATATTAAAAAAAATTATTATGATTAAATTTTAATAATGATTAATTAAATAGAAATTTAATTATTTAGTCTCGATTAAAATATATTCTTTAAATTACATGTTTTTGTATTTCTAGTTTCTAGTAGAAAGCTGTTTTTGAAATGTGTTTATCATTAATCTACATCGGAGATTTTAAAACTCATTTTATAAAAAAATTGTTTATTATTTCTTTCAAAACATTAGAAAAATATTTATTTAATTTCAATGTAATAATATTTATTTAGATAATATAAAATTAATTGGTTGCCGAATAATTGATTTTTCCATTTATAAAATAAAACTTGTTTAAGGCTAATGACCGATCAGGATAATTTTTTTTTAGTATAAACTGATATTACAATTAAAATTTTATTTATAATTAATATATTTTTTGTATGCAAGAAGAAAAAAATATATATATACAATTTTAATTACTTAAATTGCAAATTAATAATGAAAAGAACTCAACTGGAACAATCATAATTAAAATTATTCTTATTTTAGAAAAAATTTAAAATATTGATTATCAACAAAAGATTATACCCAATTAAGAATAAAAATTTTATGAAAAGTTTAATTCGTTAAGCCGAGCCGATTCCGAATATGTGGGAAAAGTCCGAGCAGGAGGAGGAGGAAAAGGAGAATAAGATAATGACTTTAATTTATTAATTCAAATATTAATAAAAATTATTACCTCTAAAGTCAACTAAATTTACAAAATAATGAGATACTTATTTTAGATAATAATGAAGTTTTTAAAGCTTTCATTTAATATTTAAATTTATATAAACTCTACAAATATCTGTAACTTTTGTAATAAGGTGATAATGAAGTAAGAATATCAAGATAAAATGTATTTAACTAAGCATGTATCTAAATAAATTACTCTTGACTTTTTAAGAATTTTAATAAAAGGCTAAATAAAAAAGATTGCAGACATTGTTATAAGAGAAAAGCAAGGCATATATATTACCATTAAAAATCACAGACAAAATGAATTGAAAATAATTTGGTTATTCGTGCAAAATGAAATTAAATCATTAACAAAGTAACTAAATACAGTGACCCAGATAAGACAGTAGAAAATAGTGTGCAATACAGAAATAGGCATGGATACCGAAGTATTATTATTATTTACAGTGGTATAGGTGAAGTGTATCCTAAATACCATTTATATCGGTGCCTAGTGTAGTACCAGACCAGGGTCAATGCATAACTACAGAAAAACCTATTACTTTGTGTGTTATTTGTATACATATCAGTACTTAGAATTTCCTGACTATGTGACTCATTTAGTGTGACAGCTCTCTATAGTGTGATTGTGAAGCCTTAAATGTTTCTGACTTGTGTAGTGTATGATATGATGCCTGTGCAAGAAAGGACTACTGGACGATGTCTTATTGTGCCAGTAGTCCTTTCTTACACAGGCATTATACGTATTATTATTATTACTGTAAAGATATATTTGGCAATGATATATTGCAATGATAGTCTCCACCTCAATTAAGCAATAAATAACAACCCTGGCAAAAATAACACAAATAAAATATAAAATTCTGAAAACAATAATTGAAATATATATATATATATATATATATATACACACTAGATTTTAATATTGTATGTAAAAATAAAATACAATAAAAGCATAAAATTTTGATAAATAGTAAAAATGGTAAACAATAAAACACCAAAAATAAGTCCAGTGAAGAACACAGAAATAAACTATTCTAAATATTTTTAACCTGAATCCACTGGACTTATCTTAGATATTTTGGTGTTTTATTGTGTATTGTAATGCCCAGTTTGAGATAAGGTGATATCCATAAATTATGTCTGCATTTTTCTTGAAAATTTTACTCCCCCTCCCCTCCTTGGACATCCAACAAAACTTGACCCCCCTTAAAACCTTTATCAATTTATAAATGCTAGATATCATAAATAGGAACAAAACATACAAGAAATTTTGAAATAAATATAATAAAAACATAAACTGTATAAAATTTAACGAAATAAATAAATGTCTACTGAAGCTCAACTCCCTCCCCTTGTCCGACTTGTCTTAACCCTCTCTTTCCCTTCCAGTGTGGACGTCATTTGTGGACAGCCCCTAAGTATCATTGTAAGAATGGTAAATATAATAAAAATAAATTTTTTGGTACTATCGAAACCGTGTTGTTATTTGTATTTGGTACACTGGCACAATGAAATGACGCTTAATCAACACTGGGCAAGTTTTCCATCTTTATTTAGTTAGATCTAAGTCTCAGTTACAACTTTTTAAATTCCTTCTTTTTCTGAATTGTTATAAATAAAACAAAACCCTGTCTATCAACATTAATTAACTTTTAATTGTAACAAAATTCTCAAGATTTGAACACTTCACAAATACTTTTCACGGATTATAAATGTCATCTTCAGGTGAAATTCAAAAAACAAGAACATCGTATTCTTAACAGGTTCTTATTTTCTGAATTTCACCTGAAGATGACATTTATAATCAATGAAAAGTATTTGTGAAGTGTTCAAATCTTGAGAATTTTGTTACAATTAAAAGTTAATTAATGTTGATAGACAGGGTTTTGTTTTATCTACGATCTAGTTTGAAGTTAAGTGGCAAACATTCTATTTTAAATTATTAATAAACTAGTATAATATATCACTTGGAAACATTGCATATACAGTGTTATAACGAGCAATTTGTTATTATTAATAATTTACGTTTGCGTATTAATATTTTTTATTCTATTAAAAATTACAGGATTACTCTCCTGAACAAATATTGTAGTTATTTTTGTTTGTTGAAATAAAGTATTATTTACAAAAACATTTACACATAAGCTATGAAAAGAAAACTAATATTTACAATGAACAAATAAGTTTAGATTGATTTAGGTGTCATAGAACTGAAGATTTACATAAATACTAATGCAGTGGCGTAGCGAGGAGGGCAAGGGTGTGTATTGTGCCCCGGGCGCCACTCGCAGAGGGATGCCCAAATGGTCTCCAAGACAAACTATATGTGTTTCTAGAGGGGGACGCCAATAAAGTGTCGTGTCCCGGGCACCAGTTATGTTCGCTACGCCACTGTACTAATGATAAACATTCAGAAAACGAAATACATATAAACCGAAACAAGTTTAAAACAAATAAAACATTGTCAATTTTTAAAACATCTGAGAAATAATTTTATCTATGACATTTATAATTAAATGAATTGATTAATTTTAACGTTTTAAATATCTTAATTTATATTATTAATTTTGTTTTTTTTAATACACTGATTAGATTATTAAATAATAATAAATATTAAATTCCATTATGAAAACATGTTACCTCATAAATATTTCAATAATGTATGATTTTTTATTTGATATTTAGAATATTAAAAATGTTTTTTTTTTATTTTGTGAGAATTTTAAAATTTAGATATTAAAATTTGATATTTTCATTTATAACATATTACCTAACCTTTCTAAATAATATTAATCAAAGAACCCTATAGGCATAAGAGTAATAATCAGAGATTTTTACACACATTTTGTTTACATCTACTATATATTAGTGTTTTTCATTCTTAAGCTTGCGCTAGTTTGTAATCATTTGATTAATGACACAATTTTTTTATTGTTATTGTTGCACTTTAATTATTGTTATTTGCAGAAGAAAAATTGTTAGCAAAAAAATAAAATTGGTTAAATTGTTCAAACATTTTAAAATTCTACTACTACTTAATATCTAAACTAGCCAGCGTTTTTATTATCAATTCTTTTTTAATGCGTTGTCTAAAAATTTGACTGACTAGACAAACTGGTTTATTTATTACTGTGTACTAGGTGCTTAAGTTGACAAGTTTGTTTAATTTAAATTACAATTACTTCTTTCCTGTTGTTTATAAAATAATAAATTATATATCATTTTTTAATTTATAAACATATTTAATAATTACTAGCAATTTTCTAAAATAGTTTACTTATAAAGTTATGAAATTTCATCTTATTTGTAAAGTGTCATTCAAAAAGAATGTTAGCATTTTTTAAATACTGTAATTATGTTAATTATTATCTGAGAATGATGATCTAATGTCCATTAAAACTTATATTTACCCATTACAATTTCTCATTGTGCACCTCATGTCACACAGCACATCTAAATGGTATTCAAATTTTTCCTGCATTCACTATAACATATCCATTGTCTCTTCTCCCACAGTAGCCACAATTCTACAGCTCCAGCAGATTACTTACGTTGGACATTGATGACCGATTTTGACTTTGCAAACTGCAGAACAGAAAATGCCTTCTCTATTACAGTCAGTATTTTCATTTATGGCACTTCCTAGAGGTAGCAGGCGACAAAACATTTGAATGCAGATGGGAGACAAAACTCTGACGGTAAATCTATCGACCGGTGTACATTGCTTACTTCTCGGATAATAATTAACATAATTACAGTAATTTAAAATGATAGCATAGTAAAATTTCAAAATCTTTATACATCACAATATTAAATTGTGAGTTTTATTTTGTCATTATATATACAATAATTCTACTTTTATCTTTAATCCTATTATTCGAGATTTATTTATATTTTAAAATTCCCTTAATCTTTCAAAAAATATTTTAAAATAGCTGTAAAAAAATATATTGTCAAAACTTCAGCAACTCAGATTTATTCTAAAGGAAATGTTTTTTGCCATATTTAAAGGTATTCAGCTTTAATAATGAACACAGAACCAATAACTGGTGTGAGGAAAACAAAAAACTATCTCTGGACAAACGTTTTCTAACTCCTTCCGAGTTCTTCAGGTGTTATAATAGTTACCAAATGGAACATCATACAGAACATAATAGCTTTTCTGAAACGTAAATTCAAACCACCATTTAAACTATAAGTATAAAAAATTTAAAGCCACGCAGGTGGTGTCCTGCATGTAATGAAGATCCAACCAACAACTATACCATTGTGTCAAGTAGAGAATGAGTATTTATCTTTATTATTATTTGCCAAATTTTATGCTTGTATTGTATTTTAGTTCTACATATATAATACATATATACTGGATTTAATGTATTCCTTCAGCCATATTCCAAATAAATCTTAGTTGCTGGCATATCAAAGGTGTATTCTTTACTGCTATTATCTGTGCATTCCGTTGATTTTCCTATACATTGTTTAAAAACTGCATTTTTTCCATTTTTGTTACTCATCATAAATGAAATAAATTATATATTATACTGAAGAACAACTACATCGTAAGTTCTAATATAGTTCTGTAATTAGTTTCTATTCTAATGCAATTCTCAAATTGTAGCTACTCTTTTTCCAATTTTTCCTGTTTATTATAAATACATAATGTAAGATTTGTATTTAATGGCAAAACCAAACAATCTATACAAAACATAATATTAATACAATTCATACTATGTTTAACAAATTACCTAATGTATGTGCATAAGTTATCAATATTAAAAGAGTACAGTACCAATTACTCACTTTCTAATCATTAACGGTAATAATTAATTCCTCCACCAATTAAGTGACGAGTAATTCTCCAACGATCAGAATAAATCAGTAAATAATCATTTCTTTATAGAAATATAATTTAATAATTTTTAATTTAAAAAGTATAATTTTTTTTGGTGTTTATTAACTAGAAAATTCTCGAGAATTCTAGAATCCTGCATTTGCAGGTATATAGGAATGCTACCGGCTATTCGATGATCTAAAACATATGGTTTAATTTTGTTTATTTTGGTAAAAACATTATGTTTAAAGAAATGAAACTTCATTAACAAGGATAATCATGGCAATACATCCAGTTTTGTTAAAAATTACAGCATTTTATAACTGTGCTTTCAGTCTAAAATCTTTATTCACACTAAAAATGTTCTGTTACAATACTAATAAATTTTTAGAAATATATATTTTTAAGAAATAAGCCCCAATCATTCATAGCCAATTACCCCATCTCATCAATTAATTTTCATTTGTCTGCCTATTTTTAAAAGAAATTGTTTTCAAGCAAGTAAATTGCTATTATATTGCCAACTATTTTATATTGTTTTGTTAACTATATTTCACTCAAAAGAATATCTAACGCGTGGAAGTAATTGTCACATAAGTCAGTTAATTTATCAATTACTTACGGAAAAATGCAACCATCAGAAATATTAAAATCATCGTGCCTATTTGCTCAGAATGGCATTGCCAAGAAAGTATATAATCCATATTCTACATTAAAAATGATGACTAAACACTATCTTGAATCAATGTGAAGAAACTTTATCCCAGTAAACTATTTATCAATCTCGATTATACTGTTCTGTTATTAAAAAAATTATCACTGTACATTATTTGATGAAATTGTCTAGTGGTTTGACTGGAAAATTTCATCCAAAAATCTCAATTGAACATTAGACAAGATCCATAGAACCAGACAGTTGGCAACCGAAGCTATTAAGGTAGGTTATGTTATTTATATTGATCATCTGAGAATAGGAAGCAACCTGCCAGACACTAAAGTAAAGAAGAAGAGAGAAGAAAAAGAAGAGAAGAGCATAAATTGTACCCATGCATTGTTAATTTAAGAATCCTGTTGAGCCAATGAACATAATTTTATTTATGTGCATGTTGCATCAATTTTAAGTCATTTACATCTCCTTATCATCTTATGAATCAAGCAAGCATGCCTGCTACAACACAATGTGGACAGGATGCTAAGTAAAAAAAACCCTAATTTCTTTTACTTTGTAGCTACTAATCATACTAAAGTACCTGTTGAGGATATGGTCATGCTAAGCTTTGTAACTAAGCTTTATAGAATTTTCCTCATACCATTTGATGGATTTTTAAAAACTCTTTGTGGTACAAAGTACTTGGTTCTTTAATGAGGATAAAAAATAATTAGACATTTCATTCATTTGGAAACATAAAAAACAAAACTGCAGCTATTAAGACCAAAAGTAGCCATACAAACAACCTGGGTAATTTACCGCTTAATGCTGCCTCGATTAACGCCAATTCAATATAACGCAGTCTGCTCAAAGCCTAAAAAAAGCTTAAGATTTACACTGATTCAAATTATCATGGCATTTCATTGATTCGTATATAATACTATTATGTACAAACACAAACCAATCAGCAAAAGGTAACAATTCGTCGTAGTGCTGTACTTTCCCTAAATCTATGTTTGTTTAGTGCAGTTTTCAAAAAAATATAACATTATAGATGCCATAGGCAATATAGACTTCACTTGACAAGAATTAACTGATAAATGCATCAATGGAGTGTGGAAAAGTTAGGCTGGAGATATCCAAGAATTCTCAATGAGAAGAGCCTATCACTGTATCGTTAGGTTGACCAAATTGTCAACCTAATCGATACAGTAGGACTAGGAGAAGTAGATAAACGGGATATTGAGGAGTTACTGCAGGTTTCTGGTGAGAGGCTTACCAACAACGACCTTCAAGAACTGGCAGAGCAAGGAAATCGTGTAGAACTGGAAAATAGAGATTCTGAAAACGAAAAACCCAAAGAATTTCTGTACAGATTTCCTCAGTAAAAGTTTGGTAACAATAACCAAAATCATTGATCAAATTGTAGCAAATGATCCATGTTTTGAAAGGCATGCAAAAGCAAGATGAGGCATTTTGGATGTGATCCCTTGCTACCGACATTTGCTTAAGGAAAGGAAAAGTGACAAATGAAACTACACGACTTTATCGCAAAAACAAGAATTTCAGAAGAACCGGGACCTTCGTCATAAAAAATGAACTTTACATTTTTGTGTGCATATATTTGTGTGTTATTTAACATATATTATTATGCAAATTAATATAAAAATAACTTAAAATTAAAGTAAAATTTGTTTATTTTTGGTCACGTGTTTCTCTTTCCTATTTATTCTACATTAAAATGACCTCGTTTAACGCTGTTTTGTTTAGCACTTTGTCGTCTAGGAACGCATTTCCTGCATTAAGTGGGGTCTTACTGTGTACTGTATTCATCATATTAACTACATTATGAAAATTTATTCTGTATATTAATTTAATACTAAATTAGATGAAATACAGGACAGTTTCTATCATATAATTTGTAAATTTTTCTGCTTTTATGCATTATTCAATCAATACAAATGTCAATATAACATTTTTTAGAAATAGTGAACACATACTTTCCTGCATAATTATGAACTTAATTATATAACTTATATAATTTTATATAACACAAAATAAATTAGACAGGTACAAATTATTTTATTTTGAATGAAATTTAATTTGTTAACAACATTATAATTTCTAGAAGAATATGTATAAAGAAGAAAGTATTTTAAGAATTATAACAGTGTGATTTATGTAAAAAAAATTTAACATTATTGATTGCGACTGAAAAAACTATATAAATTAAAATGATTTCAATGATACAAGTTTAAAAATTGTGTAAGCATATTACTTAAAATTATTCATTTAATTTTTGAAAATGTAAATGATAATAATAAATGGTTCGAAAGAAATACAAGTAATAACTTATAAATTTTTGTCTTTAAGAAAATTAGACTGGAATAATTAGTGAAATAAATTAAAATCAGTTTTCCAGTGTACATCTTGATATATTATTCAAAAATTAAAATAAGAAACTGTTGTTACAATTTTCACTTATTTATAGAATATATTTTACTTACTTCATATAGTACAAACGTCCATCTGGAGTGAGATGTGCACTGCATCCTTTCCTTAATCTTTGGTTCAATTCTGTAAGATATTTTCCAACATCTAACTCCATGCTTATCCTTTAGACGTACAACTTAGCCTTCCCCAGCCATGTTTCACTCAACATCCAAACACAAAAGTGCATGGCACTTGTCGAAGCAATTTCATTATGTTTTCTTTCGATCAAATGATAGCAAAATGCCAAACCGATAATTCAGTTATCATAATGATTTTGATATCTTTCAAAAAAAATCTGCAAAATAAAACAAAAATTAATCAACAAACAGTTTAACGAAAACACTTAGAACAAAACTTTTATTTTAAAATCTTTAACAAAAAATTAAATTACAGTAGAGCATCGATTATCCGACCGCGTTCTAGTCGGCAAATTCAAATGTCCGCTAGTGATGTGGCGCTGCGATATTTGGTTATGTCTTGGCTACTTTAATATTATTTTTGTTAAATTTTTGCATGTTTTAGCTAGCAGCACTGGCTCGACCATGATAGGGAGGCTAGTATTTAAACCACGCCTAATACACTATACTAATAATGTATTTTTTCATACTTTTCGGTTATTCGACTTTTCAGTTGTCCGACCAACCCGAGTCCCCAATTAAGTCGGATAATCAATGCTCCACTGTAAATCAAAAACATTTAAATTTAAACATTTATTACATTATTTTTCTAAATATTTTCAAACTTAACAATTTACTTTTGCAATTTTACAATTAACAACTTTTTAATTAAATTGCCGAATTAAAATTAACTGTCCAACTCCCAAGGCATAGCCATGTCTCCTTCCGTCCCTTTCACCCTTCCAGCTCAGGCTGATTCACGTCTACTCTTTTGCTGCGCAGACTATAGTAACATTACATAGTTTAATTTTTCTGTTCTAATAGTGAAAGTTTCATTAGATATTTATTCAGTGAGTTCATCAAATTTGTATAATGTTTCTAATACTCTGACTAACAATTTGCATGTAATACATCATATCAAATTTCATTTGAGTTTTCTCAATTAAGATTGAGAAGAATGACATGAGAAAACATTTTATTTTTTGATGCTAAATCATATTATATTGATTGTATATTCCGAAACTTGCCAATATATAGGACCGTGACAGAAATCTCTCCCTGTGCATTATTGCAGAAATGAATAGGGCAACTATTGTGAAACTTAGTGTGTATTGTCATAAGTTACATTAAATGACAGTGCAACCACTTGGCCCTCTCCTCCTATGTCAAATCTGACTTCATAATGGAACTAGGACAAAACCATTGCATAGTTTTAAAGGATGATAAGACAAGGAATTTTAACTTTTATTGCCTTTCAAAATATCAAATAGAATTTTAAAGTAGGTTTTCAAAATACGATGTGTATGATGAGAAAATAACTACAACAACAAAATAAAGGTCGACAGTTTACAGGTAATAATTAAGCACGTTATGCTAGTGAGGTTATAGTTTGACACACATTCAAGTATGGAAAATAGTAAATATATTATTATTGATAGCTTTTTAAATTTATTGCTTTTTATGGCTAATGTACTTTAACACTTTAGTTTGATGAGAATAAAGTTTTCTATAAAAATACGTAATTTAAAGGTTAATTTTTAATTATACAGTGGATCCTTGCATAACGTTACTCCTCCATAAGAAAATATTGGTAGCATTTGCATTAAAAATTCACATAATATGCTAATTAATGGATGGCCTTATAAGATGTGTGTACAGTTTTTGCCACACACACACTCTCTCTTTGTTGTGTACAATAATATACCTTTGTTAATAAATCCCAACATTGAAAAAAATGACTAAAATGTTCTACAAATATTTTTTAACTGAATGTTTATTTAAATAACTAGTAAGTATGCTTGTAAGAAATTCATATGCCACTAATACCACTAAAAAAGTCCATATAGCAATGTCTAGACTCACTCCCACCCATCACGTACGACAATATACTTTTCGTGACTCCTCTCCGCATCTTAAACCGTACACATAATTAGTGGCTAGCCTTACGTGACTGTGTGTGTAAATGATAAAGTGTAGATGCGTGTGAAAAATAATTTATAAAAAGAAGCATTTCAAAAAGTTATAGGCACTAACTCTAAGGAGTTAAGAGGATCAAAGGATAAAAATTTTCATCATCTTTCAACTTTGAGGACTTGGCACACTTAAAACATTACTGGGGGCCAAACAGGTTCCATCCCTTTAAAGTTGGCATCCATGTACTAATAGAACTTCTTACTTCAATTAGTCAATTTATATATTATATATACCTTGTAATGTTATTCACTTTTGCATCAAGTAATACTGTTATATGAAGTCCATTGTATTATTTCCTGATAATTTTAAGTTAAAAAAAAAAAAATACAATATATGAATTAAGCTATATTTAATTTATAATCGATTTTTATAACTATTAGTGATTTTGCTGAATGATGAAGACGATGATCAGCAATAAAGACAAAACTGCTTTTTAATGATTGCTACATTGAATAAATTAAACAGTATACGGTTTGTCTATCAATGATTTTCAGAATAAATAATTATATAAATAAATGACATACATTCTGAATAAGATAAAGGTAATAAAATTTTAAAATCTCTACATGCATTCTTAATCAATCAAGCTATATGTACGTTGGCATTTAAGTGTTACTAGACTAAATGCAAAAATTTCCTTTCAACAGGAATCAAAGATATAGGAATTATAGAAATTATTTATACAGGAAAAAAAAAACATTTATTAATGTTAAAATTATCAGTAGTTCAGTAAAGATATATAAGAAGTTATTTTATGTTAATAACCAATTTTAAATAGTTTTACAAGGACATATTATTATTTTGTTTTGTTTTTTATTTGATGTATTCATTCTAGTTATCTATTCTAAAATTTAATGTGATTTTTTAAATTTTGTGCATTGTATATTCCAATCAATTAATGTTCAATCCTGAGGATGTCTGCCCACTCAGCCAAGAACGTCTGATAAATAAAATATTTCTGCTGGAAAAGACTTGAGCTGTTATTCAATTCAACAGTTTATAAGATTTATTAACAAGGTTGAGGCCAAAGTTTTAAACGCGAAAACGTGTACGTCGGACGTTCAGCGCCGCTTTCCTGTAAGCCTACAAGTTTGACAATGGCGTTTGGAAAGTCGGTGGAATCGTGCTCGACGTTCCAAACGCCATTGTCAAACTTACAAGAAAGCGGCACCAAAAATCCAACGTACACGTTTTTGCATTTAAAACTTTGGTCTCAACCTTGCTATTATTATTATTATTATTTGACAATTAAAAGAATTGAAATTTATATTATAAGCTTGTTTTATATAAACATGTATTTTTTTAAAATTCAGCTTCTAATAAGAGTATTGAGGAATATGTTAAATCTTATTTTGTATTCTGTATTATATACACTCAAACCTGTTTTCGTGTGGTCTTTTTTTGTGCAATTTTTTATACGTGCAATGTGTTTTGTGCAATTATTTTTGTGCAGTATACCAATTTGATTGAAATTCATATACCGCACACAAAAAAAAAATCACACAAAACAAATTGCACAAAAATAGACCGCACAAAAACAGGTTTGACTGTATGCATGATTATGATAAAAGATTGATGTTACTTGAAAAGCAATATATTGTGTAAAATAATTAAAGATTTGTTGAAACACGAATCAATACTGTGTGCCTGTAATTGTATTAATACAGCATCTAGAACTAATTTAAAAAATAGTTTACAAGATGAATTATATCTTTATAAGATTATTTATACATAAGGTAATACTAAAATAAAATTTAATGTTATAGGTACAAGTATATTTCAAGCTTTAATCCATTTGTGAAGAAACTTTAACATAATTACTGATAACAAATTTGTTTGATATGGGAAATGAATGACTTACAAAAAATTACTTAATAAATTGACCATCTGTTAGCATATTACATTAGATCAAAATGTGCAATCAATACTGCCTCAACATTGGCAAGAAACATTTAACTAACAGTCGACTATTTGTTTATACTGTAAAATATTTGTCGGATCAATACACAAACTAACATTAGGTTATTTAAGTTTTGTTAAGTGCAAGAGATTAAACTTAGGGTGAAAAATATGATAAAAATTTCAACAGAAATCTAGAATAGAAAATGTTGATGTAGAAGAAATAAAAAAAAAAAAAGAAATTCTCTGTGATAAGTCACAGGAACTTGTAAACAATTTGTGTAAGTATAGGTATAGAAGAGCTTATAAAGAAAGGCCAACTCTACTAGTGTTAACTGAATTCTAGTGATTGTGAATGTATGTTCATAAGACTTTAAAAAAATATTTTTTTGTATTTTTCTCTTTAATATTGAACATTTTTAAATTATATTTCATCCTACAGTTTTTAATCTTTATTTTACAAAAAAAAAGTATGTTGGCTCCATATTTATATCATCCATAAGACACAATGCTAATAATTTTTAAGGAGTCGGTTTCCTTAAAAATTATTAGCATCGTATCTTATGGATGAAAGAAAACATTGCTTTTAACAAAAAGTTTTGAATAATATACAAGTCAAGTGGGAACAGCCAGAAATAAAAGATTGAATGAAAATGTAGATATGACAGAAAAATGCTTGAATCTATGCAGTTCTCTACAATGAAATTTTGGAAAATTAATATAAAAATGTTCTTAAAATTATTCTGTATTAAAGGAGAATGAAAACTTCTTATAGGTAACATACGTTTCTTCATTCTTACTGCCCACAATGTGGAAAAATAATGAAAAAGAAAACAAAAAACCTAGGAATTCCTTTTTATTTATAACAAGTTAAAAGATTTTCAGAAAAAAGTGAATGCAGTTGCATGACATTCTGTTTTTTATATAATACTAGCTGACCCGGCCACGCGTTGTTGTGGCTCAAAATGTATGTATTATAAATGTATAACACTTCCCCCGTAAGGGGAATTTCAAAAAATCCCTTCTTAGTGTACATTCTCTTGACGTACCCTATTAAAACGCAATCAAAAACGCGTCTAAAATAGTATAATAAAAGCCGAGTTCTTCACAGTAAGCCTTAATCCCGTCACTTTTCCCGCTGGGGAATATCGAAAAATCCCTTTTTAGTGTATATTCTGTTGACGTAACCTATTAAAAAGCAATTAAAAACGCAAAAAACCGCAAGTAAAATAGTATAATAGAAGCCGAGTTCTTCACGGTAAGCCTTAATCCCGTCCATCTCCCCCCACTGGGGGGAATTTCGACATGTATATTATATAAAAACACGTGCGTATTCGAATGCAACGTTGTGTCAAAATTTCAAAGGAATCGGTGGGAACAAACGAACGTTATATTTTATTTATATAGATAGATAGAAAATGATCTACTTCAGTCCATTCTCACAGAAAAGCAAACTTAGGTCGTCGGAAGTTAGCGCCATCTGTTGGACATAAAAGCCTTAATTCATATATAAATATATTTTTGAAAGGGGGGAAATGGTGTAGGGGTATGAAAAATAGATAGTAGCCGATTCTCAGACCTACTGAATATGCATATAAAATTTGGTAAAAATCGGTAAAGCCGTTTCGGAGGAGTACGGTAACTAACATTGTGACACGAGAATTTTATATATAAGATTTTTACTCTTTTACTCATGTGAATAAAACTTCCTTTCAATTTTTTATATACAATGAAGGGTCAATAAATAATTTTTTTTTGTTTTTTCAATCATTCATGTAAAAGATTTTTAGAGTTTTGAACAAAATGAGATCAGTTATCATAGAGAAATGCATTTTAAATCTTTGTCTTTATGAAAGGCATTAAAACATTGACAAACCAATTTTTTTTGGTTTATTTTATGCCAATTAATATGTGGAAGCTATTATTCTCTGTAATTTTTTAAATTCCTGAACTAGTGGTTAATTCTATATACTTATTTCCCTACGTTGAATAGACACGTAGTGCATATATTTGAATTCGGTTAATATTACCTATGGTAGCGAATGTGGCGGCTCATCTCTGAAACAGTGGGGATGCACATTCTAACCTAACCTATTCTAATGAATTACCCCTATTCTAATAATTTGGATGGCAATAATTATAGTAATTTATTAGAATAGGTTAGGTTAGGTTAGAATGTGTGTCCCCACGGTTTCAGAGACGAGCCACCACGTTCGCTACCATAGGTAACATTAACCTTTAATTCTTATTAATATAATGAGATTTATTTGTTGTTATTACTTAGATTGACCATTTAGAAATCATGTGAAATGAGACAATAAATCATCACTGATTACACTGTATCATCATTTAATCCCTTTATAATTACATTTTTCCTGTAAACCTGAAATATTTAAAACTGACATATTACAGGCAAAGTGATTTATAAAAGAGTAAACTTTACATAGTTAAACACTTCACAATGGCAGATTATTTACATTTGTTAGATGATTAGTTAATTGAATTATCTGATGTAAAAAACTTAATATAAAGACTAGAAGACTTAAAACCTTAGAACTGAATGAATAGTTAAAAAGTTATTTGTTCCAAATAAATATATTTTGAACTGCATATTTAAATAGATAAATAAGTGTATTTAAACTTAGAGTAATAAAGAAAAGTAATTTTATTAAATATCTTACAGTTTATGAATAATATAAAATCTATATTTTGAGTTAGAAATACATGTGATGAAAATAATGCAACCAAAATAAAATAATAAAGCTACTACATTCCACAGACTAGCTATTAATTTCAATTACTTCAGTTAAAAAGCATTCCACACTGTAAATTGCAAATTACTTCTTAAAATTGTTTTAAATTATGTTTAAACCGAATAATTCCACTCACATGATTAAAAAAAAACAAAATTCCTTAGTTTTGTTTTTATTTTTATGAGTGGAGTGATTTAATTTCCATTATTAATATATTATTTTAATTTTAAACTAAATAAAAATTATTTTGTTCTTCATAATCTAATCTATAGTCTTAACTTAGTGGCGTAGCAAACATAACTGGCACCCAACACTTTATTGGCGCCCCTTTCCCCCGTCCAGAAACACATATAGTTTGTCTTGAAGACCATTTGGGTGCCCCCCTGCAAGTGGCGCCCGGTGCATGATACACTCCCTCGCTATGCCACTGTCTTAACTTTTTAAGTTGTTTAAGTTGTTTTTAAAGGGATGTTATATTGTTTGTTGGGGAGGTATTTCTTTTCTATAGCATTACCTTTGTGAAGATTAAAAATTAATCCATTAACTAAGAATAAAATATTTCACATAATTGTATGAACAAACAAACAAACTTCATGTGAAATAAAACACCGAAAGAGTCAAGGAATCAGTGAATAAATATTTACTGACTCCTCGAGACATTTTTCAGTAGATATTTTATTGTGTATGAATTTAAATATAATGAAGTCAACAGACCTTTAAAGATTAGATGCAGAAAGTAATCATAAGTCTTTTAAGTCTTTATTATAGCAATAGTTTGATTCTAGACATTGATGCCTATATTCACAACCAAAGATTCAAGAGAGAGAGTTAGAAGTTTACTTTTAATATTGAATGTCTATTAACCAAGTTAAGTGAATGATAATTGGTTAATGTCTAACTTTAACTCTTGATTCTCGTTTGTGGTTGTGGTCCTAAATGCATCTGAAATCTTTAATATTATGTTAATTAGAAATTACACAAAATGGATAAACTTCTCATTTTTACTGAATAAATACAATTTTAATGGTACTATTAATGACCTAATAAAGGTCATCAATACCATATAATTAGTATATAACAGTATTTTTCATTCGATCCTACTGATCTTTAGAACTAACACTAAGCAGTCAAACACGAGCAGTAACAAAAAAACTTTATTAAAAAGGTCAGAATGTCGCCGACATCCTCGGGCAACACCCAGGCAAATCCAATGAACTTTCGCGCCTTTTTCTTTTCAACGTTGCCAGCCAACTCTCGTTGGCAAGTGTTGCCAGACAGTGTTCGGGATCTCTGGCGCTGGCGGCCACAAGTATTTAAATGGTACATAATATAATAATAAGCATTAAAATAAATATAATCACGAGTAATATACTTACACAAATGTTTAATACATATTTCATATTTGTTTGAATTATTTTTGGGCATTTTAATTTATCATTAGTGATGTAAAGATATACATGCATTGAGTGGCAAATATACTATGAAACTAATGAAACATAACACGTTTGCTGCCAATTGATGCTATTTTGCATTATGTGACATTCATGTAACACAGAATTGTTGACTGTTAGACAAGGGCGTCGCCAGGGGGAGGGGCAGAGAGGCAGTTGCCCTCCCCTAGAAATTCGAAAAAGTTATTTAAATGCTAAGTTTTAATTAAAATAATCTTATTAAGCTTCTTGTAAGTTAAAGAAAATGTTTTATTTGAGATATTTCTTTTCCGGTACATAGTAAATGATTAAAACTTTATGAATCGTTTCTATTTTACCTACATACAATTCATATCCTCTATCAATTTACATCATCTTGCCCCCCCTTACCCATTGGCTGGCGTCGTCCTTGCTGTTAGAGAACATGTTAAGCTTCAGGGCCCTAATCCCAAAGGAGTCTTGGCACAACTAGTTTTTAATGAGTGAACTTTACAACAAAATCAATGGAGTTTAAGTGTTTGTAATTAAAATAAGAATTTTTTTATTGATAGAATCACTAAAATAGCCTTACTTTAACTCCAATGATTATGACATATGAGATAACCCATTATAACAATTTTAATCAGACGCAGAGATGTAGTGGTTAAATTTTTTAAAAATTTGTAGTGATCTGACATAAAACAATCCTGTTGAAAATAACAATGATTACCCAGACCTTCATCTGGTGGGACTGACTGTATGGCCTAATTTCAAGGATCCATTCCATTTTGAGGACTTTACAACAGCAGTATGGACCTTGGACGTTGTTGATGTTGTCCTGTTGTTGCTGGTTGTAAAGGATTCTCATAATAGTTCAAGCTTCAGGTTACAAAAAAATGTAGGTCTGCCATTGCATGCATCACAAATCAAGTGTATTTGAAAACATAGCATAGAAGACATATATATTAGTGATGTTACCAAATAGTTTATTTTTTTGCCAGAAGTTTTTAATAAAAATTTAGTTATTTTTAATTAAAGGTCTTAAATTATTCAAAGTTTGTTATAGAAAAAGCTTAAATTCAAATCTCTTAGAAAGAATTCCATTAAAAATCTTATTCCAACATTTGAAATTGCAACTAAGAGTATTAAGAATGAAGAACGTAAGAATAGCTTTTTATTAAATGCAGAACATGCATTAAAAAATTCAAAGATAGCAATACGTCAACATATTTGAAATCTGTAAATAGGGTCAAAAACTTTTAAACAAAAAATAATTTAAGTCTTTTAATTACATATAAAGTTAAAACATTATTTATTTGCAACGAATACAATTTTTCTAACAAAGAATGAGACTTTTCACGTTAAACACAATACACAAAATTCAGTTTTATCCTACCGAAATGCTTACGTCATAAGTTAAAACAATTTCATTTACTTATAGAAGTGATATTTTAATTATATAACTCTAACCAGAGCTCAAATTTTAAATAGATGCAAAAATGTGATAATATATTTTAAAATATTTTATAAATAAATCCACTTAATTTCTGTAAAAAGAGATTAAAATAATATATTTGGAATAAAATTTTCAGTAAAAAGTTTTTAAAAAACTAAAAATTTTAACACAAGAATGCTTATTAAATTAGAAAAAAAATTATATATATATATATATAAACACACACATCACTAATTTCATTTATCGTGTATTATTAATTCACAACACTTTAATTCAATGGTGATTTTATTTCCAGACTTATTACACAAAGGACCACATTCTTTTAATATTCCCTTACATTATTAACTTTTATTTCTTTCACCAATGGAAGAATATTAAAAGAATCTTGTCCTTGATGCAATTTGTCTGGAAATAAAATCATCATTGAATTAAGTGTAGTGAATTAATCGTGAAAAATTTAACCAGACAAGAAGCGTTATTAGGAATATTTACGTAATTAATTTTCCTATAACTACGAATAGTCGGCTCTATCAAAGATCACATCGTAACACCGACGGCAAATTTCTATGTTAACATTTTATTTTTTTAAGGTTATTTACTTATGTTAATTTTATGATAGCTTATTTGTACTTAATTTTGATAATATGTTTAGAAATTAATTAAGTGTTTCGAAAGTAATCACTTTAAATTATATACAAAAGTATCATGCTATATTACAATTTCATTATTAGTATAATAAATTACAAAAGTGAGATTATTAATATAGAATGTATGGAGTAATAAAATAAGCTGTAATGAAAATGTAAATTTGTGCAATAACTTAAAAATTTGATTACCAAGACATTAATAAAATCCAAATATCACACGAACAGCCGGATTCCTTTAATTAAGCTAATAAGGCTAAATAATTACTGGCACGATGCAGGCTATCAGGCTATCATCTTTGTTAAATATAATAATTATGAATAAATTAATTAATTTTAGAATATTCTGAAAGAAAAGATTGACCTGGAGCAGAACTCAAATAAGCAACCTCCGCTTACCGTGAAGAATCCAGCTGTTTGTTTGATATTTGAAGTAATTACGGGATTAGGTGTATTTATTATTCATAAAAATCCTACAGTACATATGTCTGTATATATAAAATCATGAAATTTATAAAAGTTGCAGTCAAAGGCCTATGCTAATTAGGTGATAAACTATTCCAGTGAACTAATACAATATAAAATTAAAATTTTCTGCTATTTCATCATTAATAGCTACATATAAGATACTAACAGTAATACTACATTGATAATTTTCTTACATATGTATAAGAAAAAAATTTTTAAAATAGAGGTAACTCCTTAATGTTATATGTTGTTCAAGCACATAACTAATTATATAAATTTACGGCTACAAAAAATGGTTAAACCAGAATGTCATACTAAATTTATGATAGGTTTGAGTAAAATACCATGCTTGTTATTTGATCATGCCTGTAAATAGTGTTTGAACATTTAACTCTCATTACATCATCTGTTATATTTGCACACAAACTAGTTTTAGACTATCCTTTTTTTAAATAAATATTTCATATCATTCGTGAAGGCATGCTTCTTTTGAAATATTGGAATTATATTACAAGAATATAGTTGGAAAGAAGTAGAAAATTATATACGATACCACACTCAATATGTCACTTTGCAGATTAGACCACCACAAAGTTTAATTTAACATTAACGCAGCATCGACTTTTAAAATGCTACGTACTTATATTGAAAATAATTTTTATTTAAATCCATGATATTTTTTAAATTTTATCCATAATTAAATGAATTAGCATATAATTAAAAAATATTTGTGATATATTTTAAAAACTCTGAAGTCTTTTTTATCATAATCGAGTACATATTATCACACTATAAAACTAAATTCCATATTTTAAAAAATCTAATATTTTCAGTACGGATTTTAAATTATAGTCTATACGATATCTAAATTCATTCAATCAAATTTCAATATAGCATCCTCCTACGTAATACTCCTTGTAGAATGTCAATGTATACTCATGAATGGATCTTCCTTATAAATATTAAATACGGAACCCTTCGGTATTTCTGGATTACTAAATGATTTTGCATTGCAAATGACATCGTCGCCAA
This sequence comes from Centruroides vittatus, assembly GCF_030686945.1. Taxonomy (NCBI): domain Eukaryota; kingdom Metazoa; phylum Arthropoda; class Arachnida; order Scorpiones; family Buthidae; genus Centruroides; species Centruroides vittatus. The sequence goes on from NW_027122693.1 coordinate 965,560, forward strand.
ATTGTATAACTTTGAAATTTTCATACTTCAGATATGTATGCAGACATCATTACTTTATATAATTCTTATTGTTTAAAGGATTTCAGTTGCACCATACTCAAATTTTAGAGGCAAACAATGGTGAAGCTACATTAAGGTTTGACTGTTGTAATGTTTTATAATTTTTTCTACTTTACGTACAAAATAAAATTATAACAAAAATTTCTTAAGAAGTTTATTAAGAGAGAAATTATATCATGAAGTCTATCAGAAATGTGCTGTAACCAATGGCAAACTGTAATAAAAACAAATAAAGCTGTAATCCGAGGTTCCACAGCTTTTTGAGCTTCATGTCAAAAAAAAAAAAATTAACAGTAGTATAACTAAGGTTACAATTAGTATTTTCCCCCATCTTTATTATTGTTAAAGTTAAATTAAAACCAAATAATTTGAATTTTCTTATAAAAGTATTCAGCATTAAAAAAAGATTTAAGATTTAATATCTCCATTCTTCATTAAAGCATGATTACTTGTCTCGCACGTGTAGCTGAATATCCTATTAGAAGAGAGGCTAAATATTCCAATAATTTAAATGGTTAGAATATTTGGCATATAAAGTCAAAATAGTTACTGTATAATTTAATGAAGTAAACAATATACCTTTAATGGTGGGAGAGGTTGGAGAAATGCTAAAATATTCCTCTTACATCTGTCTGTTTACGCCTGAAGATGGTTTGTTAACTGGGTCAAAAAAATGTTAGTTTCCCTAACCTTAAAGGTATATTCCTTTTTCATTTCTTATATTATTGAAAGATATTAGTTTGATTTCCATTCACAGCCAAGTATGGGCTTCAGTTTTTTAGGTTTCAAAGTCTCTTTAGGTTGAAGATGCCGTTTAGACACAAATTTAACAAATAAAAGTAATAGTTTATATTAAGATTTTTATCTGTTCATAAATAAAATCAATCAACACAATTATTATCTGAATTCAAATTAATTTATCTTTTATCAGTATTATGTATCTAAATAGTTAACAATCAATAAACAAAAGGTAACTAAATATCTCTATTATAATGAAGTTTTATTGGTAATTTATATTATCAATTTTGTGTCAACATACACCGAAAATAAATATTTCTTACTACAATTATGTCAAAAATAATAATTAAATATGTTATATTTAATAATGGAAATCAATATATATGTCTATAAAACATGTCAATCAATTAATCTAAAATCAATTTAAAAGATTAGAAGAAATAACTTGAAAATAACATTGTCAAATCACATTGACATGTTAAATTTTTAATCATAATATCAAACTTAATAATTTGATGTATGATCCTTAGTTAAAATGTCAGATATTTGGGGATAAAATCCAGGACAAAATGAGTTCTTCCCAAAAGATACTGTGACACTTCAATTCCAGGACATGTAGGATGTGTATTTTTCCTCTGTTAGTAATAGAAATACAGTTAAAATATGGAGGGAAAAAAAAATACTTCATTGTAGGAACAGTTCTAATAAGTTCTCCTGTTGCTAGATGACAGTAGGAAAAAAATCCAGAACAATCCCAGATAACCAGGACATCTGGCAACCCTATCCTCAGTTATATATTTAATAATAATACATCAAATTCATGATTTATGGTCTATAACACCATTTTCAGAATTTAAAATAATTCAAAAAAGTTAATGTTGATCATTATATCAACTGTAATAGTTAAAAATAAAAAAATTAAAGTTACAAAATTAATGGTAGTGGTTTTGTGAGTGCAGCTATAAAACAGTTCTAGACTATGGAGATAATATGGACAACAAGTCAAGTCAAAGATATATATGAGTCTACATATATGAATATAGCATTTATGTTTCTCCTGATTAAAAACAATAAAATTTGACCTACCTTCTATAATTTAAATACTTTGGGAAGAATAATGAAATGTAACAATAATCTTGAATTTTCAGAACATTTAAATTTTATAATTCTGCCAATCAGACAAAACAGTTTCAAACACAGCTTGATCTATATTTTCCATCTTTAATCTTTTCTTACCTACAAAGAAATATTACAAAAATATAAGAATTTGTAAACATTATATAACAAACTGAGAAATTCAAACTATAAACAAGACAATCTTTTTCTTCAGCAACTACATTGGATAGTGAGACAAATGTTTTCTGTCAGATTCACAGCCCAACTTCGGGTCCCTCACAGTGAAAAATAAATTGCAGTTGTATGTTGTGATTGACCTAAAGTTTGGCAGTGAATCTTCCCAAAAACATTTGTCTTACTCCTCTGTGTTGAAATAGTAGCTTTTTTTTTTTAAAGTTATGTTTTGAGACACTTGGAACAATTAGTTTAAAGACTGTAAAGTAGATAGGAAAATAAAGTGGATTTAGAAAGTCCAACATCTAGTGTCAACACTTCATGGCGTCTCAAAGCATAATTTGTCTTACTATTAAATATAGCTGCTGGAAAAAAAATATTGCCTTGTGATAATTTTAAACATCACAAATTACTATTTGTTTTAATTGTAGTTATAATCAAACAGATTATAATTCTGATTAAATGATTTGTTAAATCTATGAATACGAGTTACAAAAGACATAAATCTAAATTAATATTTGAGATGAATCCAGGAAAGTGATTATAAATATGATTAGTATTAATTAATCATATTAAAATAATTTATAATTGTTATGTTAAAGAATTCTCTGAATGAATGTAATTTTTTTAAATGCTAAATAATAAAAACTGCACCCTTAATGCAGCTCCTGTACATTGGATCCATATCCTTTATTACTAGATGTAGGGGTCTGACTTTGGTACTATTCCTATATATATATATATATAATATATATAACAGTATATAGATTATACATAAGATATCATTTCAATATACGATGTGGGCTCTCATATATTTCTGATACACTGCACTGGTACACGACTCTATCGTGACAAGGTTTGGCCACTCCTGACATATACACTTATTTAGATATAATAAACCGAAAAATTTGGTTTATCTCGCACCTCAAAAAGTAAACTCAAATTTTGTGTGCTCATTATAAAGAAAAAAAAGGATAAAATTCAGATTATACAATGCTTAAATAGGATATAAACTATCAATTCTATATTTTTTGTAATATATATAATGATATACTAGTAATATAATCCATTTTAGACGTACAAGCTAAATGTAATAAAGTGTTAATTTACAAAAATAAAAAATGCTTAAAACTGCAGAAATCATTACCAATATACACTAGAATTCTTTTTGTCAATAGCAGAGATTATTTAAATAATGATAAAGTTTAATTATTAAAATAATTAAAATGGATAATTTCACAAAATGTTAAAAGAATATAAAAATTCAACATTCTAAGCCATTCTATATCTAATATAACATACTAGATTTTGCTAATGCTAGAAGTATATTCTATTAGTTAAACTATTATTAACTAAAAACAATGCATTTCATTAATAAAGTGTAAATTAAACATATAATAACAACAATATATGCATTAAATACTATAAATTACTTCTCACTCAGTAATCATTTATCGGATAATACAGCTTGAAAATGTCAAATACACAAACCACGATACATACAAGTGTCAAATAACTATTATAATTTTGTAGTTCCTCTTATGTAGATCTATATCTTATAAGGAAACTAACATCTACACTTTCCTTATAAGACGATATAAAATTTTTGCACCTAATAATTTAATTTTCTAAATACAATTTAAATAAAAACGAATGTCTACATAATTAATATAGATAATTATAGAGTTAAAAACAAGAAATCTCAGTATAATTCCCTTACATTGATTAATTTACTTATTTCACCCTTTACATTTTTAAACTCTATTGAAAAAAGTAATATGTAAAGCATATATTTTATTCACACGATAAATTAATATATAAGCAACAAAGAGCGGATATAAGATATTGAATACTACGGTGACATTGCTCTTTCATATATATTGACATGTCAATATAATAAAAAACAGATATAAAATATGACAAGAAATTTTCTTATTCTTAAAATATTTTCATATAAGCTTCAAAATTTGCAGTTTACAGGTGACGTACAGTTTAGCTAAACCTTTTTATTTCTTGGTGAAACATAAAAATAAGTACGACCTACACTTATAAATATCAAATATTTACAGTCATATTTTTTTACTCCACGACTAGATGCCAAGTGGCATAAGAAACAGTCGTTCCAATCAAGCTATTGGCAAGTTCTGAAGATAATAAGTTTTGTAGAATGATGTAAATGGAAGATTATGAAAATTAGAAGGAATTTAAGAAAATTGAATCATAATATAATGAATTTATGTAAGATCTGACAATACAGAACATGCTATTTTATCATAGAGCTTATGTAATGTACAGGATTTGCAGATGAGAAGAAAAAAATGTGTGTTTTGTATAAAAACATGCAATTTCCCTCGTATTTCAGAATTATTTGTTTTCGAATTTAATTAAATTAGAAAAGTGAACAATTCATAAGGTTAATATCTAAATTGCTAATTTTTTTGTGAATTAATATTTAATATATATTGATAAAATGAGATATAATAAGTTATATACAAGATATTAAATAATGTTGAAATTTACATGCATTAAAAGAATTTTAAATATTTAAATTGAATCAATATTGAATTAATATATTTTATTTATTAATATATTAATTTTTAAAATATATGTTACTGTTTACAATAAATGTATAAATTTTTATGCGTAAGCATTACTTTCACTAAATTTTCACAAAAATTTAGTGAAAGTAATGAAAGAATTCAAATTAAAACAGGTTTATGGGCATCAAATTTCTTTTTAGAATATCAGAAATTATTATTATTGTTCTTTAAAAAGTTGTCAGTTTGAAATTATAATATAAATTTATTTATTAATTCTGTTATTTTTCAATCAAGACTCTGAAAGCAATTTTTAAATTTTTTTTTAAAAATATTTATTCTGCTACATTCCTACTTCAGAAATCTTTATAAATTAATTTTCTTTCTTTGAAAAGTGAAAAACAAAATGCTAATTTTGCTATAAATTTATAATAAAACCAATATTTAACAATTAAATACATGTTCCTATTATCTTATATTAATGGGTATTTTTAAGTAATAAATATGTGGGACGTTCAATAAGTTCTCAGAAAGTGGTTATCAATCATAAACAGAATGCTGTATTTATAATTAATTAAATATTCTTTTGTACCAAAAAACAAACACGAGGCCTTACACCTAATGACAAGAAAACTGATTAACAAATTCTATTGTTAATTCATTTGAGATTATTGATATATGATATGTTGCATTAAATTTTTATTGATATTTTAAATCCTACTTAAATATTTATTTATTTATTTTTAGAAATTAAAAATTGAATAGAATATATAACATCTAATATTGTAAATTCACTCAAAAATTTGTGTATTAATGCTAAAACTTCCAAATTGGACTGGGTTGATGGAATAAAGCATTGCAATCTTGGGCAATCTGCCAAAGGGATTCCTCCTGAGAAAAACCCTTTCTCTATGGTCCCTATTTAGGTATTAGAGACAGAATCCAGCCAACTCCATATGGCCAGCCTGTTGGTGAGATGCAAAGCTGCAACTAGCTACCAATGTTCAGTGGTTTTATCCACTTGGCAAACTTCCAAATAAGTAAACAGAAATGCTTTTTACAGAGTAACTCCATAAAAACATTTTTATCTACTTATTTGTCGTAGTAGTGGAGAACCGTTCTAAATGACATTTCATATATGTCACACAGGACTTTCCATCACCAAAGAAACTTCATATGGATCACTTAGCGCCAATCATAATGATCAAAATCCAGATGCTGTAATGGAAAACGAGCCTTCGATACAGAAAAAGTGAAAAATATACGTCATTCCGATCATTTAAAACGTATCATTCGGTACTTAGGACTGTTCTGCGATACTGCAGTGCAATGTCTAGTGAAACTCTCAATTGAAATACTAGTTAGAAACATGCCACATAAATTAATAAATTAAAATAATTTTATCATATCCAATCCTTGATTAAAAAAATTTCTAAAATTCAAATTTTTTAATTTCTTTAAATATTTACAAAATTAATGTATTTAGATCAGAATAACAATAAGAATGAGAAATAAGGAATAATATTAAAAACATTTTATCATCAAATTTAATCAAAATTTTTATACTAAAGATTTAAATACTTACCTGGACAGAACAAAGAAAAGCATTATAGACAGAGACAAAAAAACAAAAAAATAGGAATTTTGAATTGTTTTATATGTTATTACAATATAATGTAAGGAAAATAGTTTCTACGCAATTACCCCTGTAATTGCCAATTATTAATCTATTAAAAATCTACGAAGCCAGTTGGAAATTTAAACCCATAAACCCATCGGTATCCTGAACAAAAGTGAACACAAAAGAATTTTTTAAAAAAAGAGAATGCAATAAAATTGTAGTTAATTTTTTTAAAAAGTTGAGTTAACCAACTACTCGCTAAGTACTTAAATGCATTATTCAATTGAAACAATAAATAATATGACTAATTTTCAGTTGCATAATTTCAAAACAAGTGTAATATATAATGTAGAAATAATAATAGGCTGTTTTGTATATTAAATTAATCTATTTAAGATCAATTATGATAATTTGAGTTAGGCTTTTAACAGTGATGTTTTAATGATAAAATTATTTGATGGTGGAGAAATTTTAAATGAATAAAACAACTTTTAATGAAAGTTTTCTTGAGTTTTAACTACAAAATAATTTAAAATTTTCATGATATGTAAGAATAAATATGAGGCATAATTACTTAACACATTTGAGGAAAATAGCTATTTATTTTTTTTTAATTTAGCTTTATATTTTCCTTCTAATTAAACCAAATATAAAACATATGTACCAGAATATGGTATAAAATTTGATAAACTGTACAAAAAAAAGTTTAGTTAATTGATGTAAAAGGATATGCTTAGACATATTCCTCCTTTGCGTCATACAGATAGTGCCCGGTAATTTACAAATTTCATAGCTAAATCTGAAGAAAATATAGCCGAAAATTAAATGAGAACATCAATATAATGAAATATATGCATTTAATCCACATTTTTAAAATAAATTACATGGAACTGGAGCCAGTACTACAGGAAATTAATTTATACGAGCTCTTATTTATCTATCAAAACAATTATTTGGTAATTGTTGTGCGGCTTATAAGCTCTACACATTTGACCTATTGCTTCCGCTCCAATAGAGATGCTACCAATTACTGCAGCATCATAAATTCTTATCCTAATTGCAACTTTCAATATAGAAAGTTGGGTGTAACATGAAAAATGTGTAGGAAAAAATATATTTAATTCACTCCCTGAGAATAAAAATGTTATTTTTTAAACATTTGTAGTGTTTTCATTCGAAATTATAAGAAAATATATTATTTTCTTGTAATGTAGAACAGAATTCAAGCATTAAATAGAGCTTCAATGGAGGAAGTAAAAAAAAAAAAAAAAAAAAAATCACCTCTACTAAAACCGATTGTAAATTGCTCGTGTTTTAAATTAATTCTGCATACAATATGCAGTACACAGGGTGTGGCAATGTTAAAATTATAATCTCCAGCTCGACGCAAAGACAACCAGCCAGATTTTTTGATTGAAACTACTTATAAAAGTGCGCGCACATGATACACATAATCATAAATCTATATACTTTATTCATGTAACAAATGTATATTCATGTACAGAATACATAGGCACGTATACAGGTCTACAGTATGCACTTGTTTTTACCAATCAATTAGTTCAAATCAAAGAAAAAACTCCAGTCATAACCTATATTACAAATAAAACTCTGGCTAAAATGGATACCTATCTAATGTGGAAACAGAAGACGACAATAAGCTTCTCTGCCAATAAAACGTAGACCATATCACCATTTTTTAAAAATATTATATTTGTAATCACATTTGAATACCTAAGGAAAGGTTCAGACCCCCAACCCCCCTCACTACATCATACATGTAATCAATGTAACATTATTTAGACAATCTACAGCCGGAATAATTCAAATTCCATCAACGAAAGTCTGTATTATTAATATTTTAAATTAAAGGTAATGAAGCTTATGTTATTCAGTAATTAGAAAATGTTACAAATATCAATTTGTTAGTCATTATTATTTTTCATTTAAGAATTTCAACCTTATTGTTTATGTGTAGACCTATATATGCATAGAGATATCTTTTAGATCAATCAGCTGATAATTTTATTCTCTCCACAGGAAATTTTTCCAATCATTTTTTTAATTACTTTATAAAATTTTAATTAATTTTTATATTTAATTGTTTGTTTTAAATTCAAGGTAATTGTGAAAATGTGCATTTCATATTCATGAATAGCGTGGCATAAAAATATTTTTTTCATATAATATATTAAATTAAAATTATTACAGAAGGTAGTATTTACATATAACTACAAAGTAGTCTTTCTGTACAAATCAAAGTGTTCATACAATGAAAAAACAATACATTAAAATGATAATTGTTTAGACGTGTGCAGTGTCCATTTTTCATTTTATTCTATTGATTCATTATATAATTTTTTAAATGTAATGGCCATAGGGGGTTAGAAACTGCCTTCCCCTACAAAGAAAAGCCACTACCTTAAAGTAATAAATAACAAAATACAATATTTTTTTCCTTACGAGAAATTATATTTATGACTGAACAACGAGAGGAAAAAAAATAAAATATAACTAAATTTTTTATCTACCATCCGTTTTAACAGTTACTCTATTCTTTCGGATTCAAACTACGTTACAAAAATCCAAATTAAATTAGAAAATTATCGAATTTCCCAATAAAATAACCTTTCTGTAATGCGTGTAGATAAAATAGCTGAATTAAACTCAAACGAGAATAATACAATTTGGAATAGTTTAAATGTAGCATACGAAACAACACAAGACAACGCAAACTAGACAGAAAACAAAAATGTCATAAACTTCCGTTTCCGGTATTAGATCGTCCCAAAGATCAATAGATGTGACGACGCGAGTATGATAAATGTTCGATAGCAAAAATCGTTTCCGTTTGTCGAACCATTTGTAGGTTTTAGTGGGTACAACAGCTGATCACAACAAAAAAACAAGCAAACGTCTAAGAACAAGGCATTAGCGAGGTTGAGGCCGAAGTTTTAAACGCGAAAACGTGTACGTCGGACGTTCAGCGCCGCTTTCCTGTAAGCCTAGAAGGTTGACTGACAATGGCGTTTGGAATGTCGAGCATGATTTCACTGACTTTGCAAACACCATTGTCAAACTTGCAGGCTTACAGGAAAGCGGCGCTGAACGTCCGACGTACACGTTTTCGCGTTTAAAACTTCGGCCTCAACCTCGCTATTATCGTGGATCTGTCATAAAGAACAGGCGAAAATTCTGACGTTACATAACGGGCTATTTTTTTTAAATTATTTTTTTAACGTATTTAAATCGTTTCGAGGGTTAAATTACCCAACAGAAGGTTGCTTAATTTAAAGTACAACACTAGTGGAAGAAACACGCTTGGATTTTGTTTGCAACCCATTAAAAAAAATGCGCTACTCAAAAGGTGCAGGAAGAGTTTAAAATCTATGCGTGTTACAAGCTAAATTTACTATCGATATTTAAGAAATTCCGATATCAGGATAACGTATTTGGTATGCGACACGCACAAATTTCGTGATAAAATTGAGAAAAATACGAGATTGCTTAACACTTTAAACTGGTGCGTGGTTATCGAACCCTGTAAAAGTAGGTAAAGTGACGATGAGGCATACATAACAAGCATTCTGCATCGATATTACTTTAACAGCATTCGGCAATAAACTCGTAAGAAGTAAATTTGATGATGTGGAAAGTTTTTTAAAAAATTAGAAACTTTCTACATCATTTACGTAAAAAAAACATTCCGACAACTAGTTGCGTAACTTTACCGGCAAGAGTTAAAATGGTGCGTAGTGCCATCTGTTAAGATATTTTAGTTTAAAAATATTTTTTATATTCTTACTATAAAATGGAATCTCTCCACCCCCTGGGCCTAAAACCACCAAAATTTAGCAACGTCAACGCCCCTAATATACAAACTTTCAGAAACTTTCGACAAAAGGCATAGGAGTTATTAACTTTCAAAGTGGATAAACAAAATCGTGAAGCTTAATAACTCCTGTGCCTTTTCACCCTAAAAACACACACCCATATATACAGAAAAGAACACAAGTTTTTTGCATTTCTCGACATTTCAAATTCCTCTGAGTTCAATCTTGGGGATAATTTTTTTTTTACTAGTACCATACTTTTCCTCTGTTATATATAACACCAGGGAAAGCAAAAAACGTATATATAATTTCCCGAAAATACGAGTAAATTTTAAATACAATTTTTCTATTATAGAATTAAAAAAAGAAGAAGAAAACAAGTTTAAAGTTTACATTACACAAAGATTTATAGCGAAGTAAAAAATACGTTCATGTGAAAAAACGGGTAAAATGTAATCATTCTTCCTGTGGCTTCGTGTTCCTTAATTCTATTATTAAGCTGTCTTTTGGTTTCTCCTACATAAATCTTTAGTTCGCAACAGCAAGGTATCGATATTTTGAAACCGTACCAAAGGATGTTCCGAAATGATAAACTATTTCTGAAATGTTCTACATGAAAACTTGACTTGTAACACGCTCCTCTCCCTTGTTACCTTCTGATAAACATTTTAAATTATTTTAACAATTCAGAAATTGAAATATTTCTTAATAATGATTTATAAACATGTGTTATCTTATTGGTTTAACATTAATTAAACTTTCCATTTAATTAACTTATATAAATGTATATATTCATATACATTATTATTAACAAATAATGATAGATCTATATTATGCATTAACCAATCTTATTATATTGAACAATGTAATTAATATATTATATTATATTGTATAATAATTATTAAATTTATTAAGTTATCTCATTAATGTGTATAGTACATGCATGCTGCTTGTATTCAATATGGGATGAAATTATTTACCTAACACTTGAGTTAATTTTTTTGTTTGTTTTATATAAAGGCCCGCCTTATTCTTTGAAGGTATGACATAAAATTGAAAGAAAATTACTTATAATAACGGTATGAAAAGCTTGTAATCGGTCTTAATCCATTGTAAGATTATTGATCACGTTTTAAATATGGCGGCGCGTAAACGAAACGGCAATAATATGGCTTATGACGTTAGATCGATTTCACATCTGTACCTATAAATCTGTGTTACGAACATTTTACACGGAAATTTCTTACTTAATTATACAATATAAACATATAAAAATTATAAATCATGCTTTAATTAAGTTGGTTTTTGCAGTACTGTACTCAATTTAATTAATTGAAAGTAAACGCGGATCTTAATTGATGTTTTGATTCGAAACATTTTTAATTAAACTCGCGTTTTGCCTCCTCTTTTTTCGTTTCGAATTGTTACTATATTGAAAAATATTATTAATCATAAGTTAATGTTAACATCGGTGATATGATGGTGTAAAATTTTACGATCCACTTGGAAAGCATCTCATTTTCACTCAATCTAACCGCTTCCTCCCCGTAATTATGATGATATATGTTATGTATTCGATCGTTCGTTATGTAGGCAATTTAGAAAGAATTATAGCTTTATATACAACAGCGCAAATCGTGTATGCAGTTTACAATATTCCTTGCAACCGGTAAAGGGGGTTGTAAACGTATAACTCGCAGCTGTGGTGTACTTATGGAGGATGATATGGGTATTAGATCCTCAAGGGCTTTTGCTTTATGGTATATTCCTTATTCTGGCCGTGCCTTTTAGATAATCCTCCCAGATTACCCCCCACAGTAAAATCTTAGTTGTGAGATATCTGATAGTTAAAAAAAACTTGTAACTTTATATGGTGACTGCTTCGGTTGTCATACACAAAGCTTTTACACATTCACATATCGGAACTGATACATTTTATGTTCGAAACTGTAAGTGAATCGAACATTTCAATTTTTATAGTACAAACATATAAGCGTAGCTAATAAACAGTTTATTAGTCACGGATAGTGTGTCCTCTAAATTCTTGTCAATTGTTCGTGATTAACTGTCGGCTTTCAATTGACTACCGAACAATTAATTTTACAATAAATGAGCCGTTTTGTATTGTAGGAATGCCTGCCCTATTTCTTTAAATGTTTTTGGAAAATAAATCGGAACAGAAGTTTGTAAAACGCCTGTAACCTAAATAATAGGCTACTTACAATGTAACTAAACACTACACCATATAGACAATATATTGTATACAGTTATAGCAGAACTCGTGTAAGGTTGTGGGTGCATTAGATTTCTGATTCGAGTGCCACTTCCAGTATAATATTTTATCTATTTTTATCGAAAAATCTGTTGTGTATTCCCCGATGTAGCATTAACTACAATCAACAAAAACATTTTAAAATATATTTGATTAAATTTTCGTATCACTAATGCTTATTACTTGCACGAAACTTATCCACCTCCTCAAGAGGATAAGATGTGTTGGCTTCATTCATTTTTAAAATTTTAAATAGAAGAATTTTTGTTAATATTAAAAGCGACGTGACTAAATAATCTAATTTTAAATTAAAATAAGCTTAATAATCAGAAGTTTATTCTGGATTAAAAGCTTTGGAAAGACTGTAAATGAATGGAAACAGTTCAACATAGTAACACAAATAAAAGTTAATAAATTGCTTTTTAATTATCTAATTAAAATAATTAGAAAAGAACCTAAATTTAAAACCCTTATGCTACTTATTATTAATTAATAAATGTTTAGTGGACAGTGCACAGGGAATTCATCCAGCACTAAAGACTTTAGAGACTAATAAATGTATTCTTAAAATATAAATTTTTCTCTGTTTGTATTGTTTTCTGGTCAGCACATCATTACAGGAAAGCAATTATATTTATGAGAATTCTGTTAACTGAACAAAACATTTTATATACCTAAGTTTTACAAGTTTTAAGTAGAACGTAATCCACGCTTCCTAGATATGGCATTACATGTCTTTTTCCTATAATATTTGTCATTACCTCTGTTCTCTTGAAAACGAGAAACCGAAACGAGTAAACATTTAAAAAAATTACTAAATTTTTATTGTGGAAAATCCCGAAAATGATGAAACAGCTTAAACTTAAAGGGTGGTCTTCAATAGTTAAGAGAATGTATTACAACACAGTAATTACACACAATACAAAAGAAGAAAAAGTGATTCCAGTTTAAGAAAAGGAGTTCAGAATAAAAATTATGCAAATGTTTGATAAACATTCGACTAAAGTGTGCATTTTCTAGAGGAGAACAAATATTCAATAAATAAAGATACCAGAAATTCAAATTTTTCAACAACAGATCATAAAACAGCAAGAAATCTCCAATTGCTGTGGATAAACGATGCAATTTTTCGGTTTATTTCGCTTTCTTTTCTTTTAAATTGCTTTAAGACGACTTTTATATCCAGTAAACAAAATTCTGTCGCTGTACACCTACGATATATAATTTGCAATGTTGCAAGTGATAGATATATTGAGATGCACAATGACTTTCTGACTATGTTGTACAAAAATTTTAACTTTATATAAAGTGGGTATCTTCGGTTATGTGAAATTTATAAAACTTACCTAACCCAGATGAGTTTTGGAACCATTATACTCATAAAAATATAAAGAAAACAGATGCATTTTGAATATGTCTACAGTTTTATAATGGAAAAGCTATTTTATATTTGCATTATTAAAATTAAATATAATCATTAAAAGACTATCTTCTTATGCTAATAGCTTGAATTAATATTTTAAGAAATTTGCAGGCAGTTCCAATGTAATAAGTATTTAATTAAAGAACTCGTCTACTAATTATAATTATATATAATGGTAAAGTTATACAATTTCCCTCTGAAAATAAGCAAACAAATAATCCAATTCTATAATTTATAATGTGTATTATTTATGAAAAACTTCCAATGATTATTGTTTTATCAATTAAATTTATATGAAGAGATGAATTGCCAGAAATTTATTAAGTAAAATTTTTATTATCAGCAATAACAATTTCCTGAGTATCATAAAGTATAATTCAAAGTTATTGACATTCCTTCAGATTTATTAGAATTATTTATTTCTAATTAAATAGCTTCTATGAAAAATAATTAAATATATTGAATAATAAATATATATTTTAAGGAAAAAAATAATGATTTTGAATCAAGTAATAAACACTAAAAATTATCTTAAAATAAAATAAAATTTATCATTTAAATAAAAGGAATAATCTCATTAAAATTTAACTTATTCAGGTTTAAGCTTTTTGTCCTTTAATTGGTTATTTGTAGTAATTTTAATCTAGAAGAATTTCAGACCTCAGGCAAAGTGATATCCTTTTATTAGTTGAAAATTACAAATCGAAGGTATGCGTTTCGGGAATGACATCTATCTCTCCCCCCTTCAGCCTTTTTTTAGTTTTAATGAACAAATATATGGTAACCGGATATGATATAATACAATGTAAATTAAATAATTTTACAAAAGGAAATGCCTAAGGTTTAGAATTCTTCTAGACCGAACGGCGGTGTATAACAAGTCTTACCAAAAAGCACTAGTGACTGAGCTTAAAATTGTTATTAAAAGTTACCTATTGAAACACAAAGTTAAATGGAGACATCTCACTAAAACCAAGTCGTAAGAGTGGACTTTTTGAATCACAAGAATGATTATTTTAAAGTCAACTTAATGAATTCTGTCACAAATATAAATATAATATGGATTTCATATGTCACTGACAATAAATTACAATTTTTCATGCAATCCAGGATTTTTTTTACTTTTAATTTAAAAAAAAAAAGAAAAAGGTGTATTTCTGGGATAGATTTTCAAAGTTCAGTTCCAAGTTTTCTTTAAAATTCAGTGAATATATAAATCATTGAGAAAAAGAAGTAATTATTACTTATATTTGCAATGCAGGAACAGATCCAAAAGATTTGTCTAAGAAACAATATATTTTAGAAAGTGTCCAAAACATAAAATAGTTTAAAATTAATTTTGTGTCGCACATTAAAGTATATTTTAAATAAAATTCAAGCGTGTATTTTTTTAAAAATTAAATGTTTTGCATCTTCTCATTTTAAAATTGATGCTTTCTGAACAGGATATGAAGAATGATTTTGTGCCTTCTCTGAATTCCATATTGTTCTGATTACATTACATAAAAACTTTTATAGAAAATTCTATAATAATGAATAGATTTCTCTATTCATGATAACTATAGATTTATGTCATCAATGACTCACTTCAATTGAGGAAATCATTTAAATTCTTATTTTAATTTCATAATATTTTTAAATCAAACTTTGAAAAGCAAATTTCAAATTATAGCTGAAGAGAGTTGGAAGGTGGAAAGATAATAGGAAGAAAGTAGAGTTTCTACAAAGAAAAAAATGGACTTGAAAATAAAAATTCAAATAATCTGTGATTTATCACTCTCTTTAAGGCCTATATATACTCAACACATCTCTACTATAGTGTGATTTTAAATGAACAACATATTATTTTCTTATAAGAGATAAACAGGAAGAAAAAAAATTAGATAAAATTACAAAAAAATTTCTGCATTTACAATGAGTTTTGTAAAATTTATAGTTAACTGATACTTAAAAAATAAAAATATATAAGACAACTAAAATTAAAACTGTATTATATAAACAAATTATATTTAAAAAAAATACTACTGAAGTATAGTAAAATAATTTATATTTACATTTAATTATATTATATTAAATTAAGCACATATATAGAACAAAGCTGAATTAATCAATGCAGCCTTTAACAGTGGGTGAAGTTTAAAGAATGCTGTTTTTGACCCAGTTAACAGACCGTCTTCAGGAGCAGACGGTCGAAGTGGAATCAATGGGTTGAAAACGTTAGCATTCTTCAAACTTCACCCACCGTCAAAGGCGCATCGATTAATTCGGTCGAGTAACCGCGGCGTCTAGTTTGTCCTTTTATATAAAACAAATGCATATCATCACTTTTTCAACTTGATTTTCATGCTAAAGTTGTATTCTTTGTTTCAAATTTTATCATCTTTCAAATAAAATATAGTTTTTTATGTCTAAAGTATTAAAAATATACATATATAATTTGAATAATTGTGTTTATCCACTTATAAAAAGAATATATCTGATTTTTAGTATCATGTAAACATACATAGTATATTATTATAAAATTATATTGAAAAATTAAAATAAATAATGTTAAAAATTCTTCAATATTTAATATTAGACTTAACATTAACATAAATAAATATATTAAACTTTAAGCAGAAGTCATTAACTTGTTGAGTAATAAATAAATATTAAATTTCATAGTCAGCGTTGTAATATTTTCTAAACTTATTATTGAAATATTCATTTAATTTTTAGTTGCAAAAGATCAAAATGTATTTTTATTTAATTTTATTAAAAATTTGCACGGCCGTATTTTAGAAGCGAATGCAAAATTTATTCGCTACTCAAATGAATAGCAATTACAAATTTACATTATTTTATATAAAGGAATTTCATAATCTTATAAGACGACTATTTACCAAAATATTTTTAAAACATGAATTATAATTATAATTCAGCTCTAGGCAATATTCTGTTTATAGTAGAAGATTCTTCCATTATTAATCAAAGTACAGTAAATCTCTAATGAAATATTTTCAATGTAACAGAAGAAATATAAAATCCTGTATCAATTTAGTAGTAAGAAATGATAATAATTATTTTTTTAAAATTAGTAATGCAATTTAATTATAAGTAAAAAATCAAGTTAATTTATAGCGACAAAAATCCCATTCTGTAAATTAAAACTGCTATATAAATTATAAAATTAATTAAAATAAAATTTATATATATATATATTTGTATTTATAAGTGTATTAGTTGCATGCATTCAACAGTGCTTTGGTATTGGTGAGATTGGATGGTGAGTGATAAAACAATGGTGTTAGTAACTAAAATGTACATTTATTGGCCCCAGTATTTACAATAATGAAACTGCAAAACAAAAAAAAATTGCTGGGGTTTAACTTAAGAGGGGTGGACTTTAGTGGTGTTGAAGGTGGGACCCTTCATAGTATTTTTTCTAAGGTGTCCGTTAAATGGTATAGAACCCTTTACTTAACATACAGTACATATTTTGACATTTATATATATATATATATAATGTATAGATTAGATATTAAAATATTAAAATTAAACATTTGTAAATAATGTACTTTTTCTAATGGTATATTGTTTTGTTTCTTAAATGAATTTAAACAATAAGAAATCCGAAAGAATAAAGGATAATTTGGTACATTAAGTTTGGAGGTTTTAGTCTTGATTTCAGAAAGAATTAAAGATGAATTTCGTGAAAAATTAAAGCAAAAAAGTTAAAAAAAAAAAAAAAAAAACGTATCGAAAAATGTCTTTCCAACATGTCTGGAATTTTCTGCTATCAAATTTTATCGAAATCTCTTCGGGCGGTTCGATATTGTTTGCGCAAACGGATGGAGAATCGACCGACTTTAAATGGTGAATGCTTCAGAATTGATATCAAAATGCATCTAAAAATCACTAAATAAATCAAAGCTTTCAAAATGTGTCGTAATCTCGGAAAAGGTTCGAAGAAGTTAACCTTTTTTACAGAAAGGCAATTTCATTACTTCGTAATCTCCTCCGTTACATCAGTATTCCTCCGTAAAGAAAAGTTTGAATTCTTTACAAAGAAGAGAGAGAGAGAGAGAAAGATTTTTACAATGAAATGTTGAATATCATTTTTCCCCTTCATGTTTTAATTGTGATATTACAATTACAGTAATATATTCTGAAATCATTTCGAATACTCTAAGGAATGAAAGTAATTTGCTATAAAACGTATTGATGAAGTGTCTTCAACTTGATCGTTGAAAGAATTTCTGAAGTTCGCAACTTTCGAAATGCTTTCATTAAAATATATATTTCTTATAAGTAAAATGAATATTTAAAACCAATAAAAACACATGGAATATCTGTTGAAATTCAAAATAAACTGGAGCCTAACAGTGAACGTGTGGATAACACTACGGAACAATACTGGTTGTGAATTCGCGCCTTTCCAAGTGGATTTTTACGAATTTCTTCGTTTGTAACACCTAAGTAGGGGCCAGTATTCCCATGGAAAGTCCTCCCCTCGAACAACAACATAAACTGCAGAAGACTAATGAAAAGGCGTATGGTAAAACAATAAAACCGACAAAACACAGGGAAAAGATGACGATAAATTATTATGTATTTAATTACGTGAAGGTCACTATAAAACTACACAAGTAGCATTTCTATTGCAGAATTTAATATGTTGCTTCATAAATGAAACAGGAAACACAATTTAAACTTCTTATAAAATCTTGAAATACCTAAATTCCATTAAAAAATTCCCATTAGATAAAATAAATAAAAGTTATGATTAAATAATAATTATATATTAATCCTGTAGATATTTAAAATTATATAAAATTAATTACTTTGAAATATTAACTAAGTAATGCATAACGTAATGTAGAAAATAATGGGATTTACTAAGAGAGAGATCTAGAATTACAAATACAGTTATGACTCGCTTTACAACCTTACCTTTTCGCGACTAGTTTAAGCCTTCTATTTTTTGTAATGATTTTTTTTGTTATGCATCTTTATGCAGAACATTATCGATTTATTGGTTTGAGCTTACAGTCAATGGAAAGTTCGCTTAACGACTATTTTCTAAGAACCCAACTAGGTCGTAAAACGGGGGTTATACCGTACCGTACTTAAAATGATATTTTCTATTTATTAAATTTTATAATTCATCGAATAAATAAATGAATAATGTTTTTAACTACGCGCAGAATTGTTTAAAACGAAATAAAGTTAATTAATAATTAGGCCTATAATGCATATTATAGCTAATTTAATATCATGCGATGAAAGGGTTCAAGAACCTTTGTCCTCATTAAAAATGGAAAGTTATAGCAAGTGTATTATTATGCGCCTATTTAATTACCTCATTAACGTGCACTATAAAATACAAGCATATTTAAAATATTAATTTCTATACGCAACGTTTATTGTATTTTAATTTTGCAGCCATATGATTCTATCGAAGAACATATAAATTGATTTTTATTTCTGATTAGAACACCGATGAAATGCGGTCTGAAAGTGTCCAGAGAAACTGCAAAATTCTCTCTGAGTGACGGAAAACTAAGAGAAGCCACAAAAAAAAAAACAACAAAATATTGATGCTGTTTACTACTTAAAATTCTATTTGAGTTATAGTCTATTTAAAACCATAAAATCACTTACTCTTCAATTAGACTTCAGTTACTATGTAATTATATTAGAGATGAAACAGCAATTCAATAAGTCTTGCTTTTAGCTTGCTTGTAGTCAGTTGTTTATAGTCCAACCCATAAAAATAGCTTCTAAAAATTCCTCACAAAGATTTCAATAAAAATACATTTGTCTATTAATTAGATAATTAATTAAACTTTCTGAATGTATGCATACAATATATGTAACACATTAAGATACAGAAAACGTTTAGATCAACTCACAAAACCTTCATAGAAAATCAATAGCAATGCTAATAATGCTTTTATGTATGCTTTAGCATTTATAATTTAATAAATCAGTACATATTTATGAATAATTCATTTACACAATTTTGACTTTATATTTATAGAGATATATAACTGAATAACACGAAATAAATTATTTTTGTTTATATTTGTGAATACAGCGAGGTCAAAGACCGTTCAAATTGTACTATAAGCAGTCAACAAAGATGAGTTTAATCATATTATTTCACACACTTCACAGAAATTTTCACTGTAATCAAGTATTTTAAATACTAATTTCCATTATTTAAGCCCGTCCTTCAGCTCTGTTTATAATTAATTAATCTGATATCATCATGAATTTGAAGATTAAAAAAAAAATGGAAGTAATAAAATAATACTGATTGATTACGATTAACTTTTTAAAAGTTAAACTAACAAAAATATTAAAAAAAAGAGCTCTTTTAATGTACGATTCTTTATAATCTGTCAACGATATATTCATGTAATGCAAGGTATCGCGTATCATCATCAGTAAAATAGGAATTTTCATACCCACTTCTTAGAAGAATTATAATTAGAACGGTGGAAAAATCCTTTGAAGTTCCTAAACTGAAGTCCTAAAGAATCATCTTTGAAGGATTAAATAAATTAATAAATATTCTATAAATATCTTAGAATTTATTACAGATATAAATAATTTCCATTAATGTCAAGATAAATGTAACCGTTGGATCAAAAGGCCGATTCTATTATTAAAATTGATATATAAATATTTAATTTTTAGATTTTTTTAGAATTGTAATATATAAAAAAATTGGCTATTATTTTAATTAATAATTTGATATTAATGAATGTAAAAAGTTGGGGGAAAAAGTGGGATGGACGGATGCGCTGTAAGACATAGCTCAATTTGAAAGGACAGCTATTGTCCCGCTTCAGACTTGACCGCTGGTGACATTTTCATCACATATTATACGTCACAGAACTATTCCATTACGTTTTCCGGGTAGCAGATGGGTAGAAGATTCCAAGAGACGTGTTCTTGTAATCCACTCCTGTTTTTTTATGATCGTTAATTACGTTTGACTTGTTAACATAATCATAAAGCATACAGAACTAAATAATTCAACTATGTTATTCATATTTCATAACGAATTATATTATAAAATGTCGAGGATGGACAACGAAGACTTGGCGAAGATTCTCTTGCACCAATTCGAAATTCTGATGCACCGAAACTGGAGATAAAAGCGAAATGATGCATGGTTTTATTCTGAAAAACAGGATACTACTTCTGTACAGCCAAAGAAAGAGGGTCTGCATCACGTATTCTTTTCACGAAGGAACTTCACGTTCCTTACACCGGCGCAAGGATGGCAATGCTTAATTTACCGAATTTGGATGCAATGTGTATAGGGTAACAAAATATATTTCAAAAAAAATAAACCTTCTTCCATATTATCGAATAAAAACCAAGAAACCCTACATCTAAATTGAAAAAGAAAAAAATCCCATCGGATAAAGAATTTCATAAATATCAAATACAACGCGACGAATTCAGAATTAAAGCTGATTTAATACAAAATCTTCCATTTTAAATTAACGAAATATTTAATTAAATATAAGAATTTATTATAATAAAAAAAACAGCGAAAGAAATGAGGATTTTCCTTAATTTGCGACCGCAACATTTAAGTCACTTCCTTGGGAAGATAATGAGCAACAAAAGCAAAAGGAGGAACTGTAGAATGGAATATAAAACAAATTTAAAAAGTAAGGATGATTAGTCGTGTGATGCAAAGATAATTACGAACCAGAATATTAAAGTATCGAGGATTTAAAATAGGATAACTGATCTAAAGTAGGAGTGTGTCCTTGAATAGATCCTTACTTAAAAAAAACTATTTGAGTCGTTTTCATTAGGTACCCATTCCACGAATTATTACGTAAATTCTAGAAGAGGAAATCGCAGCTTCGATACCAAGCGACACGTGTTGTGCATTATGAATAAGAATATGGCTTCTTGAGCACATCATTTGTGAGACTGCTTCACACTCTGGCAGATGTCCAACGTAAAGTGATGTAAACAGAATCATTTTCACAAGTTATAAATTTCAGGATATGTCTAGAAAATTTCGGGTGTAAATAGCACGGATATTTGAAATTTCTTCCATCAGAAATGAAGTACAGTACAGTACGTCACGTAAGAAATATATCAATTAATCGATTCTCTGAAGTAATTCATGCGAAAAGGACTTCTCTTTGCTTGAAATGATTCTATTCCTAATTAATAAGACATGCTCCACAAAAGGAAAAATTTCTTTTTAATCATCTTAAATATTGGTTCACCACAACATAGAAACCTTTAAAAAACGAGGAAAGCAATTAAAAAAAAAAAAAATGCAAGCGATAACGTCATACCTCGAAATTTCTGTATATTCGAGGTTGCATTCGGGGTCAAAGTTAAAATTCCTGTATTATAAATATATATATTCTAACCTCATTTACATACTAAAAAAATAAAATAAAGTTCTGTCTTCTGTATATATTTTTTTTCCTAATAATTATTTATATACAAGTACGTCACACGTCATTTTCATGTATTGAAGCGATTGTTTAGAATACACAAAAGCAATTAATTGGTTACTTCATTCACTTGTTTCAGCATTATTCTCTACGAGGATAAAATTCACGAAAAGGACAAACTTTCATCATCTCTAGCGAAGTGTGTAGCCTATAAATCAATTCTTTATATATATATATATATATATAATATAAATCCAATAATATCGATAAATTTTACAATATATACTTATTTTTCTTCTTATTGCCAACAATTCCAATCGAAATGAGCGAATGACAAAGGACAAAATAACGCTTGTCATTATCCAAACACGTAAAATACAAAAGTTGCATAACACGAAATTCTCATTTATGTCAGATATATATAAAAGGAGGAAACTCTTTCAAAGGGACAATAAATGCTAACGTCAACCAGAATCGTTTTCGTTACACAAAAGAAAATTTTTGTGGAAATTTGCTTCAATGTAGAAGCGTACAAAATTCAATTGTTTCAACTCAAACGACATAAAAAAAACTAAATTTACTCTATTTAATATTTCACCAATTACATAACACGACTACATTAATTAAAGGCAAAAATAATAATAAAAAAAAGGCCATTTGCAAAAATATTCGTTAATCCAAGCAATAAAATTGTAAATTTAAAGTTCACTAGTTAATGGCAGCTGCGAATTTTTGACTTTTCGGACAACATTTTGCCATGTAAATTTTACTGTTTTGATCGTCTCCGTTCGCCTTATTTCTTGTTAAAATTTAAAACGTTGCTTAATTACTACTTTGTAATAAATTTGGAGGTTGGACCTATCGATATTCACCAAAATATAATTTTAAAAAGCCGTCTTACAAGTTTGCACGTACAGTACCAAAAGTTAGTGATTACAATTAGATATTTTAATTACAATTTAAACGGTGAATTTTTATATAAATTGAAAATATAATCTATTAAAAATAAGACATTTCAAGTTTTATTGCAAATAAAACCTTATGTCCACGGATCGAAATAAGAAAAGACCTTACAACTTCCAACTATTTGTAAAACAAGATGCTTAACCTTATTTTTCAGTCAAGGATATCTAGCGGTAGGACAACGTAAAGGCCGTTCTAGAAACTTTTTTTTTTTTTTTTTAATTTCTAAACTAAATATTCTCCAAAAAATATATTTAAAATACGTGTAAAAAGGACACAAAAATAAAAAATTTAACTTATAAAAATAAAAACAGTAGAGATGAGTATGATAAAGGTAAGTGTATCAAGCAACGTGGCTTTCATATTTACATAAAGCGTGATCCCGAGGGAGAAAAATATTTACAAATGTAACAAAAATACAGAATAATTTTAAAATTTATGCTGTAAATATATTAAAATTTTAAATATATAGAATATAAAATGCATCTATAAAACATCCTACACAGGCACTCTTCAGTATTCTGCTACTCAAGCAGAAACCATGAATACTGTATTTAAACATATTTAAATTTTGCTTACAGTCATACTTTTGAAAGTTAATTATAATTTACAATTATGCTAAACATGATTTAAATTAAAAACAACCCTATTTACGTCAGTAAAATTAGAAATTTGCAATCAATAAGACAAATGAGTTAATTTATATTACAAAAGAATTTGTGAGGTTTCCTAAAAAGGAACTACTGCATAAATTTAAAATAATTTTGTACTGTTTAACTGAGGATTAAATCTCTTAAACCAATTATTAAATTGCCAAATTTGAATACAATTAAATGATTTCAGGATCTACGCCGATTACCATCAGTAATTAAGCAAAGAAGCATCATCACGACTGTATCAGACACGTAACTCGCGTAATTTATGTCTTGCAATTAAAAACCTCGTGTTAAATCTTAATATTTTAAAGTAATTCCTTTAGTTTAGGGGGTGATAAGGTTATAAAACAGTTAAACGTCACAATGTAAGCGAGTTTCTTTAACTGCAAATGAATACAACTCGATGATGCGCACCCAATTCTATAGAAATGAAGGCCTAATCTGTTCATTTCTATAGAACGTATTTATCTATCTAAATAATACAAAATCACGATATCTTATCGTCACGTTATCTCGAACTCATCGCAGCGCGCGGCGGGGTGGCTTTCCCGGTGACGTCACGCGGCTGAAGATTGAGAACACAACATGGTATTTTAGATGGCGCATCTTACCTGAACAGCTGAAACTCGACGAATAGCACGGAAATAGATACAATATATTCGCCGGTGACGTCATCGGTCACACGATATACGTGACGCGGCGATCACGTGAGGTCAAGGTATCTGGTCGCTATGGCAACAATGACAAAACCTCATTCGTGACGTGAGAATACCGGAAGAACGAAATCCGTGCCGAAAGAAAATGATTCTGAGAAAAGATGGTCAATGATGACGTAACCGCACCGGCAAGGTCGTATTTTTATCCCTTTTTTTCTGCTCGCTTTGGGTAAAAAATTCCAAATGTTTCTGGAAATAACGACTGTCAAAATATAGAAAAATGAAATGCCGAAATAGTAAAAGTTGAACTTCTAGTTTAAATTACTACTTGAAAAAAAAACATGCTTTCACCGTGCAACTTCATCCATTGCGAGCGTGAAAGCGAAGCGACGCGAAGCGAAAGATGCGACGCGAAGCGACACGTTAGAAATGAGATGCAATTATCATTGATACTTTTGACTGTTCTAAAAATAAATCATGCAAATAATACGGATTTTCGAAAACAAAATCGCTTTAAGCAGTTAATTAAGACAAATATATTCAATCTTATTGAATTTTTTTAACAATAAAAATAATATAAAATCAAACTTTAGTACATAATAAACTTTAAAATCTTGTAATTAAAGTTTGAACTTCTACCTGTAAACAGATGTAAATTTACATTAAACTCTCATTTATCATTAGAACAAATTGCTTTAAGCTCAAGTGAGCAAGATAAACTTTATTTTTCGAGCACAATATAAATTTAATTACAATTCGAAGAAGTCGAAGAATCAAACACAGAATAACTGGATACAAAAATGAATATTCATTATAGTGTACTTGAAAAAGTTATCAATGTTCATCCCAGTTAGAGATATTTGTTCTAGATTTATATCTTATTAATCAACTAATTAATTTTAATGAGTTTAAAAATTTTTTTTTAATTATTATTGTGTATACTGTAGAGTACTGTACATCTTCAATCTCATCCTTGAGTTTTTTATATAAAATTAATTAAAAATTAATCCTAAAATATATAGCAAAACTTTTGTAACTTGAAAATTATAAAAATAATTACTATTTCTTCTAGCTTCATTCTTAATTATATTAATTATGACTATTAATGATATTTTTAAATATAATTTTCCACATCTTTGACATCTCATCAATCTATTTCTTTAAAATTTAAGAGAAAGCACGATCTTTCATCATGAACATCTTACAGTAGATTTAAATAAAATGCGGATCATTCTTATAAATATAACTGCACAAGAATGTGTTTTTAATTAATGACAAACATGTATCTAGAGCTAATAAATTTAGATTTTGTTACTAATAGACAGATGGAATTCATTAATGTTTAGGAAAGTTCATAATTTGAATAACTAAAATGTATAATTACACTTCAATTTATAACAGAAAATCAACTATATTGTATATCCTACCATATAATACACAACTGAACACAAATTTTAATGTTATTTTTTTAGTTCATAAACTGAATCTACTGCCCCAAGGCAAAAGACAATCTCCAAAAAAAAATTTAAATGAAGTTGCACACTTGTTAGTGTACCTAATTAGTATCTTTTATCTATACCACTCAATATCTAGCCTTTTGTCTTGGGGCAGTAGAAATGTTGTTTAATAATATTAACTAAGGCAGTTCAGCAAAATTTTAAATTTATTAAAATGAAGTATTTTTACTAATTTTGGGCATCAAATATATTAAAATGGTCACTGTCTCATTGAAATTAAAAATTTTAAATGGATATAAGAGTGTTCAAACTTTCACTATTTAATGATACATAATTAAATTAGCTATAGATCAATACAGTTATTATTAAATTACATTATACTATCCAAATTTTTAATATATTCAAAATCAGTAAGCCCTACAGCTATCCTGTTGAGTTAGGTAATACAGCTTACAATTTATGTAACTAATTACATTATTATTTAAATTTCATCTTATAAGACTTCATTCCTTCTATGCATGAAATACTGTATATTGCATAATTTGACGTAACTTATATAACTTCAAAAATCAAATTATTGTACTGCTATGTGTTTTCTTATTCTCTACAGTAGAGGTGCCCAAACTATAATCCCCAGGCCAAATCCTCCCCATGAAAATATTTGACACATCATTGATAAATGACAGAAATACGCCTAATTTTTACATTCCAAGTATACAAAAAGTAGGCCTTTTTCTATCATTTACATTTATATTTTGTACATTTCATATATACTAAACATTTGACCCAACTATATATAACATAATCACAATTTGGTGTGCCAATTGAAAAGTTTTGGCATCATTGCTGTATAGTATGAAGAATTTTCTCCTCAACATATGGGATGAGAGAACAAGACAATAATAAGGCAATGTTTTTATGCTGTTAGAACATCTGAAGACTTCTTATGTAAGAATGATCGATATTTTTCTACCGGATACTTCTGCTTTTGACTTCAAAAAACTTTATGCTGCTTTGTAATTTTAAACAATATATTATATCAGCAAGTAATCTTTAAACTGATGACCAACTCAGCAATACTTAGAATTAAAATAACTTTAATTATACATGCAAATATTGATATCTATTTATATACATAGTATGTATGGATGTATAATTATATAGAAATTTATATTGCAAAATCCCCTAATTATTACTTACTCTATATAAAAGGTTCTTTTAGCAAAAAATGAAAGAAAATCTTTAATGATTACTTTCATTACAAAATTATAATATGATGTGTACAGATGTATATATACATATAATTGATTGTACAGTACAAATAAAATGAAATTTATATGATTATATAAATAACGTTTGTATAAATAGTGGATTACCAATTAATTGTTTTAATACCATAAATATGACTAGAATATTTTAAAAATATAACTTTAGCAAAATATTTTACATAGAAAACATTAATAAGCAAATTTAACAAAAGAAAAAGATTTTTAAAGTTTAATTTGTTATTATACATAGGCCTATATATAAAAAAATTAGTAAAAGAAATATAAATCAAAGCATCTTGTCGACCCTACCTAATTCAGTATGTGATATATATGCTCATCATGAATAAATATAATTTTTTCTTAAACCTGCATAATATGTGCATACATCATCCTAGAAAATGCATTATATATTATAATTATCCTGGCTTATTATAAACATATTAACAAAATAACTAATAAAATTTATATTTGTCTGAAACTGTTTCACTTAAATCTTAATTATGATAATAGTTATAGATTGATTAAAAGATAAAAGATCCATTACTCTTTTACATTTTACTTATTGGATCCTAAATATCAACAATTGTTATAAAAAAGTAAGAGAGTGAAAATAACGTGTACATTGATAGAATTACTGAAAGATATTAAATATAGTTTCAATTAGACTAATGGTAGCGAAGCATTAAAAGATATTTATTGATAACTTTTTAATAAATAAATATGATAAATGTTCTCAATAAGTTTATAAGTTTGTTGGGTCCTAATTCAACTAAATTATTAAATATAAAATTCAATATTTAAAGTTAAAAAAAAACTCAAAATTATTATTTTCTTCTAAATAAAAATATATTTATTAGTGTTTATTAAGAAATTACTACTACGAATAATGTCAAATGAACTACAGAAAGCTGCATGTATTATTGACATGCAAATTACATATGAGTTACAGTAAACAATGATTAAATTAAACATAGAATAATTAAGTTTGGCAAACTAAAACTTCCAATCCATACTTTCCTACTGAAATTAAATATTGATATATTTCTGATCATCACTTTTCTTAAAGATCTTTCAAAAAGAAGCTTAAATATACTTGCAATTTCATAATTACACAGAAAAATGATATTAAATTTATATTTCTTACAATATATTTGAAATAAAAATGTAATAAAAAAATTGCTTTATTATATTTGCCGATATGCTTATAGTAACCACGATATTGTCAAACTTTAGATTCAGATGCAAGTTGTTTCTATGGAAGGATTCTATTTGAATGGAACTTTTTATCCTTTTTTCCAGTTCATTCCCTTTCAAAATTCTTTTGTAATGAAAAATGTACAAATCTGATTATATATAAAATCAATTTTATATTTTATTTTATAATAAAACATAAAATTTTATTGTTGTATATCAGTTTTTTATGGTGTTCTATATACAACACTAAAAAAATTTATATATGCAACAATATGGGTTGTGTATAAAAATATAAAACTGTATAACTTTCTAGTTTATATCAAATATCATGATGTAACTCTATTACATCTTTACATTTAAATATTGTATCATTCAATTTTTAGTAAAGAATAAATTAAAGGCATTAAATCTTGTTAAGCTCAATTTAATCACTTCATCCACTAAATGCATTCTTACGTGCATTTCAATACTCTCATCATTCAGATGAAAGGATAGATTTAATTTGAATTGATGAATACAGTCGTCGTTAAAACAAGAAACAAACATTTTGCAAGTTTCCGAAAGATAACTTAAGTAATAAGAATATAAATAGTAAAAATTTACGTTTTGTTTTTTAAAATTTGAAACCCTACTTTATTACTGGTATAAAATGTCTAAGTAGTGTATTTTTTGTTGGCTATCTCTGTATATTGTTATACAGGTCAAAATTAATTTCTAGGGATGTAATCCCAATTTATAAATGAGTTTATGACTACTGTGATAGCTTGTTTTAACGACAAAGCAAACAGTTCATAAAATGGGAGTTTAGCATGTATAATTAAGTATCAGCATACATAGTTTCAGCAGCAGGATGGCCAAGATGGTTAAGTGTCATCCTACCTTTCTGGGGAACCCAAGATCAAATCAAGACCAGCAGCTCCCGAGAAATTTTGCTTTGGTGGTATGTCATGAATACATCAGGCTCCATCATTCAGCCATCCCATTGTGGACCTGACCAAACCCATAATGGGTGTGGAAAAAAGCCTTCTAGTGCCCACAGGGTGGAAAGAGTGAACAATGAAAACAAAAAAAGTATAGTTTCTACTATAAGGATATTAAAAAGATCAAAATCAAAAATAATGTAAGTGGCCGAATGGATAATATCTCTGATATGTTGGTCGTGGGTTCACATCTGACCAACGTGCTGGCCACGTGGAGTTTTCTGGGTTTTTTTCACGTGTCTGACAACAAAACGAGCCTGTTTCCGATAAAAGGTCCTCCCGGGCGGCACCTCCCCATTGTAAATCCCCCGTGTTGTGTCACCTGATCTCATCAATCCAATTTAAGTTAATAAAAGGAAAACTTTTTATTTAAAAGCAATTTGTGTACTTATCACTAACATATTGTGATAATTTGTGGTTCACCAATGGCAACGTGATCCTCCATATTGAACAATCGCATTTATTGCTGATCGCCATCTTTAATCTTTTTTATCTGATCCAAACGATCCTATCTTCCATTTTATCAAACAAATAAACCGCGATCAAACTAATCCTCCGGATTAATTTGATCGCAATCCAGTTGATCCTACGTAGCGTTCGTATTTTGATATAGAGATTAATCAGATCGCTATAGTTAGTTTGCATACACGATTTGATGATCAGAGTAATCTTGGATCAGTTTGATTGCAAAAGTACATGCATCCTAACACTTCTCTGCAATTTTGGAGATCAAAAACGTAAACAGCTGTATTAAAACGCAGTAGTTTCGATTCTTTCATCCCATCTTTAGTGACCCCTTCCAGTTGCCAAGTGTAGAAAACCTCTGAACACTGATGGATCGTGGGTTCGCGCCAGAACAACGGAATCTCCACGTGTCTAACACCTAAATAAGAACCTGTTTCCCCATTTAAAAAAATTCTCTAGGGCGACATTCCCCCTTGGCAGATCGCACGTGTTGCATTACCTTATCCCATTAATCCAATCCATGAAGCTAAACACGGATTCTAATACTAGCCGCGCTTCTGACAACAATTTAGAACCCTGAAGACAGGTTGAGCAATCAAAAATACTAAGTATTAAAAGTGATGTTTCGTTTTTGATCCCCAAGAAAACTGCCAATACTTCGTAGGAAATTCACAAATCCTTCGTAAGAGTTCACATAAACATATATTGTTCTTATATACATATACTTATATTTTAACTCTCCACCCTATAAGCACCAAGAAGGCCTTTTTAGCATGTTTATGAGTTCGGCCAGGCCCACAGTGGGGCAACAGTTCGGATCTGATCCCGGATTATCCAGAGCGGTAGGCTGTCACCATTACCACTCGGCCATCCGTATGTAGTATAAGATATTTACTTATTTTGCAACACTTGTATTGCAAAAAGCAAACATTACGCGCAGTTTGATTTCATACAAAGTTCACGTAACACATTATTCACCATCATCAATCAGTAAAGTGACTGCACATTAACAAGAGCTCGCAAAATAATTGATCGCTTATAGATTATGCAATAACAAGTGATGCGTGAAATGAATGATTATGTACACATTGCTATATAATTAAATCTTAAAAACAAGTTAATAAACCTTTCGAGAAGAGTTAACTTTAATAAACAATTAATCCTTTCAGTCGATAATCTATTAGGCTATATAATGTAAAATTCATTTCTTAACGCATTTAGAAAATCTGTATTAATTATTTAAATATGTAATAACGAAGAGAATACAATCTGTATTTTACGATCACTTATTTGCATAAATTTAAAATTATGTAAATAATTCAGATTTTAACAAATATTTATAGCATATACACTGGAAAATAAATTTCCGTATAAATTAAATTTCCTCAGAAATACTTTTTCCTAATCAAAGTTATGTGTTTACGACTCAAAATACACAGGTTCAAATTAGGGGGAGAGATTGGGGAAGCTCTGGGTTCGGATTCGATAGTTTATCGCGGGTAATTTGGAGAAGTGTTCTTCCTCCATTCTCGTCCATGTCTGTCGATCCTGCTGTGGATGTGGCCAGAGCTGAAGAGAGAGGGGGAAGCCGGACTTTAGCTACGTTTTAGGTTTATTTGGGCGGGCGATCGGGAGGACCTTCTATGGGAAACTGCCCCTTAGGTGTTACGTACGCGAAGAAAACCAGGCGAGAACCTACTACCAGCTATCAGTGTTCAGTGGTTTTATCCACTTGGCAACTGGTGGGCACTCCGAACTTTTACGGAGGCCCTAGCAGAATCTATTAATAAAATTTAAATTATGAACCTTATAAAATCATTTGTGTGCAAAAAAAACGGAGTACATCGAGGGTGTTACGTCAGAATATGCCCTAGGGCCAACGATCGCTCTCCTCTAATATGCCACAGTATAGATGCCGAGCATCAAACAAGTAAGAAATGTTTCAAATGTTTCGAAACACTTTCCATGTTTTTTTATTAAATAAAATTGATATTCCTTTATTGTAATGAAATAAATATAAATTGGAGAAATAAAAGTAAATGAAGTTACGTCGAACATCGATCTCTTCAACCGATATTCGTCGCGACAAACAAAATTCCAACAAATCTTCCTTAAAATCTAATAAAGCCCGGTAAAAAAGATTCTTCTCGACAATTTGGCAAAGGTCCCGTTTAAATTCATGCCAACATTTTTCATTTACATTCTTTCTTCTCCATTATTTCCAACTTCATTACGTTTGATAACAGTTTAGTTCATTGCATTTTCTTATCATCAACAGCTTCAATTGAATATATGATAATTGAACAATTATCAAATTTAACGCTTTAGAAACAATAACGAGGCGCATTTTGTGTAATTTGAATTCGTTTTTAAGATAATTCCTTTATAATTATAATATTAATTTATTCTAATATAACTCTATGGGCAATAAATATTAATTTAAATCCTTGACTTAGTAAGGATGATGCGATTTCTGCGTGTTATTCAGAATCAGTAGGATTTATCATGTGTTAGCCTACCCTGCATCTCACCCCAAAAATTTGAAAAATAATCGATCTTTAACTTTATATCATTTATTTATTGCTCCATTTTTCACCACAGGTTGTCTCCATCTTTTTTGCCTAGTGGAACCACCGAATACTTGTGGATCGTGGGTTCGAGCCTCGTCACGTGGAGTTTTCAGAGTTTTCTTCAGGCTGATGACACCAAAATAGGGAACAAAAGACCCCCGGCAGGCATTTCCCACTCGTCTACGAATGAAACCAAACTTAAACACTGACGGAAACGTAAAAAATGGCCGTTATTCTGAGGTTATTTTGTGTGCATTTTTCTTCACGGAAAAACAATGGCTGCTATTTCATGGTCGCCATTATTGAAGGTTGGCCTGTATTTGATACTGAATTATTGCACGTAATTCTAAATAAATGCTTTTATCTGAATCAGAATTACCCGATTTAAATTTTTAAAAAAAATCCGTTTTCCTTTCTAAGAAGTGCGAAATTTACGTAATTTACGTGTTCAGTTCTATACACCAGGCTCACTCCATGCTTCATTGGCGCAGTTCTTTTATTTTTTCTATACGAAAATAAATGCCTGTCACGTATAAAAAGAATAGATGATTAATAATATCGTTATATTATTATTACTATTATTATACACAATACAATTTTCCTTAATTAATGATGTAAAGTTTCGTTACACGTACTATTTTTAGTACTTAACTTGTGTTACTAACAATAAGTTTTATAATGGTTAGGTTTGGCTTTTCAGTCACGCTCTTTCAATTCTTGTTAGATACCACCTGATAGCCAGTTTGTGATTAATCACTAATAAATCAGATTCTAGACAAGATTTCTCTACAGCAATCCAGAAAATTCCGAAAAAAAAAAATAAATTGTAGATACGAATCTGTACTTTTTGAACAGTATAATATCTAATTATACCTGTAATGAATTGTCATTTTCTTAACTATAACTGTTATCAATTTAATACCCATTCATTAAAGGGATATTTTTGTAGAATTTTATAAAATATTCTATAATAATCTTGTAAAAGTAGCAATTAAAATAGAAGTTTAGAAAAAATGGTGAAAGTTACTGGGGCAATATAGTATAAAACCTGCCCAAACGGCAGGATGGAGCGATTTTCTATGTTAAAAAGAACCCATTTAAAAACTGAAACCTTCTAAATCGGAAAAAAACAAAATATTCTGTGCCCTGCGATTCCGGTTTACGCAGGTTTTACTTTATTTAGTTAGCATTGACATTCAGACACTCGAACATACTCATAGTTTTTAATAAAATTTATATATATACAATGCCAAAGATTAAAATGGCTACTGTAATTTTTTGAATATACTTAATCTACTGTATAAATGTACAGGATATCCGATATATTCTCCTTATAATGTTTTGTAGCTGTATTATATACTATTACAGAGGCTGGTGAAAGACACACTAAACGTTGTGTTTTGAAACCGTGAGTTATTGATTTTACGCCTGTCAATCAAATTTCACGGAAGTGACGAAGGAAATTTTCGGTGTGTTTATTCTGTAACCAGAGCGATTAATGGAAAATTTATATTCTACACCATCGTATTATCTTTCCTTGTGGAAAATAAGACGATAATGTAAAATAGAAATTTCCCTACACTCTTTTCTCTTCATGAAAGTCCCTCATAATAGAAATTACAAGTAAGTCACAAATAAAAAAATAAAATTCTATTTTTACAGGCGATCAGCCCCAAAAAATCAATTACCAAAGCTGAAGTTTAAGACATGTTTTGGACTTTTCTCTGTCCAAGTCTAAGCTTTTGACGTGGCAAACAATAGTCAATCACTATCATAGAGGATATTTAAGTTAGACCTCTAAAATAGGTCCATAATGTTTTTCGTGTAATCAAATTGTCGAGGGTAACGAAACTAATGCCTACCGTGGCAAATAAACCATGTTAATTAAAGGAATTATGACATGAAAATGGTGTAAGCAAATTTCTTAAACAATGAATTAAATCAACTTAAACCTTTGAAGCTAATGAACTTTACAGTAACTTCATTAACAGCGATCATCTAACTGAATTGATGGTATACATTCTATTACAAAGTTCGGTTAAATTGTTTACGTGGGCGACCAGCCTCCCGAGAGGACTTTAGGTGTTACAAACGTGAAGAAAACCCAGAAAACTCCACGTGACCAGCACCAACCGCCATTGTTCAGCGGTTCTATCCATTCGATCACTGGTGGACTTTAACAAAAAATATGGCGATTTACAAATATGTATCGTTGTTGCATTAATGTAACAAGAAGAAAAATTTAACTGTCTTTAAAAATTTTAATGAGAATTTACATAATAATTTATAACATAACTTGATATAGATACATTGCAAAATACTCATCACACCTATAAGACACTTTCACAGAAAAATCTGTAGAAAGTAAAACAGGTCTTTTGTTCACTCGAAAGCCACAACAATTGCATACATATATAATTTTTATGCTATTTTTATACAGAAAAATCGTGTAACAAGTCCTTAAAACAAATAAGACCGCATTTATTTAACACTTGGAAATACCTGACCGGATAATCGAGGTTAAATTAGTCACTGGTTACTTAATCATAATAGGCAAGTACACAGGTATTAAACACTGTGAATGCTTTTAATTTGTGATATCTTACATAAAATTATTCTAAATGATGTCGATTTATTATTTTTTTTTCAAAGACAGGATTGAATATAAGAAACGAAATTAATGTTTATATTTTTAAACTAAACAAAACAACATTTAAAAAGCTGGCATTCTTTGTTTTCATCCCTAATAATAGCTGCAATTACCTTTAAGTCTTCAGATTGGTTCGAGAGATACTAAGGGAGATGGAACAATATCTCCCAAAGCGGAACCTTAATTAAGTGGAAACCTGCCAAAACGGAAAATATTCTTCGGAGTGCAGTGATTTTCCGTGTTTAAAAAAAAAAACCTGTTCAAAACGGAGAAAATATTCGGTGCCGTACGAGTCCGGTTTACACAGGTTTCACTGTATATTCTATGTAGTAGTACACGACATAACATTTCGTTCAGTGACTTCCCTGATTGATTTTCATTCACACAAATGAGGAGGATAGAGAATTGATTTAAATGAGAAGATTAAAGGGAGGAGGAGGAAGAGGAGGAGGGAATTCTAAAGTAAAATTCTGCAGCAGAAAATTTTATTTATTTTAAAACGTGACGGCCGTGTCACGTCATCATATTTCCTTTTCTGCTGAGGGGCATTTTAATCGCTCCCAAAATTTGTTTTATCGATCAAACGAGCTATTTTGAAATTGGAATTCCGACTGAAACACTGTTTACTTTACGTGAAAGAATAAAAATTAGGAAAAATAGACGAGAGAGAACAAGAGCCTAATTATATCATGATGCCATTCGTCTTAGTTTAATTCCAATTAAAGGAACAATTGTCTTCCTTTGCTCTTATTCTATTCACATGACTATTTTAATCGGGAATAACGACTATTCGATCGATGTATATACGTTATCATTATACTTGTATGAACGAAATGTATGTAGAGGCGAATTTAGCTGCCAGCTGAAGTTTATCGCTCTCGTAGAAAGCGGGAGAAGAAGTACAAACTGTTAATTTACATCCCGAGGATATCTGATACACTTTGATTTTATCGCTCTTGTGTGCCACTCTTGTTTAGTAAGTACAAGTTTTCTCTCGTTTCTTTTGTCTAAACGTTGCCAGCCAATTATTTTACTTCCAACTCTACGTTGTTAAGAGTTTAAAAAATTGCTAACAAGTGAGAAATATTCGCTAAACACTACTTAGACTCGAAATAACAGATGTCAAAATAGATATGGCTGATCGTATATGCCTTAATTTAGTAAAAGGAAATGAGAGAAATCGTTCTTTTTCCTGACGAATTCGTTAGTAAAAATTCCGAAAATTCGAGCTGACATCCTAGAAAACTCGGGCTGATATCATAGAAAACTAGGATTGATATCATGGAAAACCAAGACTGATATCATGGAAAACTAGGATTGATATCATACAAAACCAAAGCTGATATCATACAAAACTCTGGTTGATATCATAGAAAACTAAGGCTGATATCATAGAAAACTCGAGCTGGCATCATATAAAATTCGCGCTTACATCGTAGAAAACTCGAGCTGGTTGTACGCTTGTTTCTTG
The DNA here is from genome assembly GCF_030686945.1 of Centruroides vittatus. Lineage (NCBI taxonomy): Eukaryota > Metazoa > Arthropoda > Arachnida > Scorpiones > Buthidae > Centruroides > Centruroides vittatus. The sequence continues at coordinate 1,002,090 of NW_027122693.1, forward strand.
TTTACAACAAGCATACAATGATGTCATCTCGAGTTTTCGTGGCATGTACTGTACAGCAGTAACATTGACCCTGCAATACATAAAGTACAGTACACTGGCTGGTGCACCACAAAGAAAACTTTACGTCCTTCATTTATGTTATTTTTCACATTCAAGGTATCAAAAACAAAAAAAAAACTTTCATATAACCTAGAGACCTGTATAATTTAATTTTAAATACATTAAAACAATTAAAGATTAAAAAAAAAAAAGAAACATTACTATGACACACCCCAACCTTCTCACTTCAAGTCTGGTGTTATTGATAAAAGTAAGGACTGGTGACTTCCGCAGGAATTTCAAAAATGACGTAATGTAACTGAATAAAATTCTTCGAATAATTAATAATTACTTTAAAACTTGAAAAGTTAATTTGCAACTTGTACTGTACAAATTTGATTTTTATTAAATTCACGTGGCTTAATTCTCTGCCTACTTTTAATTGAATCACTTGATTCATTTGTTATCTATCACACTAAACTTTTATATAATTACTACACGGCAATTAAATTTATATATTCTGTATAATAATAATAAATTTTAATTAATTTAAGCTACATTTATATTTTTCTTCAGTTAAATTACACGGTAAAACCTGTCTAATACGGAAACCTGATTAAATGGATAAAATTCTTCGAAATGGAGCGATTTTCTATGTTAGGAAAGAAACCTCTTCAAAAAGGAAAATATATTCGGTAGCGTACGATTCCGGTTTACACAGGTTTTCCTGTAAAAATTTAAATCAGGGTTTTCCACTCTTTTCTCGATGAACCCTTTCCAAAACTAGTTTTACTGTATTATTTTAATTATATTTTTAATACAGTAAAACCTGTGTAAACCGGAAGAGCACGGTACCGAAGATTTTTCCAGTTTGGTAGGTTTCCGTTTTGAACAGGTTTTTTTAAAATATAGAAACATATAACATCGCTTCGTCAGGAAAAACTTTTTTCCGTTTTATTCAGGTTCCGTTTTGGACAGGTTTTACTGTATAACAACATAAATCCCCCACATAAATCGACTGACCTCTGGAAGGGGGTCACTAAAGGTCAGCCTTGGTTTAAACTAAACAATTACCAAAATTAAATAAAGGATGTTTACATACAAATAGTATAACTCACCCTAGGAACAGGTCGTTTAACTTTATTTTAATGGCATTTTTCTGTAAATAATAGAAAAAGTATTTGAGAAAATCATATATATTAGTAATAAATTTTAATTTAAGTTTGTTAATATATACATTTTTATATGTTAACTCGAAAATCTGAGTGTAAAATAAGCTTAAATTAACAGAACAGAAAAATCCAAGTTGAGTAACTTTTCCGGCAAAAGAGGGTTAAAGTTGTGTGTGGCTCCATCTATTATAAGATTCTGTTAAAACACTTGTTATAACAAATAAAATCTTAATTAAGTCCGACCCCACTCGAGACATTCCTTGACCTTTAACCACCAAAATTTAATTCTCCCTAATACACAAACCTACATAAAAACCCTCCTTTTGTTCTTAACGTTTCAAATCCCAGTCCAGAAATGTAAATGTAAAAATCTGGCTTACACAGGTTTTCTATTATACATTAAACCCGTGTAAGCCGGAATGGCACGAATATTATTCCGCACTGGCAGGCTTCCGTCTCGAACAGGTTTTCTTTTTAACGCTGTACAGAAGAATTTTTTCTGGCTTAGACAGGTTTTACTGTACATAACAGAGGGGAGAAAGTAAAAATGATTAGCCATTAGTAACAATTGAAAGCGAGGGATTAAGATAATAAAGTAGACATAATACCTTTTCTGTTTATCGATTGGGTAACAAGAGAAAGCGCATCGTTAAATATAATTTTATTTGCATTTCGCGGAGAAACAAAATACCCAGAAAGTAAAATAAAAATCTAAAAAAAATAAACAAAAAGAAAGTGGAATAATGATCACAAACCGGGAATTGAAAGAAATGGAAGAGAAAGTCGTAAACGTGGAATGGCAGACTCAGATGATTGATGATGATGATGATGATTGTGATGGACGATCCGCCCTACGCTTGCACGAAGTTTAGCTTCCGGTTTGAGCAATTGTTTCTCGAATTTTCAACTAATTTCCCCCCTCCAATTTTATACGAAATATTCTTCTTATTTAAAAACAAAAATTCTGATCGCTTGAGAAGATTATCTTTGAGGAAATTTACGAAGAAACTTGTCAAATTTTGTACGTTAAGAGTGAAATAAAGAAGGGAGATGATGACGGTGGGTAATTATAAGTGCTTTTAATTATCATTAAGGTTTTAAAATCGGATATAATTGGCAATTTATCTCGAGAGTTTTTTTGTGGGTTTGTTGTAGATTCGACGCTTCGATGGCGTAGAAAAGTGTAAATGATGGCAACGTTGTTGCTGGACTTTCCCGGCATTCTTTGTTTTCATCACTAATAATTGCTTCCATTACCTTTGTAAGTCTTCGGATTGTTTCGCAATATATGACTCCACTCCTTTTAATATCTTTGTAAGTCTTCGGATTGGTTAGGGAGATATTAAGGGAGTGGAGCCATATCTCCCGAACCAATTCTGCGATTTTCCTGAAAATTTCTAGAGAGGTTCCCTCCTCATAAACAAAACAACCTGCAAAATTTCATAAATTTTCGACAAAAGGCACGCGAGTTATTAAGCTTTGAAGTGAGGGAATAAAATCGTGACCCTCATACAGACTACATCCATACAATTCATATTTAAAAAAAAGTTGGGGGATTTTTCTGTATATGCATATACAGAAAAATCCCCCAACTTCTTTTTTATATTTCTGGACGTTAAGGACCCCCGAGTTAAAAAATATAAAAAATTTTTCGACCCATCGCCATGCTTTCCCTGTGTTATATCACAGGCGGAAAAGTAAAATGAAAATGCTTATAATAAAAAGAAAAATTTTCCCCCCAAAATATTTTTTCAGTGGCAATTAAATATTAAAGAATATTCTATTGTCAAGCTTTCCTCGTAAAATTTAAATATTTAGATACTTGAAATTTTAAATTAAGAAAGATTTCTAGAGAAAGAAATGGCGGTTAATAAAAACTAGAAGAGAAAAACTGAAGCAAGACACAATCAGAGAAATCCACAAATAAAAAGTTATATATATATATATAACTTTTTATTTTTCTTATTTAAATTAAGGAAATTAAATATTTTAATTTTCATAAAAGATTAAACGTTTCCTTTTACAAATCGTGAGTGTAAATCAGCCATTTTAATAAAACATTTCTGTGTTAATTAGGGTGAGTTTTGATGTGTTCGTGACACTTCCAGTTGTATTTTAACTCGGAACAGAAGAAAAAGTAACCCCCATTATATCACAATGCTGAAGATAAGTGTAGCCAGAAGAATTATATTCAGGTTTTATGCCATTCTGTTTGAAAATTTCGCTTGCGTAAGTAATTAAAACACCAAATTGATCTGTTCTAATCACACTAGAAGCTAATACAATGCCGCTTCAACGTTAAATGATGTGCAAAAAAAACCGGGCTTTTTTAAAGCGTTATTCAGCACAGGACAGTACAGAAGATTCAGTTTATCGTTTAATAAATGAAAATTTAGTAACATTACGAAAGGACAAAGTTCGTGACCTTTCAGTATCGCGACCTACACGTTGGAAAACACCATTATTAACAACGCGATTGGATACTAAGTATTAATATCAATACCTCGATTTAATACCACGTTTATTGGCTTCAGAATATGGTACTAAATCGAGTGCGGTGCTAAACCGAAGTATACATTGAACAATAAGAACCGTTCGTAGTAACGAATTCTCCACTTGGCTTAGTATCATTTGCAATGCAAAATCGTGCATTCAGTAATTTACAGATACCGAAGGGTCTTCTGTTCAATATTTATGGGCGCGATCCATTTAGGAGTTGGCGGTTTATGCGGGTGGAGACGGGTACTGCGCAGTATATATAAAAATATATAAGGGTTGGTGTATACGAGGTAGTATATGTATATACAGGGTGAGGATATACGAGGGGTGGTAGGGGTGAGGTAAACGTGGTGACGGTTTATGGGAATTGATTGCACAGTATCGTATTTCAGTTACGAACTACTGTTTTATTGGATGTTTGCGTACGAAATAAAATAAATTTTATAATTGAGAATGGTTCAATAAAGCAATAAAAGTGATAAGATCGAATAATTTTATCTGATTTTAATACAAGATAACTTACGAGATGCATCGCAATCTGGAGATTTACTATATCGATAAGGCATCTTTATAAAATTTTCGAAAGATCGATAGAAACCCTTGAAACTGACGTAACTTAATACCTTTCTCCTTACTTCGATAGCATCTATTTTTGATGTATAAATTGTGAAAAATAATTCAATAAATCACACCTCACGTTCCACAGTTAAGGGGTGCGCCATTAATTATACAGGCGATTAAAAAATGTAATTTAATAGTGTAAAATAATACAATAAAAATATTTTATTTTCTTATATCGATTAGTTTATATTTTATTATATAGTTTCTATAATAGATAAATTACAAGTTCAAAGATTGCACGGATCTTAGAATCTAGGTATCACGTCACACCATTTTAGGTAATAGAAAATGGAGTGTTGTAACTTTATCTCGCGATTTCCAAGTCAATTCTAACGATATCAATAAACTATCGATCATATTTTGTACTTAGATTCGAAAATATATAATTACGATATAATTTACTGCAGAAAATTTACTGTTGAAAGCGGATTCTTGGCACTTCTTCTACCATGGATCTCTTTGATAGTCTGGTGAAGTCTATGGATCTCTTCTCGGAATAATCTCCGAAGTGATAAAAGTATACGTGATTTGTATTGGTGGAAAAGTCACAAACACTACTAACGCTACTGTGGCTTGTTGCCTGCATTCGTAATTAAAGAAAATGCTAAAATTTTATTAGAGAATTGGATTGATGGAATGGGGCAACGCAACAAGTGGGCGATCTGCCTGCTGGGAGGACTTTCTACGAAAAACTGACACCTATTTAGGCGTTAGACACGTGAAGAAAACATGGGAACATCCACACAGCCGGCCTGCGAATCCACGACCACTGTACACAGGTTTAATCCACTCGGTAACTGACGGCCATTTTGACTAGAGTTTAGTTAAAGTAAAGCATATTTACAATTTTTCTCTCGTCCAAGTTCAGTTATTCTCTAAAATTTATCCATAAAACCCTTGGGTAGGTAACCAGGCGTCCTATTTTTCCCGGACACAAATTACATTTTAATCTTGCTCCGGGTAGAATTTTTAAGAAAGCAATAAAACCCAACATTTTAAGTGTTTATAAGTGTTTTTTTTTCTGGAGGTGGGCATGCAAATAAATTAAAGTTTACAGTAAGTGTCCTACATTTTGAAATAAAGTGTCCTCTTTATTCATGACCATGTTTTCCCCTCTACCATAAGGGTCCGCGGACTCCAAGTTAAAGCTCCCTTTTAAATACAACAACAAAACTCGCCAGAAGAGTAGATTATCTCAGTAAAAAACATGGAATTTTGTCGGAAAGATCTGAAGAAAACGAATAAAATACCTTCCAGAATGAATAAATCCCAGTTTATTCTGTTATTTTACTAAATTTATTGACGAAATTGTCACGAATCTAACAGAAGGGTAGAGGAATGTATACTTTACCCGTAAAATTAAATTAATCTCAATTGAGTACCATTTAATACGAAGGGATGAAAAGTGAAATTAATAAAAAAGAATTGCCAAATTTCACTTGTAAAAAAGTAATAAGATTTTTCTTTCATGTTATCTACTTAAGAAGTGCCGATCAGTTAAAATAATAGGATAATGTATCATTAAATTTCATTTAATCGTGTCGTTTAAAGTCATGAGAAATTCTCCTCTAGGCAAGGTTATACTTGAGAATATTCTCTTTACATTTAATATATATACATACATACATACATATACACTACTAAAACTCAGTATTAAATTTAAAAAAACAGACTTCATTCAACCCTATTTTATATAGAATCAACAATATACGATTGAACCTGCAATAACGGACAATAATTTTATCTTCCTGTCAGTGACCGTCGTTCAGAGGTTTGACTGTATATTGAGCTGCAAATCTTAGGTATTGTATAAACCTGTGTAAACGACGGGTTTCCGTTTTGAACAGGTTTTTTTGACTGTACTGTAAGTATAAACAAATATATTGAGATTTGCAACACCAAAATTATCATCATTAGGATACAAATGTAGGGTCAGTTAACTGTTGTAAATACTGAATTGCCGCCTTTCTCACATACTTTACAAAACCGACAGTGTAAACAGGTAAACAAAGCACTTTTAACAGACTTTTGAGCTATTGTTGACGTACGATAACGTATTTAAGTATCAACATCACGTTTTCTAAATGTATTTTAGTAAATTTAAATTATATTTTTAATAAATTCAGCTTAAAACGCGATTGTAGTCGTGCGCCTTGATTGCCTCTCTCCTCTCTTCCAATAATCCCTTTTTAATTTGAACATGTTAATAGGATCATCCAAAAAAAAAGGGATATGAAATGATAAAAACACAATTAGTTTCGGCTATAATTAAACGTCAGGAAACGGAACTTTCTAATAAATATGCAAAGATGTCTCTTGATGCTCCTAGAACAGAAGGATGCTCTTTATAAAAAGATTCTGCTAGAGCATAAGAATGTTCTTTATAAACAGATGCTCCTTAACATGTCTTTTGGTACTCCTAGAGCATAAAGATGCTGTTCTAGAGACATGTTAAGGGTGAATATTTTTATAAAGACTGACCAAGAGAAGTGTTAAGGAACTCTAATAATAAAATTACATTAAAACGTCAAGATTTTTCGCAGCGATCAATACAAACATGCAATCAATATTTAAAAAAAAAAAACCCAGGCTGGATCCGATTCAGGATTCCTCACTCGGTGAAGAAAGAAGACAATTGTTTTATATTATCACCTGATTTTAAGTAAACAAACGATTTCAAGAAATAATTTCAATGGTTTGAACAGGTGTATTTACTCATTTTACCGTTGTTCAATATTGTATTGAATAGAAAAACAAATAGTGGTAATGAATGGAGAATTTTCTAACAGAGAAAGTCACCGTTGATTCTTGAAAATTACGTCCTTATTCATTTACTAGAAGAGTCGGGAGAAGAACAATTCGAAAGAGGAAACACAACCTGAGACACCGGGAAAGTGAATATATCACGAAAATCCAGTGTTAGCGTAACATTGACGTCACAAAACGAAATTATTATGTATTGTTTTTCCATAAAGCAGTTTACCTTCAATTCTGATAATGATCATTATGTTATTTGTGCGGCAAAACTTTGAAAACAAAGGACAGATTGCGTGTTAATTCTATGACATGGAGAAGACTTCAACATGTTAATCTATGGCAGTTAACATTTACAGGAAATTCGAAAAGAAAAATATATCTTTTACAGATTATATCCGGCTAAAAATGGCTACAGAAAAATTAATGTTATTAATAATTATTCGTTAAAGAAATTCGAAAGTTACTACACGTTCACGCCCTTAAAACCATAATCAACAGTAGAAAACGAGTAGGAAGGACATGATTCACGAATGAAATTAATGTTTTCTAAGGATTTTTATATTTAGAGGTGTGCTAGACACTCTTACAGATGTCAGGAAGAGTCACGTGAGAGAAGGCCTCATTTGCAGGGGCCTCAAACACATTACAAATGATTCATTCTATTGTATTTCTTGTATTTAAAGAATAAAACAAGAAAGTCTTGTGGGCGGGAATCTATTGAAACCATGATTGCTCACATAAGGAGGACTTTCTAGTCGTATTTAGGTATTAGAAACGTAAAGAAAACCCAGAAAATTCCGCTGGCTAGCGCTTTGGTGAGGCACGAACCCACGTCCAGTGTTCGGTGGTTCTTATTCACTCGGCAAATGGTGGACTTTAGCCATTTGTGAGAGGACCTCACAATTATAGGGACCTCAGAAATTATTGTTCATTCTGTTACATTTTCTGTATTATTTTATTTCTTGTATTAAAAATATATTATAATTTTTAATGTTTTTTTTTCACTTGAATATACTGTGGAAGATAAAAACCACTAAACGCTGGTTGTTAATCGTGAGTTCGCGCCTCGCCAACCGGCTGTCACGTGGAGTTTTCCGGGTTTTCTTCACGTTTGTAACATTTAAATAGGGGCAAATTTTCCTTAAAAAGTTCTCCCAGGAGGTATCCTCCCCTAAACAAATAAAACTAAACCTCTGAGAAAAGCAAATTCTTACCTTTGCGTCACAAGAAACATAAATTAATTCACCAAAGAGTTGAGTAACTTTCCAGGCAAAAAAAGTTCAAATTGCGTGTGGCGCCATCTGTTATAAAATTTTATTTAAAATCTTTTTATATTATTAATTACTATAATACGGCAGAAAGCTTAATTTTGAAGGTAGAGATTAGTTGTAAAAACTTGTAAATGCTAATAACGAGTAAAATCTCCATTAAAGCGCGACCCCACTCCAGATATGGCACACGATCCCCTCTATTTCCCCAACCCCTCGACCTTTAACCACGAAAATTTAGTAGCATCAATACCCCTAATACACAAACCTCCCTGCAAAATTTCAGAAATTTTCGACAAAAGGCACAGGAGTTATTAAGCTTGAAATTGTGTGAACAAAATCGTGCCCTCCCACACGTTCTTAAATAAATTTCACGTCCATTGTTTTAGCAGTGGACATGAAATTTATTTAAGGACGTAAATCTGCCAACAGCATATCATTATGAAGATTTGAAAGTAAATTATATACTTATTTATTCGAATTTTTCTAAATGCAATTTAAAGATATTCGCCAGAATGCAACCTGGCGAAGATATCAATCTGAGCTTTTTGAATTAGCGAAAGTAGCATGCCGATTTCGTTAATCTTTCCGCTCTTTTGAACACTAATTAGACTCGGTTCCCAAGAGGGGAACACAAGTCTCAGGTCTTTCTACCAGTTAACTATTGACATAGCATTCATTCAACTGAAAATGCATCGCTTTAAACAGTTCCTTATTCAGATTTCCAGTATATAATTCCTGATATTCACTTTCATTTGGAGATGAAATGGTAATATTAAAGGAAGCAAAGTTCAATAAAAGGAAAAGGGAAGTAAACACAGCTTAAAAATACAGTAATTATTACATCGAGGTGTATTTTTTTTCAAACTAGAGCAATATTTGTAGCTTAAAAAATTCAATTTGGACTATACTCGAAGGGGATGAAGTCAGGGATATTAAATTACAATTTAGTTTATTTTCTTAGAGAATAGGAGTTGTAATTGTTTGTTTGTTTGTATAAGGCAAGGCGACACGTGAGAGGACTTTCTATAGGAATTGGCCCCTATTTAGGTGATTTATAAACGTGAAGAAAATCCATAAAACACCACTTGGCCGAGTGCGAACCCGCGACTTGTTTAGTGGATAAACCACTAAACAAGTCGTTGGTTTCACACCAGTGTTTAGTGGTTTCATCCACACGGTCACTGGTGGGCGTATTGTAATTTGTTTCGTGAAATTTATTTAAATAAATAAGAAAATTTTCACTTGAAGCATAATGCCGTCGACTTTAAACGTGAGAATCCCTCATCTTGCAGAAATGTCAAGCCGCTGATCTTAATGAAGGTCAATGGCATAATTAAAATATAATTTGTTTTCTTGTTTGTTGTAATTTGTTTCGTAAACTTTATTGAAATAAACAAGAAAATACTTCACTTGAATTACAATACCATCAATACAAACATGAGAATCCCTCTTCTTGCATAAACTTCATGCCATTGATCTTCACGGAGATCAATGGCATGACGGTATTATTACAAATAAAACAGAATATTTGACTAGTATAATTATGAAATATACCATAAAAACTAACATTCTGATATGGTATATCTATAAATAGACATGGAATTCTTTCATCATTACATCATTATTTTCTAGTTACGATGTAATGATGAAAGAATCCAAATATCTTGAAGCATTACATTGTAGTTCGTGAGAAACAAAAACAAATAATTATTATATAGAAATAACGTGATAAATATTTATATATATATTCATAGTAAAAATATCAATCTATTCCAGTTATTAATTAGAAGAAAGGTGCAGTTTACGTTCCACTGAAAGCTAACACCTTAAAAAACCAGTTTGACCCTATGCAATAATAAATAACAAAATAACGATACATATAAAGATATGAGGCCCTAAACTGCAGTTTGGGGTCCTCTGTCAGCGCCCTTCTAAACAAGGATTTTAGGGAAAAATCTCAATTTTTAAAAGAGACTTTTTGGGGGGTAAAATTGAATGATAATTACAGGTAAATTTCGAATTCAAGAGGGCACCTACTTCAAGTAGGGCGGCAATGTACACCTGAATTTGAAGTAATGCTGGATATTTACCATTTTAATTAATATGCCCACCAGTTAGAAAGTTCAGAAATGAATTTTCTTAAGAGAATATAAAGCAGAAAGGAAAACAAAATTTTTTTTAGCCATTAAATAACAGAAATTTTTATTTAATATACATTTTATCTAACTTTTTTTTTCTTCTTCTTCCCCTAACCTAATTTGATGTTTTACGGGCCTATATATTTTATTCACGAATCCACGTGACAATATAATGGCTATTTTATACTGAATGAGAAATGCTGGCAAAAGCAGAAAGTCACGCCAGAAAAACTGTATCAGATAACGTCATATCCGGCGGAATATGATCGTTTCGCCAATCGCGTTCAAAATTCCACCGGATATGACGCAATGTCGTTTGAATCAATTTTAAAATTTACTAAATTATTCGCTGCAATTTTATACGATTACTTTCGCTTTTAACGTGTTTGTGCTCTTTGAGATTATTTTTTAGGCGTGTAAAAAAATAATAAAATTATTAAGTTTCTTAATTCAGCACTTATACTAGAACCACTTTTGCTGACGTTTATCTTTACGACTAACATCTAGAACCATTTTAGCATGGATTTAGCTTAAGGACTCGCATCTAGAACCATTTTATCACGGATTTAGCTTCAGGACTCGCATCTAGAACCATTTTAGCAAGGATTTAGCTTCAGGACTCGCATCTAGAACCATTTTAGCAAGGATTTAGCTTCAGGACTCGCATCTAAAACCATTTTAGCAAGGATTTAGCTTCAGGACTCGCATCTAGAACCATTTTAGCAAGGATTTAGCTTCAGGACTCGCATCTAGAACCATTTTAGCAAGGATTTAGCTTCAGGACTCGCATCTAGAACCATTTTAGCAAGGATTTAGCTTCAGGACTCGCATCTAGAACCATTTTAGCAAGGATTTAGCTTCAGGACTCGCATCTAGAACCATTTTAGCAAGGATTTAGCTTCAGGACTCGCATCTAGAACCATTTTAGCAAGGATTTAGCTTCAGGACTCGCATCTAGAACCATTTTAGCAAGGATTTAGCTTCAGGACTCGCATCTAGAACCATTTTAGCAAGGATTTAGCTTCAGGACTCGCATCTAGAACCATTTTAGCAAGGATTTAGCTTCAGGACTCGCATCTAGAACCATTTTAGCAAGGATTTAGCTTCAGGACTCGCATCTAGAACCATTTTAGCAAGGATTTAGCTTCAGGACTCGCATCTAGAACCATTTTAGCAAGGATTTAGCTTCAGGACTCGCATCTAGAACCATTTTAGCAAGGATTTAGCTTCAGGACTCGCATCTAGAACCATTTTAGCAAGGATTTAGCTTCAGGACTCGCATCTAGAACCATTTTAGCAAGGATTTAGCTTCAGGACTCGCATCTAGAACCATTTTAGCAAGGATTTAGCTTCAGGACTCGCATCTAGAACCATTTTAGCAAGGATTTAGCTTCAGGACTCGCATCTAGAACCATTTTAGCAAGGATTTAGCTTCAGGACTCGCATCTAGAACCATTTTAGCAAGGATTTAGCTTCAGGACTCGCATCTAGAACCATTTTAGCAAGGATTTAGCTTCAGGACTCGCATCTAGAACCATTTTAGCAAGGATTTAGCTTCAGGACTCGCATCTAGAACCATTTTAGCAAGGATTTAGCTTCAGGACTCGCATCTAGAACCATTTTAGCAAGGATTTAGCTTCAGGACTCGCATCTAAAACCATTTTAGCAAGGATTTAGCTTCAGGACTCGCATCTAGAACCATTTTAGCAAGGATTTAGCTTCAGGACTCGCATCTAGAACCATTTTAGCAAGGATTTAGCTTCAGGACTCGCATCTAGAACCATTTTAGCAAGGATTTAGCTTCAGGACTCGCATCTAGAACCATTTTAGCAAGGATTTAGCTTCAGGACTCGCATCTAGAACCATTTTAGCAAGGATTTAGCTTCAGGACTCGCATCTAGAACCATTTTAGCAAGGATTTAGCTTCAGGACTCGCATCTAGAACCATTTTAGCAAGGATTTAGCTTCAGGACTCGCATCTAGAACCATTTTAGCAAGGATTTAGCTTCAGGACTCGCATCTAGAACCATTTTAGCAAGGATTTAGCTTCAGGACTCGCATCTAGAACCATTTTAGCAAGGATTTAGCTTCAGGACTCGCATCTAGAACCATTTTAGCAAGGATTTAGCTTCAGGACTCGCATCTAGAACCATTTTAGCAAGGATTTAGCTTCAGGACTCGCATCTAGAACCATTTTAGCAAGGATTTAGCTTCAGGACTCGCATCTAGAACCATTTTAGCAAGGATTTAGCTTGAGGACTCGCATCTAGAACCATTTTAGCAAGGATTTAGCTTCAGGACTCGCATCTAGAACCATTTTAGCAAGGATTTAGCTTCAGGACTCGCATCTAGAACCATTTTAGCAAGGATTTAGCTTCAGGACTCGCATCTAGAACCATTTTAGCAAGGATTTAGCTTCAGGACTCGCATCTAGAACCATTTTAGCAAGGATTTAGCTTCAGGACTCGCATCTAGAACCATTTTAGCAAGGATTTAGCTTCAGGACTCGCATCTAGAACCATTTTAGCAAGGATTTAGCTTCAGGACTCGCATCTAAAACCATTTTAGCAAGGATTTAGCTTCAGGACTCGCATCTAGAACCATTTTAGCAAAGATTTAGCTTCAGGACTCGCATCTAGAACCATTTTAGCAAGGATTTAGCTTCAGGACTCGCATCTAGAACCATTTTAGCACGGATTTAGCTTCAGGACTCGCATCTAGAACAAGTTTAGCAGAGATTTATCTTACTGATAAATTAAATCTATTCTAAAATGGCACATATAATTTATAATTTTTGAAAATAACTTTGTTATTTTTTAAATTAAATATTTATAAAAGTTTTATTTAATAAATTCTCTTCTGTACTCAAATTTTCGAATTTTAATTTTACCTGTCAATTTTCCAACAGCAACTTTTCCTCCATTTTCTTTTGATGCCTTTATCTTATAATCAACTTTTTATTTTATTAATTAAATTTTTTGCTAAGAAAACATTCCATATTCAATATATAAATTTTAAAAAAATCTAAATTGAATTATTTAAAAAATAATAAAGCATATATTGATTTTTCTTTTCCTTTTACTTACTTAAACAATAAAAACTCGTTGTTAAGTTCATTAAAATTTTTGAAATATTTTAAGCATTTTACGAACTGACATTGTAGTTACTAAATTTATAAAGCTTTATTATTTTATATATAAAAATTATTTTGCTATTAATTATAAATAAAAATCACAAAGAATTTCTCATAATTCCTTTTAATTTATTTTTGCTTTACCCCCTTTTGGAAACTCTATTATGACTAAATTTAAAAGAAATTTCTAATAAAATTAACAAAATCATTTCAGAAAATGTTTTAATTATGATTTTTAGATTTATTTATTTATAAAACATTTTTAAAAAAGCTTGTTAACAGAGTTTTATATCTACTTTTCCATATTATAATTTTAGCATTTTCCATTTAATGTATTGAAATTTGCATTTTCTGTTTATAAAAATGAATTTAAATACTTTCAATTAAAATTAACATCAGTAAATTAACTATAATACATACTATCCAATGGTCAACATCTCACCATTCACAATATATATATGTATATGTATTTGAAGTTATGTATTGTATGCGGGACTTAAGAGAGATAAACTGGATCTAGTCATAAATTTGGAACCTCATCCCTCTTAAAAACCAATAAAAATATATGAATGAAACCAATAAAACAGACTTTTCACCACTTATCAAAAGAAATTTTAATTTATATTACTTTGGTGTCATGTCTTTTACATAAGACATTAAATTTTGGTGCCTCTGTGTCAGGAGTCCAGTCCAAATACTTCGATTGGCCTACTCCATCTCAGAGAGATGACATAAGATACAAAGAATTGATGTCTAGGGCTCGAGCCAAATGGTCCCGCCGACCTCTATATCTGGGCCCAATTGAATGAGATTTATATAAAGAATTAAATATGTAAAAACTAAGTAACGTGGAATAATTTTCTTATTTGATTTTATGTTAGTTATGATTAAAATGCTGTTTGAATTTTCAATATATAAATTTTTATAAAGCTAAATCTATAGCTAGGATTTAGCTTATTCATGGTATTTTGTAACAGTAAATTATATTATAATATACTTGTCTTATCTTGTAACAGATAAAAGTACTTAAAATTTTTATGTTACTTCTAAATAAATATAATTCTAATTAAGCCACATTAATATGAATTCTCTGTTTTCTATCAAACACTTCATTTTTCATGATAGAATTCATTAAATCTGACAGTAGCCATTTTCATTCCATTACATCTTATAAATATTGTATTTCTAATCTGGTAATGATATTGAATTCAAAAATAAAAATATTTATGTTGCTGTTTTGGTAGATTAAATGTGATTTTATTCAAAAATCCTGTAATTTTATTTTGAACAAAATTAATATATGGTAATTAACCTAAGTAATGTCAATAACGACAACACAATATCTCCTTATGCCAACAAAATTAAACATTAATAAGTCATATTGTGATATTATTAACAATGTTTATAACTCTTCCACATGAATAATATAATAATTTATAAAATCTTAAATTAAATTACTATATTTAAACTTCTAACTATTGATATACATTCAACATTAAGCAAATTCATCCATTTTTAAAATAAACTTTACTATTAAAAACTGGTATAAACTCAAAAATGTATGCTTACATATGATATTTTGGTTATTTGAATTTATTTTAAAACATTTGAATTAACTAAACTTTCAAAATTAGAAGCATAATTTCTCAAGAAAAGAAAGATGTGAGCTGAAGAGAACCGAATGTATGTCTAATTTATTTCTTAATCACTTGAATCGACCAGTCCAGATGTAAATTAGAAAGGAACACAGCTATATAAGTAAGAGGTTTGATCAATAATTAACGGGAATCTAAACAAACAAATTTATTATACAGTGAAATTAGTCTTTCTTTAAATTTTCGGTTTCTTTTTTAGAATAATTAACTCAAAAATTAAGAAAATATTTTTTAATTGTCAAAATAACATAGGGGCAAAGGTTACTGAAGGTAATATAAAGAAACCCTTAATAAAAACATCACAGATATGTTTTAATTAGTAACAGGAGAGAGTCAACTATAAACTCTTATAAAAAATGGATGGAGATAGCATTAATTGACTAATGGCCTAATTACATAAAGTATCAGTATGCAATCTATGTAATCACATAAAATCAGGGTCGTCGAGAGGAGTGAACTAGAGATTTTTCCCCGGGCCTGGTGAAAATTTAGGAATCAAAAGCGGTTCCTCTCCCTGTAATGTTACATTTACTAACAAAAAATACAACCATTAAAACTGTTTTGTATTAATAATAAAGATGCATTATATTATTCTATGTATTTCATTTGTTCGAAAACTTGGCAAAAGGGACCCGCTTCACCCGTATAAGCTCCCAACAGCACTGTGTAAAATATCGATACACAGATTTGTACACTTTATCAGCATAAAGTACTAAGATCTGTAAACTTTACTAGATAACACAAGCAGGTCCTTTATTTGTATAGAGAACATAAACATGTAAACTTCTTCAACAAGATGTACACTTAATACTTTATACCCAAAGTCAAGACTTTTTGGGATTCAGATAGTAATCTACATGCCCTGTACCCATAACAAATTCAATAATTAACATTCCCAGCCTTATGGGAAGATGAGTGATTAATAAATGACCATCATATAAAATAAGTTCATTTTCATAAGTAATGCCATTACCATAAAGAGTTTTAGCAACTTTTGTGGTTCATTTTAAAATATTTCATTTGTCCCTATGGCACATTTTATAGTTCTTTTAATGAAGTTCTATATTACTTTATAAAAAAACAGAAGTTATATTCAAAAATGAGTCAGGGGTGAGCTGTGTGTTCTATGTACCATATCATATAGCATGTCTAATATTTTATTGGAATACAGTTAGTCACTTCTAAATTACTTGTTTTACATTTTCATGGCCTATTTTTATGTGCATCGTTAATCCAGCAACCCACCTTCGGCCCTTTCACGACCCACCGGCGGGTGGAGAACCAAAGGTTGAGTAACACCGGTCCGGTTCATTTATTTTTCCACCTCTAAGTTCAATAACATGCGCCATTTTCTGTTAATTTATTTAATAAAACTTAGCTTTCGGCACGGCGCAACGCCAGATCTACAGTTTGATATACGATTTGAGGTACAATCCGTGTGTACGGGAGGACGGAACGAATAAAGCAAGTGTCTCGAGCAGAGAGACACAGAGAAACTAGAAATGATTTATCTGTTACATTGAATCAAATTAGGAGCGATATAATGGACGAGCAACAGTAAAGCAACGATAACGATCATAAATCTAAAGATACTTCTTTTTATATGTTATTAAACGCATTTTATAGACTTATCGTGTATAAGTGCTTAAAATCAGCGCTCTGAATACAACTTGATATTATCGTTAAGTTACTACAGTATATTGTTGGCATGTAGGCAAAAGAGCCTTGAGCCAAATGTGAATCACACGTGGCGTGGCACCGTGCTTGGGTTACCTAATTACAATATTCTACTAAACTGTAATATTCATATTTTGTGCGATGAAACACAAAAAAAAAACAGATAAACGAATGACAAAAACAAATAACCAGTACTTCTAGTAATTAATAAACGTAATTGACGAAATAACAACGCGATAGTCGCGGCCATTCGCGTCGCGTTGAGGAGCGCAACGTATTGCACTTTTTCTTCCTAAACGAAACGATTTTAGAAATTTTAATTCGAATTAATTATACAAAATCGTAGAAAAATCCGCTAGGAATTCTCATCCGAGCGAGTTTTTGAAAGAGGAGATCGGTTCAAAGGGCAGAAAAGTTAACTATATCAGTATGAGTGCGGAATAATTAGCCAAAAATGGCGCCATTTTTTTCCAATCTTGGAAATTTAATGAGGCTCTAAGAAGATCCTCACGATCTTATCTAAGTCCATAAAGAACGTGAAGGTCAATTCAGTTTTATGCGATTGGCAATTTTTCTTCAGAAATCAACCATCCATCGACTGTAACGCATTGTTTTGACTTTCACCTCCCCCCACCAGACAAAATTTTATACAATAAACGACGTCGATCAGCCTTTTCTTCAAACCAGACTTTTTAATGAATCATCGTTTAATGGCATCCATTCCTTACAATTTTCTCCACGTTAAAATTAATGATGCAAATGCAAATTACGTGGTGTAATGGATCCGGCACAATTCTAAATACAGTACCATTTTTACACACAAGAAATTATTAAAGATTTCGATAGGCTGAACCCGCTGGGTATCGCGCGTAACTGACGTTAAAACGGGGGTTGGGTACATTGTCCTCGACCGATAATTTATCATCTGTTTCACGATTGGTTTGGGAACGGGCGAGAATTGGTCGGGTCACGTGACGTGTAGGACAACCTTGAGATTTATAATCGTTTGTCACCACGAGGGTTACGACGAGGCGGTGTCCGAGGGATACAAGATAACACAGCAAAACGGGAAGCAGCGAGAGAAACTAGTTCGAACCGCACTTAATTACAGGATGCGGATTTTCCTCACGTTCCTTTGTACAGGGAAATTGCTTTCCGTCTGAATTCAGCAATCAAAAGGCTCGGCCAGGCGAGATATTCTAGGAAAATCCAAAACAAAAGATGTCTTTCGCGTGCAACTTCGTCCCACGATATCCTTCAAAATACGAATCGCTGCCACTAACCAGAGATTCTTTTTAGTATATTAAACCCTGGTTTACATACCTTAACTAGAGAAACTATCCCTCATCGATTTCTCGTGTAAAAAAAGAAATTGCACCATAGGAAAAAAAAGTAAAACGCTAGGCAAATTACAGAAAATTTCACAATTTTTTATTTATTTATTTTATTTTAAATCTTTTCCAGTTAAAGGATTAATGTAGTTTCAATTTAGTAGAATGGCAGCCATTTTTATACGAGTATTGAAATAATGAATTGAAAAATAGAAAGCATCAGGAAGTTAAACGAACGAAGAGTGGTACGAAACTAGGTCTAGGACATGTAAAGGGGTGTAGGTAGGTGGGCCACACAAATACTATCCAAGTAGGCCAAAACTATCCTACATCCTCGAATCACACTTTGTTTTTTTTTTTTTTTAATCATATTAAACTATATAGTTTCTTCCCCCCTGAATCAGTGGGCAAATTAACTAAACTTGCGCATAAAACTAATGATTCATCGGACAATTATCGTTAAAACAATAATTACTAACACGAGAATTTAAAAAACAATAATAATAATAATAATAAATGACGAAGAATTGAGCCAAGAAAGCAATAAAAATACATTTTTTTGAAGGATAATTAAATACAGTCGTTCGATATCTCGACTTGTTATTGTCGATAAAACGTTATTCTCGATAGTGTTTATTTACTTAACAGTAATTTGTTTAACGTTTCGACAGTTTACCTGGTACTGATTACCATTAAAATCAATACTTTCGTTTTTTTTTCTTTTTTATTGATAAATAACGCCATATAAAACAATGAAATTCACTATAAAAATTCTCTAATTCATCATGCAACGTACAGGGGTCTTCAGGGGATTTTTATATAAAGCCATTAGCATGCAGATAATTTTAAAGAAATTTTCTATATTTTTATATAAAAAATAAGTTTGAAATTATAAATATATATATAGACGAACTTATGTATATAATGTAAAATAAATAAAACTGTAAGAATTATTCAACAATAGGCTACATATACCCTATTGTAGTCTCGATATATCCAACTCTCAAAGCCGGAAAAGATTTGTTGCATAACGCAAATAGTAAGAACTAACGAAATTGCTCCTATACCAAGTCAAAAATAACGCCTCGATATAGAGCTACCCGCATAAAGCGCTAGCGAAGACGTGTGAACGGATCTACTCCATAAATGTTAGTGTTGTAACCGAATCGTACGTAATTACTGTATATAATTCTTGTCGTATTTAGTGCCAGAAAACGGTGGCGCTAAATCGAAGTATGGCGGAATTAATGTAATTTAAAAGTTATTTTTAATTATTTTTATGGAAGAATTATTAATAATTTAGCTCGTTAATGACATTACCAAGCTACAGGACTGAAGGAAAATGTGCGAATGTAATTAATGAGATAATTATTATGTCATTATTTTAAAGTACAAGTCTTAAAACTTATCCAGTAGATTATTACAGTTTAGCAAATAATGATAAATGTAATTATTGATACGTGTTTATTGAGTTTATTCAATAATTTGTTTAAGTTTAAACGCTACACACCACTCCGTGTGTTGATAATCGATGATTTAATTGATTTCTTTATCAAATGATTAATGATAATTTAATTTTCGCCAATGTATAAGGCTTATAAAATCCAGAAAATCGACTCCAATTATCGAGATTCATTCACAGTTCAATATTTAAATATTAAAACTACTAATTAGCTATGTGATTAATTAAATTATTAATGATGTAATTAAATTCGTTCGTCATACATCAATATTCATAATGAATGAATATCTGTTTCAATTTTATTTACGAATGGAATTAATCTACGATATTTTTATTAATTAAATTACTTAAAAAGTGTGTAATTTTCATGGTAAATTTACTACATAAAAATTGTTTCGTCATTGAAAAACTTGCCGATGTATCACTCCTGAAGTAGCTTAGTAGAGCTTCATCACTGAAAGGCCCACTAATGCCCAAGTGGATAAACCACTAAACACTAGGGTCGTGGGTTCTCACGGAGTTATCCTCGTTTTCTTCACCTAAATAGGGACCAGTTCTCTACAGAAAGTCCTCTGGAATGGTACCCTCTTGGCAGTTGCCCTATTCCATCATCACTGAGAGTTTCTATCAATGCATCACCCCAGTGCATCACCATTAGAAGAGGATAAAGTTAAACAGTCAGAACGAAATTAATAAAGTCGTGAACTTTATACATTCAAGACTGATGGGCCCCTGCACCATACATACGAGTATTGTCTTGCAAGAACAAGCTTATTATCATTGTAATATGAAGATAGAAGAAAACAACTTCCCTTTTTCTTTGTTAGAACTGTTTTTCTTTTTCCTTGAGTAAGGTTTAATTGTAAAAGGGCCCATAGCGAGCCCTATGCAAGCTGCGTAATGATTAATCATGCCCCGTATCAGGTGATTCTGCTTAGAAAATTTGATCTATTTTCGGATAAATTTTTAAACACAGCACGACTCAGGAATCACATTACGGACGGAAAAAGTATACATTAAATCCTGTGTATATTAATAAATAATTCCTTATGGAAATCAATTTTATCTAATTGATTTCTGTGCAGACATTTATCGAAAACAATATTTTATAGAACTTAATTGCAAAGTATTAATGAATTTCTAGCAAATTAAGTTTAATCATAACTCATTTTAAAGTATATTAATTAAAAATATGCTTACTTAAAAATAGAAAATACACAAATCTAAACAATTCACCATCGGGTGTGTGTTAAGCTCTGTGAAAGTTATATTAATTAATCACCGCTGTATGCAAAAAATATGGTTCTGAACTATAAACAATGCAAGCATACATAATGACACATGAACAAACAGCTATAAATAGATTTTTCATATGTGAAACCATACATAACATACATTCCATAGTTAATATAGGCTATATCATTAATATAAATAAATATAATTACATTAATGATTAATTAATTATATATAAAGAGTGGTTAATATATAAACTAATAATAAACTACTGTGTACTTAATTTACATTAAAAATATTCAAATTTAAGACGAAAAAAATAAATTTAAGCGATGATTCATCGTAATTTTCCATAATCAATGCGAATATATATTATCTTAAATTATATATATAACACAGTGGAAACCAAAGTCCCACGTATAAAATTCTTATAAAGAATGGAATAAATGTGATTTATATAAATAGTTTTCGACTTTTACTTATAAAGAGGGGAAAAAAAACAATCGAAATATATTAATAATATTGGTTTCTAGGCTGTACGTTTGCTTTCATCGATGACCTGCACTTGACAAACCTGTAAGACAATACGACATTCTGACATTTTGAAAGCTGCAATTATAAACTCGAGCGTAAAACTGTGCTACAAACACGCAGCAGAATTATGCACCTTCTATACAACATAATTGCTTGTGTTTCTAACATTAAAAAGGCCCGTACCAGCTTGCAACGAATAGAATTACGATTGATTTTAAAGTATATATATATATATATATATAAGAAACAAATAATTTATAAATTTAATACATTAAAAAACTTACTTACCACAGAATAAACTGTAAATACTTTATAATTAAAGCAATTTTTATATATTTCTCAACACTTGCTCGCACTAGCGATCACGAAATATTCGCAAAGCTCGCTTCTAGTTTCTAACTTCCTTGAGCTACATACACGAACATACAAGAATTTTTTTGGGGGGGGGAAAGAACATAAAAATATGCCGTGTATTAAATTATACAAGAGATTAAAGTATTGGCTTACCCAAAAAAACGCCCGGGAGGATGGTAAATATGGGTAGAACACAAGAAAAAAATTTTCGATCTAGTCATATAAGCAGCAATATTCGATTATTGTAGATATAGGCATTTTACAATGCGTAAGTACGCGACAGGCGCGACAATCAGCGACCTGTTGCCAAAGGACACACAACAGCAGAAGCAACCTTCCACAGCGACGCCATTTATAGCGTATTCATCCCCGCCTGGTGGTTCCTCAGCAAAGTTAAGCAGCATTTATCCACAGATAAGTATAACAGCGCGCGACACAACAATACGTAAAAGGACTTGCAACAGAAACACGAGAAGAGAAAAAGCAAACAATGGACAGCAACAATACCACATGAGATATACCAAAAGGAATCACATATATATGACACATATATATATAAATATAGGAAAAGCTCAGTTGCCAACTCACCGATTTTCTTAAAGGCAATGAACTAGGCAGCAGGTGTCACATCACTTATATGACTCCATTTTTGAGCGTTTTTATCGGAGCGGTAATGGCGGGTATAAAATTAATATGAATTTATAATGGAAGTATTTAATGAAATTGACACTTACCGACATTTAAAACTGATGGCATTCGTACGCTTCTAGTATTCCATCTGCCAACTCTTTACTCCTCCGCCAGATTGTGAGGCGGTCTGTTTGGCTGCTTAGTAAAAGGCGATGGGTGGAGAAACGGACGACGGATGAAATGATGTGCGAAAAACTAATAGAAAAATCGATCTTTCTTGTCACTTTAACTACTTTCTATTCGCTGTAGTTATTTTATCATTTATAATGCGTCGTGCAATGAATTTAACTTAAAATATTGGCGCAAAAGATACCGTGATGGCCGCCGATAATCGAAATACATCTGTATAATTTTTTTTTTTTTTGTTTTAAATGTAAACCTTTTAAAAAATAATTTAAAATTCGAATTTACATTTATTTATTATTTTATTAATTTAAAAATATAAATACGTGTGTATTTAAACGATTTTTTAAAATTATTATTAAAACGTGCGACCCTTCTAGAAGCGGTTTAAAATGAATTTAAAATAAGTTTTAAATGTTAAAATTTCATTTTTTATATATAAAGTATGTTTACTTATTAATTTACTCATTTAAAAATGTAAATTTGTGGGTATTTTGGTTGGCATGTGCATAATTATTGAATTGTATCTATAAATTGTTTTCTTATTTTAAAATATACAATTAAATTTTTATAAAAATAATTAATTTTTTTTAAATTAAAAAAATAATTCCTAAAATATTTATATTTAATTAAAATAATTTTAAATCTTTTTTCAATTAATTCTTTCTTTTTTTTAAAGTAGAAACTATTAAGTTTTAAAACAGTTTAAAATGTTATAAAATATAAAAATTAAACCCATAAATAAATAAGTAAATAAATGTACTTTAATAAAAATAAATAAATAATTTATTTTTTAATTAAAACAGTTTAAAATTTAAGTATAATTTTTATTTAAATGATACTTGATTTAATTATAAAAACTATAAAACGTTATAAAAGTTTATATAATTTAAAATATATTTGATAGTAGAATAAAATAAAATAATTTTCTTAATGCGAATTATAATATTGTATTATATTTAATAATAATTAAAAAAATAAAAATTATTATTCCGTTATAAAACGTTCTTCAAGTATCACAACTTAAGTACATTCAGTCGCCATCTTTATTTACTCGAACGCTCTAATTAATGTACTGAAGCGATAAATTGAAGTTTTTCTTTTAAAGTTTAAGAAAAAAATAAAAAATAAATAAATGTATTAATATTAATTTTTTAATTTAAAAATATTTTATAATATTTATATTTAAATATTATTCATTTATTTATTTTTCTCTACTTCTTAATTGCAAAAGTTCGAAGAAATTTCTTTTCAGAAAATGAATGAAGGAAAGAAAATTTTTAATTTAAATTAATTTTTTCGTATTAAATGTTTTTTTAAAATTAAATTTAGAATTTAAAGTCATTTTATTATATTTTTAATTATTCGTTTTTTTTAATTATTATTTTAAAAAATAATAATAACATTTAAGCGCGCGCTTCCGCTTAATTTTTAATTCTAAAACGATTTTTTTTTTAAAAATAATAATAATATTTACATTGAATAAATTTATATATATTCTATATACATTATACATAAATTATATTGTAGTAGTGTATTTATAATTAATTTTGAATTAATCGTTTTTTAAATTATTTTTATATTTAATACTGAAGTTTAATTGCCTTAAAAATATTTTATAATATTTTAAAAAATTTATACGATTTTTTTGAATTATAAAAATTAAATTTCATCCAATCAAAATTGGAAATTTAAAATTTTGAATTTTGCTATTGACATTGCCATCTGGTGTGGGAAAATTGTACTGTTTTATAATGCCTGTTAATCGATTTAAATTTATAACTGTATTTATAACAGCTGTACACAGTTGATACAGTTATAATATAAAATTTATATACATTCAATATACATTTATATATAATATTTATGCTATTATAATTGCGTAATAGATTCCCCGTAAAAGTGGGGATCTATTATGCAATTATATTGTTAAGTAACAGACAAGGGCTGCGTTAACTACTTTAATTAATAAAGAATTTCCTAAATTAAATTAGTAAATTAATGTTACGAGAAATATGTATTGTTTACGGGTAATTAACATTAAAAATTGATCATTAAAGTAATCAAATTAAGTGAATTAAGGCGGTAGCATCTATAATGGAATTCTATAGATTTTAAGTTCTGTTGTGTATTAATTCTAATTAATGTGCATACGCTTAATATTGTGTGATATGAATTATAATTTCTTGTTTTAATTACTGTATATAAAAATATTAAAGATTCTGGCCAAATTGCCACAGAATAGAAATGCCACGAACATCATTAGCATGAATACAACACTATAATGTATTGTTCAGATCATTTGTTCCATAAAGTCTTTGCTTATATTGAACTGTTGCTAATGACATCAGTATCTGTACATCAATAAATGATATCGATTGCAATCTATTATCTTCCGTAGTGTTATGCACCGACCTCAACATTCCATTGTAGACTATTTGTATTTGCTATCACATAAAATATAATTATATAGCTACTGTTATCATTGTTTTATGCTTTTATGCTTTCATCTATGTGAGGGCATATGCCCGTGCATAGGCTACTTTCATCACACAGAGATATATGCCCTACGTGATGAAAGCACTATATCGGGTGCTTAGTAGAATCATAGCACTATGAACTCTTCCAATTAACAGTGATTCCGATATAGTGAATGATTTAGCTATCCCGAGTTCACTGTAATTAAGCTAATTCGTTAGTAAAATGTTAAACGCTACAGTATTTTATAGTTATATGCTCTATATCAGTGTGCCATGAACTTCTGCTAGGAGTGCAATTGAATTTCGTGTAAGTATTGTTTCTCTATTTTTTTTATATAAAAAATGTGGATCTTTAATGCCGCTTGTAACATATAGGAGAACTTTTGATACGACACTAGCTCGTTGGTATGCCATCTAAAATTGTGAGTATAGCACTAGCTCAAAAGGGTTTCGAAACACTATGTTATGCTTTTAATGTATGTTCGATGGTCTACGTTCGAGATTAACAAACCTACATTAAGTAGTCTATACGGTTTAATTTCCTACATGCTGTACTTTAAATTCTATCGTACTTTACGTCCTTTTTCCTATTGTCTATGCTCTACGCTATGATCTTCCAGGCTCTGTATTCTAAGTTTATGCTCTAATCACCTACGTTATGTATTTCATGTTGTATCCTCTACGTTCTGTATTCTACGCTATATTCTATAATCCTTTACGTCCTGTACTCTAAGCTCTACGAAGAATTTAGTTAAAATTTATCTACAGTTGAACGAACGTAATGATGTAAGAAGTAAGACGGGTGGCAATTTTATTCATCTTTTCATCGATCCAACTCGACGCCTTGTCAAAAAGAAAAAAAGTTTTCAGAAAAGTTAATCTGAAAAACATAAAATTTCATGCATTTTTGTAATTATTTTTAACGACAATAGTTTAAACGGGAGGAGCAATGAAATGCTTTCATCGATCCGAAACGGGTGGATGCCAGAAGCAACATGCAATTTTTTATAGGTCACCAGTTAGTTTACACTAATTACAATGTCTGCTGATATTAAGGAGGAAGAAGCACAAACCAGACAGAATATATTAATACTGACACCACAAATTTCAGATCCTAAAAGTAATTGTTCTTTTGTTTTTCCCGTTAAATTCAATTAATTTGGATTGATGTGCTCGGAGGAATGAAAAGAAATAACACAAGAAGCTATTGGAATTATATAAAGTGAGTGCTCTGATGATGTAAAACATAATTTATCCTTGTGAGGAATAAAATGTTAATGTTTATATTCTTAATTAAATAAAAAAGTTTCCAATTTTTCCATTTAAAATATAAATAAGGAGTAGTCTATTAATTACGTGTACAATTTTTGAACAACTTTTGAACCATCCTCCCTCCCTGTTGTGTGCAATTATGTGTTTCTGGCAAACTCAGTCCCTTTTAATTACCTGTACAATAGTTCGTGGATCTTATGACATTAAAGACAATACCTTGAACCCCTCCCTCCCCATCGTGTACAATACTTGCGATCCTCCTACTTCCCTTAAGCTGTATACGTAATTAATAAATTAGTGTACAGTTGCTTCTGGTGTATAACAGAACATTCACAATGGCAGCGCTTCTCATCGTATGCACATTGCTGATCTGCAAGCTCTCGCATGTAGAGTGAGTATACAAAACTACTCAGCTTTGTTTACTTATAGTTTAGTGGGGTGGCCAAACTGCGTCTCGAGAGACTCGTGTAGATCCTTCGTATTAGAAATAGGGATTCAACTTTGGTGCCATTCCATATATAAGTATAAAGTAGCTTACATACGTTATATATAAATTACCGTTATATAATTCCTATCGCGACAAGGTTTGGCCACCCCTGATATTGTTTAATCTACTTATCCAGGAATCCGTAGATAAGAATTTCTTATATGCAGTGTAAGCCAAACATATTTAATTCGCTCTACTTAGTTTCCAATACGTAGACTAACACACAGACATTTTATTCTCGTTAACCGCAGAGAATTGTTGAACGTCAATCAATAAGAGATAATAATACAGAATGTAGCGATAAGTAATGATAATAATTACAAGGAAGAGCAATTCCGTTAGTTAGATATTGACAAAGCAACTAAAATACTATTAATAACTGTCGTTAGAAGACGAGAGTTAAAATAAATTATGAGAAAATTCGGTTTGCGTATAGGAATTTGCAGCGTTCATAAATTCAACTGCGAACGGGAGTAAAGATTCGTGGCATAACACAAGGCATTGAACATTAAACAATTATTAATTTTCTATTAAAAATGTCTTCGTTCTCTTTTATCTGACTATAAAAAATGAATTTTTGCCCTTTCCCTTCCACCCCATTGAGTCTTCTATCGCCTCCAAGGGGGTAGTAGCGCCCACTTTGAGAATCACTGCTTTAAACTTAGGGAGGGACTATGCAGGATGTAGATACAAGTATTGCATCAGGTTATATCTCGCGCTTCCCGCGTAGTAACTAAACATGATTGCAATGAGAAAACCGTGTGAGGAAGCGAAGCCTCATACTGAAATTTTTGTACTGTATTTTGAGACACTTTACAACTTTCCAAATTAAACTATGCCCTTATCTTAGAACCCGCGGTGTGATTTACCCCATGAGAAAAGGTTGGGGTGCGTGGTGTCTAAATCAACAATCAACCCATTACCGATTACCTATGCGCCAATGCAATTGCATTTAGTTGTTGAGTAGAGGCGCGAGATATAGCCTGGGTTTAGATATACTTAAAAAAATTCTAGCAACGAGTTGCGTAACTTTTCCGGCAAAGACATTAAAATACACACAGAAAAATCTCCATTTTTTTGCATTTCTAGACGTTTCAAGGTCCCCAGTACAAAAATGTAAAAATATTGGGGGTGGTCATTTTTTGACCGATCGCCATACTTTTCCTCTGTTATATATAATAGCCAGGAAAGTAAAAATTAAATATTAAAATAATTATCTTATTTAATAGAATGTTTTCAGTTACTTAAGGCTATGAATGTCTTTCTTAAACAGAAATTTTCTTGATATCGTGCCCGTGGCAATTGTAAACTATAAAACTATTTTGTTTACCATCTTCAAAAGTGTAATGTACTATTTTCTATAAATCTTTTCAGCTGTATTGTAAACTTCAGAACCTTTAAGACCTTCTTTTATTGATACAAGTGCCGCGGGGTGTGTTATTTTGTGTGAAAAACTTGTGAATTTTTCTACTTCTTACTCGAATAAAGGTTGTTTCTAGGTTAACATTTTTTCATAAACTCGTATTTAAAATCGCGCACATGTTAGCGTCAAAAATTTTAATGAGGAATCATTTTACAAAATTTTAAAATAATATCAATATTAATTTGTGCCTGGTGTTTTCGGCTTTTCCGTCTACTCTGAGGTTGTTCATAGATTTGACTGTATAGGTCTACATATACACATGCGGTAAACTCTCGATTATCCGGGATGGATGGAAAAATGTCATCCCGTTAATACAGCAAACCTAACGGGTAATTTATTCAAAGAAATGTGAAGAGAACAACGCAGTGTCTTATCTCCCTCGTGGCCCACAAAGGGGATGAGCCATAAAACGTTTTCTAGTAACTTAATGTTTCAGCTACAGACATTTTTTGGCATCCCTGTTGATTCACACCTCGATTAATGCAACCACGAATAATCGAGTCTACTGTATACCTAACTATATTTATTTATTCGATACCTCAAAGTTCGTATATGTAACGATTTATGTATGCACAGTACATACACACACTCTTGGTGTAATTTGTCAACGCTTGCAGCATTTGACAAATTGATCTCTTCGAGAAATTCTAAAGAATGACGTCAAATGACGCAATGGTGTATCCAGGATTTTGAGAATACAGATGATCTGGAGGCAGATTCGGGGGGGGGGTAAACCAACTGACGTGCCCTCTGTCATTTTTTGGAGAATGTTACTCAATTACACCCGAGAATTACTTTGATTACCTAATCTTTTCTAATTGAAGTCGTGCGATATGCGTTATTATATTTATTTTTATTTTAGTGTAACAAAACCGGTTGTTTTGATACTAAGAGGGCGCTGCTTAGCACCATAAGTACTTCTGGTACGCCCCAGAATTAACATAAAACTGTATATAATCTAAACCAATTCAAAATAAATTTTATGCTTGACTAATTACTATTATATTTGAACTTTAAAGAATTAAATTTTTATCTTAAAACGATTACCTTTTATTCTTTAAATTTACTAAACAAAGTTTTTGTAACAATTAGACATAGGAAAATGTACTGTACAAGATCGTTCCCTTCACTGGTGACAAATTCTTAACTTCTACCGCCATCTTGTGAGATATACTACAATTAACGGTTTGGTTATTTTAAAGCACCTGTGAGTTGATTCTGACATTCACTCCTCTCCCTCCCTACCTAGCTATTCTATGAATCTATCTAAATCCATGATGGATATGATCCACCATAGAGTTAGTGGCGGATTATCCATTAGGCCGCTAGAGACTAAGGGAAATCCTAATGGGATTTCCTTTAGGTACTTGAGCTCCTAGGCCCTAATAGAAAATTCCCTAATGGGTTAAGGCCTAGGGGTACAAACGTTTGAGGACTCAAAAATTTATAATAATAACAATAAAATAGTGAAAAAATTTCACGTAGAAACAATTCATAAAAGGAGTTATTGTAAATTAAAAGCTATGGCAGTACTATTGTTATTGTTGATATTAAGTGAGCGACAATAAGAAAGAGTAGTTTCGAACTTCAATGGGAGATTATCGAGACCATTTGGAAAAATATCAATTTCTTTGCCTTATTTTATATAAGAAAGTATTTTAGGTAAGTGGACGTAGGGGAGAGAAAATATCTTCAGGATCAATAGAGAGGAAGACATTGGACTCCATTCTTCCATTTTAATGGTCCTGAATATAAAACAAGTAATTGTCTTGAAGATTTATTACGCTACTTAAATGGAATCAAGAAGAATCTATAGGAAAGCCTCTATGCTAAAGTCGAAAGGTGAACTTCGTAGATTTAAACTTTGTATTGTATTTGATACATTTTTTTCTACATCTCATCTCAGATGGATGATGATTTATTTGGCTGTTGTTTGAAGTGTTCAGCTATTGAATGCAAATTTAGTATTAATAATTACATTTGTATTAGGTATAGCATAGTCTCAGTAATCCGGCCGTTCGCTAGTTCGATATGCCCAGTAATCCGACATAGTCGACTCTCTAGTATTACAAATTCTATTATACTGTATAGACATTACTTTGGCGCACTTTTTATTTAGTCTAGTAATCAATATGTTCCTTGCACCGCGCAATGTACATAAAGGTCAGTGTTACAACTTAGACCTACTTCATTAAGAATACATAACAGTTCTCACTAAATTTTAACACTTTCCTACTAGAAGTGGCATAATATCGAGCTCGTGCTGGAACACTTAGTTACGGTATTAAAGATTGTTAGGCTCATTTTAGGCTGCTTAAACAAACACAATATTGTATAAATATGAAAATCAGTACCCCAAAATTTCCCACCGAAAATACAGCACATCCCACTAAATTTAGTGGAAAATTTAGAGGAAATCCATCAAGTTTGTAACATTGATTATCAGCGACGGCATCGCCTCGGATCGAAATTCCAATTTAATATAATATATTTATATCATGCATATAAACAAATGTTCCCATTCCGAATGATAAATCCATTGAATTCACTTCTCTTCCAATAATCCGGGAATCTCCATAATCCGACACTGTTCCGGTTCTATATAATTGGATTACCGGGACTGTGTTTTACAAGCTTACATAATAAATATAAAATATACCAATTACGCTAAAACAGACCTGTAAACAGAACATGGCTCATTAATTGTTCATCTGCATAAAAGAGACTACAGTCTGTCTACGAAAAGGATCATCTTCGGTATTAACCAATGAGCAATCAGCCATTGATCGCTGATTGTATTGTATATGAAGCTTGCTGTATGGAATCGTAAGTGGAGCTAAAAATTCTTGAGCTATCATTTATATACCAGGTGATCGTAATTCCAAGTACACTATTTAAGGCTGCCTAGAGATATTTAGCGATCTAAATGCGATCAACTCTTGTATGGTCACCTATGACGACATTTCAGGATATTCTTTCGAGAATAAGGTGTCGTAGTAAGTTATTTCAGGATATGTTGAAGACATTTCCGTAAAAAAACATTAGTACTAAAAGTAATCACTATGTCATTTTTTGACGCTGCAAACATCGCGTAAAACAGTTTCCTTTGAACTAGTACAAGTGTTGCGCCGGCCAGATGGCCAAGCAGTTAAGGTGGTAGCCTACCGTTTTGGGGGACCAGGGATAGAATCCGGACGAGTCGAAAAATCCCCAGGAATTGTTCGGGGGTGATCCGACCGGATATGTCGGCCAGCGTCCCTCACCACCCGGCTGCCCCATTGTAGGCCTGGCCGAACTCCTAGTAGACTTGCTAAATGAGGCCCTCTTAGTGCCCACAGGGTGAAAAAAGTTACTTATGTAAATTCGAAAGCAGCTCGGAAAATTAATTTTAGAAAATTTACAAACGTATTACGGTGTTGATGGCCGTGGAAGAACAAACCTACCTTAAGATAAGCTATTATAAAGGCAAATATATGTAAATTCTATAGGCACTTCACATCACTTGCAAAAAAATTGAATAATTAAATAATTTCTGGATTAAAATCGTCTGTCTCTTTACAATATTATTCGTAAATGCTTAAATAATCATTAGTTTAATAAAAATACGTCATAATTTAAACCCCAATCACAAAAAAATGAAGTTTAAGCCGATCGTCCATTCGCCATACTAGACGTAGCAAACGCCATTATCGACCGTATAGAATTGCCAGATGACGGCGCTCGTCTGTCCCCCGTTCACGTTTTGAGCTGAATACGAGCGCCTCAACCTCTCTAATACCTCAGAATGAGACAATGATTAAGAAAATACATTTGATATGGTACCTTGTGTATGGACTTTGTTGTTATTAAAGTTTGGAGGTTAAAGGTCAAAGGGGTGAAGAGATATAATGGGTCACGTGTGATATCCCACGAAAGATCCGACTTAATAAAGGTTTTACTATTATTATCTTGTATAACCTTTTTAATACTCATCTCTACCCTTAAAATTAAACTTTTTGGCATTTTATAATGATTAATAATATAAAAAGTTTTTAATAACTAAATCTCACAACAGATGGCGCCACATACAATTTTATTTATTACGATTAATAAAAGTTTATTTTTCAATAAAATCTCTTAATATCCGGAAAAGTTAAGCAACTAGTTGCTGAATTTTTTATGAAAAAAATATTTTTAAATAAAAAACGGGTTTTCTATCTTTATAACAATAATTCTAAATTTATTATTTTATGTAATTTATTAAATAATAGTACAATTAATACAAATATAATTATGTAAAACCCCAATTGTACTGTACTACTGTTACTTAAACTGTACAACATATTTTTAAATTTTTAATGAAAGTAAACGTAAATATTAAAATATCAGGAAATAAAATTAATTTTCATTTGATTACTGTTTTTCATTGAAAATATTAAAAGATTCTGTTTGTTTATCTGTTCTTGAAGTATTTTTGAAGATATTTTTTGTGAATTTTCTTGTTATTCTTAACCTTCTCGTCCTTTTTTATAAAAACAGAAATACAATTTTTACATCTCAATTGTTTTCCCGTTAAATCCATCTTTTCTTCCTTATCTAAATAAATTTTCTGAATAAAATTCTTCCCACATTTTTCACAAATACAAGCAATTTCTTCGGCGTGAGTCTTCAGATGAGTCATCAATCCACTGTTTTCTTTAAATTTCTTTTTGCAGAACTTGCAAATGCATATTTTCCCTTTGCACTCTTTTGAAATTTCCTTAAAATAGAGATAATTTTCAATTAATTAATTCTCAATGTGGCCTATTATCATTAATTGCAGAGTTAATTACAATCAACTTACTTCAATTAATGTATCTTGTATTAATAATGTATACATAAGTATACATCAGTACACATCAGTGCAAAAACCGGTTGATGTTACCTTAGGTGCCAAGATGGCGGCTCGTCTCTGATTCCAGCAAGGAAACAATGGGACGCACGTTCTAACCTAACCTAACCTTAACCTATTCTAATAAATTACCATAATTATTAGCAACCGAATTATTAGAATAGGTTAGGTTAGGTTGGAACGTGCAACCCACTGTTTTCTTGCTGGAATCAGGGACGAGCCGCCATCTTGGAACCTAAGGTAACATTAACCCAAAAACCATATATACATGTATGGTGTATGCACTATCACTGTACTATGTACACTATATTACAATAATATTATAGAGTACAGTGTATTTGGTACTGGATTTTCTAATTAAATTGGTTTTGTAATTATTTGTTATATAATAACGTCAATTTCATTATTTTAATGATATTATACAGCATACATCTACTAATGAAACAATAATATTTACAGTTATGGTTTTAATAGAAAGTCTCCATAGTAGTAAGTACTTTATGTGTTTATACTGTAGAATATTTTTCGTACAGTAGAGCGTCGATAAGTGGAACGTCGGTAAGTGGAATGGCCGGAAAGTGGAACGATTTTCAGTCGGACTGTGTCGTGCTGAATCGAATGTTTTTGATACTAAATTTACTTCTAAAGTATAATTTTCATGTTTTTTATATTTTTTAATAGATTTATTTTGTTTGTACAAAATGCAGAAATAATTTTTAACCATACGATAGCCTCGATGATTATTATAAAAATTTTCGTTAGGCTTAAAATCGACGAAAATTCAACACGAAGCGACACGCAACGGAGAAAAATTCAACAGGAAGCGATACGCAACGGAGAAAAATTTGAACATCGGACAGGTTAATGTATTTTTTCGTACAAAGTCGGAAACTGGAACAAATTATTAACTGGAAGGACCCCAGTCCCCAATTGGTTCCACTTATCGACGCTCTATTGTAGTAAGCACTTAATAGTAAAGACCCCCAAATGGATAAAACTCCTGATTACTAGGGGTTGCGCCTCATTGGTGATGTGGAGTTTTCCGGATTTCTTTACGTGTCTGACACCTAAATAGGGGCCAGCTTCCCATAGATAATCACTATTCTTTGACTCAACTTTTTCATGGCTCAGATCTAGAATTCCTCATATTCATTAAATAAATGGAATTTCTTTAAATAACGATTATATAAATACTAGCAGGTAGGCCCGGCGTTGCTCGGGCAAAAGTAATGATAGCGAAGATTAAGATTATTACGTTATAGTCACAGAAGAAAAAGAGTAATTTCATCAACAAACTAAATATTTCTAATGAAAGGTCGAATTTGAAAATCGAATATTGTAATATTGTTCGATTTTCACGACGTGTTCTGATTATATCGTTCGATTTTCATCGAATGTTCTAAAGAAGAAGGGTCGAGAAAAACCGAATCAATCTGTTTAAATTTGAAAATCAAATATGTTCTAACATATTACTCTTTTTTTTTTCCTCCAGCGCCCGTGAATCTTGCACGTCGCTTTCTCTTGTTCTCCATTGTTACTTAACACTTCTATTGATACTTAACACTTCCATTGTTGATGGAAGTGTTAAGCCTTAATCCTGTCCCTCTCCCCGTGGGGAGAAATTTCGAAAAATCCCTTCTTAGTGTGCGTTTTTGTGACGTACCGTAACTATGTACCAAATTTCAACTTTCAACTCTTAACCGTTTGGGCTCTTAACATTTCCATTGTTACGTAACACTTCCATTGTTGCTTCACACTTCCATTGTTACTTAACACTTCCATTATTGATGGAAGTGTTAAGACTTGATCCTGTCCCCCTCCCCCGTGAAGAGGAATTTCGAAAATTCCCTTCTTAGTGTGCGTTCTCTTAACATACCCTAACTGCGTACCAAATTTCAACTTTCAACTCCTAACCGTTTAGGCACGTCTCGATAATGTATATAGAATCTTTAATTTTGTCCCTCTCCCCCGTGGAGAAGAATTTCGAAAAATCCCTTCTTAGTGTGCGTTTTCGTGACGTACCCTAACTGTGTACCAAATTTCAACTTTCAACTCCTAACCGTTTGGGCTCTGCGCTGATTATTATTATTATTATGTTGGGTTAAGTTAGATATACTCGGTTAACACCGGTGGCTAAGTACTATGCCGGACCAAAGTCAAGGCATAGTAACCAAAACAGAAATTAAAGAAGTGTATCAGTGTGTGTGTCTGTATTCAGGAATTTTCTCACAATATGACATGTATTCAATATAGTGGCCTTCTGTAGTGTGATGTATGTGTTTCTATTCAATTGTAATGTGCCCAGGCTTTTGTGTAGTGTGTGTGGTATGACACCTGTAGAGGAGAGAACAACAGGTACAATAAGCACCCTATCCATCCTCCACAGATGCTTTATTTCCTGGGCGAGTTCTGTGTACTTGCTAATTTTTTCAGTGCATGCGTTTTGTATATTGTGAGTGTTTGGAATGGATATGTCTATAATGTATGTGATTTTATTGTGTTTGTCAATGAGTGTGATGTCTGGTCTGTTGTGGTAAATTGTTTTATCTGTGATTATGGCTCTGTCGTAGTACATTTTGTGCGTGTTGTTTTCCAATACTGTCTGTGGAATGTATTTGTAGTATGGTTCGTGGATGTCTACTAATTTGTGTTTCTTTGCAAGCTCTTGGTGTATTATATTTGCTACTTGATTATGTCTGTGTAAATAATCTGTCTGTGCCAAGAGCTTGCAACCAGAGGTGATGTGTTGTATAGTTTCTGGCATGATGTGACATTTTCTGCATGTGTCATTTGTGAGTGTTGCATCTTTGAGTATGTGTTTTCTGTAGTTTTTAGTATTTATGACCTGATCCTGTATGGCAATCATGAATCCTTCCGTCTCCCCAAAGAGGCATCCCCGAGCTAACCAGCTGTTTGACGCAGTTTTGTCAACAAAATCCTGGGCCAGATCGTAAGGATGCCTGCCATGGAGTGCCTTTCGAGCCCACGATTGCTTAATGGTGTCTATGCTTTTTATATGTTGCGTTGTGTCCATATGATGTGAGTGTAAGTTTAATGGTGTGTTATTCGAGTCTGCTAGAGTTACTGCTTTATGTAATTGTGATGTTTCTTGTTTTTTGTAGAAAAACTCTCGCAGTGACTGTATTTGTTTGTAGTGAAGGTTAACTATGTCAATCAGGCCACGTCCGCCATCTTTACGTGGAAGGGTTAATCTTTCTGTGGCGGATTTAGGATGATGTTGTTTATGCTTAGTAAGTGTAGTTCTTGTTTTCCTTTGGAGTTGCTCGAGATCTGTGTGAGTCCAATGTATAACTCCAAAAGAATATGTGAGTACTGGGATGACATATGTGTTTATTGCTTTAACTGTGTGTTTTGCATTTAACTCTGTTCTGAGAATAGCATTTAACCTACTTTGGTATTCTTTAATTAATCTTTGCTTTATTTGTGCATGTTCTGTTAGTTTGGCCTGTTGGAATCCTAAATACTTGTAGAACTCGCTGTTGGAATCCTAAATACTTGTAGAACTCGCTTATTTTATTATTATTATTGTTATGGGTTAAGTTAGAAATACTCGGTTAACACCGGTGGCTGTGTACTATGCCGGACCAAAGTCAAGGCATAGTAACCAAAACAGAAATTAAAGAAGTGTATCAGTGTGTGTGTCTGTATTCAGGAACTTTCTCACAATATGACATGTATTCAATATAGTGGCCTTCTGTAGTGTGATGTATGTGTTTCTATTCAATTGTAATGTGCCCAGGCTTTTGTGTAGTGTGTGTGGTATGACACCTGTAGAGGAGAGAACAACAGGTACAATAAGCACCTTATCCATCCTCCACAGATGCCTTATTTCCTGGGCGAGTTCTGTGTACTTGCTAATTTTTTCAGTGCATGCGTTTTGTATATTGTGAGTGTTTGGAATGGATATGTCTATAATGTATGTGATTTTATTGTGTTTGTCAATGAGTGTGATGTCTGGTCTGTTGTGGTAAATTGTTTTATCTGTGATTATGGCTCTGTCGTAGTACATTTTGTGCGTGTTGTTTTCCAATACTGTCTGTGGAATGTATTTGTAATATGGTTCGTGGATGTCTGCTAATTTGTGTTTCTTTGCAAGCTCTTGGTGTATTATATTTGCTACTTGATTATGTCTGTGTAAATAATCTGTCTGTGCCAAGAGCTTGCAACCAGAGGTGATGTGTTGTATAGTTTCTGGCATGATGTGACATTTTCTGCATGTGTCATTTGTGAGTGTTGCATCTTTGAGTATGTGTTTTCTGTAGTTTTTAGTATTTATGACCTGATCCTGTATGGCAATCATGAATCCTTCCGTCTCCCCAAAGAGGCATCCCCGAGCTAACCAGCTGTTTGACGCAGTTTTGTCAACAAAATCCTGGGCCAGATCGTAAGGATGCCTGCCATGGAGTGCCTTTCGAACCCACGATTGCTTAATGGTGTCTATGCTTTTTATATGTTGTGTTGTGTCCATATGATGTGAGTGTAAGTTTAATGGTGTGTTATTCGAGTCTGCTAGAGTTACTGCTTTATGTAATTGTGATGTTTCTTGTTTTTTGTAGAAAAACTCTCGCAGTGACTGTATTTGTTTGTAGTGAAGGTTAACTATGTCGATCAGGCCACGTCCGCCATCTTTACGTGGAAGGGTTAATCTTTCTGTGGCGGATTTAGGATGATGTTGTTTATGCTTAGTAAGTGTTGTTCTTGTTTTCCTTTGGAGTTGCTCAAGATCAGTGTGAGTCCAATGTATAACTCCAAAAGAATATGTGAGTACTGGAATGACATATGTGTTTATTGCTTTAACTGTGTGTTTTGCATTTAACTGTGTTCTGAGAATAGCATTTAACCTACTTTGGTATTCTTTAATTAATCTTTGCTTTATTTGTGTATGTTCTGTTAGTTTGGCCTGTTGGAATCCTAAATACTTGTAGAACTCGCCCTCTTTCCATGGATTCAATAACGTCTCCATTTCCAAGTGCAAAATCTTCTTTCTTCAGGATTCCTTTTTCTATGTGAACTGTTTTGCATTTATCTAGGCCAAATTCCATTTGTATGTCCTTGGTGTATGAATGTGTGATTTGTAGGAGTTGATGAAGTTGTTTTTGTGTGGATGCATAAAGTTTTATGTCATCCATGTACATGAGATGTGACAGTGTAAACTGTGTTGTTTTTTCGTGTCTGATATTGTAACCATATTGCGTGTTGTTTAACATGTTGGATAATGGGTTCAGGGCTAAGCAGAACCAGAGAGGACTCAAGGAATCTCCTTGAAAAATTCCTCGCCTAATAAAAATTTGGTTTGTTTGTATGGAAGTGTTACTGAACCCTGAGATGTAGTGTTGTTCTCCAGTGCTGCATAGTGTTTTGAAAGAATGCAATGAGTGATGGATGTATTTTGTACATGTGTAGAATATGTAGCAGCCAACTGTGTGGAACACTGTCGAATGCTTTTCTGTAGTCTATATATGCCATGTGTATGTTTCTGTGTTGTCTGTGTGCTTGCCGTAGAATGACTGAATCTATGAGTAACTGTTCTTTGCATCCCCTGTGGTTTCTACGACAACCTTTTTGTTGTTCGTTAGAATGTCGTGTTCTTCAACATGTTTGTATATTTTGTTTGCAATACAGGATGTCAATAATTTGTAGAGTGTTGGAAGACATGTAATTGGTCTGTATTGTGTGGGGTCTGTGGTATTGTTGTTTTTAGGTTTCATGTAGGTGATGCCCTGAGTAAGAAAATTTGGCATGTCTTGTGGATTGATGATGATGTGTGTTAGATGTTTAGCTAGTTCCTGGTGCAGTGATGTAAACTTTTGTACCAGAAATTGTGAATGTTGTCTACACCAGGTGTCTTCCAGTTGTGTGTTCTGTTAACAGTGTATTGGAAATCATGTATGTTTATTTCAACACAGGGCATAGTTGGTATGTTGTGCAAGTTTCTGTTCTCCTCCTCGATCCAGCCTGCATCAGCATTGTGCGTGACAGCACTGGACCAAAGAGAAGACCAATATGTTGTGAGTTCTTCTTCTGTTGGTGTGCCACTGTGCTGTGTATCAGTGTTTGCTTTGTTATTAATTTGTCTGTAAAAGAGTTTTTCATTGTTTGTAAATAATTTATTTTGTTGTTTTCGTAGTGTACATGTTTTGTATCGTTTGAGTCTACGTGCTTTGGCAGCAAGTTTTTGTTTTAGTGTATCAATGTATTCTGTAATGCGTGTGTTGTGATGTTCATGTTTTGTGTGTGTTTTTATTTTCTTGAAAATGTTTTTGAGCTGTTTCCTTAATTTGGGTGTTATGTTGTTTTTAGTGTATTGTGTTAGCCTGCCTAATTGCTGTCTAATGTCATTTATTTGTGTTTCTATTCTTCTCTGCCAGGCAGGTTTGTGATAGAATTGTGTTTTCTGTGTATTTGTCTGTGATTGTACTTTCAGTCCATGGTGTGTCACTACTGTGACTGCCCCAGCATAAACTAATGTATGAATGTCTGCGAGTGTAGAAATTGAATGAATGTAGTGTGGTAGTAAGTGAGTGTTTACATAATTTAGTGTTTTTCCTACTATCTTTGACGTGTTGATTTTTGGTATTCGTGGTCGTTGTGTGGGATCTGTACCTGTATATTTAGTGAGTGTTTCCTGAAATATAAGTGAGAGCGTATTAACTAAATCCAAGTCTATGTTATCAGTGATGGATGAGAAAGTGTCTGTAGTATCATTAGTGGTAATTGTTGTATGTGTGTTATTATCAATGCTTGTTGCTGGATTATCCTGACAGGTTACATGATCTTCATTAATGTTAGATGTTTCTGTCTGTTGATGTATTTGATCAGCAACCTGTTGTTTGATAAGTTCAAGTGTTGTTTGTGGAATAAGGTTGTTGTGTATAATTGTTCTTTTTTGATCAACAACCCTTTGTTCGGTGACAGTGAGATGAGGATACTGTTGTGTGAATCTATGGTGTAGTTGTTGTCTGTATGCTGTCATGTTTGTTTCGAGTTTTGTGATGGTGTAATAAGTACGGATGATAAACTCGTTCATTTCTACTGTCCATTTCATCCGTTGGCGTGGTTTTCCAGCCTTTGTGGTCTGTGGATGCATTGCCACAGAAACACCAAGGCTGGGTTGGTTCCTCACATCTGTTGAGGGCATTGCAGTAGCCATGCTTGGGCCGGTGCTGCTTTCGCCACCGGTAACCAAGGGAGACTGTGACCTATTTTTCGAACGTGAGCCTCTGCCTAACCCACGAACGCGGACCTTGTTAACCCGGGCGACGTCCGAGCCGGTATCACACTTTGATCTAGTTATTACCATGATGAATATCTCCACAGAATGTGGGCGTGGTCACTCTTAGCTTCATTTCTCCCCATAGACCTTACTGGCATGGGTGTCCCTACCAGGAGCTTATGCTCCAGCCTGCATTGCCCTATGGATCAGTAAAATTACTGGGCTCTCCCACCACGACCAGGTGGTGACCACGGGAGAGTTATTATTATTATTATTATTATTATTATTATGTTGGGTTAAGTTAGATATACTCGGTTAACACCGGTGGCTGTGTACTATGCCGGACCAAAGTCAAGGCATAGTAACCAAAACAGAAATTAAAGAAGTGTATCAGTGTGTGTGTCTGTATTCAGGAATTTTCTCACAATATGACATGTATTCAATATAGTGGCCTTCTGTAGAGTGATATATGTGTTTCTATTCAATTCTAATGTGCCTAGAACTTTTGTGTAGTGTGTGTGGTATGACACCTGTAGAGGAGAGAACAACAGGTACAATAAGCACCCTATCCATTCCTCCACAGATGCCTTATTTCCTGGGCGAGTTCTGTGTACTTGCTAATTTTTTCAGTGCATGCGTTTTGTATATTGTGAGTGTTTGGAATGGATATGTCTATAATGTATATTATTATTATTATTATTATTATTATTATTATTATTATTATCAACTCGTCTCGATTATATATATAGATTTGTGCTGAAATAAACAATTCGATTAAAGATAATATTTGATGTATTTGTATTTAATATTATTAATGCTCACAAATCTGAAATGATATTGGAATTTTTCTAAATTTGATTAATAATAATTGGAAAAGAAATATCAAGGGGAGGAAAACAATATAAATCCATTTATCTTTGATGCTTACGAGCAGTGAAAGATGAGGAGGGAGCAATAAAAATAACACTAAAATACCATTTTTATCTTTCGATAATCGATATCATACACATTAAATCAAACACCACAGATTTATATTCAATTGTAAACGTCTGTAACGATAAAGTCAAGCATTTAGAATCCACTAACTGATTACAAATGTAAGAAGTAAACTGAAAAAACTGCTTATTATTAAATTACAACAAATTGTATTGATTCAAACACTTCCAAATATCCAAGATAAACATTTCTTAGAAGTTTTTCAGACAAGAAAATAATTTTCATTCGAATATTTTTATCGAGAAACCTTTAATTAAATAACTCTTTTAATAACATTGTTATTTCAGAAACTTTGAACGTTAAAAAACTATAAATAGAAATGAAAGCACCAAAAAGAGTCTAAGATCACAAACAAGTAAAGCACAAGCTTTTTTAAAATTATGGTGTGAGTCTGTAAATGCACTTTAGTGATGTATATGGTGACAGTGGGTTAACCCCGAAATCTCGAAAAATATGGCAAATTAAAGCGTTTTTTTAATAATATATTGAAATTTTTTTGATGTTCTAGAAAATAAAATTAGTCTCTTCGAAATGCTGATGATGATTATCACTAAAAAGGGCATTATTAAAACAAATATACATGTTGTAACTCGAAAGAGCTACGATACTCAACATACCTCAGAAGTCGATGGAACATTTCCTGTATGAATTTGTTGATGTAAATCCAATTTACGTTTCAACCAGCAACTGTAATTGCATACATTACATCGGAATGGCTTTTGCTTCAGGGAAAATCTCCTGCATTCTTTCTGAGAGTCACTTTGATTCGAATCTTCTCTCTCTGTTTCATGAGTCATAGAATGAAGCTTCAATTTTGATTCGTCTTCAAATTCTTCGTTGCAAGACTTGCATTTAAATTCTTTTGTTTCATTTTCTTCCGTAGATTCCTTGAAAAAGAAAAAAAAAATTCAGATTTAACATAAATATATAACAATATTATTTATTTTCTGTTCTAAAGGAAGGAATGTATTTTTAGGTATAGTTTGTTGAAATTAATGAACATAGATGTCACTAGAATCTTAGTAATGGGCCATCCTATTCTTAAATCCTGTAGATCAATGTGTCAATTCCTTAAACAGAAAGCTTTTTCTCCTGTACCATCTCGAAACAGTGACCCACTATCTCACAGAAACGTCTGAATGACACTCACAAGTAAGATTTGCCATTACATGATGGGGCACGCTATATTCATAAATGGTTTCAAGCAGTTAATAATAATTATTTATATCAACAGTCCGGTGTCAACTGTTTATAAATGAAGACATAAGTTGCCACATGCATTTAGACTTATGCATGTAATTTACATTCATTAATGAAACATCTTTCCATTCAATTCGTACATCTCACACGTTTTAATTAATATTTAGTATTTGGTATTTTCACACTTTTTAAAGTTTTTGTTTTTTTTTATTTAGCCAGCGACGAAGGCATTTGATCGTTATGGATGACGCCCCTAGAAACGAAAATCCAGTAATGAGTTGCTTAACTTTACCGGTAACCTTTAAAACTGCGTGTATGGCGCCATCTATTATGATATTTTTTTATTAAAACTTTTTATATTTTTAATTATTATAAAATGGCAAAAAGCTTAATTTTGAGGGTAGGGATGAGCTTTTATAAAAGATTGCAAATGCTAATAACAAGTAAAATTGTTACTAAGTTTGACCCTACTGGAGATACATACGATTCGCTTTATCTCTATACCCCGTCGACTTTTAAACATCAAAATTTAATAGCATCAATCCTCCTAATACAGAAACCTACCTGCATAATTTCTGAAAATTTCGACTCAAAGCACAGGAGTTATAAAGCTTCAATGAAGGTAAACATAATCGTGCCTCCCACCCACACAAACATCCATACATACAAAAAAAACCCGAATTTTTTTTTTGCATTTCTCGACATCTCAAGGTTTTCTAAGTCCAAAATTACAAAAACCTAGGGGATCATTTTTCGGCCGATTGCCATACTTTCTCCTCTGTTATATATAACAGCCGAGAAAGTAAAAATGTATAAAACATTGCAAAAATTTGCAAATATGGAATTGAAATTCATATCTTTTCACTCAAACAGCGGCGTACTAAGAGGAGCCAAGATGGACATATGCTTTGCCCTGGGGCCGATCTTGAGAGCGCCATATTAAACCCGTAGAATTTTTTGTATTTGACATTGAATCGTTGACTCTAGGCCTCGGGTGCCAAAACTGTTCGGCACGGTTCTGCACAAAGAATACTATCAAGAGCCATTTTTACGACAATAAAATAAAATTCATTCAGGAGAGAAACGAATTCCGATCCTCATCAATAAAATTAATTTATTGCTGCCGAGTTGCGAATTCTTATTTCAAATGTCTTAATTCTATCTTTTATGGATAGAATTATCCTTTATGGATAGAATTAAGACATATAAAGGAGAGAAGTAAAAATCCTCCTGTCTGCGTTATCTCTAAAAATCAGGCTCTTCCGAATGATAAATATCTTTAATGAAAAAGATATTCCACTTTGTTTTTCACACTTTCGACGAGCACTAAGGCAGCCATTTTAATTATGCTCATCATGGATTCTGTCAATCACTCAAGAGAACGTCAGGAAAATGAAGAACGATGCTTATCCGGATCAATCATTTTATGCAAATTTGAAACAGTCTAAACTCGATTTCTCTCCAGAACATTTTATATTACAGTATTATCTTATATATACCGGCAAAGTAGAATTATTTTAAATATTATTTACCATATTTTGTAAATCCTACGTGTACTACAACATTCTTATCGTAGAAGCAATTGTTTCGTTAATTCATTGTTTCGAAGAATTAAACGTGTATGACTCTTATTGTAAACATAAAGAGAAAAATCTTAGAATAATTTAAAATACGAATAAAAAAATTTTAAAAAGATTTTAATTTAAAATGCTCAAAAAAACACTTCAGAACCCCTAT
Organism: Centruroides vittatus; assembly: GCF_030686945.1. Taxonomy (NCBI): domain Eukaryota; kingdom Metazoa; phylum Arthropoda; class Arachnida; order Scorpiones; family Buthidae; genus Centruroides; species Centruroides vittatus. The sequence goes on from NW_027122693.1 coordinate 1,046,478, forward strand.
CTAAGAATCTTTTATTTAAGATAACTTAATTAATTTGATAATGGATTTTATTAGGAAATTAGAATTTCATTGTTTAATTGCTAACTAATCGAGTTAGATTTTCTAAAACATATTAATTTAATTTTTAAATTAATTTTAAACTTGTTGGATTACTGTGAACTCTTATTACTCAACTCTAATAATTCATTTGTGTTGAAGATTTAAAAATTTTTGTTCGACTGAATTAGAAAATAACTAATTATCTTATGTAATTAAATCAAAACTCGTTTATGTAATGAATGAAATTCTGTATTGAGACACAATGTCTTTGATATTACAACTTGATAATACAGAATAGTCAAAGGCGATTAACGTGCCAGTCAGACAGACACTCGGGTGACCAGAGATTCGAATCCGGACTCAAAAACTTTCCGGGTTAATCCGTCTCGGATATTCGGTCTCGTCCCTCACTACTTCTTGCTCTATATTGTGAGTCTGGCAAATCCACGATAGGCATGGAAAAGGACCATCTTAGTGGCCACAGGGCAAAAAGAATTTTTTATAAAGTAGTGTCAACAAAATCATTAGTTAGAAGTTACCCGAACATCTCTCTTCATTCTTCGCATACATTTTAATTTTCCCGCAATTTATCTATGCTGATAATTGAAAATTATTAATCTCATTTAAAGGGTACCCACAGGAAGAATGCCATAAGCTCTGCACTATTTGTAAGACTTCACGTTTTGTAGGTCAGATAAACTTTGTTCTTTTACACATGTTTAACCCCTTTATTACCAGTACTTTTTCGGCTGTTATATATAACAGAGGATCATCGTACTTTCCGTATGATGATCCGTCAAAAAATGACCACCCAAAATTTTTACATTGGATTCAGAACACCTTGAAATCACTGTGTTGAAAAATTCGTGTGAGCTAATTAAATGGTAATGTGACGTGTAGGCTATCTCCCGAGGGGTGATATTTCCGGAGAGATTTTTCTATGGTAAACTGGCCCCTATTTAGGTGTTAACCATTAAATTGGTGACTAAAACTGCAATTTAATGGCTCAAGATTCTCATTTTTCGATTTATTAAACCATTAAGATTAGATTGGAGCCATTGAGTGAATCTTCTTTATACGGAATTCGAACTGGGACTCGTCTTCTAAAAGAATGACTCGCTCGAATCTTGTTAATAAGATTTTAAATTATTATAAGAAATAAACTTTTTTCGCCAATAGATAGCGCTACGTGCAAACCCAGCAAATCCAATGTAAACAGAAATCAATTGATATATAGAAATCGAATCAATATTTTGGGGTAGAATGTACGACGTTATTTAATTTAGAAGAATTTTAACGTAATTATCAAGTTTAGTAGCAATTGGTCGAACGACCTAGGAGTTTATTGCGAACAAACAAATAAACATTTTCATTTATAGATATAGAATAAATTTATTATTTTAAATTTGACCATTTTTGGGTGAAGGAAAGAATATAAGAAACAAAATTAATGTTTATACTTTTAAACTAAAGAAAACAACATTAAAAAGCTGGCATTCTTTATTTTTATCCCTAATAATTGCTACAATTGTCTTTAAGTCTTCAGATTGGTTTGAGAGATATTAAGAGGATGAGGCCATATCTCCCGAAGCGATGGTCCGATTTTCCTGAAAATTTCTAGAGGCATTTCTCCCTAACACTCAAATCTCTCTGCAAAATTTCAGAAATTTTCGACAAATGGCATACGAGTTATTAAGCTTCAAACTGGATGAATAAAACAATAATATCTCCCAAACACACTACATACAGAAAAAACCCCTCAACTCGATTGCATTTTTGGACATTTTAAGGTCCCCGAGTCTAAAAATGTTAGAAAATAATGGAAGAAGTCATTTTTCATCGATCGCCATACTTTTCCTGTGTTACACAACAGCCTATAAAGTAAAAATATAAATAAATAAGTCATTAAATTTAATTGTACATACAATAAACGGACAAAGTAAAAAATATAAGGGACAATCTCATTTTCTTCTCCTTACGTATAGAAAGGAAGAAGGATAAAGCTACGTTCTATGAAAATATTGATAAGGTCGAAGTTTCATTCAACATTCTCTACAAAGTTAAATTCGTTCTAAACAATTACTTTAAAGAAAAATCACGTTTTAAATTGTTTAACAAAAGATTTAACTCTGTCTAATTAAAATTCTCCTTGGCAATTTATTTGAAGAAGTTAATGATTTTTCTTCTCACCCCTTTTTAAATCTATAATGTAAAAATAAATAAACTCATTTAAACCCATTTAAATTATTTCTTTACACGACTTTTACACACTAAAATTTTTTAAAACATTCTTTAACAGTAAAAAATTGTAAAATTAAAGTAATTAAAAACAATCTTAAAACGCTGGCAATGTTATTGCTAGATTTTCCTGGCATTCTTTACTTGTTATGTTTGTTTTATCTCTGATAATTGTTACCATTACCTCTAAGTTTTCAGATTGGTTCGAGAGATATTAAGGAAGTAAGGCCATATCTCACGAAAAAATTGACCGATTTTCCTGAAAATTTCTAGAAAAATGTCCCCCTAATACACAAACCACCTCACAAAATTTCAGGAAATTTCGACTGAAGGTACGCGAGTTATTAAGCTTTAAATTTAGTGATAAAATCGTGCTCCCCCATACACACATTAACGTCCATATGTGCAGAATCTCCCTCGGGATTTGTTGCACTTCACGAGATTTCAAGGTCTTAAGTTCAAAAATGTAAAAATCTCGGGGAATGAAAAAGATCCACAATATTTTTACGTTTTTTCCCCTCTTACTTTCCCTCTGTTACACAGTATAAGAGCTGGAAAGTAATATATTATAACACCCCTTTCCGTGCAGAAAATATGAATTTATTCCTTTAAAACTTTAATTAATTCGAATATTGTTTAAGTAAAATATAAAAAAATCTTTAGAAATCCAACCTTTATCGAAAATATATTTTTATTTTTATTACATAACATACAACGTCGAACATGATACACAACATACTTTACGAAGAATACTCGGATATTCAATTTAAAAATAAGAGTTTAGAAATATTTTAAAGTAAATATTTTATATTTAAAAATAAATTTAACTCATTAAAAATTGATTTTTTCCCGTTAAATAATCAAAAATAAAATGATTAAATATCTAATTAAATGCTTCGTTACTGTTTATAACATAACCTTACATATAAAAAATATATTAAATTATATATATATATATTTTTTTTTCTATTTATTAAAGGCGATAAATATAACAAGATGTCATACACTACATTAATACATAATACAGAAATCCTTCGTTAGCGCCTTATCAGCAATAAATCTGCTATACGAGGGCGCCACCAGTCGACAGGTGACGTTAAGTACAGTAGGGTGGACAACATAACTGTGGCAAATAGTCGACCACATGGCAATACTACATTCATGCTGCTGCTGGAAGAGTGTAAGAAGTGGGAGCTTCGCGTGCGCTATCTACACCCTGGTAAGTCACCTGCACGTTTTCCACCCTAGAAACCAAACCTCGACACCCTCTAAGGGGGTTAAAATATATATATATTTTATCTTTTTTTAATAATAAAACCCCCAAAAGTACGCGTGCCAAACTAACTCCACGCGATTTAGAACAAATCTATTGTGACGTAACAACAATTACCTCGCGATGTAGTGTGGTAATTACTGATTTATCGACTTATTCGATAGGAAACAATGACGAAGGGGGGCGGAAATAAGTAAAATAAATAAATAAAAGTGAAGTTTTATGACGATCGAGCTATCAGAGAATCGGCGCCATTGCCTATCAAAACTCTTTTATGTCAGTCGTCTTTTAGAAATGTTTCTCATCTTAAATTGAGAAAGTAAAAGTAAAAATTCCCCGAACAACTTATACATTAAAGAGGACATTCGACTTTAAATAATAAAATTAATATATATATATATATATATAATATATTTTTAACTTTACGTACAGTACATAAAATATATCAAAGACTTATCTCTTCAATTCCCAATTCCACGTGCCATACGAGAAGAGTCGACTTTATAAGCTGGTAAATATCGATTTAAAAATTAAAAAATGAATATTTTTAATGATTTTATACGGGAAATTTTATAAAATTTAGTAAATTTTATCTCATTTTTTTAGAATTGGAAGCGAATTTTTAATTTTATAACAAATTTTATTGAAAAAAAAAATCGAAAGTTTACTTTGTATAGAAGAAAGGAGTTCGGTGATGGAGTATATAAAAATTTTAAAAAGATAAAAATAAAAATTATTTCTTTTATTATTTTCTGCATTTAATAATAAAGTTCACGAAATATTTTGAGAATTTTTTTTATTATTTTCGGATCGTAAAGTTTATTATTGCTTTATTTTTCAAGCGTTTTTTAAATTAAGTAATTATCTTTATTTTCGAGTTATAAAAATTCGTGCTATTAAAATAATTTTTATTTTTTATTTTTTCGGTGTTATATTAAGTATGGCGGTAAAAAATTATTCCTCCAAACATTTTACACTTTTTTACTACGGGGGGGAAAGCTTCGAAACGTGGGGAAATGCAATAAGTATGGCTGTTAATGTGTGGGGGACACTACTTTATTCGTCTATTTTGAGGCTTAATAACTCTCGTACCCTTTGTCGAAAATTTGTGAAATTTTGCAGGTGGGTTTGAGCATTAGGTGGGTTGATACCGTTAAATTTTGGTGGTTATAGGTCGACGGGGTAGAGAGATAGAGTGGATCACGTGTCATCTATCGAATGGGATCGAACAGATTTTGCTCGTTATTAGCATTTATAACTTTTTTCTTTTATAAAACTATTTTTACCTTCCAAATTAAGCTTTTTGTCGTTTTATAATAATTAATAACGTAAAAAGTTTTTAAATAAAATTTTGTAACAGATGGCGCCACACACGATTTTAACTTTCCTGCCGGGAAAGTTAGGCAACTCATTGCTGAATTTTTAAACGTTTTATTACATTAATAAAGTATTTATTATTTCACTTATATTATTTATTTTTATTGTTATTTTAATGAATAAAAAAAGACTACACATATTATAGATTATAAAAATTTATAACTTTTATAGTAAATTTATTAACTGCTATAACTTAAAAATAAATTTTTACTTCTTAAAATAAACTTAAAAAAATAATTTTGAAAGCTTATTTTTATAATGATTTAATGAGGTATCAACTTTATATTTTATACTTTAAATAATTGGTTAATTTTTAAAGAAAATCTTTATAAATATTTTATAATTTTATATAAGTAATGACGTTTGTTCTTGACTAAGAAGATAAATTTAAGAGTTTGTGCTTTAAAAAAAAGAAAACCTGTCAAGAGCTCTTGCTAGACTTTCTCTGCACTTCAACAGAGGTTAAGGGGACCATTAGAAAGTCCCATAATTTTCAATTATACTAGGATATAAAATTTAAGTAACAACAAAAGCTTAAAATGAGAAATTATTGTTGATTTATGATAAAAATCTCCATTAAAAAAAATATATATATATATTTAAGCTTAAAATGTACTACGACACTCATAGTTAAAATTGTGTGTGGCTCTATATGTTCCCGAAATATTATGAAAAATAACTTTTATATTATTAATTATTACAAAATTGTTTAATTTTGATAGTTTTTGGAAATATCGTAAATGCCGATATTTTGTAAAGTTGTTGTTAAGCCGACCCCACTCCAGATATGACACATGAACTTTCTCTTTTTCCCTTCTCTCTCGAGTTCCATATTCTAAAATTTAGTGGCTTATATACAAGTTTCAATGCCTAATTTCGTTGCTTAATCTTTACTCCAACCTTAGATAGACAAAAGCACACACACACACACACATACACACACACACATACACACACACAACACAAAACAGAGACGACACAGAAAACACACCAACGTTGAGTTAAGAGTAAAAATAAGCATATACAATCGATCCTCTAATAACGGCCACCTCCAAACGACGGCCACTTTTTACGTTCCCCGTCGGTGGCCGTTGTTCGGAGGTTCGATTGTATTAAATTTAATAACTATTTTATAATTCTAGAAATTTATAGATCGGTATTATTTTCATTATACAAAATATCATGAAGAATATGCAAAGTTAGAAAGTTGAACTTTTTATGGATCGTAACTTGAGAATAAAACCTGTAAAAAATTTAAAGTTGAAATTTTTATTATAGAAAATTTATACGTTTCTACTCTAGTAAAAACCCCGATTTTACGTATCTTTTTACAATAACTTTTATGAAGTACAGTTATATTACGGAAGATGCAAATGAGCGCGAGAACGTGCTGATTAAGCACCCCTATTTTCATTTACGTCAAATACGCGCGTAATTTTAAAAATAGTAATGTATTTTGAAGAAAAATAACAATAAATTAAATCACTAATGCACCCTTCTAGCATCAAAATATTATTATTATAATGAATATAAACAATACGTGTTATACGTTAAATAATAAATGAATTTAAAGTAAATTATACGGTCGAATCTTCAAAAATAGCCACCTCTAAACAGCGGATTTCTGAACAAAAATGCACACAAAATAACCTCCAAATAGAGGCCATATTTTACGTTCCTTTCATTGGTCGCTATTTAGAGGTTTGTACTAATTTTTTATAGTAATTTGGTACGACATTTTAAAGGTAGACACGAATTACCTTTCTTGTTATATATTTTTCTAATAATTTTTTTTTATAAAATAAAATATTTTAGATTAAATTTTTACCGTTCACTTAAAGAATCGGTAAATTTTTAATAAATATTCTTCAACTTCTACAGCTAAGAGTTAGAAAGGAAACGATTCTTTCCCTAAGCATCTCATCACTAGTAAACATCATTTTTATCCTTTTTCTTCCTTGAAGCTATCTCCCAAAATAATTAAAGAAAAATTCCTACAAATTATTCCTTTTGATGCCTTTAAGAGGAAATAAACGCTTAAGTAATAATCTACAAAATGTAAATTAAAACACCGAACTTCATCCATTAAAATCGACGAATTTAAGTGAAAGAATTTCTTCTTTTGCAGACATTCTACATAATTGTAGTGACTGCTAGTGCCTTTCATGTTAATCTTGCCCTTGGGACGCCTTGTAAGTATAGAAATATATCATTTATATCCGTTTAATCGTGACTGTCAAACCTCGATATAGCGCTATCCTCGCAAACGAACTAAACGAACTTCCGATTAAAGTATTAGAGACCCCTGAATTATTATTATATATGCGAATTTTTTTTATCGTTATCACCTTCTCTTTCCTACTGTTAGAGGTGTATTCAGTTTAGCCCCACAATCGATTTTATGGATTAACAAAAGCGCTAAATCGAAGTTTAACTGTAACATTAAAACTACTTTATAAAAATAAAAAAATTAATTAAATTAAAATAATTATAATGGTGCAATTCTTGAATTGTTTTAAAATGGCTCATATAAGATTGTTGGACTGCAATTTTCTAATTGCACATCTGTACGTTCCGTTTGTCTGTCTCTCCTTCGTAAATCTAGAGAACGGGGTTAAATAGATGAAAATCGAAACCAGATATGGAAATCTTAAGGAGATTTCCGATGAAATCACGCGACTTCCGGTCTTGACCGGAAGTCGCGTGATTTCAATCCAAAATTTTCATGATTGGTATGACTCAGTGTGTTATCAGGAGAAGTATGATGTACAGGAGCAAGACGTCACTAAAATTCAGCTATAACCCTGATTCTGATTAAGTATATACGAACTTCCTATCTGACCGGAAGTCACGTGTCTATTTTTTAAATTAAAAGACGATTAAAACTCGCAGCCCGGCATTGTGACGACATTACAATAAATGATCGGTCATTCCACTTTAGAATTCGTACTTATACAATTTATACAATAAATATATTTAAGTTTTAATTTTTAATTAATTTACGTAATTATTTATATTTAAAAATATTATTATAATTATCCGTGACAGTCAAATGACAATTAATTGAAGTAGAGATTTGAAGAATATTTTTACTTAACGACAAAGAGGGTCGTGTTACATAAATTTCCATTACTTTAATGAAAAGATTAAATTTATAAACAGATTAAAGTAATTTTATTTCCTTAAATAAGTTGATTACTGTTTAAATTATAGAATTAATTCGTTTCAAATTTGATTTTTAACTTAATTAATAACACCTGAACTTTTACAATGTCTGTAAGAATTTATTTTATTTATTTATTTTTGTATTTCTTTTAAAGGAATATTTTGTGGTTGGTATGGTTATATAATGCAATTTCGAATCTTCTTCTCTTAAATTGCTTAATTTTTATTACAATTTGCAATAAAAATTAAGTAATTTATTAAACAATTAGAATTATAAAGAAGTGAAGTTCGTTTTTCTGTTGTTACTGAGTGATTTACCGAAGAATTTTCCATTTATTGGTAAATCGTGCAAAAATGTATTGAAAAATCGAAGAAAAACACTAAAACCGGCCGTGTAAACGATTCAAAATTAAAATTATTAATTTAATAATAATAAAAATAACAAATAAATTAATTGAATAAACATTTTTTCTGCAAATTTTTATTGCAGGGTTATTTATATTCAGTTTATTTGCCTTGGTATTCTCCGGATTTTGCGTCATTTCATCAATCCTCTTATTGGTGGGATTATGCGTGGTAAGTACAAATATGCAAAACATTTGTCACTATATACGTACATAAAACCTATCTACGACTAGTTATAAGGTAGGAGGAGGAGGAGGGAGGATTAGTTTCCACGTGGAATTATTCATAGAGAGGAGGATGGAGAGACAAATCTGATTATCATATGTCGTACTTTTATGATTCATTTTAGTAATCTCTTTTTATAGGACAACCATTTTCTTCTCTTACCTTGGGTGATTTCTGTTTCCATGACAACATTGTTAGACATCTTCCTCTCTTTTTATTTAATAGCCGATGTGGTGAGTATCTACTTCCTCTACATCGATTATTATTTTCTTTCTTTCTTTCTTCTTCTTTGTTTCTTCTTCACTTCTTTACTTATAACACACGAGCATTCATTTCACAGCTGAAATTTTTTGATTTTATTTCCTCTCATCCCCCATAACTTATGATAATAATTCATTCTGACCCCCCCATTATTCTCAGAATGCGATTTTCCAACTATCAATATCCTGTTTAATATCGAGTAATTTTCTTTTCCTTTTGTTTAAACGAATGTAATAAATAGGGAAAGTTTAAATAAATATATATATAAATCACATAAGGAAGCGCAATAAAAATATATATAAGAAGTCATTTTTCTTTTATCGCTTTGGGATTCAAAAGCAGACATTTTTGATCTATTTCCAGTTTGAAGATGAAAAAGACAATCGAAAGGCTTATAAAATACTTTGGAATGTGTTTATTATTATTATTTTTTAATTAAATTGTGGATAATTTAATGGCCCAAGAGTTACTAAACTTTATATAACGATTGATGGGTGATTTAATTATAATAATAATATATATATATATATATATATATATATATATTAAATTATGTGTAATATGCAGGGTGGATTAAAAGTAAGTTTAAGTATGTGTAACAATCCACAAGAGATATATTTTATAGTATTAGATATAAATATTGTTTAAAAATTATATACGATATAATTATATAGGGTGACCCTAGAGTCAGAACAACAACACTCGGCTGTTTTAATGACATCTCCTGTTAAACGATTGGGCCACCTTGCATGTTTATACACAACTTAAATTATTATTATTATTATTATTTTATTTTAAAAGGAAAAGAAAAAAAAATTCAAATTAATTTTTTTTATTAAAACATCGAAAGTTTATTTCACTAATTACACGAATTTTTAAATTTTTTTTTTCATTTGAATTTAAATAATTTATTTTCTTATGTATAAAACAGATTAGATTTAAATTTCGTAAACTAGAATTTAATTTTGATTTTTTTCCCTATAGAAATTCTAATAAAAATCTAAATTTTATAATTTATTTTTAATTCGTTGGAATGAAAAATTACGTCTTTATTTACTACGAAAATTGTACTCTTGAACTGTGTCTGGAACAATATAAACTGTTCTGTAATTTATAACAAAAATTGTTCCGAGTTTAAATTCTTGAAAATTCCTTTTTTTTAACGTTGCGTAGATTTAAAAATTACTTTCACGAAGAATTTACCGGTTTACAATCATTTAAGACAGCAGGAACCATTTATTAAGACATTTATAATAATATAATCGAAGCCATCTTAGTTATGATTATTCATTTATTATACGTAAAGCCGAGTACACATACCAGTACGTGTGTACCCAGCTTTAAAATATGGCCAATTTTATGGTAGAAAGGATGCATTAATAAATATAGGAAAATATTAGTATTCTCCCTGGTTTTCTCTTTATCTCTAGTTACCGTACAATGTCAATAAGAAAATATATTTATGCATCCCTCTAGAAAATCGTACACCAGCTCTTAGCTGATATCATACACGAAACGAGCTATTGAATAAGCTTATTGCCTCTTCAGATATCTATATTAAGTGTTAATAAAATTATTTTAATAACTACGAAGTAATTATCAGTTTATTCGGAGAAGACTATACATTACAGTTGATAAAGTAACACTTTGTACAACTTGTTCTGTATTGTCTTTTATGAGCTTCTGAAGGTTTTATCAGCCTCTAGCAGCTCATAAACTCTTTACCAAATATCCTTAACATTGAATTTAGTAATTAAATTGCCATAAAGGTAGAGCGAAACTATTGTTTAAAGTTTCGTTCTATTACTACAGAAGCTAAAAAGTGTACTCGTGAGCCACTTAATGCACTTCATATCGATTTATTTCTGGAGTATATTAAGCATTTCTAAGAATTAATCGTGTGTAAAGAGTAATACGTGAAACAGTTAACCACGGTTAGTGAATTTTGTTTAATTGAGGTTAAGAATATATTCGAAACACTGCGAAGTCAAATCTCGATAATTCAATCACTCTGCTTTGTTTAATGACGATGTATCGAGTGGAAAAAAGGAAGAGAAGTGACTAAACAAACGACAATACTTGATGTGTATCCGGGAAATTTAATTTATTTGAGTAGAATTAAATAAAGTACATACAACTTAACGTATGAAAGAGGGAAAAAAATGATAAGACGGATCAAGGATGCAAACAGCATTTAAGCAAGATTTACAAGCATTTTATGGTAAATTATTATCGCAAACGATAATATAAATAAGTTTTTTATGTTATAAAATTAATACATTAATATTATTTTTAAAAATTAACCAGAAAAATTATTTTTTCCTTTATCTTTTTCCTGTCAAATGTTTAAGTGACGTGCGGTGAAGCGGTCTTTACGGAGGCTAAGCTTTGGTTTTCCAGTTACTAATCGCGCGTTACGCTCACATTTTAGTTATTTCAAGTCATTTTAGACAAAGTAAATAATTGAGAAAAACATTTCTAATGACAATAAATGTAGCCTTGCATTCAGTATTCTGTGAATTCAGATAAAATACGCCATAAACGAAGTTAGAATTACATAAAATCAATAATTGAAGTGAGATAAACTAGATCAGTTCATTTGAGATGCACAGCGTAGGATCTTGCACATAAATTTATTAAAAATTATTCTAAATGTGACCCATCAGTTAACCAATGTAACCTAGCTAAGACATGTCTTATTTAACTGACTTTCGGGCCAAAATTCTCTTAAATTTCTGTTAATAGTTTTAATGATTCTCTAAAAAGATGTTTTTCCTCCACATTTTTCAAACAATTTATAATTTTTTAAAATAATGTTGAACATTTTAATGACTTAATAAGATGTAGAATCGCTTGAAAATCCTTTAATATAATGCTGAATTCTTAAGCGTAATCAACAAGAGAGAAAGTCATTATCTAAAGGATTTCTCATCTCTAAAAAAATAAATTGCAAAAAGTATTGAAATTTTTAGACATTTTTCACGTTTTAAAACCCCTGAATTACGTATTTTTCTTTCACTCTCTGAGTTTTATCTATTTATCACATTTACATCCCATGGTTCAGCTTTAATGATTCTAGAGAACGTTATTGTGAAGTATGATTAATTGAGTTGGGTTTACTTTTGTCACATTAATGAATGTTAGAAAGTCGCAATGAAGAGACATTGTAATGAACGTGACACGTTACAGAAAATTGAATGCATACTTTGTAAATTGAAGAAAATGAAAGAAAAGATTCAAATTATATAATCTCCATCTGTGATTAATTCAGATTATCAACGATTTTTTATTAATACACTTCCTATTTTGTTACGTAATACAGGAAAACCAGTGTAAACTGGAATCGCATGATACTGTTTGTTTGTTTATGGCAGCGCGACACGTGCACAATCTGACTTCCGGAAGGGCTTTCCACGTGTTACTCCCCTATTTAGGTGTTACAATCCAAAAACCACGTGGCCTGTCGTGTAGTGAGGCACGAATTCACGACCAACTACCATTGTTCAGTGGTTTTATCCACTCCGGTTAATTTTTACAGGTTTTCGTTTTGAACAGGTTTTACTGTTTTATAAATTAATTGACTACTGTCAAGATTTTCTTTCGAACGTATTAAATAAAACGTAGGTCTTATTCATAATGATCTAAATATCTTTCGAAAAGTAATAAAATTAAACTTCATTACTTATATATTTGAAAAACTTAAATTCATTACTTTTAATAGATTTAATTTTATTTAATTATAATAACAATTAAAGATGTAAAAATAATAAAATCTAATAATGATATTAGAATCTTCTCTGTATATAGGCGGTCTCTTGCGATATACATGAGATAATGAGCGTAAAAAGTTTTAAAATTTTAATTAAGATCGGTTGCTTAACGTTGATTACTTGTTGAAGAAGAAATTGACACAAGTGAGCGTAAAAGTGGGCGTGTGTTTTATTTTTTCCACCAATCCTCGTTAAGGCCTTTTCAAATTTATATTTTAATGAGATCTGGGAGGATTATTTATGTCCTTTTTGCATTTAATTAATTTATTTCAACCAATAATTTTCTGAAAATCGAATTCATAGAAATAGCAGAAAAGCTTTCACATTTTGCTAGGCCCGTGTAAAATGTATGCTAAGTGTGCACCTTTTTGAAGAGGTTCGAGAGTCAAGCATTAACCAAAGGCGTACTTTCTCTAAGGCTTAGAGGTGCTTAGACTTTAAACCTTTCTAAATGCGGATGCAAAGGCTTATCTATGCAACCAGCTTTATACAATAACAGAGTTCAGTTTAAATATTCCATACAACAATATAATACTTCTGAATTCTTCACAGTACAGTAAAACCTGCGTAAGCCGGAATCGCACGGTACCGAATATTTTCTTCCGTTTGGCAGGTTTTCGTTGTATTCAGGTTTCGTTTTGGACAGGTTTTACTGTATATACAGACTTCATGCAGGCCGTACAAATAATTTTTGAATCTGGTACGCTACTATTAAACCCTTCGTTCTATACTCACACTGTATATTTTATGTAATTAAAGATATAATTTATTTATATAAATTGGATTTTATACATTGTTCTGATATCAGGATAGATATTTTTTATTCTTTTAAAGTTATATAAAGTTTATTTTAGTGAGTTTATATACTGGAACCAGTCACATTTACGTCAGTATAAGTTATCACTTCACCCTTTAGCTGATGAATTTGTTTTACGTCAACAAACAACCGAACTGAAGGCTCGTTTCTTACTTTTATTTGTTGTAGAACATTCACACCAATTCTCGTGTGGCAAGTATATCTTGATTTAGTGGCCACCCGATATAGTGAACTTTCAAAATAATGAACAAGTTTATCCTTTGCTATTCTTTATATGGTGAACGATTTAGCTCAGACCTTTGAGAATTCTCTACGTCTAACTCACTATATCGTATTATAAGTTATACAGTGGACTGTTGATACAGTGTATACCCGATATAGTGAACAATACTGTTAGTCCTCGCCATTCTTTATGTATATAGAGAATGATTTTGATTAGTTTTTGAGAATTCGCTATATCAAACCCACTTATATGGGTATATAAGTTATACAGTGGACTGTGGATATAGTTACTTGATATAGTGAACTTTCAGTATAGTGAACGAGTTTTCTGGCCCTCGTATTCCTTATATATATAATGATTTAGCTCCGAGAATTTTGTACATCGAATCTACTATATGCATATCTGTTTATAAAGTGATTACTCGATATAGCGAACAATTATGTTAGTCTTTACGTTCACTATACCAAGTGTCTACTGTATAAAAGCCTGTGTAAAGGAAGGCTTTATAAAGAATGCACATAATGCCATTTATAAAACAAGATTTTAATGTCACAAAACAAATTATTATTAATTACTCCTAATGCATTGTGTTACACGTTAAACACGATCACTCTTTTGTCCAAAAATAACAATAATTATCACTCAGTTACTTAAAAATTCATCCTATAATGGAAAATTTCAGAAAAAAGAGGAGAGTAAGTCAAAAATTCTACGACTTGAAACTAGATCATTTTACAAAATAAGATGTGATGAGAGCGTTAGAATTAAGTACATTAAAAAAATAATAATAATAATAAAGTGGATTATCGGAAAAATTTTTAAAATAAATGACAAAAAAATTCTCTTAGGATGATAATTATTAAAATGTATTGGATTTCCTCCCTTAATTAGTCACGCTCTTCGAAAAAAATCTCCAGTCACATCATCTTATATTAAATATAAAAGCTTTCTTCTATTATCAGACTTCACTTTGAATATTAAATTTCTTTTTATTTGAAAATAAAATAAATATTTGGTAGATTTTCCTAAGCGAATTATTCACTCTCACTTGCTAAAACACGAAATAACACTTGGTAGGTTGTTGTATCGACTTAATTTGTCGCACGTGCTTTTACCTTTTTTTCTTCCACACCATAATGACTTTTTTACCTACCCAAAACAGGAACGGTACAAAAGCCTTCTCTGATATGTTGTAACGTGTTATATGGGGGTAAACGTTGTAAAGGAGGAAGTTTTATACGCGAGAAGTGAGACTCTCTACACTACTTAATCATCTGTTATTTTGATTTAAAACGTAATTATTATTGAATAGTATCAATTAAGATTATAATTATAAAATTAAATACTTATATATATGTATATTTTTAGACAATTGATCCAGTTTTTGGGGTACTTTTCGTTATAGATATCGTTATTTCTGGATTAAATGTAAGTTTAGAAACTTTTATAATTTTTTTCTACGACTTATACAGTCAAACCCCGTTATTACGCTATCGGTTTATGCGAAGTCTGCGTTAATTCGCCCTAGAGGAGGGAGGACAATTGCTTTAATGAGTTCGGTTAATACAAATTTCGTTAATACGAAGTGCCAATTTTTAAGTCCCATAAATGGGGTTTGATTGTATTACGATATTTTAAAATTAATTATGTTTTTAAATGTAAATTCACATTTAATATATTGTATTTTTATATAATAATAATATTATTAAGTTATATACAGTGTTTTAGAAAGTACAAGTTTATGTTAATAAAAATAAAACGGAAAAAATTTGTCTTCACCGTATACCCGATTTCATAATAGCATTGAATGCGATACTATACACAGAGACGTGCGGCGATGAAAGCGATGAGATTGATCGCTTTTTACGCCAATAATTTCCGTTTTTGGAGTTGGATCGTTTCGAAAATCAATAGACGTCATCGTGTGAAAATATCGATTTTTCTGATATTTGCATTTTCCTTCATAAAGGCGTTTTTCAATTATATTTGATACGGTAAATTGATCACAGAAATTTATTCATCTTTAAATAGAAATGTTTACAGTCGAAATTCTGACGTTAATCATTTCATATATACTGTATTTCCAGTATATATAATTCAGTATTTTTACACAATAATCATGAGTGATGATAAGAGAAGAGAAAGAATAGAAAAATATACGAAGATAGATGAGAAAAAATTATATTTTAAAATTGATATAACAATAAAAGAAAATCTAATTCTATAATTACATTTTTTTTCGAATTTATCTTTAAAGTAGACAGATATTAAATTTAATTTATGAGTCTCATAAACTATTAACAAAGAGCTAATCAGTTGTATAATAAAATCCGATGATTTCATTAATTATAGGTGGTTCTCTGCATACTATAAGACGAACGATTGAAAAAAATAGTAATCTTAACCACGATTGGTTGAAAAATTACCGAATTAGATACATTCTCCAATTAATTATTCTTATCTGCTCCAACAATGCGAGTAATTGATTAATTTTTATCAATATTCATTATAATTGTTACAACATATTTCGCAATGGACCACCTATGTTTATAACGTTGTCTACGCTCAATCTTATCTTAAAAACTCACTTGTTAAGGATTTCTCTAGTTTATTCTATCCAAAAATTACTTTTAAAAGGAACCATAGGAAGCCATTCACAAAAGGAGTTCGCATGGGGCTAGGCAAACATTCTGGAGCTCTTTTTCAAAAAAAAAAAAAAAGGCCCGAGATTTACATATTCATATAGTTGACATAAGTTTGTTACCTTGTCAGTTTATGTATTGTTTCTACCGGCATTTTAATCGTGTTTAATGTTACTGAATACAAAAATATCCTTTCTGATACTGAATATTAAAAAATCGATAAATGTCATGAGTCTCATGACGTAAAAATAAACTTTTTACATTAAAACCTGTCTTGTTGTATTGTTAAGCAACACTACATTAATGACACATGCTCGTACACATACATAAATCTATATACACATGGAAGTGTGTACAGAAACAATAATTAGAGTACACGATATTAAATTAAATAATATAATTATTTATAACTGAATCTAATACAATTAAAATCATTTTAAGATCACAAATTAAATTAACACAAAACAAATCCTTTTGAGCGCTTGTTTCATTGAAATTAATTTTAATTATATCAAAATCTATAATTAATTTTAATTAAAAATACGTAATTAATAATTCTAAATTCTTAATAGAGTAATTTTTTTTTATAATAGTGTAAAGATTTTTTGTCGATCATTAAATCATTAAATTGTATGATTTCTTTAAAATATTCAAATTATTTTTGATTGATTTTAATGAATTTAAGTTGAAATTAAATTTCAAGAAATTCTTTTAAAGAATTTTATTGATTATCGATATAAATCCATTTTATTGAACAATTCTATTCATGTTTTTGGAAGGTTTTCAATGATTTTAGAAAATTCATCTCTCACTCTCTTTTCTTCCTCCGTATCTTCAAATGTATTTTTTTATTGTGAAAATGTATTCCTTTTCCTTTTAACTCCATTATCTTAATTTTTTTCTTTATCCATTTCTTTATTTAAAAAGAAAATTTAGCTTCTTCTGTTGAAAATTACATAGAAAACGTATTCAAGAGAAAATTGTTACTGAACTTTTCTTTTTGAATCTTCTTGAAACACCACTTAGTATACTTTATAATAATATTTCTATGTTTGTGTACTTACACAAAAATTTCCAGGATTTTATGTATATTTCTATGTTTTATTAGCTTATAAAAGGCCTTTTTGGCTATGCTTTGCCAATTTGCTTACAGATACATACAAGCTTATAAAATACAGACAAGTGTGTGCTGTATTCTAATTTATGCTGAAATATATGTTTGAATTGAGTTTTACACTTGTCAATGGGTGTTTTACAGGTTTGTATATTAGAATATTGTGTAAAGTTACGTCAACCGTGGCTTGTATATTAATTTTTATCAATATTCTTTATAACTGTCACAACATATTTTACAACGGATCACCTATGTTTATATCGTTGTTTATGCTTAATTTTATCTTAAAATCACATTTGGGAAGGATTTTTCTAGTTTGTATACGGATCGAGCTTTCTACCCTAAGTCTGTCTGCATGTCTATACTTATTCTGTTTCCTGTATACCGATATTATCCGTTATCTTTACGGAAGTAAAACGCAAATTAATGCAAAGGTTAGTAAGAAATTTAAACATTTCTACAATATTTTAAGCATATTTTTCAGAAAAATCTAAGATATAAACATAAATTATTATGATTAAAAATATTAATATAAGTTGGTTCTCATCGTACTATAAGATGAACGATTGGAAAAATAGTAATATTAACGACGATCGATTGAGAAAATACTGAATTAGACACATATAAGTTTCTTCCACCAATCAACTAACGTTATCTGAACGTAACAATACGAGTAATTGATCAATTTTTATCAATATCCTTTATAACGTTACATCATATTTTCGCAACGGACCACCTATGTTTTTAAAGTTGTCTACGCTTTATTTTATCGTAAAATCGCACGCTTTTGAAGAATTTGTTTAGTTTTTTTCTTACAAAAAATTACTTTAGAAAGAAAAATCAGAAGAAAAGTAAACTCAACGAAAATTTTTATTAAAGTTAAAATTGAAACAGTAAACATGTAACAAGGATGATGCATTAGGAATTATTATAGGAAACTTCAATCGATGACCAGTACAGTTTATTATTGTTATTTTTATTTATAACTTAATTCACTATTTAATATTAACTTTATCATTCTCTTACCCAAAATTTTTGTTCAATATTTTCTAAACTAAAATATTAAAATAACCTTCCACACTTAGGTATATTGCATTTTGTGCGTTGTCTCTCAATTCCAAGATTATTTGGCTGGAAGAGAAAACGAAGTGGGACGTGTGAATGACGAAGTGAGTTAACTCAGCTATGAATTTATATCCTCTCTTATAATAAATCACAACAATTGTAGCCGAAAAAAAAGAAAAATTTCAATAATTTTATATTTATGAAAACATTAGTAAGAACGAATATGAATTCCTGAAGTTCGCACAAGTTATTTGTATAATGTCTTAAAGTATAAAACTAGATTTAATGTGAATAGTTTTAAGATAAATTACCTTCTATTTTTAGTAGTAACTAACAATTCTTACTTTAAAATAGTTTTAACAGTTGAAAATTAGTTTTCTTCTTTTTTAAGGTGGGTTTATTAAATCGAATGGCTTTGACGACTTAGAATTAAGCTTGCTGATGATAAATTTCACCATATAAGTAGTGTTACATTACAATCTTCATGTATATTTTTCTATTTTAGGACACTTATAATGAATTAGCGGAGGGTATCGTACGAATCAGCGGGCCGCTTCCATCGATTAGCACCACTGAAACTCTATCACTTAGATGCACCATTTCTCCGTCTTTCTTCCAACCTATTTACAATTCACCACGTTTAGGTGTTGAAGAAAATATAAATAAATATTCTGAATATAGAGAAAAATCTAAATCAGCGTTAATCATAGATGACAGAAGTGTTAAATTAAATTCTACAGTCTTCACCACTTAAAATTACCTTCTATGACGATGCCTTAATTATAATTAATAAAATAAATTAAAAATTATATGGTAAATTAAAAGAATTTTAATAGATTTTAGATCAGATAACATTATTTAATTAATTATTGTAACGTTTCGACTTAAAACAGAAGCATTAAGATGCTGAAGAATGGATATTTTTTCAATGTTTAGATTAAGATCTTCATTAATTAAACTAATGAAGATCGAAAGTAATTACAATTAAGAATTTAAAAAAGAAATTTTACAAATGAAATTTTCATATTTTTTAAATGCTATAACAATTTGATAATTGACACCATTCAAGTGTAAGTACGCGAAGACGAAAGGTTAAATTTGGAGTGTTTGAATTTAGTGTTTAATTTTTAAATTAATTAAATGATTTTAAAAAATTATAAACGAAATTTTTAACGATTTAAAATAATAAATAATTTATAAATAAAATATTTATTTGAATTTTTTTTTCATTGTTTTCAAAGGAATGATTTTTTCACACTCGAAAAAATTCGTGAAAGGATTATGTAGGTGTGTGTGTGATTTTTGAAATAAAATAAAAACTTTTTTTACGAAAAAAAGCAGGAAAGAAAAGTGCTGATTTTTATATTTTTTAAATCTTTCATATTGATCCATCACAGAAAACATAAAATTATCTAAAATTGGTGTTATATCGATTTACCGATCACGCTGATCAGTTTTCTCTCCTCTAATCTCATAAAGTAGATGTTTACTTTGTTCTTAAGACAATAAGCATATATTTACTCTAATTTTCTAAATTAATTCAAATTAAATAAGCTATTTTTAATACACAAACACAATTTTTATTATATTAAAAAATATTTAAAAAAAAAACACCATCATCTCTTACATGTGAGGATCTTCGGAATGGTGTGTAAATATTAAATTTTACATATAAAAGCTAATTAATTTAGTTTATATACACTCTAAAGAAATTTTTTTTTCTATTATAAATATAAAAACGTGTATGAATTGTATGAAGCGGGAACGAAAATTAAGCATAAATAAATCACTTTTTGAATGCAAAAATTAGACTTTGTTATGTAAATAAATTAAAAATTCGCGTTAGAAATTAGAATATTTTATCTTTATAATAAAATCTGTGTATTTTATCACTTTTATTTCGTATAAAATTCTATTTTTATACGTTCTGTAATATAGAAAAGGCGTTAGAAAGGCGATCACTATAGTGAATTTGTTTTCTTTCCATCCAACATACAAACTTTCTAGACAATATATTTTATATGGAAAATAGTTTGAGTTCAACAGTTTTGTAATGAGAATACGTCTAGTTTCAAAATAAAAAGTAAAAAAAAAAAACCACACACACACACACACACACACACACACATATATATATATACTTTTATATAAACCATGTATTAAAAAATTCCTATTGCAGGAAACTGAAATCGATACGATGTAAACATTGGAGGATTGAGTTATGAAACGTATAGACTGTACTCAAGAAAAACGATTATTATTTATTCTAGAATTATTGATTTTAGACGATTTTATTTATCAGAAACTTTGTAGATATTCTTGAAAACATATTATACATTTTTTATGAATTTAGCTCTCACTCCACTCTTCAACGAGCACTTTTATTGTTACTGCTTAATATTTAAAATAAAAAAAAAATGTATATATTGATAAACAAATAATATTTAGAATATGTATGGTATGTTATTTATAGAAAAATATAAAGATGTAGACAAAGGAAATGTGTTGAACCAGACAGAAAGAGGGCATTTTTTCTGTCTGGATGTATTTGTTTCCTTCTTGTTTTTTCCTCAAGGGTGGACGTTTCGATTATATTCTACTATTTTTATCTTAAGTACTTTTTCTTATTTTACTAATAAATTAGCTACTGAATTTGGATTGTTTATACTTAAGTTTGAAGCTGTAAAACTAGGCCAAAATAAGATTTAAATTGATCGTTCTTTAGATAAAGATGCGCTAAAGTGAGACTGTGTAATTTGAATTAATTAATCGAAGAATTTCGTGAAAAAAATGGCTAAAAATAATTGATTTCTGTGGTAGAAACGAGGTTAAAATTAAATAATTAATAATAATTTTGTAAAATTGATTAAACTAAATGCTGAAATTCATCCTCGTTACTTCTTGATGGGTACTCAAAATACAGCTGCCATGTTTCTAGTATGGAATTCTTATTAAAGAATAAATAAATCTACTTCTGAAGTTTGGTTGTTTGCAGCTTTAACAATAAGCCAAAATAAGATTTAAATGATTATAGTCTGTTTATTATATATTTATTGCGAGTCGAGATGTCTTAGAATTTCATCTGAAATACCGAGTAATCTCAGAAATCACGTAAAGTAACATCCAAAGCGCCAAAAACACCACAGTGATGCGTTTTGGTACTAATTTCTTTTTTAAGGAAATGTCTTTAGTAAAATAACGTCACAATAACAGATATTAGTTCATTTGGCTTCTAAATATCCCTGTAGACAGCATTGAATAGCACCCTTTAATCACGATCACCCGGTATTAATGAAGAAATAGTCCCATTACACTAGTGTAATTATTAATAGAATTTATTAAATGATATTAATTTTGATAGAATTTATTAAATGTTGTAAAATTTAATGTTCATCTTCAACATAATTTATCACGTCAAAGGGGATTTAAAGCGGAAATGCTCCTGTTTTCTTTATTTGATTTGCTTCTGCTCCAAGTATAGAATTAAATAAAGAATTATTATTACTTTTTAATTTACTAAAAAATCCAGAAACGAGTTGCATAACTTTCCCGGCAAAAAAAGTTAAAATTGTACGTAACGCCATCTGTTACGAGATTTTTATTTCAAAACTTTTTATATTATTAAATATTATAAAATGGCAAAAAGGCTTAATTATGAGGGTAGGGATGGGTTTAAAAAAAAAAATTGTAAATGCTAATAACGAGTAAAACCTTCATTAAGTCCGACACCACTCGATATACAAGATGTGGCCCCCCTCTATCATTCCATTCCCTATAACTACCAAAATTTACTAGTATCAATCCCCCTAATAAACAAACCTCTTCTGCAAATTTTCAAAAATTTTCGGCAAAAGGCACACGAGTTATTAAGCTTTAAATTGGGTGGAAAAAATCGTGCCCCCATACACACTAACATCCAACAAACACCAAATTAAAAATATTGTAATGTTACAGAAAAATTCCATTAATAATTTATGCTAAAATAGCTCATAAATTTTCTTATAGCTTAACTTCATCACATATATTATTTTAAACGAAATTATCTTTATACATATGTATATATCCTACTAAATTATGAGAAAATATGCATTTTAGTAATGAATTTCTACAATTTTCTTGTTTCCTCCGACTGAATTAATCAGAAGAATTTATATAAATTTGAATTCAGAAACGATTAATATATCTTCTGATGGAATTTTTATGTTAAAGTATATAAACGTAAACACTGGCAAGTTAAATATATCGAACGAGTTGTCATATTTCTTGTTTTCTGTATGTAAATTAATAAACAGTAACGTGATTAATGGCTGGAATTAGTAAGTTTACGAAATACCATGGAGATATTAAAATTAATCGATGTTTAAAAAATATAAATGAATCTGCTGATAGCCTAGACTACAGCAATGGGTGCCCACCAGTTGACGAATAGATAAAACCACGTGGGTTCACGCTTTATCACGTGGAGTTTTCCGCATTTTTTTCTCATGTCTAACACTTAAATAGGTGACCAGTTTCTTATAGAAAGTCCTCCCGATAGGCATTCCCTTAGCATATCGCGGACATGTCACTTTGCCGTGTACAAACAAAAGGAAACACAAGACGTGTTGGAGTTGATGATGATAAAATGGCATTTAGCATAGAATTTTTTGTAAAAATTAGGAATTGTATTGGAAAATAATTCATTATTTTGAAATAGAATCGAATTCGTATAATAAATAATCACTTTTCCATAACAAGATTAACTGGGATGACACGGAAATCGAATTTTGGCTCAGATGATGAATCTTTGATCAAACGGAGCCAAATTCAATTTCCGTGCCAAAGTGACTTTCGCTCCCTTTTTTTCCCCTTGCTTAATTATTTAATCTTTAAAATATATACATATTAAGGGAAATATTAATAAGTTAAACGTATACAGGGTGGCCTAAACGTCAGTTAACAGTTTTTTTTCTTTGAGAAATTCGAACATTTTTGCAAGAAAATCAGAAATTACAACGTCTATTTACTTTTGATATACGTTATATATATATAATTATTTGGTGTTTTTACACATCTCCATCTTTTGTGTGACCAATTTTTTCCATTTAGTATTATTTGAAATAAAAGAAACGGGTGAAATTTCACCTAAAGACACTGGTTGTTGTACTCAGCTTGGATGAGCGTGATCGCCATATTGAATTTTGATGCTTTTTTTGTTGGCTTAACAGCATATTATAAATCAAACGAAAAGCAGGAATGTAAGCTAAATATATATAGTTTATACACATAATCATTACAACTAACAATTTAAAACAAATATTAATATGTACTGTTTCTAGATACCTAAGTGAACGGGATTGCACTCTGAGAGTCATTGTTCAACTTTTCCTTAAATAAATAAATATTTTTTGATTTTTGTCTTAAAATATTGAAAGAATAAATGAAAAAATTTCAAGAAGGAAAATGCTAAAACGGAAGTTGGCCTATCATAAAAATGTACTAAAATATAAGGAGAGTTTTTGGATTCTCAAAGATTTAGAATTTTATAAAATATGGAAAATAAATCTTCCAAATTTTATCAGTTTTTTTAAATAGAAAAAAAAAATATATATATATATATTAATTTGAAAAGAAGAGTTCAAATTTCTAAAAGGTCAACAATTCAGAGAAATTTGAGCCTCTGCGTTCAAATTTCTCTCAATTGTTTAACTTTATTTAGGTTAAAATTTTCGAAAATATTTCATAAAACGTTACATGTAAAGGATTTAAATAATGATTTTTAAACAAAATGGCTGTATTACAGATATTTGGATAAAAAATAATTGTTTTTTTTTTATTTTCCAAAATATAAAAATTTATTTCCGTTTCTTTCCGTGTCGTCGAATTTTCGACGACAGGGAAAAAACGAGATAGAACAGAAAATCATAACAATAACGATAAAGAGAAACGGAAAAAACGAAAAGAAAACGAAAAACATTTCTGACTTCTCGTCGTCATCCCTTATATTGTCAATGATTTTTTTGCGAGGTTGATAATTATTAGAGATGGGCGAAAATCAGTTTCTCGAATTCGAATATTTCGAATACTCCAATATCTTGAATACATACTGTACATAATTTATTACTTACCTTACACAACTTATTTATTTAATATTTATTATTTAGCATGTTTTATTTATTCCAATATATTATTAAAGTAAAATAATAAGTAAAAAGAAAAATACTGTAATTTACTAAATTTTTAGAAATGAAACTTCCAACATAGTAGCGGTGTATGTACTGTACAGTGCCAGATCCAGCAGTAATCAAAAGGTAACTAACTCAAAAATTAAAAAATATGTAAAGAATTAATAAGTACTGTACATATACTGTATTATGCCTTTGTCCACTTTGGACGTTCTTGTGAATTCAAGGTGTTTTAATTTGAAATTGTGTTATTCTCTTCCCTCGGTATAACAAGTCCTAGTTCACAAGAACGACAAAGGCATAATGTATAAGTAATAATTAAGGATAAGAAGCACGTATTAAAATTAATAAGTACTTATTATTAATACGTTCACGACGATTGTATTGCAGACGGTTCGATACTTGCCATCGTAAAGTTTGTTACAAACAACGTTTTGAAGTTCGAACAAATAAATTTTAACTTTTTCATGTCAATGGTATCTATCCCCTTGTATTTGACACTGTGTACACATAGCGCATCTTCAGAACCTCTGGTTTAACTTTTGACAAGAGAAAAAGCAGACAAGATTCCGAACGTTTCGAATTCTGTTTTCATAGATAAAAATCTGCAATAGGTGACAATGAAAACAATTACTTGACAATATTGTAACTGAGATAACTAATGTTACTTTATCAATTTGTTAATATATAGAAGTAAATAAAACGAGTTAATAATTTATTTTATATTTATTATTTAACTTTATATAACATTAAGTTTCTGGGTTACATTAACATTAACATTAGTATTGTAACATTAGTGGTTAACATTAGTATTCGAGATGTGGTTAATATTCGAATTCAGTATAGTGATATTCTTAAAACCGCACAAAATAAAAGTATGTTCTGTATACGATTAGTGCGAGTCAGTCTATAGTGCAAATAACAATAACTCCCTTTATAAGTAACATGATTTATAACATGATTGACATAGGAACAATACTCAGACTCATAATATTAATCACTTCAGCCATCTCGCAATAAACGATTTTGATTAATAAACATCTCATAGTTTTATGTGCGCACAGAGCAAGCACATTATTTTGCCCATACCGACTAATACCCTATCTATGTTATGTACTCGTAGATTTTAATATTTTACTCGAACTCTATGGATTTTAATGTTGTTACCATCTATTGTTTATCCAATTGATTATAATGTTTACTCTGAATAGAATTCTATTACTTGTCTAGATGGAGACTACATTTACAAATTTTTCAAGAATTTATTAAATCATAAAACGTAGAAACTTTCAATAAATTATTCGAGAACTTTTCGTTTTAGTTTCTATACGGTAATAATAAATTTATGAAAAATTTGGAAATAAATAAAAATTAAATATAACGAGATTTATCATTACTTCGTTTTGAATTCATCTAATAATTTTAATCTATATATATAAAAACGAATGAATGTCTGTCTGTTGTCTGTCTGTGTGTGTGTTTTTCCTTCATGCATTACCACACCATTTATCCGATTGCCATGAAACTTCGGGAAGTTGTTTAATACACTCCCGCGAAGGTTTCTGGCATACGTGAAGACCGCCATTTTCCCCCTTTCAAAAATATATTTATATATGGATTAAGGCTTTTATGTCCAACAGATGGCGCTAACTTCCGACGACCTAAGTTTGCTTTTCTGTGAGGCATTATTCTTTCCTCTGAGAATGGACTAAAACAGATCATTTTCTATCTATCTATATAAATAAAATATAACGTTCGTTTGTTCCTACCAATTCCTTTGAAATTTTGACACAACGTTGCATTCGAATACGCACGTGCTTTTATATAATATACATGTCGAAATTCCCCCACTGGGGGGAGAGGGACGGGATTAAGGCTTACCGTGAAGAACTTGGCTTTTATTATACTATTTTAGATGCGTTTTTGATTGCGTTTTAATAGGGTACATCAAGAGAATGTACACTAAGAAGGGATTTTTTGAAATTCCACCCACGGGGGAAGTGTTATACATTTACAACAGATACATTTTGAGCCACAACAACGCGTGGTCGGGTCAGCTAGTTATAAATAGAAGATACTTTCACAGTTTTCCTATACAGAATAAGATAAAATAAACTTCTAAAAATTTCCATAAATCATGCTTGAAAACTGTGAAAAAGTCAGTAAAACCGAGCGAAATTTGAATATGGGATGAGATGTAAAGTGGTTTTAAGATAGGCTGAACTAAAACAATATGGCTGAAAATATGGAAGAACAACATAAATACAATGATTTAAAGTCTTAAAAGCTGTCTGAACACTTATCTCTGATCAAATTAGAAAGGTGTGTATATAAAAAAAAGAAAAAAAAACAGATAAAGCACCCGGATAGATACTACGCAATTTCTGAGAGTCATAAATATAGATTTTCACGAAAAAAAAAAAAAAAAAAAAAAAAAAAAAGAGAGAGAGAAACTTTAACTACTATAGATGTAAGCTTAAATAAGAGGCAAGATAGGCAAATAAACCATAAATTAAATCAAAATTTAAACTAATAATTAAGTTAAATCTCTTCTAAATGTTCCGTTTAAAGTTAAGGAGATGTTTTCAAAAATAATTTTATTAAATAAATCAATCATCTCCAACTGTTTTTCTAATATTGAATGAAATTATATTATTAGAGAAAGTTCAACTTATAAAATAAACTTTATATTCTCTTAATTATTAGTACTTTTGTATTAATATATAACGATGTAGTTATGTGTATTAGGCCAAACATGTTACGGATTAAAATTCTTATCAAAGGATTCGTACAAAAATGCAATTTTCGCATACTTTCAGGCAGATTGACAGACAAAAGAAAAAGGAGTTAGATCCATCTGTGTATTGATTACTGCAAATTCAATCAGGTAGAGTAATTATCTCTTCCTTAAAGATATTTTTGACAAAGAGTGTGGAGCAAAATAATTTATCAATCAAAATGTCGCCATGGCTTAACTATGATATACCCTAAGATACGACGGAACAAACGTTATAAATTTTATACGTTTTAATTTCAAATATTTTATCAAACTTTTAACATACTAAAAATGATATATATAATTCAGACATATATTTTTTTGAAATGTAATATTAAATTTGGGGAATAGTAAAAATAAAGTTAGATGAACATAGGAAGACTTCGTGATATTCGTAAGATATCAAGCGTAAAATATTATAACAAAAGAGTGTCTTATTGGTTAAAGAAATGGTAGGCGGAGATATGCATAGTTCCAACTAATACTAACAAGAGGAGTTGCACTTATCTCTGTCTGCGCTCAATACTAAATTTAATATTACGAACAGTTTTAAGAATCTTGTAAAATAATTTATTATTAAAACTTATTAATTTATAAAATATTTAAAATGTATTTTGCGAGATTCTCAAAACTGTTCGTATTTTTAAATTCATTATTGAGCTTCAGACTGTGAGTGCAGGTGGAGATAAGCGCAACTCCGCCTGTCGACTCCGCCTACTATTTCTTTAACCAATAAGACACTCTTTTGTTATAATTTTTTTACGCTCGATATCTTACGAATATTATGAAGTCCTCCTATGTCTATATAAATTTATTTTTACTATTCTTTAAATTCAATATTAAATTTGAATAAAATATATGTCTTCTAAAACATATATACATAAATTACATAACCTAAAGATAATATATTTTAAATGTTAAAAGCACTGGCATTAATGATTAAATAATTTTATGCTTTTATTTTTCACTCTTTTCGACCCGTAGGCACTAAGATAGTCTTTCTTCAAACCAATCGTAGAATCTGCTAGATCCACAATGGGGCAGACGGATGATGTGGGATGGAGCCTGTGAACAAGTATCACTCTTGAGAATATTTTCCACGTTCTTTCTTCCTTCCTGAGTGATGTAATAAGCTAATTTTGTTTTGTGAATCTTCGCTTTTCAGTCGACTTTGTACTTTAAAGGTTGGATTTTAGTAGACTAGAAATAAGATATTATTTGTACAAATAGTTGTGCCTGTGCGCGATTCTCCATGCTTTACCCCCAACTGGTCAACCCTAATGTTGGTTAAGCCTTCCTGTAATGCATGAAATTATGGCTGCCCTAGTAGCCTTAATACGATAATGTATTGCGTTACAAAAATCAAACATTTTTTGGAGAGTAATTAGAGGCTAGAATTAAATACATTTTTATTTTTCATAACACGGGAAAGTATTGTAATTGTGTCAAATTTGACCCTCCGCGTTTTTGCAAATCACGTTTTCAGACACCTGAACCCAAAAAAGAAGAAGGAAAAATTTCTGGTATGGTACTGTACGCATGTGTTGGTGTTAGCGTTGGCATCTATACAGATGGAGTAAAGAAAAGAAATTTGGTATGGTAACTTGTATTATAAGGGGCGTTAATGCTACTAAATTTTGGGGTTCGGAACGCCAGCTTTTTTACGTTAGATTTTGTGGATCGTTATTTACTCTATAGAAAGAGTAAACTGCGAAATTTTATTTAAATCAATACATCAATTTACAGTGGCTCTACGTGTTCTTACTTCAGCTCCGCACATTTTCTGAGCTGCTGTATCATATCGTTTCGCATATTGTAAACAGGGCGCCATTTTCTGATCTTTTTCAAACACAGTGTATGCAGTAAAAATATATTATGACAATTTTTTGAGTAAATTTTTAAATAAAAATATACAGACCTGTGTTACCTTAAAAAGTAATATAAAAACTAATCATTAAAAATTAATTTATATAATAAATAAAATTGCAATAGTTTTCACCAACACCTTTTAGAATAAACAATTAAAAACATAGAAATAGTACTCTGCGTAAGGACATTTTATAATTTCGATTTAAAATAATAATAAATGAAAATAAAAATCATTATTCTCGAAAATAATATCTTTAAAGCTGGTGGTTTCTTGTAAAATTAATCAAGTAGCGACTAATGTTTAGTACGTGCATAGCTCATAAATGGCCGCGTGAATAAAAGTACGGAAGACAGATTGGTTGTGGGTTCGTGTCTCACCCAAAAAACTCCACGTTGCCAGGCTGGCCAAGTTGAATTTTCCTGGTTTTCTTCACGTTTGCAACACCTAAATAGGGGCCTGTTTCCCATAAAAGTCCTCCCGGGAGGTATACTCCTCGGCAGATCGTCCACGCCATAACTTTCTGTAACCAAATAACCACTCTATTACAGGAAATTAAATTTTTCAATTTTAATTCCGGAAGAATTGCTGTAAGCCATTTTTTGCAACTACCCGTAGTGCCTTCTGCAATCTTGCATATACCTAATTTCAGGCCGTTTATGATGGATGGACTCACCCAAACACCATATTTTACGTCCAGATGTATGAGGGACTGTGCCCAACATACCCGGACAACACCCCTCCTCCCCGAAAAATTCCTGGAATTATTTAATCCGTCCGGATTTGATCTCGGATCTCCCAGAGCAATAGGCTGCCATTTTAACCGCTCAGCCATCCGACACAATTTATTTTAGCCTTCTAATACTCTCGGAGCGGAAAGAGACCAGTGACCCACTACGAAGCTGAACTCCCTTATAAAAATAAAAGATATTTGACAATATATTTAACAATTCTTTTTTTAAATGATGCCTTATGTAGTAACTTCGCATTAACAATGGCTCAAGAACAACAGTTACTCTCATTGATCCTCACAAACTGAATTTGATAATAATATTTATAATTCTCCCCATTTTATTACTAGAAATTGCTAAGAAAGATACGATTTGATATAGAATTCTGAGAAAATACTAAGAAAATAACGGAGCCTGAAAATTTGATATTTTATTCGTCTTTTATCTGGGATATCTTGCAGGCAAAGTCAATCGATGAATAAATTCAATATGAATGCATTTCTTTATCATCAAAACAGATTAAAAAGAAGAAAAGTGCGTAATTATTTTTATATATCATAAACAGTTTTCAATTATACGATAATAGCCTAAAAATAACGCTTCTGGCATTTCGTACAGAAGACACGAAAACAATGTTCTTCTTTCACTGCATCTCATGACTTTACATCTACTTTTCAATTGAAACTGATTTCAATTGTTGTAAAGTGATTAAACAGTATAAGAAGACAAACATACCTACACACTTTTCCAGTAACTAAATTTAATCAAAACATTACAGCAATTAAATTGTGTGTTCTTATACTGCAGAAGTTCCAGCTTATACTATTGATAATGAAACCGGTGATATATGCAGTCAACTCTTGATATACTACCTTCCTATAATGCAGTGTCAATGAATGGACATTGTATTATAGGAGCGCACACAATAAAACATCTGTGAATCATTAAATACATGATTTTCCATTACAAACAATATTTTTATCGCGTGACTTTCGAACTCCAACTCAAACTTGCATTTATACCCCATTAATTTATGTAATTCGTATTTCTGAGATACTTCGGTTTTCCTCACATTCGATTTAGGGTCATTTTCAATAACTGATAGAACTAAATTAAAGTTTAACTACGCGTATACAAGGTACTTTATAGTCACTGCGGCACCTTCTTCATGTAAGTGAAGACACCGTAATCGAGTGGTGATTTCTTACTCATGATGGCAAAGTACACAGAAGACAATGTGCCATAAAAACCAGACATACTAGTTACTTCTATATAAAGGTTTGCATTTTATTTCTAGCTCCTCTGTAACAAGGGAGGCCAAGCCTACGCAGAAAACTTACAAAAATGTTTTTATACGTTTAAGTAGTGTACTAAATTTATAAAAGGTAATTATGTAGCCACAGTAGGAAATCATATAGAATACCATAAAGCCACAATTAAGATCTAGAAGAGCCAGTTGGCCAGAGTGGCTCTATCATATAAGCTTTCTCAGTACAAAGATTTCTGTGTATATATTGTCTACTTGGACCTTGTTTATTATTAATAGGACTTATTATAGGCCTACTAGTGTAGTTTCTGATTAGCAAAGAGAAAATATTTTAGTCAAAAGTCGAAACAAAATATCAGGTGAAAATATAGATATTTTGTTTTGACTTTTGACTAAGATCTCTCTTTGCTAATTAAAAACTACACCAGTATAATAAGTCGTATTCCAGTCAAGTAGACACTGCTTTACATTTGTGTATATATTAAAGGTATAAAGTAAAATAGAATATTTTTATCCAAATGGTAAGAAGAAAATGGAAAATTTAGTGAAATTACTTAAAAAATAGATTTAGGAAAGTGGGAAAAATGCAATAAAAATATCTATTGATACATGCCTTGTATTAAAATGTTAGATATTCGTTGGAATAATGCATACAGCTACTTTTAACTTATTGTAATATAAGATATATATAAGACAGGTGCGTATGTTGATTCATGTATTCAGTAGAATAATTTTATTGAACGAAATTCAGCTTCAGTCTGAATTTAAAATGATAAAAATTTATGAATTGAAACTATTTTTAATCTTTACATTGTTGTTTATTGGATTTTTTTTTCTGTTTTGTACAGGGCAAAGCGACACGTGGGATATTTGCCAAAACGGATGCCTCCCAGGAGTACTCTCTACTAGAAACTGGCCCATATTTATATGTTACAAACGTGAAGAAAATCCGGAAAACTCCCGTGGCAAGCCCATTGGCCAGGCGCGAACCCACGACCGGCTACCAGCATTTAGTGGTCCACTTGACCATTAATTGTTTATTGGAGTGTTAAAAATTGTTGAATTTTATGAATTCTGTGTATTGTTTTACTGAAATATTACGTTTCCGGCTGTTACATATAACATAGGGAAGGTATGAAGACCAGTCAAAAAATGATCCCTGAAGATATATACATTTTCCGAATTTAGACATCGAGAAATGCAAAATAATTTGGGGTTCCTTCCTCTATGTATGCACGTTAATGTGTTTGAGAGGTCACTTTGTTCACCTAACTTTCAAGCTCAATAACTTCTGTGTCTTCTGTCAAGTATTTCTGAAATTTTGCACGGAGATTTGTGTATTAGGGGCATTGATGCTGTTAAATTTTGGTGGTTAAAGGTGGAGAGAGTGAGGAGATTGACATGATTGTTAATGAAGATTGTACTCGTTATAACATTTACATTTTTTCTCCTATAAAACTCATCTCTATCCTGATAATTAACATATTAGATTTTATTTATAAAATCACATACCAGATGGAGCCACATACAATTTTAACTCTTGCTAAGAAAGTTACACAACTTGTTGCAAATTTTTTCATTGTATTTATGTAAAAAATATTTAGATTTAGAGATTTTATTTCTCGTTGTCTCTGTCAAACCTCTTAATTAAAGATTAAAAATAATTTCAAAATTTGGGCATATTTTTAGAAAATTTTTAAAATTTATAAAACTCTCCACGTATTTCGAAATGAATTTTAATTTAATCTTCAGGTTTCATTTATAATAAATAATACTTAAAACGGATTAAAACGAAGTTGCTATAAATATTAACTTTCAGTCATTAAAATCTCGTTTAATGGGTAATATAATAGAAATGAAACAAAAGGCCTTTTGTCTTCATTTTGGAATTATTGATTTCAGAACTTGTATAGGATTTCAAGTGTTTTAAATTTTAGACGAAATTCTGGTTTCATTCTTTTATACATTATCAGTAATTGAATAAAATTAAGTGAATATAGAGTTTCCATTTACGAAAACAGTTATAAAATTCAATTAAAAAATGAAATTTGGTTAATGTTACCTATGGT
Source organism: Centruroides vittatus (assembly GCF_030686945.1). Classification (NCBI taxonomy): domain Eukaryota; kingdom Metazoa; phylum Arthropoda; class Arachnida; order Scorpiones; family Buthidae; genus Centruroides; species Centruroides vittatus. The sequence continues at coordinate 1,079,966 of NW_027122693.1, forward strand.
GCCAAAATGGCGGCTCGTCTCTGATTCAAGGAAACAGAAGAAAGGAAACAGTGGGGACGCACGTTCTAACCTAACCTGACCTATTCTAATAAATTACCATAATCATTACCAACCAAATTATTAGAATAGGTTAGGTTAGAACGTGCGTCCCCACTGTTTTCTTTCTTCTGTTTCCTTGAATCAGATACGAGCCGCCATTTTGGAACCATAGGTAACATTAACCTGAAATTTTCAAACATTTTTGTATGAATTCGTAGATTATTTCTATTACTTCCTCGGTGTTATAACACGGGAGAGTATTGTTATCGTATCAGATTTGACCCTCCGGATTTTTGCAAATCTCGACGTTTCGAGACCCCCTGAACCCTAAAAGCACAAAAAACGTAAAATATGTTTCTTACATGTGTGTGTGGGGGGCACGATTATGTTCACCCTGTTTCAAGCTTAATAACTCCTTGTGCTTGTTGCCGAAAATTTATGAAATTTTGCAGGGAGGTTTGTTTATTTGAGGGACTGACGTTATTAAATTTTGGTGATTAAAGATCAAGGGGGTGGAGAGATAAGAAAGGTCGTGTGTATCTCCAGTAGGATCCGACTTAATGACGATTTTACTCGTTATCCGCATTTACAATTTTTTACAAAACCCACTCCCACCCTTAAAATTAAGCATTTTGCCATTTCATATAATAGTTAAAAATATAAAAAATTTTAAAATTTAATATGATAATATATGGCGAAATTTTAAAATGTTGCCGGGAAAGTTGAGCAACTCGTTGCTGGTTCTTTTTTAATAAACGTCTCTATACCCTTAAGCTATTTTACCTTTCTATAAACATTAATAATGTAAAAGCTATTTTTATTTTTTAATAACGTCTCATAACACATGGCGCCATACACAATTTCAACTTTAACCTAGTGAGTGTTATAGTGTTTTCTTTAAGCTTAAATATTAATTTATTATCATTTGCTGAAGAGAAAGAACAGTTTAATTTGTATAAGTCTAAATTCTGCATTAGCTTAAAGGTATAAGCCGATTTAATCCATAATCAAAACGTAAAATTATTCAGCAAATGGTAACAATGTAAAACGTATTGTAACAATGTGTTTTATCAATATATTCTACTTTTTTAATTAATGAAAAGTTTAAATAAATTTATTTATTTTTACAGTATTAAACAAGGTCATGGAATGAAACTAAATTACTGTCTTAACATGTACCAATTATTTGCTGAATTGACGAATTATACAGCAAATCTTGCTTTATTCAGCTATTTTTTCCGTTTCTATAAGTATCATTTACAGATTTCTTATACATTGTACAGAAGAATTGCTGTGATCAGTTAAATACAGAAAAAGTCTTCTATTTCTCCGAGAAGAAAAGAAAAATATAAATGACTGTTTTCACTAAGATTTCTGTATAAAAATAATAAAAAATTTTGACTACTTAATAACAGAAAGATGGTAATATCTTACAACATTTATACATATCATTTCTTAAGTAAATTTGCAAAATTTTATTATTGTCTTCATCTTCGTTTTAATGCACTATATGGGGTTGCTATTTATTAAACGTTTCCACTCCTTTTTTTCGTTTACCTCTTCTTCTTTGACCTAATTTTATTCTTTCTTTTCTCAACTTTTTGCCTTCATCAACCCCTACCGAGATATTTCTTATCTTTCTCATAACATAACGGTACCATTGCGACATCTCTCGAATCTTCTTTGACATATCTGCATTTTAGTTCTTCTATCATCATCAGTTCTTTAATTCTACCACTATCAGTTCCTCTTTGAATGTACTATTATTAATTCCTCTATAGTTCTACTACTATCAGTTCTTCTTTAAATGTACTATTATTAATTCCTCTATAGTTCTACTACTATCAGTTCTTCTTTAAATGTACTATTATTAATTCCTCTATAGGTCTACTACTATCAGTTCCTCTTTAAATGTACTATTATTAATTCCTCTATAGTTCTACTACTATCAGTTCCTCTTTAAATGTACTATTATTAATTCCTCTATAGTTCTACTACTATCAGTTCCTCTTTAAATGTACTATTATTAATTCCTCTATAGTTCTACCACTATTAGTTCCTCTTTGAATCTACTATTGTTAATTCCTCTATAGTTCAGTTCCTTATAAGTTCTACTGCTATTAGTTCTTCTATTATCTGTTCCTTATTAGTTCTACTAACTGTTATTTCTAGTTTAGTTCTACTACTATCAGTTTTTCTTTCTTCTAGCAATTTAGTTCCTCTTATTTGTTTTTTTTCTGTATTTAATCATTTCTGATCTTGCTTCTTAAGTCACTAAACTTTGAAGAAAAATAAAAACCAGATTACTTTGTTTAAAGAAAGTTATAAAACTGTAAGGACGAGTATTTATTACTTTAGATACTAAAAACAATGTTTATTTTAAGTGCATAGTTTATCGAAGTTTGCACTGCAATCGAAACATACGACAAGCTATAAAAGTGCAGTTTACTCTTTCATAAATTTCGACCAGTTGAATGTAATGGTCATAAACAAGAGCAGAATTTCACTCTGTTCCTGCGATTAAGACGCAACTGCAATTTTGGTAGAAAGCAGCAGGTTGCTATTAAGAAATAAAAATCAAAGGGAACCTTACACCAACATTTTCTGAGTTATTTTTTTATTTATTTAAAAAAAAAATATATATATATATATATATATATATATATAATTAATAAATTTACAAGAATTTTATACAATTTGTTGATTTCAAACTGTAAATTAATAATAAAAGTAACGTTTTAAACACTAAAAATAAGAGTCAAAATTAAGGTTCGAATTTAAAAAGTGAAAACAAAGTCGCGTGGCGCGTCGCGTCTCAAGCTGTTTAATTCCGAAATAATAATTTCCTTTTAAAAACTTAAAAATCTGTAAGCATTGTTAGATTATTAAAAATCAGACAGGATAAGTAAATATTACAAAAATTAATTAGTCTAATTCTATGATAGGAATATGTTTGCGCGCGAAGCAACGCGACGACGCGTCGCGCGTTGATCTTAACACACGGGATAATTATTAAAAGTAAACAATAAAAATGAGAAATAATAAAAAATTAATTATTATTACGTTTATAGATTAAGTTTTATTAATTTTATAAATGATTTTATTAATGTTATTTAAAGATTAAACTTCGATATAGCGCTTTCTCGCAAAGCGCCAGCGAATACTCGGATCTCCATAAATGTTAAATAGAGAATCCTTCAGTAGCTGTGAATTAATAAATGTAGAATTTTTTGAACTGAATGTAGCATTAACACGTAACTTTTACTCCTCCAAAACTAAAGGTAAAAAGTATGTTTTCTCCCTTGAGGACAGTAGAAAAAGGAGCGCTGGAAGCAAAGGGTGGTAGGGGTGTTAGAAGACAAGGGAGGTAAAAATTCATTTTAAAACAAAAATATATATATATACACTAAAAGGGGAATAGCTGAGTTAAGAATTCGAATCTCTACGTCAGCTTATACATAAATTAATTTATTTATTACACTTTAAAACTGTATATAACACATTTTTAACGGTAATTCTACAGCTTTAAGACAATTAAACTGTTTTCTTAATTACTTACAAACATTTTAAAAGTTCATAATAAACTCATTATAAGTTCTTTAAGTATTTATAATGTTATTTTCATTTTTCCTCATTAAAAGGGAGGAGTAATAAATGAAATTATGACAAGTGAATTTCATAAGGAACTTTCAAGTATGTAATTTATTCCCCATGTTTTTATTTAGTTTTTAATCGATATTTTAGAATAGAAGAGAAGAAAACCTATGCAACCATCAATCATTTTACCATGAAAAGTGTCAAATAGACGATTTGTGTCGAAACTAACGAATCAAATTTTAACAAAACTTGTCACCTGTTTCGTCAAGTATAAAATTTAGATAGACCGTTGTACGTTTTCTACATCTATCAAATTTATCAAGTGTAATTTTTAACAGCAACACGACACGTGGGCGATCTCCGAGGGGAGATACCTCCTTTCTATGAGAAACTAGTCCCTATTTTAATGTTAGAAAGGTGAATAAAATCCAGAAAATTCCACGTGATTGGATATGAACCCACGACCAACTACCAGTATTCAGTGGTTTTATGGAGGATAATGGAAGAGTGATAGAGACAGATTTAAGTCCTCAATTGTAGACTTAATTAAGATTTTTACGCTACATAGAGGGAAGTCAAGATAAATTATAAAAGCACATAATTAAAACGTTTAGTAATATATACTACAGAGATAAATGCTGACACAGAAATTGATGTTTTCTTAATGATTCCTTATTCTTTATCATTGTTACTTATTGTTTATAGTTTCATATATTAGAAGTTACGGTTTGTTGTTAATTGTGGACAATTTTCTCCTGTTGGAGAGGTTATCCCAACTGGGTGCAATTCCCTGAAGCAGGGGATGTGGTAGTTGACCTAAGGCAGCCCTCGTAAGGCCCCTTTTATATAATTTAACTCACAATTATATAACTGTAAGTATCTCAAGCCTGTAACAGCTAGGCCTTAAGCAAAGACTTACATTGTCTTATGCTTAAAACCATCACTGATTAGGATTTACTTGAATATTCCCCCCGAAGAAAATTTATGATTTATGAAACTATTTAATTATTATCAATAGAAAAAATAACAATTATTAAATTTTTGCAACAAAACCGCAAAACAATGGCCACTTTCACAAATTATTTGAAGTTTGATTTATCAGTTTAATTAGTGCAAATCCTTCGTAAAATGACAATAACTGAAGATTGATTCATTTGTTTTCTTTTCAACTGTTCATCTAAAATTAAAATTAATTTTTTCTACTTTTTTCAATATAAAAAATAACTTAATTAATTAATTTATGTCTTAAGAAAAAATTTAGTTTCCGGGAAGGAAAAAAAATGTAAATTAATTTTTTAGTACTTTTTCGGATGGCAATTATTACTTTAGGCTATTTTCCCATTTTTTCCATTTTTTTTCCATCAAAAAATAAAGTAAAATGAGATAAATGGAAAATTACAACAAATACCTTTGGTATAGTGAAATTATTTAGCTGAGTCCTTTGAGAGTTCACTATATCAAAAATCCACTGTATTGTCGTAAATACACACAACACAACACACAATACACACGCAACTCCCACACAATACAGTACAAAACACACACAATACAGTACACAACACACACAATACAACACAGCACAACACAATACCCAACAGAAAATAACACAGCATAACCCAATACCCAACAGAAGACAACACAGCACGATACAGCACAAACACTCAACACAAAACAACACACAACCTACAAAATAACACTTTGTCTTAAAAAATAATAAAAAATTACCAGACATTAGAAAACCATTCATAAACGCACAATTGATTAATAATAGCATAAAATTACAAGAAAAAAGTTATAATAAATAAAATGCCCACTTTACGCACAGATTTTACGCGTGGCGCCATCTACCGATCTAATTCCACTCCACCAAGTGGCAACGAACCAGACACACGTACCTTGATGACGTCGCGTTTCACCTGTATGTTTCCATCGGAGTACGAAGTCGCCATACTGTAGATGTTTGGGCGTTTACCTGTCGAAGTGGTAAACCATGGCATTAAATTACCGAAAGATACCATGGTACCATCGAAAACCTTTACTTAAAGACAGTTTATTTACCGATTTACAGAATGGTAGCTACGTTGCTTCTATATTTACCTTGGTAAGTGATTATGCACCTATCGATGTTTACCTTAATTGGAATTTAAATATTCTCCTATTTCCATTTAGTTTAATTTCGTTTGTGGAACACAATTAACGCCGAATTAATCTTAATTAATGCAAAAAAATTCCGAAACTCAACCCCTTTTTTTAGAGCAATAATTATCCGAATAATTACTTAAAAAATGATTATTCTTCGGTTAAAACTTCGATTTATTGTAAATATTTATTTATTAAAAATATTTATATTTTTGCTTTTTTAGGTGGAGTGCATTTATATGGCGATTTTAGTCATTTTTGACATTTATTGCTTAGCGGAAGCGCAACCAGGATCCAGACATTATCGATATTTTGGGATAAGTTTTCTATTCGTGTACAGCGGAAATTTCCATGGTAATATTATAATTTCCTTCTCTAGACTATTAATTATTTAAATTATTAAAGTAGAGAAGTGTTAAACAGTAAACAAACGAGTTATGGGCGAAGTTTAAAGTGTATTGCACAAGAGCGCGTGTGACGCGCGCCGTCGACCTCGACGCGTCGCGTGTCGGCGAGTGGGCAACCCCCTTCTCTAATTCCAAATTTTTTTCATTATAAAGAAAAAAATATTGAAATTTCTTGCTCATTTTCGTATTTTTAAAGCATTAAAAGTTAATTTGAGTGTGTGAAAATGTATAAGTTGATAAAACGCAAAGAGGCGAGCTATCGTTCGCGCGCGTCGTCGCGCGATGGCTGAAAATACACTAAATAACTCGAAAAAAAGAGGGTTTTAATTCTTAAAAATCGTCCCACAATTGTAGGATGTTTTTAACGCAAGTTATATTCTCGAATTTGTATTATAAATATTTTAATTAATGCGTGTAATCTGTGATTAATTAAAGTTAGTAGCGTAATTAAGCGGTTTACGAATATGAGGGATATTATTATTATTATATTAATACAGTCGTGATAGTACGAGAAAGGTGCATTTTTTGACAGTCACGATGCATATAAAGGGTCAGTCAGTTGTGATTATCATTGGAAAAAGGCATTGACCCTGTACGGTTGTTACTTCTCCAGTTTAGATCTGACACAGATTAGTTGTGCTGATTTATTTCACGCTTTGGGTCCAAAGTTTTACTTGATTTTTTTATCGTTTTCTACACTAAAATACTACGTAAACATCTGTTTTTAAATACAGGGCGGATCAAGAGTTAGTTGACCGTTTTTCTATTTGTGAATACCAACGGTAAAATGAGTTTGCAGAATCGTCGGAAACATGATTTGAATACCAGAACAATGATTAACTGACTTTTCGCCACCTCCTATTATCCTTCGAAAAAGGTTGGCTCCCAAAATTTAGTGAATGTGTTTACGTAGGATATAGGATGTAATGGGATAAGGCAACGCAACACGTGGGAGATCTGCCAAGGGGGTGCCTCACGGCAGGACTTTTATTTATTAGACATTTGAAGAAACCCCAGAAGTCCACATGTGGCCTGCTCGTTGGTGAGGCGCGAACCCACAACTACTGATTGTCATAGAAAAACGTGTGAAGAGTGATGCACGAAACTGCATTCTTGCAAATCACAGATAGAGAGGAGAGGAGTGACTTAAAACTGTTTTATTCGGTCTAGATATAGTAGAAACCCCAAAACTTCGTCTTTATTAAAAAATAATTACATAAAAGTCAATCGAATTATGAAACTGTCATATACAGAAAGAGCACCATCGTGTCATTCGGCCGAAACCCCCACGCAGAAGGGACTAAAATTAGTCATGTGTATTAAAAGTTAACATTTATTTCGATAAAATAGAGAAAAATCTATTCTTATTTGTTTTTTAATACATTTTTTGTGGATTTTGGAAATGAGTGAGCTCCACGTTTCCATCCTATCTCAAGTCTATTGTTTTTAATAAGGAAATATTTACGTATTGAGTATTGTTAAATTATTTTTATTCAAGAAAATCGGAATATTCCTTTTAAACAAAAGTCAAATAAATTTTGTTATAAGATAAAATTTAAAATTAATTAATTAAATATAATGGGTGATGATAATTAAAGCATCCGTGTTCAGCGTGTGCTAGTTCAAAACCCCTGCTTCTTTGTCGCTTGCAGCGCTAAAGTGGCGAGTTTTGATACTAATAGTGTTGAATTGTTTTTAAAGTGTTCCATGTGTTCCGAAATGTCGCGATACCAAATTTGGTAGCATTTGTACTTCTAAATATCTCGTCAATTAATGGTACTTTAATTACAATTACTGGATATATAAAAATACGTTTAAAATGTAAATTAAAACTAAACTACAGTGTTTATTTTTACAGTCAGAAATCTACTCCTTACCGAATCTGTGATCTCGTTTTTTCTCGCAATTTATCTTGGAATTGCTTCTGTTATCCTGATGATGGCACTGAAAAAGGTAAGTGCTAGTTTTTCTTTTTAAAATTTTTCAGTTACAATCATTAAATTTTGGTTTTCTGTTTAAATACTTCTGTTTAAAACTTGCCATCCTTTGTGGTTTGCAACTTTCCAAGTATACAACTGGAACATTTTGACGCCATATTGATCTTCTTTAAATATTTTGATATTCATTCCTTTAATTTTTAGTATTCCAATCCTTTTAATGTTTCATCTAAACTCTCTATTTTTCTCTTCTTACTTTAATCCTACAATTTGGAATTTATTTTTGCCACTCTTCTTGTCTGCACCTTCACTGATTCTCTCTGTACTCAGCCATTCCTTAATAGTGTCTTTAAATAACATTATTTTCCATTATTATTGAAATGTTTAAGCATGTAAACATGGAAATAACTAAATTTTTAATAAATAATTTGTTTTTATCACAGGAAAATGAAAGAAAATTTCGTCACTGGTTAATAGCTATAGTGTTATTCACAAGTTGGAGATTTGTTGGCACTTTCTTCAGATCTCTAGTTAATGTAAGAATATTATTTTTTAAAAATCTATTTAATATAAAAATAACCTTGTGATAGTGGTAATAAGTTTAAAATACATTTCAGGATTTGTACTTCAGTTACCATCAGGCAATGCTAGTGATATGGATACTGCTCATGGTTGCCAATGTAAGTAATACAATACAGCATTGATCGCTCGTGGTAAAATAATTACTATCTTTGTTGGGTCCAAGAGCAGTAATATGCCAATTTTAGTGACCCAAAATGTATATATATTTAAGCACAATGGCCTCACTAGTAGTGTGGGGAGTGCGTGACACCCTCAGAAGATTGACACCAAAATGAATGTGTATAAAATTCTTGTGCTGTATTTCAGCAAATATATATTATTCTTTTATAAAGCATATTTATACCCTCAACATTAAGCTTTTTGGTATTTTATAATAATATAAAAAACATTTAAATAAAATCTCATTAGCAGATGGCGCCACACGCAATATCTTTCTTGCCGGAAAAGTTACACAACTCGTTGCTGGATTATTTTTTTTGTATTTTTTTCCATTGAATTTAGATATATCAATACATAATATAACAAAAATTTCGTTAAATTTATAAGATATTTATACCTCTTACAGGTTTTCTTTGGTCTAGTGGTTCTATCAAATTATCAAGAATTGTCGAACATAACAAGATTAGAAGATATGGCCAAATTAAAGGTAAATAAATATACTTAATCATCCAAAAAAAGAATTCTACCGTTTTAAATTACTGTAATTATGTTAATTATTACCCGAGAAGTATGCAAAGTGCATCGTTCTATCATTTGCATTGAAATATCTTACCGTAGAATTGACTGGTTACCGCTAGGAAGAGCCATAAAACAAAAATGGCGACTCTACGGTAGAGAAGACTTTTTGTGCTCTGTGGTTTGCAATATTGCATTTGTCATTGAGCAACATAAATAATCTGCAAGAGCTGTAGAATTGTGGCTGCTGTGGGAGAATTTGGGTATGGGTTGAATGTGTTCTCCGTGACACATTGAGAAACTGTAATGGATAAATATGAAAATTGGACAGTTTTCCAATGTTTTAATGTGTAATACAATAATTTAAAATGGTAGCATTCTCACATTATTCTCACATTATTTGTTTACCACATAATTAACACCAAAATATGTGTTTAGGTTGGGACATTAAGCAGTCTTAGCGCATCAATTTCGAGACATTCTTCAGAATCCATGAAAAATGCACATAATTTTACATCCTCGCCTAAAGGTTCATCTTCAACTGCATCAGCTTAAAGTTAATTGAAAGAGAATCAATGATGATAGATCTGTCAGTTCCATCATCTTCATGTCATTCATCGTTTCCACTAGTTTAATAAATCTCACACCTTTTATACACATAGTTTTTTTAAAAAATATATCAACTTTAATATTGTAATCAGAGAGTACAAATTATATACATTGAATCATAAAATGTGACTCACCAATCTTAACAACAGAAGAATCTATATTTGAATATGAATCTCAGATTTATGAATCATATTTTTAGATTTTAAAAAATATATTTAAGCATATAATTAAATTAGTGAGAAGTATGGTTGTGCTTTTTTTAGTTTTTTTGAATTTTCTTAATATTTATCTGGTTTGGGAATTTAATTTTTATGTAAAAACTAAGCTGAATATATCAGAAAATTATTTTACTTTTTGTTGTGCAATAAAAAAATAGAATATTTTATAGTTTTATAATATATTTTTGTATATACAAATGGATTTTTTTTATATATATATATTTATAAAGTTTAATGATTTAATATGCATAAATCAATAGTTTTAAGTACATCAATACGTTAAATTTAATTGTTTAAATTTAGAAAAATGTATACAAAAATCAATCAAAATGAAACATTTCTTGAATAAATATTTTCATGTAAAAAATGTGATTTTTAACTTAATTTTTCTTCATTTTTTTTGTGTTATTAGAATTAAAATTTTTAATGTTTGTTAATGCAGACAAAGTTTCAATTGTTATTCATTTTCCTCTTCAGTTCTTTATTACAGATATACTTAATTAAACAATAAATGCTCTGTAATTCTAATACCACACTAAATACATAATTTACATATGAGAAATTTAAATACAGTAAATTGCTTTTTACTGTTTTTTTTTTAATTTAACAAAGGACTGTACAGGTATGTGTAATAAAGGACTGAAGAGGTGCAGAAGGCCCAAAGTGCATTTCCTTGTCGATAAAGTCCCCTGTGTGATTAGTTTTAATAGCGATTATATCCTCGTTGTTGCTGACCTAGAAGGAAAATTAAGAGAATTTTTAAATTATTTTTTACATTTATTGTAATATCTAATGGAATTTTAATAACTAAAATATATCTTAGAATTTTTAACTAGTTAATATATTGATTTACATAAATTTAGATACTAAATTTTCTAGAAAAATGCAGAAATTTACAACATTAAAAATAGGATTCGATTGCAGTCGTGGAATAAGGCAACGCAACACGTGGGCAATCTTCCAAAGGGTCTCTCCTGGAAGAACTTTTTATGGGAAACTGGCTCCTGTGTTAGACGTGAAGAAAACCCGGTAAACTTCACGCGATCAGCACGTTGATGAGGCCGCGTGAATGGATAAAACCACTGAACACTACCAGTGTCCAATGGTTTTATCCATTAACAAATGGTTTTATCCATAACAATACTTACCAATAAATCTGTCGATATCGTAATCAACTTCAGGTTCAGGTAATCTTTCTCCATGAGTTTGAAAGTGATGAAACCCATCATCTCTGTGAGAGTAACCATGAGAAGAATGTTGTGAAATGGCCTTCGCACGCATATAATGTGAAGAACTAACTTTTTCTTGTTCGTATGGTGGAGGAATTGCCTTTACACTTCCATATTGTGGATTAAAATAACTAAACTTCCTATTTGGATCAACTGGAGCCATGGAAGATAATGGAGGTATTCCTCTAGAATTGTATGCTGAAGGTTCCGCATTGAATCCGTGATTTCCGTATTGAATTATATGTGGAATTGTTGGATAATTTGATAAATTTGTTTGATTAGCCTGAAAAAATCGTGTAAAGGCGAATTATTTACAAGTAATAATAATGAAAACGAAATACAATACTTTACTTCTTTAGCCTTCTCTCTTGAAATTTCGTTTGCTCTCTGGCACACGTAGACAATTAAAGATATCTAAAGAAAAACATAAAACATGTAAACTTTTATTGAATTTTTGCATAATAATTAATAATATTTTTACGTTTTGGATTACCAAGATGGCCAATACGATGATTCCTTTATGAAATAAAGCAGCCATTATGATATTCCCTGACACTTTTCCTACCATCCAAATACTTTCTAACTTAACTTCACTCGTTTGAATCTAAAACATCACGTTTAATTACTAATTACATTTACCTAATTCAATTTATAAAAGAAATACCTCTTCGATTGCATTGTATAAGAAGAATATTGTAAATGAAACGTCAGTGGAAATGACGACCAATGTGGCCATAACCCATGATGCTAATACAGAGACGATTCGTTTCTGTAAAGAATATTTAACCATAGAAATTATTTAATGGAAAAATCTATTATTTTATAAATATACATACTCTTAACAGTATGGCTAGGCCATACTTAATGGACTGCCATTAAGATGGGCATTATATCTTAGGTAATTAAGGATATTAATACTTAGGTAGCCCATATCTTAAGTATGGGTAGCCCATATCTTAAGTATTGATGCCCATGCTTAAATAGGAGTATGTTGTATTGAATATTAATGAAAAATTTCACCTGATTTCCAATAATTATGACAACAGAAGCTATAAACCATAAGACGTAAATGAATAGAGATGCAATCACGATACTTTTCACAGCTGTAAAAATTAAAGTTTAAAGTGTGAAAAAGTTATGTAAATGGGAAAGAATTAATGGAAATAAAAGAGAATAGAATTACTTTTATCGTAATAAAGAAAAATTACACTTTCAATGATTTTAGTAATAATTCCACTTCCTTCTCTTACGGTTGAATTCGATTCAAATATCGTCAAATTAGGTCGAATTATGTTCTCCAACTCGAAAAAAATTGATTTCCATATAATACCATAAATGGAAATAATCTGTGATATAAATATATAAATCGAAGTTATTTAATAGTAATAAATTAATAATAATTTTTAATTTTTTAACTTAAAATATATGCTCTCCACCTCATATTATTGGTGGCTAGCCCCTGTACACCATACTTTTTCATTAGCAATAAAGTCGTGCCGGTCATCTATCTAACTTCTTTCAGGGGTAAACATTTGAATTGAAGTATCGTAACTTCCCTGGTATGTATCGGAAGTTCATATATAATTAACCGGGAGCCTCCTTCCCCTATGCTTTCCATATCTGGTCGTAAATTTTATTTGTCTTACAGTGTTCTCGAGATTAAGGACAGACAGACAGACACTAGGAATTTATAGCTCTACATTTTTTTAAACTGCAGCACAATTACGTAGCCGTGCAGAGAACCTCGCATGGATTTTCCACATGCATTCAAGTATTAGCGGGGTAAAGTATAGTGCAGTCTTTGTGTATACATCCTGTATAATTACTGTAACTCTAACTTATGTTCAATTAATCACTAAATGAAAAATAGAACACTAAACATTTCACAAGAAATAGATTACGAAACATTTAAGAATTTATCAAAACATAATATGATATCTTATCAAAAATAATAATAGAAAGTTCCTACAAAAACACATCGCATAAAGTAACTCATACCGGTATATCACCTCATTATACCTGCCAATTTGATTGACGAGATGAGACAACACAACATGAGGGCTATCTGATAAGAGGGAGGTGCCTCTTTCTATGAGAAACTGGCTCCTGTGTATATGTTAGACATTGAATAGAAAAATGTCATTCCGATTAGTAGAAATTCTTGTTAATTGGGTACACCAATAACAGAGTAAATATTGTTATCGAACACTGGTAGTTTAGCTCGTGGAGTTTTCCGGATTTTCTTCACGTGTATAAGGTCTGTTTCACCCTATGACCGACTGGTTCGACTCAAAGTCGTGTTGCCATGGCAACAGCAGTCGGCCGACCGACCGGTCTGACTCCAAGTCATGTTGCCATGGTAACAGCAGTCAGCCGACCGACTGGTCGTTCCAGTCGGACAGATTTAAAAAGTTAAATATTTGTAGTCGGGTCGGAGCATTCGGTGAGCTACAGCCAATGAGAGCTTCGAAGCTAAACCCAGTCAGAGTTTGGATTTATCGAAGATAGAAAATGGCGACAGGTACAGACTTCTCAGAAGCTCTAATAAATGAAGTAAGAAATTATCCATGGCTATACGATATTCGTCGAGCCGATTACAAAGACAGCATTAAAAAGAATAATTCTTGGAAGGAGATTTCCAAGAAACTAAACGTTGAAGGTACGTGATTGACTATATCTAATAAGTTATCACATTGTAAATGTAAAATATTTTACAGAATCACTAGTGAAGAAAAGGTGGCAGAATATCCGCGACCAATATAGACGAAAAAGTAAAGAGGAGAGTCTTCCTAGTGGTTCTGGACGTCGCAAGAGACATCAATGGGCATATTTTAAGATGCTCTCGTTTTTGCGACCAGACATTGAACAAATAAAGTAAGTTATCTCATCTGATTATTTATACAATAATTATCTATTTATTGAATTTTTATAATAAAAAATACTTTATCAAATATTTTATTTATTAAGCACAATAAGTAATTTTGTTGAGGGAGAGGAATCTTCCCAAAATTACATAAATCTGCGAGAAGGAAACACAGGAAATAATTCAGGTTTGTTTTAAATATATCCTCTTACTTGAAAATATTAAGAAATTAATGTTTTTGATTCTATAGTTTTAGCAATTAAAAATTTAATAATCTCACAATAGATGATATTATACAGAATATGGTAAAATAAATAGTTTTAGAAAATAAATGTATACATAGACAAATGATGTAAAATTGACTTTCAGCTTAATTACTGCTTATAAGAAAGATATCAGATTTTTATAAAACTAGAATTTATCAATTATATATTAACTTATATTAAAGTTTTTTTTCTGTGTATCTGCTAATTAAAACAGTAAAGTACATTTGTTTAATAGAATAGATAAATGTACTGTACATGTTCACATCATTTATCTTAAAAAATTTTAAATGTATATTTTACTTTAAATTTTATAGAAGACTCAAATAAAGAATTTGAAATTGTAGAGTCTAACACACTTGAAATGTCCTATCCAGATACAATTTTAACTGTAGAAAACGACGACATAGACGACTGCTTAAAGACTTGCACTTCAAGTTCAAGTGGCTCAAGTAAGTAAATATAATTTAATTTTATCATTTTTTACATTATAAGTTTTCTTTTTCTATAAATGATAATTTGTAATTTCAGGTGAATGTAACAAAAAGAAAAGAAAATATAATTGGAAGAAGGGATTATTCGACCTACTTAAAACTACAATTACTCCCATAGTGGAAACTAAACGTGATAGTGATTATTATTACTTCGTGTCACTGTCAGAACGTTTCCGCGAAATAAAATGTAAAAAAAAGAAGAATAATTTACGGAAAAAAATTGAAGAAGCCTTTGCAGAAGCAGAGGAATCGGAATAAAAAAAGTTTATTTTTATACGTAAATAAAATTTTATATTTTTACAGTTTTTTACTCGAATAATTTATTTACACAATTCTGGAGTTGATCCTCTTGTCACAACTTCAGTCTGCCAAGGAAGTTGACCTTGTTCGCTCATAAAAAAAAGTCTTGATATAATTCACGAACTTTCTTTGCATTACTACCACTATTTTTTAAAATAGCATGTAGTTGTGTCTGTCGTTGCTTCGTTTGTTTCTGTTTCATTACGCCACTGACCTGGATTTATTACGCCATTAAATCCTTCGGAATCCACATAATTACTCGTGCAATAAGCTCCTTCCTGGGACAGACATCTTATATCACGTGTCCTGAGATAATTATGTAGGCATACTGTTGCTGTACAAATTTTATAACATTTTCAGGATTATATGCGGGTAAGGACTAATAAATTTGGAAGGAGAGGAAAGGCCTCATCCCCCACAAAACAATATGGAACCGTAATATTTGTACCTGCCAATTTCTCATGTGCAGGAAAATCCAATTGTTTTTGTTCGATTAATTTTCCAAATACAGAATTACTAAACACTCCTCCATCACTACAGATTCCGGGTGCACTTATGTCAACAATCGTAAAGCTGTATTCAGCATCACAAGCAGCCATTAAAATAATACTATTTGTACCCTTGTAATTATAATAGACGGTACCAGAATGTTTTGGTTGCTGAATAACGAGTTTACCATCTATTGCCCATAAGCATTGAGGGAAGTTGCAATACATATTAAACTTTTTGCCGATTTCAATAAAATTTTCTTTATCGGGAATCTGAAATAATAACATTGTTAAATTTGAAATGATATATTCTTTAAAAATTCATGAAAAGTATAATGTTTACCTTCAAATATTTACCAGAAAACACAATGTTATATTTATTTTGCTATAATAAATATAACATTGTTTTGGAATTATATAGATACTAGCGGGTGGGCCCGGCGTTGCTCGGGCAAAATTAACGATAGCGAAGATTAAGATTATTACATTACAGTCAGCCTTACCCGTTTTCACAGAATGCAAGAATTGGGTCCTCCCTGTTTCCAGACTAATTAGAGAATTTTTAGATAGGTCTAAAAATATGTTCGATTTCCGGCAAAAACGAAAAAAACTGCATCTGCGTCTTGCACGTCGCTTTCTCTTAACAATTCCATTGTTACATAACACTTTCATTGTTGATGGAAGTGTTAAGCCTTATTCCTGTCCCTCTCCCCGTGGGGAGGAATTTCGAAAAATCCCTTCTTAGTGTGCGTTCTCGTGACGTACCCTAACTGTGTACCAAATTTCAACTTTCAACTCCTAACCGTTTGGGCTCTGCGCTAATTATTATTATGTTGGGTTAAGTGAGATATACTCGGTTAACACCGGTGGCTGTGTACTATGCCGGAGCAAAGTCAAGGCATAGTAACTAGGGATTGCAATCCAGCAGTGTTTTGAATCCAGCTGGATTTTTGCTGGATTGAAATCATTCTAGCTGGATCCAGCGCGGATCCAGCGTGGATGTATTTTTGGTGCAATAAAGTGTTATCTGTCTATCTATCTATCCTGCAATTTATGTTTTTTTTAATGAAATAAATAAAACATTTTTTTAAAAAATACTTAAGAAACTTTTATTATTTAGACTGGTCACTATAAATCAGTAAAACTTCTTACACATTTAGGTAGTAAACTTAAGTTTGATTCGGTTTAACACTTGAGATAGAGATAATTAACTTCAAATGTTTAGTTAGATTATAATTATAATGTAATCTTTAAGTTAAATAATAGCAAAGGTAATTCTACTGATTAATTTATATTAATGTATTATAATAATGTAAGGACGGATAATCTGTGGCTAAGTGGCTACCAGTCTTACCAGTTTTCATATATAGGCTCTACATATTAGTCTGTACTTATTTATAAGTATATAAAAACTATGTACTGGAGGTAGAATAAATTAAATAAACTACACCTCTATCAATCCAGCAAAATTTAATAAAATAATAACGTTTTCAATCGTTTTTAACGATCTTCCTCGGTTACAAAAAAATAGAACATTAAATATACCAGTAGAACATAAAATGTGTTCGGAATAAATATAAAAATTAACGGAAAACGCCCAAACGGACAAAATATAGATAAATAAACAAAATAAATAGCGGAAAAAATATATACAGGGTGTTTTTTTTAAACTGACGGTACTCAGAAACATCTGTAGAGCAATCTAACAGCCGGACTGTCGCCAAATTTGGGAGAGTGACTAAGGATGACATGAAAAAGTAGTACCTAAATTCGCCGGTAGAGGAGGATTTGGCGCTGTTGTAGCGAAAAAGCTACCAGAACTTCACTGAAGAAAGGGTCATCAGTCGCTTTTTTCCACTTACATGGCCGCCTCGCTCCCCGGATCTAACCTCATGTTACTATTTCCTGTGGGGTTACTTAAAGTCCAAGGTCTATCTTGATAGTGTCCCAAACTTGATAACTTTGAAGGACAACATTCCTCAAACTGTGATGAACATTCCTGCGGACATGTTACGTTCGGCCATAGAAAACACGGTGTTCAGGATATAATGAGTTGTCCAGCAGAACGGTGATCACATTGAAGAAGGGAGAAGGTTATTTGCTGATTAATTAAACTTTTGTTATTACACTGAAACTGCTGTCTGATTATTCATTCGTGTGTGTTAATTGCAGCTGGATTTTATGCAGATTCTTAGCTGTTTTGCTACAACAGCGCCAAATCCACCCCTACCGGCAAATTTGGATACTACTTTTTTCTTCGCGGAATCTCTTTCCCATGTCGTCCTTGATCACCCTCTCAAATTTGGCGACAGTCCGGCTGTTAGATTGCTCTACAGATGTCTCTGAGTACCGTCAGTTTATAAAAAAAAACACCCTGTATATAAGATCCAACGAAACCAGCATTGTCCGTTAATAACATTAATTAATGTAAAAGGATCTCCACATGGTAGACAATGAGTCCGCATCTCTATGGTTTATACAACCAGTTGTCATGTGCGCCTTGCAGATTTCCAATCTCTCAAGATGTTTGACCGTTTGCCTATTCGTCGTCGTTTTTATAATTGCCGCTTGATCCCATTGGACGTTAACATCCTTCTGTCTTTCGTATGATGCCAGCGCAGTGTTGTCAAGGTTCTTACTGATTGTATATTTGTGCTCTTGAGCCTTTGTTTTAAACTGCGCATCGTTGCACCCACATAAACAAGCTTGGAATTGAAACGTTGGTTGTGTAAAGACACCGAATACATACCCGTTGTTGAATTCCGATCCTCTTTCTTTTTATCGTTTCTTAAAAGTTTGAAAACAGTGGGATTACGTCGGTATACAATACGAAAATTATCAGACCTGGCAGTACATCTATGTATCTTGTTTAAAAAAAATGGGATGTAATTAAGCACTATTCTTTTTATATTTATTCCAAACACATTTTATGTTCTATAGTTAATGTTGTATTTTTTTGTAACTGAGGAAGATCGTTAAAAGCGATTGAATACGTTATTATTTTATTAAATTTTGCTGGATTGATTAAAGTATAGTTTATTTATAAGTAATTTAATTATTAGTGTTAGTAAAGTAGTGAGTAAGTAATTAGTAGCAGTCTAGTAGTTAGCAAAACGGCAACGCGACGACGTAGACTTTTGCGGCATTATTTAGAAAGTAATTGAGTATTTGCGGATCCGCAGCGCTGGATCCAGCAGGCCGAAAAATGCGCTGGATCCAGCTGGATTGCTGGATGAGGGATCCAGCAATTGCAATCCCTAATAGTAACCAAAACAGAAATGAATGAAGTGTATCAGTGTGTGTGTCTGTATTCAGGTATTTTCTCACAATATGACATGTATTAAATATAGTGGCCTTCTGTAGTGTGATGTATGTGTTTCTATTCAATTGTAATGTGCCCAGGTTTTTGTGTAGTGTGTGTGGTATGACACCTGTAGAAAAGAGAACGACGGGTACAATAAGCACCCTATCCATCCTCCACAGATGCCTTTTTTCCTGGGCGAGTTCTGTGTACTTGCTAATTTTTTCAGTGCATGCGTTTTGTATATTGTGAGTGTTTGGAATGGATATGTCTATAATGTATGTGATTTTATTGTGTTTGTCAATGAGTGTGATGTCTGGTCTGTTGTGGTAAATTGTTTTATCTGTGATTATGGCTCTGTCGTAGTACATTTTGTGCGTGTTGTTTTCCAATACTGTCTGTGGAATGTATTTGTACTGGTAGTATGGTTCGTGAATGTCTACTAATTTGTGTTTCTTTGCAAGCTCTTGGTGTATTATATTTGCTACTTGATTATGTCTGTGTAAATAATCTGTCTGTGCCAAGAGCTTGCAACCAGAGGTGATGTGTTGTATAGTTTCTGGCATGATGTGACATTTTCTGTATGTGTCATTTGTGAGTGTTGCATCTTTGAGTATGTGTTTTCTGTAGTTTTTAGTATTTATGACCTGATCCTGTATGGCGATTATAAATTCTTCCGTCTTCTCAAAGAGGCAACCCCGAGCTAACCAGCTGTTTGACGCAGTTTTGTCAACAAAATCCTGGGCCAGATCATAAGGATGCCTGCCATGGAGTGCCTTTCGAGCCCACGATTGCTTAATGGTGTCTGTGCTTTTTATATGTTGCGTTGTGTCCATATGATGTGAGTGTAAGTTTAATGGTGTGTTATTCGAGTCTGCTAGAGTTACTGCTTTATGTAATTGTGATGTTTCTTGTTTTTTGTAAAAAAACTCTCGCAGTGACTGTATTTGTTTGTAGTGAAGGTTAACTATGTCAATCAGGCCACGTCCGCCATCTTTACGTGGAAAGGTTAATCTTTCTGTGGCGGATTTTGGATGATGTTGTTTATGCTTAGTAAGTGTTGTTCTTGTTTTCCTTTGGAGTTGCTCAAGATCTGTGTGAGTCCAATGTATAACTCCAAAAGAATATGTAAGAATGACATATGTGTTTATTGCTTTAACTGTATGTTTTGCATTTAACTCTGTTCTAAGAATAGCATTTAACCTACGTTGGTATTCTTTAATTAATCTTTGCTTTATTTGTGTATGTTCTGTTAGTTTGGTCTGTTGGAATCCTAAATACTTGTAGAACTCGCCTTCTTCCATGGATTCAATAACGTCTCCATTTCCAAGTGCAAAATTTTCTTTCTTCAAGATTCCTTTTTCTATGTGAAGTGTTTTGCATTTATCTAGGCCAAATTCCATTTGTATGTCCTTGGTGTATGAATGTGTGATTTGTAGGAGTTGAAGAAGTTGTTTTTGTGTGGATGCATAAAGTTTTATGTCATCCATGTACATGAGATGTGACAGTGTAAACTGTGTTGTTTTTTCATGTCTGATATTGTAACCATATTGCGTATTGTTTAACATATTGGATAATGGGTTCAAGGCTAGGCAGAACCAGAGAGGACTCAAGGAATCTCCTTGAAAAATTCCTCGCCTAATAAAGATTTGGTTTGTTTGTATGGAAGTATTATGAGCCCTGAGATGTAGTGTTATTCTCCAGTGCTGCATAGTGTTTTGGAAGAATGTAATGAGTGATGGATGTATTTTGTACATGTATAGAATATGTAGCAGCCAACTGTGTGGAACACTGTCGAATGCTTTTCTGTAGTCTATATATGCCATGTGTATGTTTCTGTGTTGTTTGTGTGCTTGCCGTAGAATGACTGAATCTATGAGTAACTGTTCTTTGCATCCCCTATGGTTTCTACGACAACCTTTTTCTTGTTCTGTTAGAATGTCGTGTTCTTCAACATGTTTGTACACTTTGTTTGCGATACAGGGATACATGTTTGTACACTTTGTTTGCGAAACACTCTACAATAATTTGTAGAGTGTTTGAAGACATGTAATTGGTCTGTATTGTGTGGGGTCTGTGGTATTGTTGTTTTTAGGTTTCATGTAGGTGATGCCCTGGGTAAGAAAATTTGGCATGTCTTGTGGATTGATGATGATGATGTGTGTTTGTAAATAGTTTATTTTGTTGTATTCGTAGTGTACATGTTTTGTATCGTTTGAGTCTACGTGCTTTGGCAGCAAGTTTCTGTTTTAGTGTATCAATGTATTCTGTAATGCGTGTGTTGTGATGTTCATGTTTTGTGTGTGTTTTTATTTTCTTGAAAATGTTTTTGAGCTGTTTCCTTAATTTGGGTCTTATGTTGTTTTTAGTGTATTGTGTCAGCCTGCCTAATTGCTGTCTAATGTCATTTATTTGTGTTTCTATTCTTATCTGCCAGGCAGGCTTGTGATAGAATTGTGTTCTCTGTGTATTTGTCCGTGATTGTACTTTCAGTCCATGGTGTGTCACTACTGCGACTGCCCCAGCATAAACTAATGTATGAATGTCTGCGAGTGTAGAAATTGAATGAATGTAGTGTGGTAGTAAGTGAGTGCTTACATAATTTAGTGTTTTTCCTACTTCTTTTGACGTGTTGATTTTTGGTATTTGTGGTCTTTGTGCGGGATCTGTACCTGTATATTTAGTGAGTGTTTCCTGAAATATAAGTGAGAGCGTATTAACTAAATCAATGTCTATGTTATCAGTGATGGATGAGGAAGTGTCTGTAGTACTGTTAGTAGTAATTGTTGTATGTGTGTTATTATGAATGCTTGTTGCTGGATTATCCTGACAGGTTACATGATCTTCATTAATGTTAGATGTTTCTGTCTGTTGATGTATTTGATCAGCAACCTGTTGTTTGATAAGTTCAAGTGTTGTTTGTGGAATAAGGTTGTTGTGTATAATTGTTCTTTTTTGATCAACAACCCTTTGTTCAGTGACAGTGAGATGAGGATACTGTTGTGAGAATCTATGGTGTAGTTGCTGTCTGTATGCTGTCATGTTTGTTTCGAGTTTTGTGATCGTGTAGTAAGTACGGATGATAAACTCATTCATTTCTACTGTCCATTTCATCCGTTGGCGTGGTTTTCCAGCCTTTGTGGTCTGTGGATGCATTGCCACAGAAACACCAAGACTGGGTTGGTTCCTCACATGTGTTGAGGGCATTGCAGTAACCATGCTTGAACCGGTGCTGCTTGCGCCACCGATAACTGAGGGAGACTGTGGCCTGTTTTTCGAACGTGAGCCTCTGCCTAACCCACGAACGCGGACCTTGTTAACCCGGGCAACGTCCCAGCCGGTATCACACTTTGATCTGATTATTACCATAATAAATATCTCCACAGAATGTGGATGTGGTCACTCTTAGCTTCATTTATTCCCATAGACCTTACTGGCATGGGTGTCCCTACCAGGAGCTTGTGCTCCAGCCTGCATTGCCCGATGGATCAGTAAAATTACTGGGCTTTCCCACTACGACCAGGTGGTGACCACGGGAGAGTTGTTATTGTTATTATTATTATCATCAACTCGTCTCGATTATATATATAGATTGAAACTTGATTGTAAAGCATCTTAAATGATACAAATCTTAATGTCAGTGCAAGTTGTTCAGCGGGTGATATGCTTTTCCTATAAGTTGTACAGTACTTTTATATGTAATTGGTGAACCAATTTTGCTCAGCAATTCATCCAATCTAAAAATACAAATAAATATTATTGAAAGTCATTCATAAGTTCAATTTTCATCTGTTATGTAATTTCAACATTACAGAAATTTAATTTTTTGTAAAAATTTTTAGACATTCATCTGAATAAGAATAAGAATTTCTATACTTTTTTTCTAATGGAAACTTTATCTGGCTTGCATGAAATGTGTTTTAATTAATAGTGTTTCTCAATTTTGAAATGGATTGTTTTAGAATATAAATTACTTTAGGAGTGCAATGTAAAAAAACAAACAAATTTTAACATTAGAAAAACATTCTTCAATAGTTTATGCAAATGAACTAACATTTATAAAAATGCTATATTATAGAACTAACTAAATCATTTAGCAAAATATTCTGAGTTAGCAAAATTATTCAATCTTTACATTTGAGTAGTTATATAAACTCGTATCTCATATTATATACTAACGATTTATTAGATTAAAATGTGATTGAAATAAATAATTAATAAAACATGGAATGCAAAAGCGTCAAAACTTACCTTTCTGGGCTCATCCCGAAATACATATACTATTTGCTGTACAAGACTTCTATACTCGCCCTTTTCCTCTCGCTCCAATACAGTAAGACGAACCCAATGCTTTCTTTTCATGCCGAACTTCTTATATGTCAGCAAAATTGTTGCACTTCTCTTCATTTCTGTCATAAAGTGTTTGACACCTTCGACATCGTTATTAACGATACACTCGGTTAAGCTTATTAAAAGCGTTATGTACGTTTTTCTCGCAAATTTTAAAAATTGGTTAATGTGTACCTAGGTAGTTCAAGATGGCGGCACTTCCGGAATCTCGATAGCATTTGCAATTAGAAATGCAAAGCAGTGCCGTCTTTAGGGGAGGGCATACGGAGCCCGGGCCTAGGGCCCCGAGGTCGTAGGGCCCCTGAATCCGAAAGTAATAAAGTTACAAAGAAAACAAATAGGTTACTTAAAATGAAGAAATCATTAATAATACGATTGAAATTACTCCTCCAATACGTACCTTTTTTTACCTTTTACCGTCCTTTTTTTACCTTTTTTACCGTCCATTACCTTTTTTTTGGCCCTTGTGAAGTGATGAGTACAGGGTGAAAAATCTCACTGACTAAAAAACAAAAAAAGTCAACAGATTTTCTGGGATATGTTAAAAGGGTGATAGCACGATATCCGTAACCGGTCTCGCCCGTGCTAGCTACACCAGCGACCCCTAGGTCTGTAATCTAGTATTGATTCTGTTTCTTCATGGGGGGCCCCCGAATTCTTCTAGCCCAGGGCCCCTTACGTTCTAAAGACGGCACTGATGCAAAGTTTTAATTTTCGTGGGCCTGAGGACGCACGTTCTAACCTAACCTAACCTAACCTATTCTAATAAATTACCAAATTATTGGTAACTTATTAGGAAATACAATAGGTTAGGTTAGGTTAGAATGTGTTTCCTGATTTCAGCAAACAGAAGCATGTGTTGAAGCAAAACTACACACTCCAGCAAACTACGTGCTTCTTCCCTTTTTTTTGGCCATCTGCTTTCGATAATTAACCTGAATAGGCGGTTAATTGCCGAAAACAGATGCTTCATAAAGCTATTTTTAATGACGTAATAACTCACTGTAAATATTTCCGGATAATACAATTCCGAATAATAGAGACTCTAGTACTGTAATCTATAATGTTATAATATCATCTGTTTGCACAGAATTGAAAGATATCTTTGAATGCACGCTGAAAAAATAACTGAAAGTAACGTACTTTAATTTGATTTTATGTATTTTATTCGTAATATAGTAAATAATTATGTTAAAATATATTAAAAAAATTAAATAAGTGTTTACTTGGTAAACAATAACGAAAACAATTTCGACTCGTTCCCTTATAAATTACTGTGTCAATTAATTAACTTTACCATTAACTCTAATTAAACTTCATAAAATAAAAAAGTATTTTACTAATTTAAATAGTATGTACAGTACTTACAATACTAATAATAGATGCTGTTAAAGTCGAGTTAAAGAGAGAACAACCGCAGAACCCCATTTTACTTCAATGAAAACTTTCTGACAAAAAGGTAAGGAAAACAAGGATACAGATAACACGAGAGAATGTGATAAGATAAATATGGAATTAACACCAACACACCAAGAAAATCACGTACACTGGTAGAAAATTTATCGTATTTAAATATAATATTATGTTATATCTTTCAACAACAGAATAGAAAATTTTAAAAAATTTCTTCATCGAGTTGCTTAACTTTTCTGGCACCATTAAAATTTTGGTGGCGCCATCTGTTATCATATATTATTTTTAAAATTTTAATATTTTTAACTATTATAAAATGGAGAAAAACTTAATTTTAAGGGTTAGTTTTATAAAAAAAAAAAAAAAAAAAAAAAAAAAAAAAATTGTAAATGCTAATAACTAGTAAAATTGTCATTAATTCGATCAAAATTTAATATCAACAATCCCCTAATAAGAAAGCCTCCCTGCAAAATTTCAGTTTGTTTTATTAAGTTATGGAACGGAACACTTGAGCGATCTGCCTAAGGGATGCCTTCCGAAGGTCTTTTTAAGGGTAACTGACAGCTAGTCAGGCGTTACAGACGTGGAGGAAAGTCGGAAAACTCCACGTGACCAGCCCTTCCTGGCGTGGCGCGAACCCTCGACCGAACTCCCAGTGTTCAGGGAATTAAATTGCTTGGCAACTGGTGAGTGCGAAATTTCAGAAATTTTCGACAAAAAGTACAGGAGTTATTAAGCTTCAAACAGGGAGAACAAAATCATGCCCCCACACACAAGCATCCATACATACAGAAATTACCCGCAAATTTTTTTTTTTTTTTTGCTTTTCTCGACATTTCAAGGTCCCCGAGACCTAAAATGCAAAAATCTTGGGGGTCATTATTTGACCTTATGTGTAACAGCCAGAAAAGTAATAAATCGAAAAACTCCATTTATCCAGCCTTTTGATCAGCAGAAACCAACGACTCACTAACATTGATGATTTTATCCACTCGGATACTTGCGGCATCTGTTTTCCTCCATGGGAGTACAATCTGTCTAGTTAACAGGGAGGAAAAACACTATAGTCCACAGACCAAAAGCTTTTTATCCAGCGCTCACCAGTAGCCGAGTGAATAAAAACTCTGAACAATGGTCATGGATTCGTGCCTCGCCAAATTGTTGGCTACGTGGCTTTTTCCGGATTTTTTTCTCGTTTGTAACACCCAAATACAACCAGTTTTCTATAGAAATTGCCCCCCTCGGCAGATCGTCTACGAGTCACGATACCGTAAACAAATAAACCACATTTTATGGGGCAAAAAGAAAATAGAGAGAGAAAACCCAACTATAAAGATGGCGTCAACAATATGGATTCTGGCTGGAATTTATTAACGAACACGACAGATGCATTAGGCAGTTTCTCTAGTGCAAAAATAAAAACAATTCACCTCTACTTTTGGTTAAAGTACAATTGTTTAGGGACCCGAAATTCTGTCGAAAGTTCTCGCTTTCAAACACCTATTAGAATGGAGACGATTCTAATTGGTAACTAAAAAGCGATTAAAAAAAAACTGCATTAAAAAGTTTAAAACATGTTTCCTTATTAACTATAAAATTTGTTTCCTATTGTTAATTTTAAAGCTTATCTAATGTACACAGAGATGAGAATATACAGTACTTACAGCGTCGTAACTAGTCTTTTATGCGCCCGGTGCGAGCTTCTGTAACTACGCCCCAAAACTATGATATAAAACTTGGTCCAGGTCATTTCTACGCCCCCCAGGGTGTACGCCCTGTGCCTGGGCACCGCTGGCACCGCCCTAGTTACGGAACTGAGTACTTACGCAAAGCTTTCAGGTTAATCAAAACTTTAATAAATAAATAAAAAGCAGAAATATTTCGTCGAATTGCAACTTTAACCACGCTCAAGATAGCGACTTCCGTCCTGCGCTTGCATACACTAGCTTCTCTTGATTTTAGGAGATGCCACTCCAGTAGCTAGGGATTTTAGGTAGTATTAGCTTAGTGCCGATTCTAAGTAATACTCACACAAACTTTGGTCCAAATCGGTTTAAGAATAACAATTTGTATAAAGGACAAACCAACAAAAATTGATTTATATACGTTATAGACAAAGTGATTAATCGGGCATTATTCATAATGCCCAGTCATTATGAATAATGACCAAAAAGGGCGGGCAGTGTAATAAATATTGATTAATTTATCAATACACTAGCTTCTCTTGATTTTAGGAGATGCCACTCCAGTAGCTAGGGATTTTAGGTAGTATTAGCTTAGTGCCGATTCTAAGTAATACTCACACAAACTTTGGTCCAAATCGGTTTAAGAATAACAATTTGTATAAAGGACAAACCAACAAAAATTGATTTATATACGTTATAGACAAAGTGATTAATCGGGCATTATTCATAATGCCCAGTCATTATGAATAATGACCAAAAAGGGCGGGCAGTGTAATAAATATTGATTAATTTATCAATACACTAGCTTCTCTTGATTTTAGGAGATGCCACTCCAGTAGCTAGGGATTTTAGGTAGTATTAGCTTAGTGCCGATTCTAAGTAATACTCACACAAACTTTGGTCCAAATCGGTTTAAGAATAACAATTTGTATAAAGGACAAACCAACAAAAATTGATTTATATACGTTATGGACAAAGTGATTAATCGGGCATTATTCATAATGCCCAGTCATTATGAATAATGACCAAAAAGGGCGGGCAGTGTAATAAATATTGATTAATTTATCAAATGACACTAGCTTCATTATGAATACTGCTATCATCTAGTCGGGCAAAGTGATAATAATAAGTTGAGGAATGATCATCCGACATACGCTAGCTAATCGGCACTCAGTTGCGTGGGTGTATCGTGTTTAGTACCGAATTAAAAATTTGATTAAAAAACCTCCACTTATTTCATTTAGAAATATTTATTTTTTGTGAATTATTTCAAAGTATTTTAAAAAGAACACGTAATCTTTTACAGGACATTTTACATTTACTTTTACATTTAATTAACTATATTAATTAAATGGAAAAATTTTACCTATGTGCACCATCTTGGCGGTGTTTGTGCTCTCGACGGATTTCTCTCGGAGGGGAGCCGCTGGCAGGCCGCCGATTGTTTAACGTTACTAGATATTGATACATACTAGTTATTGATATGTGTGTTCAAGAACTACCGTGAATAAATAACTAGTGACGTTAAACAATCGGCGGCCTGCCGGCGGCTCCCCTCCAGGAGGGATCTGTCGAGAGCACAAAGAGTCGTGACTGCCGCCAAATTCGGTACTAAATGCAATACGCACGCGCAACTGAGTGCCGATTAGCTAGCGTATATCGTATGATCACTCCTCAACTTATTATTATCACTTTGCTCGACTAGGTGATAGCAGTATTCATAATGACCGGTCAATTTGATAAATTATTGAAATTTATTACAATGCTTGAGTTTGTTGGTCATTATTCATAATGCCCGTAATCACTTTGTCCATAACATGTATATATATAGATTACATAGCTTCTAAGTTTCATAAATTACATAATCTTTAAATTATATATTGTTTCTTTTTAAAGATTTCTTGATTTCTTGAGAATACTTACTGAATATTTATATAAATTTGTGTCTTCAGGTAGTCTTAAAGCATCAAGTTCTTCAAATGCGCATAATTTTAGTTAAAGCTGCATCTAAAGATCCAGCTTTAACTGCATCCTTTTGAGTACATCCTTTTGAGTTGAGTAATATTTGTAATTAGAGAGTAGAAATTATACGTTTTGTACCATCAAATATGTTTGAAGAATCTTGACAATAGAAAATTTAAATTTTAATTTCAATCTCTGGATCATATTTTTAATTTATTTAAGTTAAAATATATGTTCTCCACCTCAAATTAGTAGTGGCTTGCCCCTGTACGTCATACTTTTCCGTTAGCAATGAAATCGTGTCTGTCATCTATCTAGCTCCTTTTAGGGGAAGCTTTTTGAAGTAACGTGACTTCCGGTTTGTATCGGAAATTTATTTATTGTTAACCGAGGCCTTCTTCCCCTGAGGTTTCCACATATGGCCGTGAATTTCATTTATCTAACACAGTTCTCGATATTAAGAAAAGACAGACAAACAGACATGTGTACGACAGTGGTGAATTTATACGTTTACCTTTTTTTTTCAAATTGCAGCCCAATAATTTTATTACATATTTTTACATGCAAATTGCTGTATGTAAAAAATTTTGTTTTTATATGATTCAAAGACTTTAATTTTAATTACTGAAATACAGTAAAATTTCCAAAAAGCGGACATTGAAGGAAACATTAAAAAACGGCTGTTGTTCGAAGGTGGCCGTTGTTTGGAGGTTATCTTGTATTCGTTTTTCTGAATCAAACTGCTTGCAAAAAGTTGCCACATATTTAGAAGTAAACGTTGTTAGGAGGTGGCCGTTGTTACAGGTCCGACTCTAAATATAAAAAGACATTAATAAATACTTATAAATAAATATTTCCATGCAAAAAAAAAACAATTTTTTCACTTACTTTTTTAATTTATTTTGCGCGAAGATACAAATGAACGATTCGATCTTAAGTTTTAATAACGTTTATAACCTCGTTGTTGCGGACCTAAACAGAAAAAAAATTAATTAATTTTCATTATTTTTATGCTATAAATAATATATTCTTACCTGAAATTTTAATAAATAAAATATCTTAAAAGTGTTTCTAAAAAGTAATTCCCGAAGAAATACTTGAAAAGTTATCGAAAAAATAACGGGTTTTCACATTTAAATGGCTTTCACGGGTTTAAAGGTTTTTAAAAAATATCTTCAAGAAGAATTCCGGAAAGAGTTTCTTGTTAAAACATTTACAAAAATTTTATAGAAACGAAACGACCCATAGAAAACAGTCTTGCTTTTTCAAAATGGCTGAAAAACTCTTGTAGTTGAATTGGCAATGTAATTATGTCTCGGGCGCTGAATCTGAAGGTTGATCATAATGTAAGACGTAACAAAATTTTGAATTGTTAAGCATTAACTATATCGAGAATATTTTGTAAATTTTATTGTAAAATTTGTAAGCAAATGTAATGCTTAATAACTACCGCTTGAGGGCGCCTGCATAAACAGAAAAATTCGTACAGTGTTGCCAGTTTAACTGAACCAATCTATGTAAATCTCATTTTTAGCTAGATTTTAACGGATTTATGAACAAATTACAAAAATTATATTAACTTAGCTATTTTTGATGCAGTCTAACCATAAAAATTTGATAAACTGTAATGGAAACAATATGATTCAGTTATTTTTATCGAATTGTCGGTTAATGTGAGCCTAGGTATACAAAATGGCGGCGCTTCCGGTAACATCGGTGGCAAATGTTTTTGAGAAGAAAGGTGTCAATTCGACTTGGGTTACGCTTTCTTTCGCGAAATGTCACTTACGAGGATAGTCTGCAGGATACGTTTGATCAGAACGGGTTTGGAAACAGAACGTGGTAAGCAGCCATATAACACGCGAATAATTTCGAAATCGTTTAATATCCACACTGAAAGGATAGAAGTCAATAACATGACCTTTCATCCTTGACCCTTAAGGTCAGAAAATCATTTTCGGTTAATACAGAATACTTTTGCGGCTTTATCAAATTCTGCTATTCCATATTGCCCGATACGCCATCTTGAAAATAAAAGAGTAGCAACACTACTTTTAAGGGTCACAAAATAAAAATGACTATCAAAAGTATGGATTTAACTACTAAATTTTGTATTAATGACTTTGTTTCAAAACACTTGTCTGCAAAGTTTTGACAACTGCAAATTAAGACTTTTAATTGTAAAAAAACAACTTGTATCGCAATCACAGCGACACTGAATGCAGAGCATTATCATAGGCGTTAAGAAGTAGTTTTACGGCTCGTTGCTAAGTAACTTACTGATCATTTCGAGGCCCCCTTTCATTACCGGTTCCTGTATCCGTTTATGGAGTGCAGTAACTAGGCGATTGATATCGGGCGTTATGGAGCGTTACGGGGCAAAATTTGTTCAACTATTATACTAGAGAATGCTCAAAGGAATATAAAATAGTGCTTGATATATGAACTTAAAAATTAAGATATTAACTTATAACTGGAATATCTACCATTATATCTATCGATGTCGTAATCAACTTCAGGCTCAGGTAATCTCTCTCCGTAGGTTTGATAGCGATGAAAGCTTTCATCTTTTTGAGGGTATCCATGATAATAAGGCTGTGAAATGGCTTTCTCTTTTCTGTACTGTGATGGACTGGCTCTTTCGTGTGCGTATTGCGGAGGAGTAAGTCTTTCGTGTGCGTATTGCGGAGATGTACCTCTTCCGTGCACATATTGTGGAGCATTACACCTGTCGTGTGCGTAGTTTGGAGGCATTGTCTTTTCACTTTCGTATGGTGGAGAAGTGTAACTAAACCTTCTATTTGGATCAACTGGTAACATTTGCAATGATGGAGGTATCTGTATTTTTCCCGAATATCCCGGGAAAGGTTCCATATTAATTCCATAGCTTGGTGGCATTCTCGGATCTGGATTTCCGACTTGATTTATTTGTGAAGTTAGTGGATAATTTGATAAATTTGCTTGATTAGCCTAAATAAACCATATGAAGGTGAATTATTTACAAGTAATTATAATGAAAATAAAGTGAAATATTTTACTTCTTGAGTCTTCTCTCTTGAAATTTCGTTTGCTCTCTGGCACACGTAGACAGTTAAAGATATCTAAAGAAAAACATTAAAAGTGTAAACTTTTATTGAATTTTTTGCAAAATAAATAAAAATATTTCTATGATTTGATTACCAAGATGGCCAATATGATAATCCCTTTATCAAATAAAACAGCCATTATTAAATTACCCGTAAATGTATGGTTTAACCAGATGTTTCCTTGCTTTAATTCGTAAATTTTTATCTGAAATATTTAATTCAATGTAATATTATATTTAATTCAGTTATTAAAAAGTAAAAATGTAATACGTCTTTCATCGCCTGATACAAAAAGTAGACTAAGAATGCAACATCACTAAGTATGACAGTTATCGTGATCCATACCCAGCATCTCAATATAGAGACGATTCGTTTCTGTAAATAATATTTAAATATAAGAATTACTTAATAAAAATATTAATTAGCTTATTGAAAACAGTTCTAAACTATATTAAAATTGAATGGTCAAAATTTAAATTCGTTGCTTGATACTCGTTTTTGGCTCTCCACCCTATGGGTTTTAATAAAAGCGTTTAGCCAGGTCCATGGATTCAACCAGGCTGGATGATGAGGGAGGGACCAAAATTAAACAAACATTTGTAAATTTATACACATTTTATTTACCTATTGTTAAATTAATGTCTCAAATACAATAAACAATAAAAATAACTACACACGTGTCCAAACCTAAAGGAAGAACGGGAATAGAGAGAACTTGCAAAATCTGTAGACAGTTCTTGCCACATAACTACTACTGTGTTAGACGTCATAGTACAGTTCTTGCCATATTTGCCTACATTAATGTGTAGATGAATGTAGACAAATATGGTAAGACCTATTATGACTTTTAACACAGTAGTACACAACAACTGTAGGATTTCACAAATCAAACCGGTAAAATTGTCTGGTGAAGAAAATACATACAGCAGTTGGACCAAGGTGGTGAATTGATGTAGTGTTTATCAATACCCAGGCAGACACACCTTTCGGTACCTCGAACTTTAATGTAGCACTCACAAGTCATAGCATATTCGACACCAAGCGACTTTTCCTAGCAATTGTGTTCGTTAGTAAGTTTTAAACACGTGTGTAAGATTTAAATAAACTGCATTAAATATTATTATAAATTATTACGATTACATTTTTGAACTCAGGACCCACGAAATGTCGAGAAATGTAAAAAAATTCGGTTGTAATTTTTGTACGTGGGGAGGGGCACGATTTTGTTCACCCTGTTTGAAGTTTAATAACTCCTGTGTCCTTTGTCGAAAAATTTCTAAAATTTTGCAGGAAGGTTTGTTTATTAGGGGAGTCGATGCTATTAAATTTTGGAGATTAAAGGTCAAGGGGGTGGGAAGATAATAGGGGTCGTGTGCATCTCCAGTAGGGTCGGATTCAATGACGATTTTACTCGTTATTAGCATTTTCAATTTTTTATAAAACCTATTCTTGCCCTCAAAATTAAGCTTTTTGCCATTTTACAATAGTTAAAAATATAAAAAGTTTTTAATAATAGAATATCATAACAGATGGCGCCACTAAAATTTTGTAAATGTTGCCGGGAAAGTTAAGCAACTCGTTGCTGGATTTTTTTTTTAATTCTATAAAATACTAGTTAATTTATTTTCTACGTAAACTTTAATCAAGTAAAGAATTAATTCTGTAAATATTGTATTAGTTTATTTTATCACTTGGAATTTTAGATAAGACAAAATTAAAGATGCAGTAAAAATTATCTAAGTATAAAATTGCTTGATAAATATTACTCAATAAATTATTTATATAAGGTAATTTTAAATATTTTAATTTTTTAAGGCTAAAATTGTAATAAATAAATTATTTATCTTGATTATTTAGTTTAATGTAATTAAATTATATAATCAAGATTGAGAAATAAAGATTAAAAATTAGAGTATTAATGTAATAATTTTCGTAAATATTTTAAAAACAATTTATAAGAAAAATTAAATATTTAAATAACTATAATAATATTTTAATTTGTATTGTTTGGAAAATTGATTAAATAAATTAATTAAATATTAATTTTAATTTTTTTAATCAAAAATGGAACTTTGAAACTATTCTATTTTTATAGTTATTCAGATAATGAAAAGATTATTTTTACTTATAAATTACAGTACTTTATACTTTCAATTTAAAAAATATTTAATAATTGACTTAATATGGGATTTTTAAACATGTTTAAATGACTAGAAACGTTTTCAACCAGATTGAAACCCACTACTTATTGTATAACCCTGAGATTATAACATGCTTTTAAGGATGTAGCAAGATTATCCAATAACTTATATTGAATTAACAGAAAGATCCTCGTATTATGAACTTTTAAGGATCTTGTGAGAATTTGGGATTGCATTAATATAAGATCCCAAGATGTTATGAAAGCCAAAATCACTTATCTGTTACAATACAAGGATCTTACAAGATCCTTCAGTTAATCTTCCAACACCCTTAGAACCTTGCCGAAATCTCAGGGTTTTACAATAAGTAGTGGGCAGGTTGACAAATAGGTTCACAAAGAGTGTAGCAAAATTATCCAATAATTTATTGTATTTTGAATTAACAGAACGATCTTGTGAGATGTTGTATTGTGAAGGATCGCGTAAGATCCCGGGATATTATGAGTGCCAAAATTACTTGTCTGTATTTTCTTCATTTTATTTTATTTTTGTCTTATAATTTTTTCCGTCTTATACACGAAAAATATATTTTATATAAGTATGTTTTATCAATAATAATAAAAAATATTACCTGATTTGCAATACTTATAGCAATAGAAGCCACTAACCATAACACGTAAATAACTAGAGATGCGATAACGATACCTTTCACAGCTGTAAAAATAACGTTTATAACTTAAAAATAAATTATATTATACAGAAAAATAATTTATGTAAAAGAAGGTAAAATTACTTTTATTGTAATACAGAAGAAGTAAACTTGCCATGATATTAGCATAAATTCCATTACCATCTTCTCTAAAAAACTTTAAATTTGAAATAGTTATATTAACCAGCTGGAAAAAAATCGATCTCCATATAATTCCATAAATGGAAATAATCTGCAAAATAAATATTAAATAATTAGTTTAAGATATTAATTAATTAATTAACAAGTAATTTATAACACAGTATTTTACTTTCCCGAATGTTATGTATAACAAAGGAAAAGTATGGCGATCGGTCAAAAAAACGACCCCGCCCCCCGAATTTTGCAATTTTGGACACAAAGAACTTTGAAAAGTTGAAAAGTGAAAAAAAAAATTCGGGGGTTTTCTATATAAATGAATGTTAGCGTGCTTGTGTGGGAGCGCGATTTTGTTCACCCATTATGAAGCTTAATAACGTCTGTGCCTTTTGTCGAAAACTTTTGAAATTTTTCAGGGAGGTTTGAGTATTAGGAGGATTGATGCTGTTAAATTTTGGTGGTTAAGAGTCGAGGGGATGGAGAGATAGAAGGGGGTCACTTGTCATATATATGTATATATGCTGTAAAGGAAACAATAGGGAGCAATGTCAAGCTGCAGTTTAAGATTCGGATAACTAAAACTTCTTTTAAAATGAATCTCTGATTTAAAAAATAAAGAGAAAATAAGGAATTTATCTAAATTGTGATTGCCTAAATTCGTAGCTAAAGAAATTAGTTCTCGAATACAGAGGCGTAGTAAGGAAGAGGCAGGGGAACATATGCCCCAGGAATTAAATGAGAAAGGAAGCTAAGAATTCTCCAAACAAACAGTAAATAATTTTAGAAATGGTCAACACAAGGTTAAATTTTAATTTTAATATTTAAAATGCTTAATATATTACTGTTTTACTTATTATAGCTATGTATAAGGGCGTTGCTAAGGCTTTTGAGAGGTGGGGATTGGTGAGATTGGGTTGGAAGAATGTGAGAAAAAACAATGGTCTTATAACTATAATATATTTTGGATACTACCACGTATATTAGGCTACTATTTATTTATTATAATTTACATTGACTAACAATGTAACGTTATAAATATAACATTTTTTAAAAACTCTTTCTGCCCTGTGGTCACTCTTATAGCAAGCCCATTATGGGTTCGGCAGGCCCAAAATGGGGCAGCCGGGTGTCGAGGGATCCGAAATATCCGGACGGACCACCCCAGAAAAATTTCTGGGGATTTACCGAACCCAGGCCCACCAGAGCGGTAGGCCGCCACCTTGACCGCTCGGCCATCCGGCCATATATATAACATTACAGAGCTTAACTCTGTAATTTTGTAACTTATGTATAACATTATATTCATTGCTACACTACATTACATACAATACGTTACTATAGCACTGTAACTTGATAAAATATTCACACTGTAATATTGAAAACATCTATCTTGATATTTTTATCATATTAAATTTACAACAGTTAAATAAATTAAAAGGTAGAATATGATAAATTATTCATTATTTAATTATTTATCAAACATGACAGCGTGATATATTATCAAAATGACGCTGGTATATAATCATACCTCCCCCTTTCTAAGTATAATAATGAATCCAATACAATAACAAGTCTTAAAATAACTTATCAATAATTAATTTATGATTAATACATTCATAAAAATATATAGAAATTTATGATTTTGTAATCTAATTCACTCGTATTATAAAGGTACCGTACATTTACTTTCAGTTTTTATGTGTGTATTTCACGAAAATTCAAAATCGAAAGGGAATTAAGATGGCGTTTTACATTTCAGTTAGGTACAAACTTTGTTAAAAGTGAAAGTTATTTAAATAATTTAAATATTGATAGAAAGTACTTACAATGCCAATAACAGATGCTGAAACAGTCGAATTAAAGAGAGAACAACCACAGAACCCCATTGCAATTAAATGAAAAATTTTAAATGGATGATAAATATAACAAGGATACGCTGATAAGAGAAGAGAATACGATAAGATAAATGTAGAGTTACCGCCACCAGATCGAGTAAAATCGCATAAAAAGTAGTATCTATTTAGGCGAAGAATAACAATGGGGAATTTAATTGCCCTCCACAGCAGAATAGGCACAGTATTCGTAAAACCAGGATCCAATTGGCAAATATGGAAATACGTTGATTTGTTGCCCACTATACATTATACTTTTCCTGTTAGCGACGGAGTCGTGCCGGTATCTACCTAACTCTTGTCAGAGGAAATTTTGAATGGAAATAACGTGACTTCCGATCTAAACCGGAAATCTTATATAGTTAATTTGAGCCTCCTGCCCCTAAGCTTTTCATAGCCAATCTGGAATTTCATCTATCTAACTCATTTCTCGAGATTAAGCAAGGACAGGCAGACAACACACAAGCAAACGACAGTGGGAATTTGTAGGTTGTATTTTCAATTGGTGTCTACTTGACTAATGAAATTGTGCCATTTCGTACCTTCCGAGCATTGGATAAAAGTGACAATGTTGGCTGAAGTAACCAAACTCTTGTAGAACGAAAAGTACAATTAAACTTTCAATGTGTCAATTTTTGTCTATTTATTTTCAATGGGTCATATAATTTCGTCTAGATATTGAATACAGTATGGCCGATTCCACATAGGATCTATCCTACAGTATCTGGAACCTAGGTTGATGTAAAGGCACTGATCAGCTGTATTCAAATGGTAATTATTAAAGAAATTTATTGATATTTGTACCGGTATATATGTAAATGACACTTAATTATATTCTTTGATAAGTAAAATTAAAATTTTATGTAATTGTAAAATGATGTCAAGGTTCGCGCCTGATCAACTGGTTAGTCACGTGGCATTTTCCGGATTTTTCTCACGTGTCTAACACCCGAATCGGGACCAGTTTCCGTTAGAAAGTCCTCCAGGAAAATGCCAATCTTGGCAGATGGTCGCTGTGTATTGTGTTACCTTACCCTCCAATCCTTCATGAGATAGGTTAGATTCTCCTATTGGAGTGCCCAGGTAATGAAAGTAAAGTGGTTCAAATCCTCACAGAAACTTTCATAAGTAGTACAAACTACTCATTGAGATTGTGAACCTTTAAAACAAAGACAGATATTTTTACCCTCAGTCATTCGACCATTAAATCTTATAAATATACGATATGGGTAAAAAATAAGTAATCATTGAAAAATCATTATCATTTTAATAATTTTAAATCAAAAATGATATAAATTGTTTCTCGTGTACCTTATTAAGTGCGAATACGGACACATACCTTAAAATTCAATATAGATACTGGCACCAACCTCCGGCTTCCTCGAACGATCGGGGATTGTGATGTAGATAGATGGCCACTTCTCTGGTCATTAGCTTCCAATGACAATTCTTTATTGTTTCTGGACGATTTGTGGCACGAAATCCCTTCACCGTACGCTACCCTTTCTGTACACCAACCATTGATTTTAACACCTTATAGCGTGCAGCAATATGCCCTTGCTCGTGAACAGATAAGCGGGCGACCTATTTTTTGCCACTAAACTTGCATTCCTCTCGTCACTTTCCATGCCACCAATGATGGAATAATAAAATTCCATTGATTGATAT
This sequence comes from Centruroides vittatus, assembly GCF_030686945.1. Taxonomy (NCBI): domain Eukaryota; kingdom Metazoa; phylum Arthropoda; class Arachnida; order Scorpiones; family Buthidae; genus Centruroides; species Centruroides vittatus. The sequence continues at coordinate 1,118,151 of NW_027122693.1, forward strand.
ACACGAACACATAAATAATATATAAATTTTATTGAGATTGTCTTATTATTACAAAAATTATAGCGATTCCTCAATGCCTAGGTACTTTTCACCCATCATGTAGATTAATTCTATACAAATATTTTAATTTTTCATCATCCGCTTATAGTAACATCAGAAATAAGTTTCGTACTTAAGCAAATTCATCTAAAAATAACACAATTAAATGCGTAATTTCAGATTTGTAATCTGGACATTTACAACGAAATGAACCACGGACAAGACTGAAGCATTCTTGTCCATGAAGAGTGGATGCTTGGCATCAACAGATCATTACTGAAAATTTGTGAGAATTCATTCGTAAATTTCTAATATTATTATATTAATTGATACAATTGAAAGCAATTCGTGTCACACGCAATTCGTTTATTTACTTCTTGGACTTCATTTCTTCCATTTCTTTCTTGAATTCTTTCAAAGGTTGTCCATTCACTTCGTCATAATACGGTAATTCGTTTTCCAGTTTCGTCATCCATCTTTGAATCGAGGAGTATTCGTTGTAATCGAAATCTATCAACTAAAACGTGAAATCTGTGTTAAAATCGCCAAAAAAAAAACTAATGTAAATTTATGAAAATTAAATATTACCTTTGTAAAAGTTAGTGAAGCAAGAACGGAAAGATCTGCAAGAGTTAATGTTTCACCAACTAAATATGTACTTGTAGATAAAAACTTTTCCAAAAGAGAAAGGCATTCTTTTAAGTTTTTTACTTTATCTTGGTCTACATTCTCGCCTCTAAATGCTGGACCGTACTTAAAATAAAATACTTAAAGTTTATATTTTATTTCATTATATTTGAAAAGTTGTGCCAATAATTAAGCGGTTAATGTTACCCTAGGTGCCAAGATGGCGACTCGTCTCTGATTCCAGCAAGGAAACAGTGGAACGCACGTTCTAACCTAACCTATTCTAACAAATTACCATAATTATTAGCAACCAAATTATTAGAATAGGTTAGGTTAGAACGTGTGTCCCACTGTTTCCTTGCTGGAATCAGAGACGAGCCGCCATCTTGGCACCTAAGGTAACATTAACCAATTAAGCAGAATATTATAAGATACATCTACAATAAATTATAGTAAATGTTATCATACTTACCACTAAATCCGCTACGTTTTTGTACAGGGAACCGATATCAAAATATAAGAAGTAATCGATTATGGCTCTCTTCTTCGCATCTTTTGGATAAATTTGATGATTTGGAGCGTATTTATTGGCTAAATACGTCATTATAGCGCGGCTGAAACGTGAAATTCCTTGTATTATTTATTTTAAAAAATGTTATTTTACCATTTTCTCGACTTAAAACAACAACGTAAATCGATAATTGTGTGGTAACAAAACAGATAATACCATAGTAACGTGAAACATGCAAAAATATTGAAAATCTATGAGTACAAAAAGTCGATATTTTCTGGAATTTCGGGTCAAAATCGTCATTAAATGAAGGAAAAATTATTAGAATAAATAAATTTACCTTTCCCATAAGTAATATCCATCATCGTCAATTGTAGGAATACAGTGCTGAGGATTAATCTATAAAAAGAATAAAGTACTCTTTTAAGATTATGGTTTGGCGCACGGTCGCGTCGCGCCGCGTAGCTTCGAAAACTCGCGGATTGCAACGCGTTAAAAGCTTATATTTTATCATCTAAAAATATATATAAAAAGTAAATTAACGCAATATATGTTTAATTAAAATTATAAAACAATTAGATTATTAATAATAAGAATATTAATTTCCCGAACGGCGCGGCGCATCGGGTGCTAAATCTTATAATAAATAAATAAATTAATTAATTAAATATCGATTTGTTTTTGTCTGTTAAAAATTAATAAATTGTTTCAAAGAATAATCGTAAATTTCCTCTTTTTTTCAAGGAAAATTACGTAAATAATTGAATAGGAAGCGATACTGTAACGCGCGATCGCGCCGCGATGCAACGCGACGCGCGCTACAGCAGTGAACAAACCCATTTGTTTACATAAGAAGCGATTTTGTTGGCTTCTTACGAATATTTCGGTGAAATTTTGCAGAAAATAAATGATAAAAATTGGAATTTACCTTAAGAAATTCGTCTTTGTATTGTTCTCCATTAAATAAATTTACGAATTTTAAATTTACTTCTAATCCTATTTCTTTAGCAGTCATCAAAACAGCCCTGCAGGGCGCGCTTACAGGTATTTGATACAAGTCAATTGGCATTTTCTTCTATATTGAAATGTGGATAAACACTATATATAATGTTCTTCACTCTTTTCTATCTGTCCTACTTTGTAATTGGATAATTTCCGTAAACGTCATTAATAAAAAATAAATAAATGAATAAAAGAAATAAATGGTATGTGCTGCCACCTGTCCTTCGAATTCGTAATTAATTTATTTTTCTTACCTTTACTTACTTAAAATATTTATTTTTTTACTTTAATAATTTATAAATTGTTTACCGTGTTTCATATTTGAATATATCTTAAAAGTTTATATACTTTTAACTATAAATAAGAAATATTTTGTAATAAAAACAAAAATAATATTAATTTTAATAGTAAGTGTTTTTGATACTAGATGGCGAGAAAAGCGCATTTTATATTGTATGCCTATTATGTCGAATTTAAATTCTATTATTATTATTATTATTATTATTATTATTACTATTATTGTAATTTTAATATTAATATTAATAATTTTTTAATATTTATAATACAAAAATTGTTATTTTTAAGTGAAAAAAATATAAAATTTATTCGTAAGATAAGGTGCTTTTATGGGTGTGCAATACACGTTTCATTCGTAAAAATATGTATAGATCTTTACGTGATTACCTTAAAATATGGCTATTTTTATCCCCAAAAAGGTCATTTTACCTACTAAATTATGTCAAATATTTAATTATAATTCCTCAAGTGAATTCGAATTCCATTAGCATACATTTTTAATTACGTTGCATTAACAGGCAATTTTTCCTGTCTTCAAGATATAATTTATATCACAAAATTTATAAATATTATATAATATATTCCAAGCCACAGAATAATAGAAGAAAAATATAAGATTTATATTTATTTATTGTTTATTTCAGCGAAGATTCAGATAAATTTTAAGTGGTCCCCTGCAGAAGTCGCTAATGGCTCTGCTGTTTTTATTGAAGATATTATTATTAATTCTTTCATTCTCGTATAAATATATGGGATATCATTTAATGCTCTATTTAAAATAAAACTTCAATATATTTAAGCATTTTAAAACCTTATAAGAAACGTATTTCAATTCTTCATTGGGCGCCATTTTGGGTCTATGTGGGAAGCGATTTCAGTTCGTTCGATTCGAATTTTAGTTAATTTTAATTAATTAAATACAGTTTTTATTAAATTTGTGTGTAATTTTAAATTTAAAATGTTTTTTTTAATTATAATAAGGTGTAATTGGGATAAATTTTTTTTTTTTTTTTGCACGTAAATCAAGGAAATTTCACGTGAAGATTCGGGTGTTGTTAGGTTCCATGCAATGTAAATTAGTTAATCGTAATTAATTTTTTATAATTTTAAATGTATTTAAAGCACGATTTTATTTTAAACATAATTAAAATAATGTTCTAATAGATTAATTTTTATAAATATTTTTAAAATGATATTATATAAATTGATAATAGAAATGATTAAAATTGATTTATATTTATATATTTTTAGCGTATAAAATTTTATAAAATAAGCTAATTAAAATAAAATTAATTTGTTTATTCCTTCAGTTTTAGAAGTTATTAATTTAAGTTAATACCTAAGTAATTTACATATTGTAATATTTTAAATTTTATTTAAAATTTAACTGTAATTACTAACTTAATGCTAAAAGAAATTAATTTTTGTATTATTTAATGTAATTAATGTTTAAAATATTAAAATTCGTACTTGAAATGAATTAATAATTTTGTTTACTGATTTAATAAGTAAAATCTCTCGTGTAATATTCAAAATTCTTCAATATCGTGTATCAACTGCATGACTTCCTGTATACTGTACTTCATATATTCAACTCTTTCCTGTATTGAGCACTGCATGATGCTCAACATTCCACACATACACAACTTACTTTAATATAGATTACTACAGAACACTCCACACACATTATTTATTCAATATGTTTTAATATTGACGAACATATGAGACTCAACATGTTTCATGTACTCAATATGCTTTAGTAGTAAAGAATATTGAGCTCTATAGGGCACCCAATAGTGAAGCACATTGGGTGCCCTGTGGATGTTAAGCTATACACCCACAGGGTATTCAATACCCACTCTACCGGGTATTTAATATACTTTATTGGGCTCTACAGGGCAACACCCAATAAGTTTCAATACTAAGCTCTACGGGGCACCCAATAGTGAAGCATATTAAGTGCTCTGTGGGTGTTGAGCTATACACTACACTCAATATGCTTCATGACTGTGCTCTACAAGTCTACAGGGCATTTAATATGCTTTATTGGGCTACACAGGGCAACACCCAATAAGTTTCAATACTAAACTCTACAGGACACCCAATATGCTTCAATATTGAGCTGTACAGGACACACAATGTACTTCAATGTACGTGTGTAATTCAACATAAAAATTATAAAAAATCTCAAGCATTTAAATAATTTAAATACGTGGGATTTTGGGGGTCGTCCTAAACCCGTTTATTTGCATAGCGTGTATATAATAACGATAATACGTAATTAATCAATTTGTTATCATAAAAATTTGGCAAATTTTAAAGCATTTTTTATTAATGATCAATCTTATTTAAACCCAATTTTATCATTATTACTTTTATGTATAATATAAAAGATGCGCATCAAATTCGTATGATTAAAAGTTAGAGCTGGCAAGTAGCAATTATAAAAATGATGGGGTCGCCCGTTGTAATTACAACTTATTAAAATTACCCAATTACTCCTTCATTAATAAACCAAAATAATTGCTTAGCACGTTATCCCAGTCAACATCTGTAACGATACAACAGGGAGAAGTTAAGCAGAAATGGCAGCAACCTCCCCCCTTTTTTATAAGGAGCTTCTTAAGTGGTTCCACGTTTCTGCCACGATTTTTCTGTGCCAAATTCGCACGAATGGAGACGAAGGTGACAAAAACACTAAGGTGACGTCATGGGGTACGTACTAATCCCGTCTGCTGATGGCCGACGGTATGTGGGACGTGACTACACATCACTCTTCGGACGACTTTAGAAGTTTGGTGTTTACAAAAGGACAGCACCTTCCCACGAGTTCTTGCCCGTGTTAACCTCAGATCAAAAGATTCCCCCGCGAATTAATACGCAAAAGTAGCCTTCAGTAACTAATTTTTATTCATCTTTCCTTCGCCCGTCTTAAATTATTCATATAGGAAAGTAATTACGGTAAAACCTGTACGAGGCGGAACCCGTACGAAACGGAAACATGTTTAAACGGGAAAAATCAGGTACTGGTTTAAGCAGGTTTTACTGTGTATATACAACGATATATTAATTCGAAACGTTCGTTTTTAGTGTTTCCAATGAAAAATATTCCGTATCAGGTGAAAATTGTGTTAGATAATTGGAGATGCTCTATCCTATGCTTGTTTTTTTTATATGTAAGTGATCTCTACACATAATAGGAGTTTCTAGAAAGTCCTTTTTTAAACGTTGCTGCAAAGTTTCACGTTTGTATGCAAGAAATAATTAATTAAAAGTCTTTACTTATGATTCATTTTCCTTACAAACTTAGATGAGGAAGAGCAACTTAAATTACAAGTTATTCCTTCTCACCTAACTTATGAAGATGTATTAATGCTAAGAGAGAAGGTGAGGAGTAACTCATTATAGTTGTTCCTCCTCATCTAATAATCCTAAGAAAGATGGTGAGGAGCAACTCATTATAGTTGTTCCTCCTGATCTAATCATCCTAAGAGAGAAGGTGAGGAGCAACTCATTATAGTTGTTCCTCCTGATCTAATCATCTTAAAGAGAGAAGGTGAAGAGCAACTCATTATAGTTGTTCCTCCTGATCTAATCATCCTAAAGAGAGAAGGTGAGGAGCAACTCATTATAGTTGTTCCTCCTCATCTAATAATCCTAAGAAAGAAGGTGAGGAGCAACTCATTATAGTTGTTCCTCCTGATCTAATCATCCTAAGAGAGAAGGTGAGGAGCAACTCATTATAGTTGTTCCTCCTGATCTAATCATCCTAAAGAGAGAAGGTGAGGAGCAACTCATTATAGTTGTTCCTCCTGATCTAATCATCTTAAAGAGAGAAGGTGAAGAGCAACTCATTATAGTTGTTCCTCCTGATCTAATAATCCTAAGAGAGATGGTGAGGAAGCAACTCATTAATAGTATGTTCTTATAGAAATTTGATTTGTCTTTAAAATAGAACATTTAGACATATTTTAAGAGAAAGCTTTTAAAAGATATTCTAAATTTTTTCAGTTAAACCGCATCAACTGTTGTGCACCTCACCTAAAAATTGAAGTCGTTTTCTGCAAGAGAACTTCCCCCCTTACAGAAGCGCATGCTAATAAATTAAAGTCTTTTTCTAATATCGATCAGTTCAAGATTTTTATCAGATTTACAAGCAATTTCCATAAATTTTTCACATCTCTACTCTCTCCGGCAACATTTCTTACGTGTAAGAGAACACAAAAAAGTACTGTACATGATATTGTTAGTGGAATAGGTAAAACACTAGAAGAAACAAATCGACTGTTTCTGTCGGTACTTTCTACCATTTATACTCTTGTCAAATATTTCTATACGCGGTAAAACCTGTTTAAACCGGTTTGGCGGATGTCCGTCTTATCCGGGTTTTGTTTTAGACAGATATACCGTAATATAAGGCACGTTTTATAATGAAAGAGGGTGGTTATGTCGGTAGACGATTTTTTCCCTTTTATTGTTACTCCTCCCCATATAGAAACGTTTTTCGTGTTCTCCTTCCACATTTTCTTTTTGTTTTTTATTTTTTGTGTGGCGCCAGGGGGTGGTTCCTTGTCCATTTAGCCAATGTTTGCCAAAGAGCCATTCTGGGAACTGTGGCTCTATCATTTGGGAATCATCTGATCATCACTGACAAGTCAACTGACTGAATTTTCTTTTATTCTGTAACTTGAAAGTGTCATCCGTCATTTTCTTACATTTTTCTTAATAAAACTTTTCGTGTGTTTTTGAGGGTGTACAAATGTACTACGGATTTATTTTTTCTCTTTATTTTTTTGTTTGTATTGTTCGCGGACAAATGTGTCATATGTTTGTTTACATCTCGAGAAAATAAAGAAGAAAAAGAAGGTGAAGTCAACTTTCTGTCGCCGGTTTTCTTTGATCATTTCTTTTGTGTGTGTGTGTGTGTGTATGTGTGCGTGCTTATTTTCCGAAGTTAAAGTGTAATGTCGTGTTTTAAATTAATTAAAATGGAAGGAAAATTAAGGCGAAATATTAAAATGTTGGACTAAATGTGTAAATTATACATAAATGTTGGATTTTTGGTATAAACTGCATTATTATTGAACACTAAACGAGGGGATAAAAAGGGAAGAGAGAAGGAAAATGCAAGCTATGAATTGAATTTTATAACATTTCTTTTCAAATTTTTGATGTTTTATAAAGTTTAAAGAAATAGACAATCTATGCGAATTATCAATGAAAACACTACAATAAATTCCTATTAAACGTTGTATTAAAGAAGGAAACTTTGATCCACTCAGTGTGAGCCTTATATACTGTATATATATATATATAATTCAACATGAAAAAAGACGTTTAATTTCTTATCATTTAACATTCCACTTTTGATATTCTTGATTCTTGTGGAATGAATCATATCGTAAAACACAGACAGTAAAGTAAAAGTAATAAAACGTACAGATTGGGAACCATTTAACTTCCACCCCGTGTCACGTGACGGCAACCTAATTGTTGTCGTCTTTTTTATCTACAGATAAGGACCCACCCCACGAAAGTAAGATGAAAGGAGGGCAACCTCCACCTAAATAAATATACGTATCTTAACTATTATTTAGCATTTTCTCTTCCATCCTTCCATACCAACTTTCCACAATTTAATTCCATAAAAGAGGACTTTATATGCCTAATTTAGAGCCTTTTTACATCATTTATTAAATAAATCTGATTAATATATCCGATTTTACATTTATATGAACAATCTTTTCTGTCTGACAGAGCCATTTCGAGTCCAGAGACCTTATTTTCCACTCTTCTACTCCTTTATTTTCCACTCTATGTTTCATTAATAGTGAAGAGAATGAAAGGGGAGGAATTCTTAATCTTTATCCAACGAAATTAATGCCGAGTATAAACAAAAGCAGCGTAAAGATGGATCATTCAGATAATTAATTATAAGAGGGAAGTAAGTCAGAAAACGAAAGAATTAATTCCGCAACCATTGATCGATAATAATTGCATTGCTACTTTTATGTCTTCCATGATTCTTTACCTTCTTCTTTTTCCCCCTTTTTTCCCTTGATTTTCACTTCGATAAATCGTATTTAAACGTAAAAAATCCTTTTAAATTTCATGCGTACATGTTCTTGTACTACTTATGTCTATGCTTTATACACACGCATACACACACATACACTTATTATGTAAAAAAACTAAAGGGTGCTTTCTGTAGCGTGCTTAAATTTAACGCAGCAGTTTAGTATTTACAAACGTTAACTGACGTTTGAGCCACTCAATGTATACATATACTTGGTACACACACACATACGCATGTATGGATATTTACATTATTATACAGACACGTATCCGTACCACTCCACATTACTTGCACTTACGTATACGTATGCACATTTTTTACATAGGTTTATCTATCGAAACTAATTCTTATGTGTAATTTACCTCTCTCTGTACAACGTTACTTTCTACAGGAAAGTAACAGAAAGGTACTGTACTGTACCTCTGTACAACGTTGTCTGTTCTTCGTAATTCATTTTAACCTGTATACAACATACGGAGTACAGAGGTAACGTTACATAAGAGCATTTAATTCTCCTACGAAAACGTTGTAGAAGGTTTAGATGCTTTTATGTACCTCTACATAACGTTTTCGTAGAAAATTTAAATGCTTTTATGTACAAATTAGATATACATTTTAGCTTAAATTCCTGTGATAGAAGCCTCCTCGACTTCATTTTTTAATGTAATTAGACAGGAAAATTAATTGAAAACATACTAATTTTCTCGTGTATTATACTTAAATCGTTATATCGAAGTAAAAAATTCAATTTTATAAAAAAATAAATAAATAAATAAATAAAGTAAATCCAAAAATCATGCAGAAGTTGTCGATTGAAATCCATTTATCAAGGATGATGGATACTTTACTTTGATATTATCGCATCAATATTCTTACAGATTATTATATATCTATATATATATATATATTATATACATATATATGTAGCATCAATTGACAAAGAAACCAATCGGACTCGAAAGTAAGCATCTTAAAGATTGATAGCTTTTTGAATGAAGAAGATCCTCTCCTCTGCTCTTCTCCTCTTCTCCTCTCCTTTTTCTATTCTTTTTTTTTTTTAGAATAGAGTTCACGTCTCGCGCCAAGATTCGTCCTTACTTTCATTGACAAAATTCGATGTCTATCGTTAGAATTTGCCAAGTTTCGACCAATAGATAAATGAATTTCCCCTTTAATCAATACGGATTATCGTTTAGAGATGAAGTAAAGTAGATTTAAGTTAGATTTTTCTCTCTCTCTCTTCTTCTTCTTCCTCTCGCTGTGATGGACGATGGTGTAATTTGTAACATAGCCCGGAGGTTATAGTTTATAAAAGGGAAAATCCTACAGAAATTCATTTATAACTTATTTTCCCTCCCCTCTATCCACTTCTAAACTTTTAATTTTTATAACTTATTATTTTTACTTTCTTGTATGCTATATAACACTGGGAAAGTATGGCATTCTTGGGGATCAAAAAAGACCCTTCAAGATTCTTGTATTTCTAGATTCTAAAACGTCCAGAAATGCAAAAAAATTGGGGATTTTTTCTGTATATATGTTAGTGTGTGTGTAGGGAAGCGATTTTCTTCACTCAATTCAAACCTTAATAACTCCCATGCCACTTGTCAAAAATTTCTGAAATTTTGTAGGGAGATTCGTGTATTAGGAGGAAACGTCTCTGGAAATTTTCACGAAAATCGAACAATTTTCTCGTGAGATATGGCCCTTCACACCCCTAACCGACCTGAAGAATTGAAGGCAATGATTACAATAATTAAGAATGAAAACAAATTTTAAAAAGTCCAGAAACAATTTTTTACTCTATTCTTTACTCTATTTTTAAAAGGGTTAAAGTTTTTACTTATAAGAAAATTTATGTAGAGAAATTCGAAGATTTTCTTATACAAAAAGCAAGTTTAATGAGACTTTCTGGTGTTGAAATTAAATTTAAAAATAGAAAAAAAAAGGTGAAGGAGTTTGAAGTGTATTCTTGTCTCCTCCTCTAACTGATCCTACGTTAGTAGCATCCCTCAGGCTTTGAAGATATGAGGTAAAAAATCCTCTTTGGAGAGATATATATAACGTCCAGTAGGAAACAGTCTTCATTATTCAATAGACGAAGAACGTCTGAATAATTCGCATCAGGTACCTTAAAATGCTGAACACTTACTGATATATTTCCACATTCAGAAGGGGGAACCCACTCCCTATTTTTATTTTTATTTTTTTCAAAGTGTGTAGATGCGAATACCGCATGTAAAATAGCCTTTTCTGTATAAAGTAAGCAAATCTAATATCTTTAAGTTGGGGGGTTCTTTTCTACTCTGCCTGTCATCTCGTGCCTTAGAGGAAGAAGTAAGTACTTTCTGTTGCAAATCGCTCCGAGTCCCACTTCAGAAAGAAGCGCCCCCTTTGTTTTCATGCCAGGCACGTATAAACACTGCCACATCACACACCCATCTACTACGTGGATAACAGTATTGTCACTGGATATCATCACACAGGAAGGAAAAAATATATGCAGACAACAAACGTGCGTGTAAAAGCACCCCCATCAGCAGTCTGACTTGAGTTACGGCACGTATTTTAATTGGGGATAATTACCACCACGTTAGGGATTTTTCCCCCAATTTTTCTACCGATTCTGCGGTGATTTATCTCTTACAATACGTGTTTACTGCACCCCGTTCCCTCCGTCTCCTCTAATTTATCTCTGTTTTTAATTTTTCCAACTCGTGTAAACTCCCGCTTCTAGCGGATTTTATGCGTGTTGAATGTTTACTGATGGAATTAAATTTGATGTTCTTACCCGCAAATAGAGTAATTTTAATAAATTCCTTCCGTTTTATTGCCTTAAAATATTATTTTCTTAATCTTTACTGTAATTTTTATCGTTTGTATTCGTAATATCGTGCTTTAAAAGTCACTAAAACTGCAGTTTTATGCTGAGATGTGGGTTCCGGGGTTGATTTTTCGAAGGTATGTCAGAGTGTCTGTCCGTTTTACTCTTTTACAAACATTTACGAGTCGTATTTTAATTGGTTCGTTAGATTTTTGAGGTTCTCTCACGACTAACCACGACGAGTGTTAAAAAAATTTAAACCTGTATAATTAGAAAAAAATTATTTAAATTATAAAAGAGTTTTAGTTTGTTTTTAAATTAATTCAATAATTTTTGAAGATTTTTTTAAAAAAATTTCGCTTATTAGCCAATCAAATCGAGTGTAAATTCGACCGTTTTATTTAAACGCCACGCTTATTGGTCAATTTTGAAATTTGAAATTTAAAATAACGGCTTTTAGAAGTAACGAATTTATTATTATTATAAGCTTATAAATTTGTTAAATTTTATTTAAAAAATCAAATATTTAGCGAGATTTTTATTGGTGAAGATCGATATTAAATGTAAAAATTTAAATTTAATTCATTTTTAATACAAAAATGAAGACTCTTACACATAAAGAAGAGCATCGAGCTGCTAAAAACGATAATAGATAAAATAAACTATAGAAAACATTAAGTACATTTAATTGTAAACGTTTACACCCCCCATTCCAACTGAATCGATGAAAATTTCACGATTTACTTTAATAGAAAACGGAAAGTAAAACCCTATTTTGGAAAACTTAGAAATTTAAATTTCCCAGAAAAGATAATTAGAAACAGACAATAGAAAGAGGAACGAAGGAATGGGATAAAGAAAAATAGTCGATGCCGAATTAAATCTATTGTAGACGACACTCACTCAATTGTTTACAGTGTTCGTAGTTAGCATCGATACGAACAATAGCTATTTTGATAGGATGGACGACAATATTGTGTAAAGCAAAGGGTGGAAAATGTATCGAGTAATGGGGGAGTTACGTGTGGAAGGATTTTATTTTTGCCATTGTTCCCTCGATACGCCTACAATCGACTATTTGTATTCGTTGCCAGATTAATTTTGTCTACTAAAAATCTTACCCCGAGGATAATTTTAAACTGGAAATTTTGATGAAAGTTACATTTTCCGTATGGTTACACATTCTCTTCTGCAATATGTTCGCTGGAGTAGAAATAATTGCTTCAACATTTGTGTATTTTCCTCTAATTTTTATTCTTTGTAAATTCAAGCGTTTACTCGTTTTTAAGGATTTTTTTCTTCTTCTTTTCTAAAGTGTGCTTCGACTCTTTCTCTTCCGTTATTTACAATGCACTTCACCCCTCTTTCTTCTATTATTCATAACGTGTACTTGTGATTATTATTATTTTTTCTTTTTTTTTACAGTGTATCTCATCTTTCTTCCATTGTTTACGATACTTCTTCACCGTCTTCTTCTTTTACTTCTTCTTCTATATCTTTATCCTATTCGTCATCTTCTTCTTGTTCTGAATTTTTATTTTCTTCATCATCATCTCGTTCTACATTTCTTATCTTTATCTTCTACATCCTTATCCTCTTCATCCTCCTCTACATCCTTATCCTCTTCATCTTCTTGTATATTTTTGTCCTCTTAATCATTATCTTACTCTTTAATTCTGTATAAACTAAACTTTCTTTAATTAAAACATACAGAAGACCCTTAATATAGCGCCCTCCTATATAGCGCCACCCGGTAAAGCGCCAGTGAATATTACTGAGCGAATCTTTCCTATGAATATAGGAGAAAGAATAAACAAATTTCCGATTATTTTTGCTGTAAACGGAAAGTTGATCACCGAATCACGTGACTCTAACCACCCCCAGACTGAAACTCATTTATAGGTTTCATATAATTCCTATTACTTGAGTTATTTCGGTTTAGCGCCCACTCGATTTAGTGCGATATCGTAGGCCAGCGAATGGTGGCACTATATCGAGTTTGACAGTATTTTTATGTGATTTAATTAATATTTTGACATCGTTTCCGACATTTTCCTCATCCAAAATGGCGTGCAGTCCACAGTCAATTTGAATAATCTCGCGTGCAGATTTATAGAAAATTTAAGAGGAAGGACCTTTATATAACGATTTAATTAAGCATTTAACATTCAATTCTTTGTCGCTTATCAGATAATTAATAAATTATCTCTCTTATGTTCTGTAATTAATCATTAGAATAGAAAACATTCCCTTCTCTTAATCGAAATTACACACTTTTTTCTTCCCCTTATTCTTCGTCTAAAATTAATTAAAATCTTAAAAATTAATAAATTAAAACGTTGCGGACAGACATACAGACTAACGCTTTAACTTATGATTTACATATAATAGTATCAGTGTAGTAAATTTAGATAATTGTAACGTGACGCGCGGCATCGCGTGCGACCATCGCGTCGCTACGCGTTATAATCTACATTATTTAATAATTTATAATCTGGTATACAATACATTAATTTATATTAAATACGCTTAATATTATTTATTATTTCGAGGTTTTAACGAGATTGAAGAGATGACTTTAAAGAATCGTTTAATGAGTGCGCGACGCGGCGCGAACGTACGCGCTGAAGATAGAGAAGGCATTAAATCGAAAACAAAGCGATACTATGAACGTAATATCGCGTGACCCACTTTAATATTCATTAAAATTGCACCCGGTTAACCAGTTTCAAATGTTCTAGTTTAAGAAGAGCATCAGGAACCAGTTTTAGATTCGCCATTCTCCTTCATACTTCATTAACTTTGCATACAGTTTCACATGATTTCTATGCTAGTAAATTGATAAATATGAGCATAAAATGCAATTTTAACGAATTTTTTAATGTTAAAATTAACAATTTTATCATTTTATATTTATTTTAATTGCAATTAAACTCCTCAAACTGAGCGGAATCGCGTAGAACACTCTTATCAAAGATCCTCTCGTTTATTGAGCTTTATAAAGGATTTTATTAATTATAATTGATTTAAAATTGATAAAAGTTAATTCAAATATAAATTTTAATTATAATTTTAATGTTTTTTTAATAAAATATTATAAAATTTAGCTTAAAATACGAAGAAAACGTAGAATCACGTAGAATACCCCCATCAAAGATCTTCTCGTTTATTGAGCTTTATAAGGGAATTTTGTTAATTATAATTAATTTAAAATTGATAAAAGTTAATTAAAATATAAATTTTAATTATAATTTTAAAATTTTTTAAATAAAAACCTTATAAAATTTAGCTTAAAATATAAAGCAAACGTGCGCCAAGTTGTAAACATTTTAAAACATTTAAAATGGACTTGTTTAGGAGTTAGAATAAATTACTTAGAGAATTTTGAGTGAAAATACTTAAAATTTTATAAATTCTACGCTTTTACTTATGTATTATAAAATATTTTCTAATGTAAGAATTAAAATAAATAAATGAATTGCTGTTTAAGTCGGAGTAAAACATTTTAAAGTGCATTTTCTGACGAGAAAATTCGAATTTATTTAAAGATTTCGAGGAAAAAGTTTTGATTTATAAATATTATATATAAATATATATATATAATATATACAGTGCACTCTCGATATAGCGAATTGTCAAAAAACTGAGCTAAATCATTCACTATATTAAGAGTTAAATATATACATTAAAAACAGTCAACAGAATTGCTCGCTATATCGGGTGCTTACTATATCAAGAGTCTCTCGATATAGTGAACTGTCGAATTAAAAATCATGTACAATATCAACACTTTACTGTAGAATAAGAAGGACTAACAAAACTGTTCGTTATATCGAAAATTCGCTATATCGAGTAAACTTCTATAAAGCTGTTAAACAAGCCGAAAATCGGGGGTCTAAATCTACGATTTTATGACGTTTCCACCCTTCGATTATTGTAAAAAAACTGATTAATTTTACCTCGATTTTGCGTATTGTTTTCAATTTAAAGTTCGTCTTACCCGGTTTAACGAATTTCGCGCATTCTGGTCTTATTTATAAGGCGAAAAAGTAAGGAAAGAGAGTAGCGTAGTTAGCAGTTAATAGTGGACCACCCGTTCGTAAGTGGAAGCAGCTGAGAGCTTCTCCCCCTGCGAAAAGTAGCACCAACCAGATGGAGTGCCTACCCGGCTCGGAACCGTGCACGAGCAATACAGAGTCACAGTGTATACGTGGGGAGCGAGCCGCTTGTTACCAGTGAGGGATGAGAGCGATCGCAGGCTGCACGTGATCGTCGTACTTGTTAAACAGCTTGACCATTCCCTCCTCCCCCCGAATTCCACCCATCGTAAGTACGATTCATCAGTAGGGTCCAGCTGGCTGGAGAAGAGGAGGTCACAACTGTGCCGAAGGTTGAACGGAGGACGAACCGGGTGCACTCGGTTGTAAGTCGTGTTTTAGTCCTCCTGACGGCTTTCTATGTCGACCTGTTCCCTTGTGGACTTTTGATTATGGTGCGTCGCCTCTTCTACCCATTGACGCTGTTGCACGTGGTTGCAGCTGTGGCACTTTTCCTTTGCCTATCGAAAGGTCGAGCGTCACGTCTGTCGCACTGTCCCGCTGAGTGTGAGTGTGTTGGATTGATTTTGGAATGCAGCAACAGAGGGTTGCAATTTGTGCCAAGGAATCTCCCTCCCGAAGCTAAGAGATTGTAAGTAACAATCGTTATTTTTTTAAACCATCCTCTCTCCTATGCGGGATTACACCCTTTTTAACTGTTTAAGGGGGTAAATAAAGCAATTATCCCCTTCGGGTTCTAACTAAATTGATAAACAATAAGAATGGGCACTCTGGTGTGTAATTTCGCAGCCATTACAATGGTTTTACATACAAGAAACTGCTCTCAAACTCATTATTTGGTTAAATTCGATAAACAACAATGGGCACTCCGGTGTATGGTGCCACCATTTCTTATTCATTGCAACGGTCTTCATCTACAAAATATTAGTTTTAAACTCATTATTGGTTATAAATTAAGTCCGATAAAGAATAAAATTGGGCACTCCAGTGTATGGTGCCGCCATTTCTAGCCCATTGCAATGGCCTGCGTGTACGAAAAACTGCTCTTAAACTCATTATTGGTTATAACTTGCTAACCGTAACAAATTCGAGTCATTGTGGCAAATTTCGTAACAGCTTCTCCCGATTCGTTACTCTTCTCTCCCTACTTCCTGTTACTGTCAAGCTGTTGCATGATTTACATACAATCACTGGGAAAGAACCACCGGGCCGTATCACGTGACTTGTTGCTTGGTTTTCCTTTAGAGAATTACCCGCTCGACGCTACAGACGAGCTTTAGATCAGGTGTTGTTTGTAATTAGAAGGATAAATGATGAATGGCGCCGGGTAATTCGAAACTTTTAACCCCCCTCCCCGCATTTTTTCCCTCTTCCGCTCTTTAATATCTCAATTTCTGGCTGTTAATTCTTAAAGGGTGGTGTAAACTATGGGTTTTACTAATTTTAATACCTAAATTTTAAAATAATTTGAAAAAAAAGCCAGGAATCCGTGATGCGTAACGTGCGGATCCGGTGAGGAAATGCGTGAGATGTATGGAAAAAAATGTGCTAAGAGTTGTAAAAACTGTTTAGAATTAAACATTTAACTCATATCTAGGAATTAATTAACATATTTCTGTACATAAGTACATTGTACACATAAAAAACAACCCCCCATTGTATAGCGACGTTAAACCTTAACAGAAGCTTAACTTGTATCAGGAATAATTAATCTAAGACGTTGTAAACAGTAGCGATGGCTTCCTGTATAGTAAATTTGACGACAGTAAAATTAATTCTTAGTACTTATACACGTATAAGTACTTAGAATTAGATATACTGCTTCAGTTCATGCCAGAATTCCCCCCTCCTCTTAATGAATCAATGGGAGGGAATGCTTAATAAACGTATAAAGAAAAACAAAGTTAAATCATAAAGACAAACCGTAACGAGTTTACTGGCAAAGTTACGTTAAAATTCGAAGGTTTTTCGTAGTATTAAAGATAAAATTGGGCGGAGAAGTTAGGTAAGAAAGTTTGTATAACGAGCCGAACGAGATAAGATAGGAGTTTAAAGACGTTACGTCAAGCGTTATATAAAAGAAAAAAGAAAGGCAGCTCCGCCCAATGGAAGCTTAGAGCTACATAAACGGAAAAGTCGAATTATTGATGGTTGCTGCCACACTTTTATCTGTTGCTACAAATTGTCGGCATCTAGAAAATGATAAAAGTCGTGGCACCAACCAACCACAACTTGAACTGGATGAGTACATGCCATGGTTATAAAGTAACACGGAGCGTGTAATTAATTTCCCACGATATGGGAGAAGAGAAGAGGATTAGGGGGCTTCACTATCCACTTTTATATGCAACGGAAATTGCGCGTGTTTCCACGTTTGCTTCTATACTTTGTGTCTCCTGGACCTTTTGTAAAGGGGGGAACTTCATTAAAACTCTACGTTTTCAATGGGGGAATGTTTACAGTGCGGATCACTTCTTTAAATAAGATTAAACGATTTTATTAAATTGGCATACTGTTAGGAAAAATTATGTAGATTTTTCATGGGAATCTCGTTCTTGTATTCATTCCCCTCACAATTGTACGTTGCATGAAAGAATTTTTGACCATTCTTTGCAGCTTTCTAGGTCTAGAAGCGATGCATTAACCACGATCTAAATTATGAATTTCCACAGTTTATACATCAAATTTATCATGAATGCCTTTACTGTACGCACTTCTTACTTTATAGAGTTTATAAAGCAGTGGTTTTCAACCACCTTAGCCTTCTATGTATACACTTGCAGCATTAATCGATCCTTCTTGTGTACCTTTAGTGGTATACGTACCACTGATTAAGAACCGCTGCCTATAGTAAAGTCTCTACTGTAGAGACTTCCTATGGCATAAAATATAAATTAATTTGGCTAAAAGATGAATCATTAAAAAAAAAAACCCGTTAAAGTTCGTGTAATTAAGTAAACCGGCGCCATATAGTACTTCAAAAGCACTCATCTCCCATCTTATTTGACCCACTTTTTAACATAACACACGGATAAATATAGAATATTTAATTGTTTCAATTAAAAGCTGCTCCTGTTTCCTTTCTACGTGTAAATATAAATACATAAATTAACCGCCAAGAAATTATATACGAAAACTCCTTTTTAGACGAGAGACGAAAGGCTAAAATGTCACACTACCTGTGTAAATATAGGTTTTTTTTAAATAATATTTTAGCTAACATTAAGTCGACAATTGTGCTACACACCTTCACGCACACGGGAGGTGTGATGTAATTGCGTGACATTATCACACCCAAGCGTTAGTGACATGAATAAAAGCGCAACAACCCATTCAGAAGTGTTGATAATTAAAGTAAAGTGGGGGTGCCAACTGCTTACCAATTGAGATCGAGTGTAAAAAAAAAAACAAAAAGTGAAAAATTACTATCAAAATTTCATAAATTATTAAATTTATGTATCAAGGAAGCTAGTTTTATGTGTTTTGTTTGTTTAATAAGTTTAATTTTTACATTAAAGCGAGGAAAAAAGCAAAGAATTCGCTCCTGTGCGGTGATGAAAAGCATCATTAACGCCTTGAAAACTTTGATTTTATTCTCTTAATTTATTTATTTATAAAAGTCTTAAGCGGAGGGAAGGATTTTTTAAAAATTTTTATCCTATTTTTCTATGGTTACATTCACACTAATTATGATCATTTGTTACGTTGCATTGATGATTTTCTGTTGATTGTCTTCCTAAATTTTTTGAATGTTTTTGTTTTTTTACGGAGAAGAATGTAAACATTTCAGGAATTTTTACTGAATAAAAATCAGAACATTAAATAATAAACCTGAACATTTCAGTGATGTAAACTGAAATTTTCTTCCGCTACTACTTTACTACTTTTTCGGAAATGTTTACGTTTTTTTTCGAATCAATTTTCGAGAAATTTCATTAAATTTCCACACGAAAAATTTTAAAATTTTAATTTTATTTACTTATAAAACATACGAAAAAGTACAAGTACCCATTTTATTTTTGTATATAAGATTAAATTCTTTAGATATCTTCATATAAATGTAACACTTGATAGATCCTACTATTAAGAAATTGTTATTTCATAACAATTTAACAGACATACACTTAATTTTTTCACGTTTTCCCTCCTCTGTATTTTACCAAAATGCAGTCTTCTCTTCACTCGATCCTCTTAAACGTGTAGTTTCTCCATTTTCCTAAAATATAGTGCTTCCTCCTCTTCATCCTCCCAAAAGTAGTTCTTCATTTTCTCCATCCTCCCCAAACGTATTTCTCCCTCCTCTCCATTCTCCCAAAATGTACTTTTCCTCCTCTCCATCCTCCCAAAATGCAGTTCTTCATCTCCATCCTCCTCAAATGTAGTTCTCCTCCTCTCCATCCTGCCAAACACGTAGTTCTTCACTTCAACACGCCTCACACCTTGGCTTAAGAGTCGTTTTACCTATCGAAATCTTTCATTCATTAATCGCGAGTCGCGTTTAATCCCCCCTCCACCTCACCAGAGACCTTCACCCCTTTCGACGAAATCCCATTTTGTAATCTACAGAGTGAACTTTTCTCATTGTCAAGATTTTAATCAAGAGAAGAGAAGAGAGGAAAAGGGGAAGGGAGAAAGAGAGACAGAGGATGAGAAAAAGAGAATAATGTCGATCTTATTCAATTTCTAGTTAGAAAACAATATTAAAATATCTCTTACGGGATACAACTGTAATTTCCTTGTAACAGAGGAGCAGAAAGCGGTGCCAACTATTGCTCGGGGGTATCTGCACTTCTGTACATAAAGATTAATTTACGGTGTGTCTCTTTATCTGCTACCGGTTGTTTAAATACAGTATAATGCCAGAGGGTGAACGGGGTGACTTGTTTCTCTACCCCCGTCCCCCCCGGAGTAACTGTTACACGCTGACAATACGAGCTTTTCCTCTTTCGGAGAGGGGGGCGAAGTTATGTTGACACAAAGGACTAGATGAGAGGAAATTTGATCTCGCCCATAAATGAGATATTACTCGTAAAGTTTTAAAAATTTATCGATTATTTATAAAATTTTATAAAATATATTAAGCTTTTTATATAATAAAATCGATACTTTGATGATTCTTTTATTTAATTAACGAGGGTTAAAGGACGTTTTAAGTGTTTCGCGTGTCGTCGCGTCGCGTCGCGTCGAGATTGTTGCATTTGTTACATTCCATTTAGTTTTTCTTTGTTGTTTAAATAATTCTTTCGCGTGTGTTTTTAGTGTAATTATTGAGAATTATAGAAATTGATAAGGTTGCTTTTGAAATTATATTGATTAATTGATCAGGCGCCCGTCGCGCGTCGAGCATACGCGAAATATTTTAATTGAAATGGAATAATTTTTATAATAAATATGTTTTAGTGTATTTAAAAATCGATCTAAAACACTTATGAATTGAAATATTGGCTTTTGAGGTCTTATTAATCGGATAAATTCACTTTATAAAAAGTTTGATATGACCCAGTTATCTCAGCGGAGCCAACGCGTCGCTTCGCGCTCCGCTTACAGAACTTTATACTTTTAGATATAGGGTTGTATGGTAGATAGAAGGAGCGAAAACACGTAAAGGTAAATTAGGTAGAAGTTGCGAAAACACATGAAGGGATAGTTACAAGGAGCGAAGGGACATGATGTAGAATGAGCGGGCGCGTCGCTTCGCCTGTAAAGGCGAAGCGACGCGCCCGCGCGAGTAGAAACTTCGTCATCAAAAAAGTCTGTACAAGTCATAAAGTCTATTCGAAAGTATTATTTTGGGAGAGAAAGTAAATGAAATTCTCTATAAAAGGGAGAGAATTTAAGAAAAAAAGAAAAAGAAAGTAACGTGTGAAACGGGAGGTTCCAACCACCATATATATCCAAGGACGTGGAGGTTAAGGTGTAACTTTGCTTTTTACAAGTCAGGTACTGATTTAATAAGACAGTAAAAAAGTTCCACACCTCTCAGTACACTACTGCTCTTAAGAAGAGGGAAGAAAACCTATTTTAGAAATAGGCGAAATAAATGGATTCGAGTACAGATAACAACACAGCGGGGTATCAGATCTTTAACACACCTAAAATCCTTGATAATTGAAAGAGGTTCAAACGTATGTAAATTAATGTTTATCTACTGTTTGCGTGTAAATTACAGTGAAACATATTACATATTATGTAAAATACAGGCGTAGTATACGGGAACAAACAGTATTACTCTATTAGACTCTTGGTGTTTCGTCTCTTTGACTGGTCCTTTGTAAATATGTAGTAAAACCTCGATATATATCGCCACTCTCGTAAAAGCACGCATCTTTTTCGTAATAAAACGTGTGTGGACCTCATAATGTGTACAAATCTTATTGTTTGATGTGCTTCGATTTAGCGCCAATATCAGATGGCGTTAAATCGAAGTTAAACTGTATCTTCATCCGTAAACATATAAAGTTACATTTGTTTCATTACAATAAGGTACACTCTTGCGTCACAGACACGTCATTTCTATACATTGTGTTGTACAGAGAAACTGTAAATGACGTCAAATTAAACTTTTATTGTACACTGTAATAAAGAAACGATTACACCTTAAGTATTGATGAGACATAAATGAATCCATCTTAGCTACATCATGTTATTTTTGTTAAGATGGCCACATACAAATATAATACTGTAATATGATGTTACTTATTGAAAATTGACATTGAGCCGAATGTGAGTAAGATGGCCGCTGTAAATTTTTTAATTGGAGTATTAATCACGTTGAAGGTAAGATGGCCATACACAAATATTATAATCATGTGGCCATCTTATAAAAATTGGATGAGCCACATGACTTATTGTTTTCAATTATAAATAACAGTACACTCTTATAATATCTGTGTGTGGCCATCTTACCCTCAACATAAATGATCCTCGTATTTAAAAATTATATAATAATTTAACAATTTGAAGCGGCCATCTTACCCACATTCGGCTCAATGGCAATTTTTCAGTTAAATAACAGCAAATATTTTTTTTTATATTCGTCTACGGCCATCTTGGACTTAACACAGTTAATATGGCCATTTAACAATTATGCTGAGATATACAAAAGTGAAAATGCCATCTCATCCACACCACAATGGAATAGAAATCCTGGCATTTCTTAAACGGCCATATTTACATACGTTGAGGGTAAGATGGCCACTTGCTTATTGTGATATTTCCCCGCAATTAATGCCATTTCTTTCTTCTCTAATTAACCAATTAACCATATCTTTTTTCCTCCTCTTAAACGTTACTTAAATTATACAAATTATAGAAAATAATTAATTAAGTAATTAAATTTAATTCTTAAATTAAATTAAATACTCAATTAATGATTGCAGCTCGTCTTACTTTCATGATAAATCTTATTTTTGCTGTTATGTAGTACCTTGAGACAGTTATAACTTAGACTTTTCTTTTAATTTGCTAAAATTCGGTTAATGAATCACCAACATTTAATAACGGACACCTCCCAACGGTGGCCACGGTGTCCGTCCTTTACAGGTTTGAAAGTTTAATTATCATTAACGTAAAACACTTCAAACTCGCGTTTAAACCCAGAATCTTAAGCGATACGCGCGATACTTTTCTGTATTTTGAGCTGCTGTAAAGCCATTTTTAGGAGATTTTACGGTTTAATTGCTTTTAAAAAATGTTATTATTAAATATAAATGTGTTTCTTTATAATAGTTTATTCGTGTTTACGGGTTATTTTCGTTTAAAATCGCGTCGCTAGCGAGGAGACAAGCGACGACGCGATTGTCGCTTTGAGCAGCGTTAATCTAAAACCTACACATCCCTGAGTTTGTTATAAATTATATAAACATTCTCGCACTTATATTAAACATTTTTTTTAATGTTTAAGTTAATTAAACTTTAATGGAAATAAGGAATATTAGTGATTAATTTTATGGAGCCGGAGTGCGCCGCTACGCGAGCATCGCGCGCGACATTCAAGTTCACCTAAATTCCTGCCACATTTGGGTTATAATTTTGGAATATTTTATATGCTAATTTTAATCGAGACTATTTAAGGTTATTTAAGGACACTTTTAAGGATTTTTTGGGTTTTTTTTTAATGATGTAATTAGCAAAAATCGCTTTGTATAGATGCATTCATCTCGTGTAAGGTTTGGGTTAAAGTTCAACTTGGAAGCATCTAAACAAGAAAGTACCAAGTAATTTGCATATTTGAGCGATTTATAATATAAAATTCTAAATTATTAGAATAATTAAAAATTTATTAACATATTTAACAGCATTAATTACAGAGTTAAACACGTTTCAAACTGTCGAAAATTCGAAAGAACCGCTTAAAAAGAGCTGAAAATTTGATTAAAATTCTAAGATTTTAATTAATATATTTTAAAAAATTGATAATAATTATTATTTTTCTTAAAATCCTGAATTATTATATTTATAAAGTCAATTATAATTAAATAAAATCGATTTTGTTTACATCGACGCGCGCGACGTCGCATGCGACGTCGCGCGCGAGAATGAAAAAGAACAAAACAAATTCAAAGTGGGTATTATAATATAGTTTAAAAAATATATTAATCCATTTAAATTATAATTTTCAGTCATTCGTATTATTTAAACTAGCTAAATCGTAATTTTAGTTTAATTATTTCGCTTGATTGACCTGTATCGCGTCGCGTCGCATCGCGCTCCTCTTCTCACGTTCGGGGTTTTATTTTAAGGTATACAACACATAAAAAACATTATACGTTTAAAACTGAAGGGAAGTTTCTACGTTTTATATTATTTTTCACGCGCTATTAGGGTGAAAACAGAAAAATCTACTGAAAATTTACGAAAGAAAACCCCTCGAAGGTAACTTTTTTAAGTAAGAAGGGGGAAGGGGAAGAGAGAGAGAGAGAGAGAGAGAAAAAAAAAACCTTTAAAACCACGAATATTTACCGTTTTCTCCTCTTTAAATTATGTCGAATTCGTCTCTGTGGTCTCATGGGAATTCTAATAAGGAGCGAGCAGAAGGATCCTTTAAAGCATCCCCATAACACCAACCCATCTCATACAAAGTTTAGCAAAAGGAATTGCAGTCCTTTACGTTTACGACCAATCCCAGGATATACACCATAAAAAAGTTAAGATACAAATTTTTAAAATAGCTTCAATTTGTACGCACAATCTAGTTTTATACAGTAAATAAAGCAAAGAAAAGGATTCAAAAATGAGCTCGTGTGTACTGTACGTATGTGTACGCGCGCGTGTGAGAAGGGGATAAAGTAAAAAAAAAAAAGAAAGGAATTACCCACTATAAGTTATAGGGGATGACAGAAACAAATATGAACTGTACCTCACCTTAGAATTCCCAAGGGTGAGTTGTACCTTACCCAATCTTTTCTTGTAAACAATAAAGAGAATGTTGCTGTGTCAGGTGAGCCAATGCTAGCGAATTTATTACACTGGAAGAAAACAACAGGTGTTTTATTTCTGTACAGAGTGTAAAGTATCGTTTTCCAAACAAACAACACACAAACATCGAAAAGAATTATTTTCCGCTTTCGCTTTCTTTCACAAGCAATTTACCTTTTGTTTGTTTTTTTCCTTTAGCATTTACTCTGATCTCGCTCCTCCCTTCTTGTACGCGTTAATGGCTCTTGTACTTAAATATAATTCATTTTTTATACAATAATACAACTTTAAATTACCTTTAAATTACTTATATTATCGTTAATTCTTTTGTAATTAACTTAATTTCAATAGTTTTCTGTTGTTTGCAAAAACCCGGTTAGCCCGAAGTACCTTAAGATGAATGATGCTTTATCGGTTGGAGAAGCGCTTTTTAATCGAATTTTTCGTGGTTTCAACTGATTTAAGGCTATAGAATATACTTTTTTAAAGTTTTAATGCGTATTTTTTAAATTTAAATTAATTAAATTAACAATTGTTTTGTGTAAATGATACTTGACTCGATGACTATGTGACGTGTTTTATTATGTAAATAATTTCTAAAATAACATTTGAAAAAATATACAAATATTACAGTAAAACCTGTGTAAACCGGACAGAATATTTTCTCGGTTTTAGCAGGTTTCCGTTTCGAACAGGTTTTTTTTAACGCAGGAAATCATTAAATTCTGAAGAATTCTTCCGTCTTAGACAGGTTTCCGTTTTAAACAGGTTTTACTGTATTTAAAAATACTGCAAATTTATTAAATTAACAACAGAAATTCATGAATTCTATGCAAATTAACTTAAAATTTTCTATTGAATTTACAGGAATTTGGAAGGGAATAACATAAGCATCATCAGGAACGATGATTTTCAGGGATTGAAAAAAGTGAAAATTTTGTAAGTACCTCCTTTGAATTATTTAAAAATTAGAAATAAATTTAAAAAAAATTTAATAACTCTTACCATATAAATCCTCTTAGTTTGGAATTATTGAGGGATCCAACGGTACTATTTAGTGTATAATAATTTAAGCACGTGGCACCGGGAAGTACCCGACTAAAGTGGTAATTTCAAATCCGGTACTTTTTATTGAAAAGGATAAGATAGGAAGAAAAAAAAAAAGAGGTGTGAGGTTCAGGTAAGGGAGTTGAAGAGGTACCTTCGGGAATGTCAGAGGCTCCTGATGTCACTAAACTGGAACTCTATTGTGAGAAGGAACAAGAGTTTACTGGCGATAGATCTCTCGGTTTTTTGCCCGGGAATGATTTTCAATGAGTTAATTCGGGCTGTCCTTTGCACGGTATACTTGGCCCTGTAGGGTTATAACTACTTTTAAGGGGTTAAGATTACATTTAAAACGTTCTCCTCTCCACGTTCTTAGTCATAGTCTAGTCGCCACTTTCTTCGACTTTATTCTTCTTTTTCTCTTAAAAAATTGTTAGTTTTAAACATTAAATTAATTTTTTTAAAGATTCTAATACCTTTTTAAATGATTTATATAAAGATTTTTTAAGTTTTTATTCATCTTAAAAGGTAAATTACATTTTAGAAATTCTCGTGTATGTTTCTTATTCGTCGACTACACTTAACTTTATGCTTTATTTTCTTAAAAATATATGAATTTTAAAAATTAAATTATATTGTTTTAAAGACTTTTATTAGTTTTTAAGTAAATTTTATAAAGATTTTTATATTTATAATTAATTTTAGGACGTAAACTTGCATTTAAAATGTTCTTGTTATAGGCCTTCAGTCGTCGACTTGTCTTTACTTTACACTTGTTTTTGTTAAAAAAATATTAATTTAAAAATGAAATTAAACTTTTTATGACTTTATTTATAAAGTTATAATTACTTTTAAGGTGTTAAATTAGGCAAAAGACTTTAAAGTTTTTTAATGGGAATTTAAACTTTAATTACATTCAAACCCCTGAACGATGTCCGCCGTTTAGAGGTTATGCTTAGAAAGGTTGCATAGTGTGGCCCATAACCTTGCGTATAAAGTTATTTATATCTTATTTAAATTATAATTTACATTAAATTATCCAAGAAAATAGTTAAATTAAGTAAAATTTGAGAGGATATTTTTAGAATTAAATTACAATATTTTTAGAATTAAAATACTTTTATAGAGTAGAATTTATTGTAAAAAATGTTTTAGAAATATGTTTTAAAAGGTGAGAATTATTAAAATATTTAAAAAAACTAAGAATTGGAACCATGAAAGAGCATGAGAAGAAGCTGCGAATCTTCACTAAAATTTATCCTTTAGTGCTCTAATTATGCTTAAAAAATACTAAAAATATATTTTTATATTTAAAATTTATTAAATTAATCAATAAAATATCGATTTTATTTAAGTTTTTGTATATAAAATCCAGGAAAAATGCCTGAATACTCAATTGTAAACCAAAGATTCTGTGCGCTTGAGTCAGTGCGGCTGGGTATTTCTGGTGGAAAACAAAATGCAGACTCTATCAGACAGATGATCTTTAGACCAAAAAGGGCAGACAACGCTACGATAAATAGAAAATAAGGGCTGTTAACAAGCTGGTATTAAGGTGGCCATTCACGCCATTGTATAGTCGGTTCCCCAGTTAGGGGTCGTTCCCTCATGCCTCACCTCTGAGGTGAGAGAAAGAGAATGAGTCAGGCCGCACCTTTAACAAAAGACTAGTCCTGCTTTACTGATCTATAATACAATTATAATTTCTTACTTTATTATGATTAAAAGACCTTTGATTCTATTGAAGAGCGCGTGAATTTCCTAATTAACATTAAGTTTTCTGGTTAAATTAATTTAATGGTTTTGTTTTTACTTTTTCTGGCGAAACAAGGTCCAAGTACGTAACTTTAAGGGCTAAACTTTACCATTTATGTGATGAAAACATGATAAAAATTCTATTCTGCAGCATGTTAATTTAATTTAAATTATTTATGTGAATTTTACTTGTTAAAATTGTAATTGTACATCGAGTTACAAGTGGATTTTGTGGTTTAACCTGTTGAAGAGATCATCAATTTGCTTAGTTGTTTCACAATTATCAACGAAAATTAACATTAATTTCTACTTAATTTGGTTCTTATTTTCAATTTTTCTAGTTAAAACCGTTAGCAAAATATTCCTAAACCTTAAAATTCCATTAAAATTTCCCTACAATCTATATCTTCCATGTAAAATTAAGGAGGAGGGAGGAGGAGGAGGAGGATGCTTGATTGTTAATGTAACTCTTTAAAAAGCAAATTTCTACCAAACTATCTTCTTAATTACAATTTACCTAATTAAAATCGTTACAAAAATACTTCTAAACTTTAAAATTCCACGTAAAATTTCCCTACAATCTATAGCTTCCATGTAAAATTTAAAGAACACGCAGATGAAGAGGAGGAGGAGGAGGAGGATGTTGGATTGTTAATGTAACGCTCCATAATTTAATCCAAATAGATCCTCTTCATCATTAAACAAAATCCCATGGTCAATGCATTAATGAAGATACAAAAGGATTTCGTACAAAGGATAATCTCTTTAATGGATAACATCATACTCGTACGTTTTCTCTAATTAGAAATAGTTTATACCATTGAGACTAAGTTAAGCGGAAGAGCCATTTAAAGAGCCAAGAAAGAACAGAAGAGAAGGAAAAAAAAACGACGCTAACAAAGGGCCAAGCTCTAATTTGATTTCTGTACAAAGCCAAATAATTGTAGAGACGTCATTAAAGATTAAAGAAGAGAGGGTCAAGAGGTGATTCTCCAATGGATATATAATTAATGCGCCTTTGCATGATCATCAACTGACTTCTTGATCATCTGCTGAAGACGTAACTTACTTTCCTCCCCCCTTTTTTTTCCTTTATAATTTCTCTTCTTGTTAAATGATTTTGCGTCACGTGCAGCTTCTACTACACTTCTACACCCCTATAGACGAACGATCATTTCTAGAAGTTGTTTCTAAACTTCCTGAAAGTTCCAGGAATTTTCTGTTTTTCGAAGTGTTTTAATTAAATTTTCGTTAAGAAAACCAATTTTTAAAAATTGCTGTCCAACCTGTCAACGGCGGACACCGAAGGAAACGTATAGAAATGCCATAGTTTGTATGCATTTTTCTTTTCTTCAGTTAAAAAACAAATGGTCGCTGTTTGCAGGTGGCCATTATTTACAGGTTATTCGGGGAAAAATTGGTCACGGTTTAGAGGTTCGACTGTAAGTAAGTCAGTTTAACAGCTTATTTTACTAAATTTAAAGGAAAATTAGGGAATTTTTTAAACAAATTTCCTGCCAAAATTTGTTTGTAAGACTGGAGGGAAATTTGTTTTTGGTTTAACAGTGGGAAAAATTGGTTCCTTTGTGCTTAATTTTCGCTGAAGAAAACGGTTGACAGTGTTTTATTGTGGTGAAGAAAGCACTTTTTAGTGCTCGAGCGAAGGAGTGGTAACATAATGACCCCAACACTGGGTGTTAAGCATTGTGTTACAGCAATTTAGTTCAGTGGTACCACGTGTGTTCAGTCATAATTCTTAGTCATTAACATAAATAAAACGCTTTCCCACCCTTATTTTTACCTTATTATTTGTTTATTTTATAGGAATTTCGGGCACACTTAGTGAAGAATTGCGTAGGGGGGAAATGTTTTAGGAAATTTACGTAAAAAACCCCGATTTAACGCCAGGAAATTATAATTTACAATAATTATCGTTTAAGGAACGTTAATAATACATAAATATCGCTTAAAAAATACGTTTTAGTGCTTAATTTCTCTAGTAAAAATTCATTTTATAAATTGCTTAATCTTAATAGAGATGTGCAATACGTTAATTGCTATTAAAAATGACTTAATTATCGTTAAAATAACGGCATATACGTCAGTAAAACGTAGTTTCTTACGTAATAATTGTTATAAAAGTAGTTTGTTAAGCTTAAGAATGTATCTTAGTGCTTAATTGTTAGATAGAAACATCCATTGCTTAATTGCTTACGAAGTAAAATTCTATTTAAACTAATTAATTATAATTAAAATGGTATAAATATAGTCTAAAATATATTTAAAGATGATAATTCTTTCAGACAATTAATGGACAACCAAATTCACACGATCGAAAATGGAGCATTCCAAGACTTAGTCTCTATGGAGAGATTGTAAGTAAGATGCTAATTTCTTACCTTTTTTCATTAAAAAATTAAAGATTTTTAAGTGTAAATTAATTAAAAAACTGTGCAGAATTTAATTATCATCAATTAATTTCTCTAATGGATCAAAATATTAGTGAAAATTCAAACATTTTCTCTATTTACACAAGTGTTTTAGTGACTGTAAACACATCAGTTACTGCTCTTTACAGTTTAGATTACTTCTTGATGAAAGAATGTTTTATAAATACTCTTAAATAGGGGAATAAATTATAAAAAATTTACTAGAATTTCCATTTTTTTTAATTTTAAAGTAAACTTATCATTAAAAACATATATAAGCATCATGAGATGATGCGGATTAAAGATGCTGGAGATGAAGATGCTAGATGATTTTCCTTCTCCACTTATCAATATTTTTTTTTTTTTTTATTTTTACTTTTTAAGCGCTTAATAATTGATTTATGCTATAAATTTATTTAAATTTTATACTTTTATAAACATTTTAAGCGAGTTTTTAACTGGTTTTAACCTTAGATAATTGCTTCTTGGAAGGAGAAGTGTGAAAAGGAAAATGTGGCTTACCTTGAATTTTTCCTACTTAATTAAGTTATTTTTAGAATTTTAAGCTTAAAAATCTTATTATTTAATTAGTAAAGTTTAAAAATAAATTTAAATATAAATTTTACGTAATAATTTTTAAACTAAATTAATTAAACATGCTTCCTTCTTCTTATCTTTTCTCTACTTTCATCATCTTTTCTCCGCATTCATCCTGAAAAAATAAAATATATTTTGAATTTTTAATAATATTTTTATAATCATTTTAATTAATTAATATAATTAATTTTATTTTAAATTTAATTATTATTTAATAAGGAATATTTATTTACGTTATATGAGTACTTTTGCATGCCACAGAACCTCTTTAGTGCTGTAAATGCTCATTACGTTTCTTTAAATGTAACCCGTTTAACAAATGTAAATTTATGTAAATGGTAATAAATTAATCATCATAAAATGATAGTAATTAACATTAAGATAATGATATTTATCTTTACATCACAATTAACTGAAAGGTGCATGCATTCGCTCATCACTCTCTCTACTTGTCATTCAGTGGGAAATTCTCAGACATTTTGCTTCAAATTTAAGAGAAATGTCAGTAATGTTAGTTAAATTTTAATAAAAGTAATTATAATTAACTGTTAATTAACTTATTTTGAGCCAAACTTAACGTCTCTTATTCTATTAAATTTACACTAAACGTGTTTTTACCATGTAAAAATCTTTAAAAATTTAATTAAAAATTATCAAATATAACATTTTAAACTCGTAATTATGATTATTTTAAGTTTAATTAACGAAATAATAAATTTAATTGCAATTTTTATCTTAATTTTGCTCTTTTTCCCATAAAAAACCCTTCTAAAAGTCCTTCCTTCCCCTCAACTCCGAATCCAATTCCTCCAACCACCATTATTATAAGTGCTTTAATCAAAGTGGATACAAGCGTGCTGCACCTCAATTCACCAAACTATCAGGTGCACGAGGACTCATATAAGGCCAGTGGCCAGGGTGGGACCGGAGGCCAGTCGAGGGGTGGACGTTTGGCCAGGAGTAATATATCAAAGTGGGACCTAGCCCTTCTATCATCTCAGTCCCCGAGTGTTGGAGTATGGGAGGGGGCCAGCAGGAAGGTAGGGGGGTAGGGACCCTCGTGATAGAACGTCTTCTGTCATGGCACGGAGATGGACCTCCTAAGGATTCCACTTATCGTTTATTATTTGGTTTCTGCTGACCGCGTACCTGATCTTGATGTATTTTTTGGGTTATGTGAGTTGTGTATGGTCAAACGTTATCTGATTGCCAGCCAAAAATTGGTTTTTCTCCCTTCTACCACCGAAATTAAGGTGAAGAAAGTGAATGGTTACCGCTTTTTTCACGATAATTGAGCATTTGGTATGTACCGCTTTAAAACTGTGCGGGGGTGGATATTTTATATCCACGATTAAATTCATAATACACCAGAAATACCACGAGTTTCTGCATTTGTTACGAAGGAAATTACAGAATTGTAGTATTGTGGTAATTTTAGTATGAAAAGATATCTTGTAAGCATTAGAAGATGCTTTATATGGATCTTAGATGCTTCTTGTGAATCATAACTCGTAAAATATACTTCGTGTGTATATTGTAAGCTTTAGAAGACACTCTTATGGATCTTGTAAGATGTTGATGAATTCTGCATCGATTTTTTTACTATTCTTCTTAGGATTTCAACAAATCGAATCCTAGTTTAGCTGCATGGAGACTACAATAGGAGAAATCAAGACAATTGGAAGCTAAGAAATCCTAGAATAATGTCGTTTACCTTCGACAGAAACTCAAAATTATTAGGCTTTTACCTCAGAGGATTCTAGAGTTTTGCACGGACAGGACTTTATAAAAGCTTATACATAAAAATCAGGATCTCTCGTACAATTATATATGTAAATAGGATTCTTATCTATGATTTTTTTTATTTTAATGACTAGGATTTCATTTAGAATGAAGCCATTTAACTTGTATAGAAATTTAGATTATTATCCTTACAGCGGATCCTAGAATGTTGCAGTGTTTCTAAAAGAAATCTAAGATAATTTATTGACTAAATCCTGAGGAATCCTTCTACAAAAAACGAGTAAAATCCTGGAAACAAGAGGACGAGGATGATTAAATTGTAGATTTGTAATTTCGCATATTTTTGGGCACGTTTTTAATACGTAAAACAATGCAAATTATTGTAAAAAATTAATAATAGAGTTGAATAATTTATACAAATTTTAGTAGGAACTTCAGGAATTTTTTTTAAAAAATTCACCCTTCTGCTAGCTCCTACCTGAAATTTGTAATAGGAAGAAGGAGGGAAAAAAATATTGTAAATAGATAGAAAAGTCCTGCGATTTCTCATCCAGTTGTCATGACAGGGTTTGCCTTAATAGACAATTTGTCGTAACCATTTTATCTTCCCTCCATCTCGGACCAACGTGATTCCTGCAGGAACCTAAACACCTGGCATATTTCACAGTTCTACTGATGCTTGACCCACAGGTAAACACTAAAAAAAGGATTAGGTTCAGTGTAGGCAGGGTCAACAGGTGGAGTTTTACAGGTAACGTCGTCCCTCGGCAGGTGTTTGGTAAGTCGATCTACACTGACTGGGCCATTTGTCAGTCGACCTTTGACCCTTGTCATGGAGTGACGTAAACCATCTCCAGTCTGGTTCCTCATTAATGTGGAAAGGTCACATAAAAAATAATCTATTGACAATTTAATTTATCGGATGACCCCAAAAATTTCATACGCCAAAACAATAAATATTTATAATTTCGCCATGTTTGCTAAGTAAATAACGGGAATTATGTGCATATTAATTATCTATTTGCATAAATTATTTCAGCTTCCTGTAAACAGATTTCTTCTCGAATAATTTCGTAATATTTAGATCATTATAAACCATCGATTCATATAATGTAAGTGGAGGATCGCTTGTTAATCGAGGAACAAATCAATCTTCTTGTTAGTGATGTGAGTCATCAATGATCCATATATTATAATTAATGTTACTGTATCCAGAGCAATCCACATAAATGGCTGGCATTTAAGTAATCATATGGTTGCGATGGCACAAATAGGATCAACAGGGTTCAATTTAGGAATTAGTTGTTCATTGTTCAATAGATAAAGACGAGTAGAGACTATAAAACTGTTGTAGTTTGGCTCCGAATTTCTGAAAGATTATGTGGAATTTTTGAGAATTCGATGGGGAAATTTGAAGATATACAGTTAAATTTTGCATTTTGGCTCCCAATTTTTGTAAGAATCTGTTGGATTTTTGTTCATTTTGGGAAATTTGATAAGGAATATTAATGATTTACAAGTAAGATCTTATATATAAATTTGACTTTATTCTAAAAACTAAGGAATTTTAAGATTTATATGTAAAATTCTACTTAATTAGACGATATTCCTATTAATTTAATAATAAACCTTAAAAATTTACACTTTTATCCGTAAAAACTCATTAATTTCTATCTTTATATCGAGATATTTAAGAAGTGAGAAGTGATGGCAAGTTTTAGGGAATTTTTAGGGAATAAATGGCGTTTTTAATAAATAAATGGCAACTTTTAGGGAATTTTTAGGGAATAAAGGAAGTTTTTAATAAATAAATAAATGGCAACTTTTAGGGAATTTTTAGGGAATAAAGGGAGTTTTTAATAAATAAATAAATGGCAACTTTCAGGGAATTTTTGGGGAATAAAGGGAATTTTTCTATCTTGTGTCAGTGATAAGTATAATTAAATAATTATTATTACATTAGATTATTTTCTTTCAATTTAATTCTGATGATGCGAAAACTGATGATAAATTATTAATAAAAGAAAATATTTACGCTATAAAAATTTGAATATTTTGCTTCTCTAACAGGTTAAAAATTAAAATATAAGTGAAATTTTAAGATTTTCTTTCAAGAAATATCTCAAAATAAATACAACTTTTATCTTAGTTAGCAGTTTCAGATTCCAAGGTTATCTTTAATCTTGGAATTTCACAGTTTTCAAGTAGAAACGATCAAAATAAATTAAATAAATGGTAAAAATATTTAATTTTTTCATTCCCCTTTATAAATATAATGCGAAAATTTAACCATAATTTTTTTTTTTAATTTAATAAAAAATTAAAATTTATAACCGTAATTCGATATAAGGATACTGCTTTTTGATGCAGATGAATAATTAAATTAAATTAATTTATACAATTATATATACAAAAAATCTAATTAAATTAATTTTTTTAAAATTAAATTAATTAGATTTTTATTTATATAATTGCTTAAAATCACTTATAAAATATTTTTTTAAATGGGAAATTGTATCTTCCTCTTCTTCATCTTCTTCTATCTCTTTTCTTTCCAGAAAATAATTAAAAAGTTGAAAAATTCGTTATTTACGTAAAACTTTTGTTAATTAAGTGAAAATTTACATCAATTAATTAACTTTATTATTTTTTAAAATCGATGCAATTATCTCCATTATAAAATTAAAAAAAAATATATATATATATATACTTTGATTAATGATTGAAAACAATTAATATTTTCTCGTTTAAGAAAATGGAAATTTTTGCATATTTTCCCTCGTTTATTTCTTGAAAATTTAACAGAAATCATCGAAAATTTATGTTTTACAACATTTTCTACATCATTTATATTTAAAATTTTAAAAACATCCAGCTTCAAACAGCACTTTCCAGTCATTTAGAAGCGTGGAAGGAACACGAGATAAGCAATGTTTCTGCTATATAAATATGTATAAAAAATTATTTTCAGTGGAAATATTATGTTAAAATACATAAAATAAATTTTTAAAATTCTATACTCAGCTCATTACCATCAGTAAATTGTTATGAGATGATTATCTGTAGGGAAGAGCAAGAAGAAAAGATGATGATGATTCTTTTTTATGCAAGATGCTTCTACCTCATTTGTTGCATCTAGACTAAATTTTATATTTATATATATTCCTACATCAACACAATATATTGTACATACGCTGTGTACATATCTGTACAGAAATGCCCAAGCAATTCTTTTTTTTCTGCATCTATGATCTTTTACCGTAGGGACTGCTGAATTTCTTCCATCCAAAGACGCTTGAGTGGTGCTGCAAGTGGCGTGTTTACGGGAGCTTGCCTGTAATAAACTCCAGGGAGGGCTACAGGAATTTGTCCTGGCTTGACATAGAGATATCTCCTCTTTTCTTTAATAGGGTGCAGTGCAGAAGCGATTTCTATCCTCCTCCCCTCACCTTCTTCGATTCCTTTATTCGCTGTATATATATATACTTCCTGCATACAATTGTATGCCTGTGTATGTTTATAGACTGCAACTGTGTAATCTCGTGTTTAGTTTCGGGAAAAAGTTATTTTCCTCTCTTTCTTTCCAAAAGAAAAAAATATTATAACAAAGTAGAATCATGCATGAGAAGTATTAAAAAGCTTCTCCTCATATACTCAAAAATCACACGAATTAACAGGATAAATATTAATTATATAATATATTTTAATCTAATAATAAAATATATATTAGTAAAATTTGTATTTTTAAAAAAATTAATTGAAAATTGAGAGAAAATATAAGAGAAATGGCATCGCCCCTGAAATTGAAACTTGCCTGCACTGTTATCGACTCAACAGGGAAGCCGAACATCATAAAGTTAAATATTTATTTTTAATTAATAAAATATTTAGAATTATTAAAAATTATTTAAATTAAATGAACATATATTTATTTTTATTAAATAAATATAAACAGATGTATTATATACATAATAATATATTTTATTTTTTTAAAAATTTACTTTTTTATTACGACTACACAATATGCATATTTTATAAAGGATTTTCTTAATTATAATGCTTTAAAATATTGCAATATTTATTTTAAAAAATAAACGTAAAGTTTCTATATTAATTAATTCTTTTACGGTTTTTATGCCAGAGTCTCCGTTTTGCATCCTTGAATGAACTATGATAGTGTAATGGATAAGGGATGCCCAAGAGCAAAATCTTTCTATACGAGGGATGTGTGTGTGTATATATATATATATAGGGTGGGGGGGAAAAGAGAGAAATTTAAAATGTTGTTTTGTAAAAACCCCTTTATCTACTCCATTCCAGAACAGATTTTTATCAATGAAAAATGAAGATAGGTGTAGATGTTTTCCTCATCCCAATCTTATATAGAATCCATAGGAGGAAAAATCGATGGTGCGTATAAGAAACGCCGAATTCGCATTCTTGAGATAACTGGTCAGATGAATGGTTGCACAGGCAGATGGCTCCTATCTGTCACTCTCTTCTGCGAGACAATGTAGACAGGGACTAAGAATAATGGTTTTTATAGGGGCATTGATTGGGCAGGTGCGAAAAGAGAGTTTATACGAGGCTTTACCCTCCCCCGTTAACAGATAATTATATCGAGAACTTTTATCATTTTATATAAGTTATATAAATCCCAAATTTTAGCTAATTGAATGCTTTAATGGTTCGTAAATCGTTAGGAAAGTCAAAGTTAGGCGTTGAAGTTTCTTGATAAATCAACAAGTTGTTGCAATTGTTGCCAGCGTAAATAAATAATTATTTTCAATCAATGGAGGTGTATCCTTTCTCCTTCGTCTCCTCTTCTCCAACACATTTATTTTGTTTTATTTACAGAGACAATTGCTTTCTTAGAAAGAAATAACTGCAGGGATGCTGTGGACATGTTACAGTTGCCTGCATAACTCTTGACTTTCTAAGAAAACACCATCTCCTCCAGTTTTATAGGGAGGGTTTTTACATATTTCCTGGTTAAGGAAGGTTGTTTTCGTTATATTAAAGTATTTGAATACCTTTTTATTCGTGAGTATACAAGCGAATTAATTCAAAATCATTATTAAAAATTCGAAATAATTTTTAAGTTTAAATGATTTAAAGATACTTTAAGAATATTTGTAAAATGTAAAAAATAAAATAAAAAATTTTACGTAAAAATCGCTACAAGACTTTAGACAAAGGAAAAATTTTCACGAAGAAATTTAAAAAAAAAATAAAAAATCCCTACGCGAAACTCTCAACAATTTATTTACACGGGAATAATTTAGAATTCAATAAAGAATTGAAATAAAAATATAAATTAAATGAAGCGTTATAAGACGTTTTCATAATTGTTAAACTTTAAAACACAGAAAATTTCTCATAAAACTCGCTAAAAGAATTTCTGTCGAAAAGAAAAATCTCTGGAAAAAGTTAGAGAAAAATCCCCAAACAAAAATTCTTAACAATTTGCAGGGAAAAACAAGATTTTAATTAACTTGAGAATGAAACGAAATTTTGTATGTTATTTCTATTGTTTTTAAATACTGTTAGTACTTAAAACCAATAGAAATAACGTACAAAATTTCGTTAAATTAACAAACAGAAAAATTCCCCAAAAAATTCTGTAAAATTGAAAAATCCCTCGAACAAACTAGAAACATAACAAAAAATTCCCCACACAAAATTCTCCATAATTTCGAGTGAAAAAAAATTAAAAATTTAGACAAAAATTAGAATTGAATTTCGTGCATTTCTTCTATTGTAAACCAAATACTAACAGAAAAAATCCCCGAAAGAAATTCTGTATAAACGAAAAATCCCTAAAAAAAAACTAGAAAACTAGAGAGAAAAAAAATCCCCACACGAAATTCTCGATAATTTCGAGTGAAAAAATAAAAAAAATTACAGTCAATTAACGATAAAAACAAGCAATTAATTATATTAAAAATGATTTTTCTCTTGTTATTTTTTCCAGAAATTCGTATTTGTATAAAAGAACGTTAAGAAAAAGAGAAAGAGAATAATAAAGTAGAATCGGTATTAAAATATTTAATCTTAGTTACAGAGGGTATATAAATGTTTCAGCTTGATCGATTGCTCGGTTTCTACTTTCAATAATTCAAATGATTGTTGCACACAACTATTGATGTCTGCGCTTCTACATAAGACATGAGCAATCTCTTCCTTAACATTCATTTACCACAGGAAAATATATATATATATATATATATATATATATATTTATGTTTAAATGTGTATATATTCTACACACTTTATAGAGAATAAATAATATAAAAATTAAAGTTTAATTTTTAAAAACTTATATCTTATATATATAACTTTTTTTTAATTCTAATTTTCCCCTCTCCTGTAGAAGATTAAATAACAACGAATTAAGGATACTTCCAGACATGCTACTGAGTACCACACCGAATCTTCAACGTCTGTAAGTATTGCTTCACTTCACCTTTTCGCTGTAGTCTCTGTGTCAGGGTGATTCTTGTAAATATCCGTATGATTACTTCACCTTTTCTATTGTTATCTGTGTGTAAGGGGGTGCTTTTTTGTAAGTGTGTTCGTATGAGTAACTCCTTATATAGATAGTGGTGTGAGGGAAATCTGTAAGGGAAATTTGTAAGGTGGTGTGAGGAAAATGTGTAAGGGACATGAGGGAAATTTGTAGTGAGGTGTGAGGGGATTTGTTAGAGGGTGTTTCTGTGAGTGTACGTGTATGATTACTTCACATTTTTTGTAGAATCTCTCTGTGCGTAAGTAGAATCAGATATTAACTTGAAGAAATTCCTTCTCTTCTATTCTCCTTTGAGTTTCAATGATGTTTGTAGTTCTTTGATTTTTTTTTTGATATTTTTGAGTTTAATTTCCGTGATTATTTGTTTTTATTTCTTTGTAAATTGAGTTAACAACAGGATATTTGTAAGATGATAAGATTACTTCATAAATTTATGCATTCAAACGGATTTTCGACTAGGAAATAGCATAAGGAAGATAAAAAACAAATTGTAAAATATGATTTTAATACGTTTATTAACGTTAAAAGACTATCTTTCCAACAAAAATATCTCCTCCTATTGTATAAGAAATGTGTCTCATAAGCATATTTGCCTTTTATTCTCAGTAATATTATGCTTATGAGGGCATTATACTCTCTGAAACATCACTTTAAAACATATGCTGTGTGCTCATTACGCAAGTGGGCACACCAATTCATAGCTTCAATTAACGAGTTTCTATGCTCACTACGAGCATAAAACTGCATTTAATTGACCTCAAACACGATTATGCTTTATTATTTCAAAGCATAGAAGAGTTTCGACTATAGACACAGCAGAAAACCCCGCATTATTCCGACAAAAACGGCGTAATCAATGCACCAAAAACAAGAGCTACACTGTTAGAGTGAACGAAAACAAGACAGGAAAGGAAACAAAAACCTTCTTTGACAAAGTTCTGAAGGTAAATAAAGGGTAGAAAAGTTCGACTAACACCAGAAACAATGTAACTTTTGCTGTTAGAAAAGATTAATCCACATTTGGGAGTGATGGCAGCACACTGGAGCCATTCACGAGTGTTGCAAAGTACCCTTCTATAAGTATGTTTATACTACTTCCCCCTTTCTATATATATATATGTATCCCCCCTTTAAAACAATAGTTCTCTGTGAGGATAAATATTACACAGTTTTAATAAAAATTTAGTTATATAGGAACCATAATTCTCTGCGT
Organism: Centruroides vittatus; assembly: GCF_030686945.1. Classification (NCBI taxonomy): domain Eukaryota; kingdom Metazoa; phylum Arthropoda; class Arachnida; order Scorpiones; family Buthidae; genus Centruroides; species Centruroides vittatus. The sequence continues at coordinate 1,158,315 of NW_027122693.1, forward strand.
ATATGATATTGCTTGTCATCTTGGGATTCACAGTAGCCACTAGAGCAGTTTACTGGTCACTATAACCTGACCCGGATGGTGTAAATGTCAGGGGTAAAGATGTACTGTTTGTTTACAGTACCTGCCACCCACATAGCATTTAGTGACACAGGGGAGAAGCAGGCTTTATCGTCAACAGCAGGGGACCTTCTATGGGCAAATATTTGTAACGTAATTGTTTAAATGACCTATTTTATATCCCCTCCTACGTCACATAAATACTTTCGGTAGATTTTGGTTTTCTAGATAAAATTTTTAATTAAAATTTCTTTAGTTTTGAGCTCCTGTTTGATTAAACAATTTACAGAAGTTTGTGTGTTATTTTTGTATCTTTTTTACCATAAAATATTAATAAAATAGCATTTATACGCGTAGAAAACGTTACTAAATTAACATTTTTACACTTGGAATGACGTTTTAAACGTAGAAAACCCTCGTTAAATCGCATCTCCGTTTTTGTAGATACCTCGATATAACGCTGTTTTGCATACGTAAAAGTTAAGTAAAACACTTAAAAACTCGAAAATAACATAATATAAACGTATATAACTACGTTTACATCCAAAAAATAGCAATTGTACACTCAAAAAGAGTACAAAAATGCGGTTAAATCCACCGAAACTCGGCTTGTTTGTGTGAAAAAAAACGTTTTTTTCCGATTTTTAACACATATTGAGTACGTTTACACTAAAAAATAACTCATAAATTATTCAAAAAAGTAGCAAATATTACTTGCAAAATCGTAAATAAATCTTAAAACTCGAAGGTCAAAAGTTACACAACTTTCAAAGGGACGTAACGAGAAAATTTCACTTGCACACGTAACCGAAATTTGATAGTTTATTTAATCCCCTCTTAAGAATTAAATTAAGAATAAATATGACGTGATGGACAGACGAGTAATAAAATATTGAATAAGTTTTTGATAAGTTTATTCTGTCGTAAAGCATATTTTTTTCCTCTTTCTTCTTCTTCGACTTTACAGAATTTGTTCACGATTCTGAATGTCCTGGAGGTAAGAAAATCTCTGGAAAGGAAACGGAAAGTAATATAAAATGTCAACTTTTACAATTTGACTTTTTTTTTCTTTGAAAAAATGCACTAAAATTGCAGCGTGTTGTATAGTTTCTCGTGTATTTTCTCGTTGAAAATAGTTATAAATTCGTAAAATTTTGATTAATTTTTCAATATATTTTAATTAAAATATAAAATAAAGTGTCAATTTTTAAGAATTTTGTATTTTTTCCTCTAAAAAGTGCGCTAAATTGCAGTCAACTACCCGCGCGTTATACAGTGTCTTGTGTGTTTTATTGCTTTAAAAAAAGGCTTATAATTATCATAAATTCATAAATTTTTGCATATTTTAGGAATATTTTTAACAAGAAAAAAAGCTAATTGAAAGTTATTTAAATAGCATGAATGGCAAATTAATTATTTTTAGCTTCCTCCTCTTCATCAGAATCTTTCTTTCGCCTTCTAAAAAAGTCGGTTTTTTTTTTATTTTTTCATCTTCTTGTTTTTAATTTTAAACAATTTCTCTAAGAAAATTTAATTATCTTCACATTTTAAATTGTTATTTATATATATTTTTATATTTTTACGCATTAAAAATTAAAATAAAAGTAGAAATACAACAATCGATACACACCTCGAGTGAAAAATTAGAGGATTTTTATTAATATTAATAAATTTTTTAAATAAAAAAACATGTTAAAAATTTTAAATAAATAAGTAGTAATATGAATTATATAAAAATTATTATTATTTTACGCTTTAATTAATTAAAAATCGAATTTTCTCCAGGCTTACTTAACGCTTGCCACGTATACTTTACACAGGCGCAGGATGATGATGCAGATGATTCGGGATAATAAAGATGATTGATTTATATAAAATAATATTTATATTTTTGAAAAAAATCAGAATTTTGTCAGTTATAAAATTGATAAAGTCGCCATTACGGGGTTGGAAATGAAAAATAAGGAAGGGGATGGAAGGGAGATGTATCGATTTATCACCATGCCATTATTGCAATACGTCAATAGACGAAACACGAAAAGAAAGTTGAAAAATCTTCTAAGATATTTTTATTATAAATGTTCTGTATTTTGAAAGAACATATTTCTTTCAAAGTAAATATAAAAATAAATAAATAAATAAATATAATATATATATATATTTTCTATGTGGTTTTATTGAAATGTAACTGCGCGTTATACGTTAATTCACTGTCGTTAATGGAGATTTTGCGGCTTTTTCCCCCCTCTTATAATTGTTCAATTTTGTGATTTTTTTTAAAAAAATATATTCTTAATTGTTGAGTTTTATCATTTTTCTATTTATATTTAGTATTATTTAAGAAAATTTTATGTTTTTTGGAGTTATTTAGTGTTTTTTTGGGAGGTTGGTTTAATTTGTAATGGTAAATTTTGCGGAATTTTGTGCAGAATTTTTGTGAAATTTTGTGCAGAATTTTTGCAGAATTTTTGTGGAATTTTGTGCAGAATTTTTGTGGAATTTTGTGCAGAATTTTTGCAGAATTTTTGTGGAATTTTGTGCAGAATTTTTGTGAAATTTTGTGCATGGTTTAATTTGTATGGAAATTTTGCGGAATTTTGTGCAGAATTTTTGTGAAATTTTGTGCAGAATTTTTGCAGAATTTTTGTGGAATTTTGTGCAGAATTTTTGTGGAATTTTGTGCAGAATTTTTGCAGAATTTTTGTGCAGAATTTTTGCGAAATGTCTTGCAGAATTTTTGTGGAATATTGTGCATTTTTTAAATTGTAAAATCTTATTTTTGCGGATTTTTGTAATTATTCTCGCTCGTAATTGTAATATCACACGCTTTCTCAGTCTAAATCTTTTTAGGGTCTTCATTGTGTATGAATGAATTCAAGTGTTAACGAAGCGTACGACTTAAGTTTTTGTGTATTTTTTCACTAAAAATTCTCTAATTTTTTATTTTTTATAAGAAAACTTGTATTTTATATTTATATTTGTGAATATTTTAAAATAAATTAATGCGCTTTCGGATATATATCGTGTTTTTAATTAAATAAATTTGTTCATCTTTCTTGACTTTTTATTTTGTGGAATTTCATGGAATTGATAAATTTGTAGAATCCATTTTCGTGGAGTTTAATGAATATTTAAGTATGGTGGAACGTTATTTTTCTGGAATTTTGTCATTTTTCTTGTTCATAATTGTGAAATTTCTCAATTTTTTTGTGTAAATCTTTGTGGAATCGTCATTAAACTAGTATACAATACAGAAACGTGTTACTGTTAATAGATTTAGTTAAATTTCTGTATATTTTTTACTTAAAATTTCTGAATTTTTGTGAAATTTAAAAGCAAAAGTTGTTTTAATCGCGAATTTGTGAAATTTTTATATTTATATTCGCGAATATTTGTGAAAATTAAGTGGTTTTTGGTGTAGGTTTATTCCACGATTTTTAATTAATTTCATTTAATCTTATATTTGACTTTTGTGACTTATAAACAATTAAATATTATGAAATTTCAAATTTTTCAATAGAATTTATGCGCATTTTCTTGTTCGTAATTATGAAATCTTACGATTTTCCGCTATAAAATTGTAATATTTCGCGATTTATTTACACGGAAATTTGTGAAATTTTGCTGTTTCATTCCACATAATTGTGGAATTTTTTATAAAGAAACGGAGAGGTTATCTCGAGAAGAATGAAGTGGGTGTTTTTCTGCAATTTTCTCAAGTTTTAACCCCCGAATTCATGGTGGAATCATCTAATGTAGTGATTACTTGGCCGGGCCACACTTAGGTGAAGAAACAAATTTGGCAATTGTCACGTTCTCCATTGATGAAGCTAAGTTAGAGTGGAAGAAAAGTGGACATGTCCCTCCGAAAAAAATGGACATAATTGAACAATAGAGGAGTTATGAGCTGATAGACAACACAAGAAGTTACTCCTCCTTGTCTCCAGCCTCTAACAGTCCCTTGGGACCACCCAGAATTTGGCAAAACAACTCGATTCCCATGCAGAAATTGCCTTACTTGCTTATGCACAACGTATACTTCATAACTATTCAAATATTCAAATATTCGTTTTTTTAATGGTTCGTCCGTATGTCTGAACTCAGGAAAAGACGATAGAATTGTTTCTTGCTTTTATATTTTAACTCGATATTAAAGTTTTTTCTTTTTAGATTATATTTTGTGTATAATTCATCTTCGTTTTTATGTTTATTTCAGCATTTTATTTAAATATTTCCTTCTAAAATATGTTGTAAAAAGGTGGACAGACACAAAGACGTTCTCTTTATTTTTTAAAACTTATTTTCTGTCGAGTTATTTGAATATTTGTGCTTGATTGAGGAGTTTAAAACGTAATTTAGGTATAAAAACTTTTTTTATTTCTTTTGCTTTTTAACTTTTAAAAAATAAAATTTTTATCTAAAAATGCAAAAATTCTTTATTTTGACAAGCTAATTTTATATTATTTATTTCTTTTTTACTAAAAAATGTGTGAAAGTTTTTATATTTTATATCTAAAAATGTAAAATTCTACATTCTAAATTGAAAATAATGTAAAATTCCACAACCTGAACTCAAAATAATGTAAAATTTCACATCCTAAATTGAAAATAATGTAAAAGTCCACAACCTGAACTCAAAAATAATGTAAAATTCCACATTCTAAATTGAAAATAATGTAAAAGTCCACAACCTGAACTCAAAAATAATGTAAAATTCTACATTCTAAATTGAAAATAATGTAAAATTCCACAACCTGAACTCAAAATAATGTAAAATTTCACATCCTAAATTGAAAATAATGTAAAAGTCCACAACCTGAACTCAAAAATAATGTAAAATTCCACATTCTAAATTGAAAATAATGTAAAAGTCCACAACCTGAACTCAAAAATAATGTAAAATTCCACATTCTAAATTGAAAATAATGTAAAATTCCACAACCTGAACTCAAAAATAATGTAAAATTCCACATTCTAAATTGAAAATAATGTAAAATTCCACAACCTGAACTCAAAAATAATGTAAAATTCCACAATCTGAACTTGAAAAGAATGTAAAATTCCACATTCTAAATTGAAAATAATGTAAAATTCCACAACCTCAACTCAAAAATAATGTAAAATTCCACATTCTAAATTGAAAAGAATGTAAAATGCCACATTTACCGCGATGAAGAATGTTAACATTCTAAGTTATTACATTATAAAATAAAGAATTTACACTCTTGAATTATATTAAATATAAAAATTCATTCTTTTACAAAAGAAAATTTGAAAATTACACATTACAAAGTTAGAAAACTGTAGAGAATTTCAGTATTAAATTAATAAAAATTGACATTTTGTATTAAAAATTCAAATTAAAACTTTTTTTCTAACTTTAAAGCTTCATAAGATAAGAATTTTTATATAAAAATAACTATAAAAATCATTAAAAAGTGAGCGTTGTTGCTTTTGAATAAAGTCAAAAACTATTCTAAAAATAATAAGAATTAATTCATTTATAAAGAAATTATTTATAATGTGAAAAAAATAAATTTCTTATGTAAAAAAATTATAAATATCAGTTTTTCTTCACGAATTATTAATGTGGAATTTTTTTCTCATTTTAAAGTGCGAAATTTGCGCCTTCTAATAAAAAAAATTACAAAAAACTTTCGCATGATTTTCGATAAAAAGCGTAAAAATCCACATTTTCATATTTAAAAATGGCTGAAACTCCATACCATCGAATAAGATGAACTTGCAAAAGATTAAATTTCTACACAGAAAATAACACAAAATATCATAATTCCAATTAAAAATGCAAAAAATTACACTTTTCAGCAGAAAAAAACTAAAATTCCGCATATATGAATGATATAAAATATAAAAAATAAATACATTCACATTACAAAATCATTAAATACCACACTTTCATACTGGAAATTCCACATTTTCATCTGAAATTTTTTCAAAAATTAATATTTTATCGATACTTTTTAAGTTAGAAAACCTTTCAGCAGCGTTTCTTCACGTTTAAAGCCCTCAACAAATAACAATTTCAACCTCTTAACATGACCAAACACAAGAAAAAAAAAAGGGAAAAAATACACTATATTTGATCACTGATATGTTGGAAAAAGTTGACTTTCCTCTCCTCCTATCTATAGAACGAGATAGGAAGTGTAGGATAGACAGAAAGACGTTCTCTTATGAATCGTCAACCACACTGATGTGACGAATCGGTCAGGTAACTTGTGTATGTACTGTACAGCATATATATATATATATATATATAGAAATTCACTTTCTACACTTTCTTCTGTACTTTTTTCTGTTCTTATCTTTTCTCCTTCCCCCTCTTGCCCCCAATTTGAAAAGATTACACTTCACTCAAGAAAGGAAGGAAAAAAACTGTGTTAAACGTTTCGAATTTGATACGGACATTATTCAACAACCGTCACTAAAAAGTAATTTTAAACTACAATCTACACCCTTGTTATGAAATATTCTTTCGAGTCACGTCACTTTTGTTGCGTGTCACTCAAAAGTTTTTTTAACAAAAGAGCCAGTTTTACTCTGATGAGATGTATTTTTAGCTGTTTTTGGAAGTTTGGGTTGCTTTTTTTGTTTTTTTTAGTGTTACGCTGTCTTTTATTGTTTTATTCTAGCGTTACGCTGTCTTTTATTGTTTTTTCTAATGTTACGCTGTCTTTTATTGTTTTATTCTAGCGTTACGCTGTCTTTTATTGTTTTTTCTAATGTTACGCTGTCTTTTATTGTTTTATTCTAGCGTTACGCTGTCTTTTATTGTTTTTTCTAATGTTACGCTGTCTTTTATTGTTTTATTCTAGCGTTACGCTGTCTTTTATTGTTTTTTCTAATGTTACGCTGTCTTTTATTGTTTTATTCTAGCGTTACGCTGTCTTTTATTGTTTTTTCTAATGTTACGCTGTCTTTTATTGTTTTATTCTAGCGTTACGCTGTCTTTTATTGTTTTTTCTAATGTTACGCTGTCTTTTATTTTTTGTAGTGTTACGCCGTGTTTTTCATACTTAAAGCGTTACTTTCGCTTATAATCTGTGTTATTCGCTGTTAGTACGCACACGCACATGAACATTTGAAGATAAGTATAGAGTGGCTCAAGACTTCGTTTACCGAGATTCTGAAAACAGAGATTTTGTGTTTTCATCCGCTTATAAAGGTTAACTGTCTTGTGGGCCACCCTACTTGTGTTTGTTTCTGTAAAGAAACAAATAAGTAGTCACCAAAAAAGATATACCTCTTTGATATCGTAGATTGGAGAGTTCGGAGGGATGTCTGGCCGTAGATAATTTATTACAGATGATTCCACAGATATACGAAGTGGTACATAGATATAATTGTAAATTATACAAGATATCACGTATAATATACAACCGTTCACTTAACTATACTTGCATACGTAACAGAACACAAAATCATAGGAATTACAGAAGCATATAACACAAGACATCACAGTCAGCTGCATCACAGATAAGTGTATCATATAATACATTTACAGACGGATAGACAGATTGACACACACGATTCTGTATGCAACACGAGAAAATGATATTTGCATGAATAATCTTTGTGTCTACGATATCTGCCTGTTTGTCTGTAAGTGTATGACTGATGTGTGACGTGAAGCGCGAGTCTGTATGATTGTCTGTCTGTCGAGAGTTCACAATTTCAGTGTCTCGTGATGGGATCATACAAACCTGCATATACGCATTAACGGTTAGACACAGCACGAACACACAAATATCTTCTCTCGTATACACTAAACAATAAACGTTGTATTTACGATCATGTCAGATTTGGAATTTAAATTATTAATTAGAAAGTCTCTTCGTGATCTTCGACGTTACGTCCGGATGCCATACGTAATTCATAATAACGAGGTCTGTATTAACACGAGTGTCGTACACAGACGTAACCTTTAATTGCTGGTGTTGGTAAACTTTAATGTTTATTGAACACTAGGTTATTAAGGGGATGAGAATCTAGGCAACAATCTCGTTAGTTTCTACGCGGGTCAAAGGTCATTATGGATCGAGGGTGAAGCTAAGACGTACGAGATCTGTACACTAACGAGATAAACGACGATTGACACATCAAACACTACTGCCATCGATACTGTTAATCCTGTAATAACACAACAAATGCTTTCTACCTTGTTACAGACTACGCTTTGATCTAGTCGACTTTTGTTATTGATGCGATACTAATTGATAACAAAACTTCAATTATTAATTGCCATTAATAATTCATTTCATTTATAAAATTGCCCTTCTATTGTATAGATGAAGTGTGATGCTTAAATATCACGTGTTATAGCATCCGTCCAATCAAATTTTATCTTCTATTTTTCTTATTGACTTCGTAACTGCTTAAAATATTCGTTAAACAATACACACGATTGCTGCGTATTGTTTGTTTGTTCTTTGTGTAATTTAAGTGTTCCCTCTTTGTGTTTATCTAGGTTTTATGTATTGTTCTTTGCTATCTCTATAAGTTGAAGCTATTGTTTTCTGTGTCTATGTATGACATAATATTTTACATGTCTGTTTTTATCCGCCTCATCTCTTTTTATTTTCCTCTTTTTCCGCCTCCTCCTCCTCATCATCATTATCATTATTATAATAATTATCCTAATCTTCCTCCTTATCTATCCTCCTCCTCCTCTTTCCTTATTCGCATTCCTCTTCCTCATTCTCCTCTTCCTCCTCCTCTTCTCTGTATATTGTTCCTGTACATATTGTACCTATTCTTCATATTACATTGTATTATATACTGTGTTTGTTTGTACAGTGCAGCTGTTATCTGTGCCTTTTACGTACTATTTTCTGTTATTTTACACATTGTATCTATTGTTATCAATGCTTTTTTTGAACCGTATCTACCGTTAACTGTGTGTTTTATGTCTTGTACGTTCGTCTTTCTTTTATATTTTAAGGGTTCCTTTCGGCAATTGCGTGCTGACGTGTTTTTCTTCGATTCTCTGTGTTATATTCCCAAATATTCGAGTTTATGTACGAGATTTTCCGTGTTTCTTCACGCGTTTTCTACCTTTCCATGCTTATGCACGCTTTCCATCCTGTGTTAATGAGTAAACATAATTAAAATAATTATATTTACATAAGCTACTTTAAGAAATTTATGAATTTATAATTGAAAACACAAGACAAAATATTCAAACTTAGCAAAAGCTGATAAAAAAATGAAAATTATGAAATATGAATAAAATACACGTAGCCTGTACTACGTCATTACTTCGAACTCCTTTTCTCCTCTCTCTTCTCCTGCTCTTCATCATCATTCTAATCTTCCTCTCCATCTTTCTCCATTCTCCTCTTCTTCCTTCTCCCTCATTATAATAATAATAATAATTATTATTATTATCATCCTCTTCTTCATCTCTCCTCATTTTCCTCCTCCTCCTCATCCTTCTCCTCCTTCTTATCATCATCATCAATTCAGGATAATAATTATATATAAATTTCCACCTTATTTAAAATTTATTCCTTTGTCTTTAAAAAATAAATTTTAATTTAAATCAAAATGTATTTATAATTAATATTTTATTCGAATTTAACGAATTTATTAATTGAAAATAATAATTTAAAATTAAAAAATTAAGATAAAATACAATTAAAATGTTAATTGATTTAAAATAAATTTGAAAATTTAAAGAAATTTAATTTTTTAAAGATAAATTTACAATAAAACTTATTGCAAGCCGGAACCATACGGTACTGAATTTTTTCCGTTTTATTCAGGTTCCGTTTTGAACAGGTTTTACTGAATATTAAAGAAATAAAAATAAATTTTTTACTAATTATTAGTTATATTAGTTTTTCCGTTTTAAACAGGTTTTTTTTTTTTAAACATAAAATCGCTTCCTTCCAACGAATCATTTCCGTTTTAGGCAGGGTTTTTTAATAAAGAAAATTGTTCCGTTTCAGTCTTTTCTGTTTTATTCAGGTTCCGTCCTCGGCAGGTTTTAGCATAAAAAATCACTCCCTTTTAAAGAATCATTTCTGTTTTATTTAGGTTCCGTTTTAGGCAGGTTTTTCACAGAAAATTGGTCCCTTCCAACGAATCATTTCCGTTTTAGGCAGTGTTTTTTAATGAAGAAAATCGCTCCGTTTCAGTCTTTTCTGTTTTATTCAGGTTCCGTCCTAGGCAGGTTTTAGCATAAAAATCGCTCTCTTTTAAAAAATCATTTCTGTTTTATTTAGGTTCCGTTTTAGGCAGGTTTTTCACAGAAAATCGCTCCCTTCCAACGAATCATTTCCGTTTTAGTCAAGATTTTTTAAAAAAGAAAATCGCTCCGTTTCAATCTTTTATCTTTTACTACTCAGGTTCCGTCCTAGGCAGGTTTTACTTCACATTAAAATAATAATAAACGATAGTTAAACTTTTAAACTAATCATTCACTAAAACAAAAATAAATAAATAAAAAAAACAGACAAAACATTAAAAAAATGCATTTTTTTTAAATATCGTAATAAATAATTTTATTCCTCTTTTTTTTCCTAAAAAAAACCCTATTTTTTAAAGAAGAATCAAAGTTTACAAGCTTTAAAAGTCAATAGCCTTAAGTTAAACAAACCCAACATACCATTTAATTTTAACAATATCAAAAATTCGAAGATGCCATTCAATAAAAATAAATAAATAAAAAAATGGAGCAATACGTAAAAAATCCAGGCCAAGTTTTCGCATCATCAGACATTTTACGTTGGAAAAAAAGAAGAAAATAAAATAAAATATATATATATATATTTTCTTTCTTTTTTCCCTCCACTTCGTTCTTCTTCACTTGATACTGGAGAGGTCCAAGCATCGGATGTTGTCTTCTTATATCACTTCTGCATGAATGAACTTTGGCTACAATCTCTCAGTTTATATGACTCCCTCCCTCTCTCTTCTTTCACAATTTTCTTCTTCTTCTTCTTCTTTCTCCTCCTTTTTCATACAAAGAAAAAAAATATTATTTCTCTCTCTTTCTCTCTCTTTATTTGCTTACATCACAATGTTACATAAGTGGACATTTCTTTGCTTCTCTTGCTCTTCTTCTACTTAAATTTTTCTCATATTCCTTACTCCATCTTCTTAAGAATTGTATGGGGATGATCTTTAACGTATCACATATCAATGAACAGCAAATTTCTTTACGCATCTCTTGTGCTTCTCTGTATAGAGGGGTAGGAAAAATAGTGATTTCTTTTTTGTGTGTAGGCTGTTTGGGAACACTGTAAACTCTCGAAACTCATTAGCGAGACGTTAAAGAAGGGGAGAAAATAATAATAATAAAATATTTTTATGAATATATAATTTTATTATTCACTCTTTAGTCTTGTCTTATCGATGCACGCATCGACGAACTGATGTTTGTTTGCGTAAAAATTCCGTAATTTAGTGGCTTTTCCGTGTTTTAAAAATCGCCATATTCGCTTCAGAAGACAGAATTTGTACGTTTTATTTATATACAATAGTCAGAAAATGCCTGAAACACGAACGAATCTTTCTATTATTTGACATTCTAATGTATTCACCCGGCCATTATACATTAATATCAACTGAATTTCGTCCAGTCACGTGATTGACGCCACTTTTGTAATTTCCTACTTATTCCTCGGGGTCTGAATTTAATGATCGATATACAGAATAACAAAGAGAATACATAAACTCATATAAATGAACTTATTTTGTAGGGATGTACCTCTTTGTGATGCTGAGTGATGCTGAATGTGAATTTTTCTCTTTTTTTTTGGTAGGAAATAACGTTATTTCTTATTTAATGAACTTTCTATTGTTAGAAAAAATTTAAAATATCCAGCTAATTTACTTTGTTTTTATTCTTATTTGTTGGCAGGAAGCTAAATTTTCGCTTTAAAATAATATAAATATCACGAATCTTACGTAAATTCGATGATGATGGTTAAATTGCCTTTTGTTTTTCTATGAGAAATATGTTTTTAAAATATACGAAATTATGATTTTAGTAAGAGGAATCGAAGGAATTTGGGGCGAGGATGATAAATTTGGGTAATGGGATGATAGAAAATTCAAAAATCAAGGAGGAAGATGCTGGAATCACATACTTAAACGTGATGCACGTGTAAAAATCGAAGGAGAGATAATGCAAAACTATCAATAAATTTTAATAATTATTATTTAATATATATTCAGAGATCTTGTGTATTAAAACATTGTTTATAAGCGAATTTTACGATTTAAAATGTCAATAATATATATATTAAATTCGAAATATTACAAATATACATTTAAATTTTAAAATATCAAAGTTGAAAATAATAACTTTAACTTTAAGAATGAAGAGAAAAGAAAGGCGAGGAAGAATTTAACTTTAATTATGCATAAACTTATTAAATTTTGCTTTAAATTAAAAAAAAATGTAAGAGATAAAAAATGTCTGAGGTGCAATTTAAAAGAAAAATTCGGATATGAACTTTATAAAAGTGCAGATAATCATTTTTTAAAGAAAGTATAGGAAAGATATATCTATATTAAAACCGAGAATAAAGTGTATTATATAAAGTAAATTTTAATATTAATAATAAACTAAATTTGCTATATTTGATGACATCTGCGAAGATTTTAATTAAAGACGTACATAAGTAGCCTTTAAGCTATTAGATAAGACGTGAAAGCTGCAAAAGGAACACGTGTTTCTCGTGAAGTTTTTCCCTTCATTCCACTGTTAATTAATGACGAATTCATTAAATGACGAGTTACACTAAACTGGTAGCAGCTGTCAGAAAGATGTTGCTCCTCTCCTCTCTCCACTCTCTCTCTCTTTTCCTCTTCCTCTCGCTCTCTTTCTCTTTCTCAACTTAAAAAAAATAGAGAAATCTGTTCGATATTACTTCTACAATTATTTATGACTTAATATTTAATATTTCTTATATAATTATTCCTCTTATTTTTCTCAAAATTGCAGAAGAAGAGTGAAGAGATGAGGGTGTAGTTAAGCAATAACTCATCTATCTTAGCTTATAATCAGTTTAATAAAGAAGCTATTATTATTATTATTATGAAATAGGCTAGAGAATTATATTATATAGATAAATATTTATAGGAATTTTCAAGAAAATGGCGGCACCGACTTAATTGGTTGCCTTGGAAATTTTCACCTCACGTAAATAGTTGTTTACGTAATGAATCATCATTGCTATTCTGGAAGAGTCTGTGAGAATCCTGTATGCATCCTAACACCTAGATGGGTTAGGGGAAGGACGAGATTCTTCCTTCAATGGCATTTTTAATGTGAGAGCTCAATAAATCAGGGTCAGATTCCTGACTCTCTCCCGGTATCCGTTCTCGGTAGTGGTGTTGTCATCAAATTAGCTAGGAAACGGGAGAGAGGAATCGATTCCTGTCTATGACGTCCTACTGAATTTCGATGCAACAGTTCGTGGGGAGAAATGGCACCGTATGGCGTCGACGATGCGTGAAGTGCAGTAGATAGACAATTAGGGTGACCTAGACTATGATGGAGAGTAGATCCAGGCGGTAATTTTGTTTGTGCATGATGTTTTATCTCGATGAGAAACTACGGATATATGAGGGAGATCACTATATTTCAATTTATGTTTGCTAGATAGAAGTAGACGTATCGATTTACAAGAATATGAAGTAGGAAATGTAACGTTCGTCTTCACTGCTAGGATTCGCCGTCGTGCGGGGAAGCCGACCTTTCACTTTTTCTTTTCTTTTCCTTATTAATTATTGGCGACGAAATCTACGCGATTTAAAAAAATAACATTTAATATTTAATTTTATTCGATAATTAATAAACACGAGATTATATTTAAGCTTAATTGATATAAATTAATTAATTAATTCGTGGGAGAAAGGTGTACGTGATGAAGAAAAATCATTTTACTTTTTCTATTTTGGGAAATAAACAAACAAAATAAAACCTACAATTATTATAATATAAACATATTTATAAAGGGATGAAGAAGAAACTATGATCGATTTAAATATTTATAGATTCATTTATCATAAGATATAAGATAGCGAAAGTTTTATGCAGATGTTTCCCTTTGCTAAAAAGAGAAATTGCCGAAGATTGGGGAAAGAGAATAATACAAAAATTGTATATTTCGTGTTTGTACATTATAAAAAGCAAGAATTTAATAGGGAACAACTGGCAGAGTTCCCGAACCAATAGGAAAAGGAGAGGTTACAAACGAAAGGAAAAAGGAAGACAGCTACCTCAGGCACTTGATTGATGAAAGCTTTGAACAATGTTAACAGGGATTTAACATTATTGTCTGCTGAAAGATGAATCACTGGCGACCAAACGACGGATTGAAATCTCTTGACGATTATGTTCTACGTGGTTTTTTCTGTCCAGGAAGATTTTAATGTCACGTACAATACAGTACGTCCGAGAGCAATGAACATATGGTTAATGAGGATAGGACTACTACTCCAGTATTAAAATGAGCATTTTCCCCAATCTAACACCTGTAAATTGGTAGATAATGCTGGAGGTATAATCGAAGTCTTCGGAGAAAAGAAGAAAATGTAAGATACAACTCTTTGATGAAAAGTTTTTGGATTAATGGCTCCGAAACTTCAAGTAGCACGGGGATGGAGAGTGAGCTGAATGTGTGATGCTGGAAACGAACATGGTGAGAATTTGAAAGTTATTGCTGTTATCATTGAGGGATAGGTGGTCTTTCTGCAAAATAATTTCTTTAATATTGAAGAGGGAAGTAGATAAAGGATGAAGACAGTATACAGACTTGTACTCTTTGTTTATAAAGCAGTATATTCTACTACTATAAATGATATGAGAAGGGATGAAGATGATGCTGCACTACTATGTAGTTCTAGGTATAATTTTATGGATAGAATTAGAATCTCTCCATATAACGTTTCTAATTCATATACACGTAATTCTGTCCATTAAATTATACGTGGATAAACCGTCTCAGTGTGCGAATTGTAAGATTGGCTGTGAAAACGTTAAATAATATTTTAGAGGGATTTTGCATCACATTAATGTTTTAATTAGCTGATGCGGAAGATAATAATTAACAATTATCACAGGTGATTTGTATTTTCTGGCGAATTTCTTGCCAGAAAATCCAGTCACCTGTGGTTAATCTTTATCCAGAGATGCAAGGAGATAAGAGGAAACATTATCTAACAGAACCCGTGTCGAATTTCTACGATTTTATCAGGTAAAAAAGAGTGCAAATGCTGTACAAAAATCGCTTACGAGGGGGAGAGATATCGTAGAATAAAGTAGGAAACAATTCTTCATCGAATCCTGCACGCGCTTACATTTAATCAACACCACAAAATTATATAGGGAGGGGAGAGGGGGGATAAAAAAAGGATTGAAGGACAACAGGTGCGTCACTTTCCGCTCGGCCTATTCAGGTGACTTGACACTTACATCCGGGTGTGTTTATTATCTGCACGAGCGACTGTAGAAGCTCGGTAGTGCAATCGATGTGACAGACTTGTCACAATCCGCTTCCGTAGTTTAGTTAGGAGAGGAGTTTAGAACTGACATCGCATGACGATTAAATTATCAACGGCAGACTGAATAGAGTAACATCCTGTTTCTTTTATTTCTATTAAAGTGTAAAAGCTAGTACATTGTTATCGCCATAATGTCAACCATTGTTTGTTCTGAGGGTTGATACCTAATTACACCTACAGCCTCGTCTTGTTAATGTAGTTATCTGCGGTTTCTATTATCTAAATTCTATCTTATTAATCTGGTGACGACTTATTACGCGTGAGTCACTTCCTTCCACTCTTATTTTACTTAATAACTAAACACTAGCTTAATTTATTATTTCGTAATGCCATCTTTCTCTTCTTACTTCTCCCTCCTCTTCTTTTTCCATCCTCATCTTCTCTCTTTTCTGTAGATGTAGAGGTTGTAAATTGTATGTTTTGTGGGGTGTGGAACGTGAATTAATCGTATAAGCTTTATCAAGGGTGTTAAAGTAATAAATATAGTGAGAATTTAAGGTTAAACAAGTTGAAATATCTACATATATATTAAGTCTCATAAGCTAAAACACGGAAAAATTGCAGAATTCATAGGCTAAAATAAAATCAAACTTATCAAATAATCACGAAAATAGTTGTATTTATGTTAAAAATAAGTCACGAGAATGACATTTATAAGCCCGAAAGCATATTTTTAAATGTACAGTAGAGGACAAACAAACGTTACACCAGCATGAGTAACACGCGTTACGCTTTATTACAGAAACGGAGGGAAAATCGTATTAGTAAACACTACAAAACACACAAACTGTTCCAGCACTCTACTTATATCATTTCAATTATATCAAGGAGTTAGTCTACAGTCAAGCACATAAATAATTATCGTATAAGTGCCATTAAACTAACCTAAACATGGCGTGCTTCAATAACAACACTCACGAAAACACACAAACCGTGAGAATTAATATTAATGAATCGTTAATTAAGAGCGAAATATTAATTTCCAAAACTGATCGATGCCACTCTCTCTCTCTCTCTCTCCTCATATCTCTCTGCTGTCACAAGGAAGAGGACAGAGAGGATATTAAAGTGTGATACAAGTGAATTTCGATTAAAACACATCTAACAATGCATGACAGCTACAAAAAAATAAAGTAAAAGAAAAAAATAAGAAAAAAATTGACAAGTAGATTAAAAAAAGATATCGTCATCCTCTTTGTGGAAAAGACCAATTTATCTGATTGTTTGTACTTCCTTATTCGTTCCTGCTCTCTCTCTCTAGAGAATATTTTCCTTTATGTCCATTGTACTTGTCCCATCTCATCTCTGGTGACTAAGTAAATAGTGTGTTAAAACATCTTTGCTTTATTCGATCAAATTCTCGAATTAGAAGGCACCAACTTACGTTTTAACTTTGCTCCATCCTCTTGCTCTTCCTGCTCTTCCTCCTCCTCCTCCTCCTCCTCCTCCTCCTTTTTTTTTCTTATTCTCTGGATGCTTCTATAATAACAATAACAAAGTAGGAAATTGCTTCTTTTTATAACAATAAATGGGTTTATTGATAACGATATTTTATAGTCGTTAGAGTAATTTGTAAAGTAAACCTTCTTCTTACCTTAATAGCATGGTTTAATGTCGGATTTTCGTGACGTTTAGAGAAGAATGAGCTGCATTTATGATCGAATTATCAACTTTATCCCTTTGCTAACTCCTCCGCCATGATAATACAGTAGTAAAATTGTTAGATTATCTGCCATTTTCATATAATAAAGTGATGCCTCTGCTACAAGAACTACATAACTCTGAGCTTTTATACGAAATTGTGAAGCTTAAACCTAGTTGAAAGAGCGAAAATAAGTGGAAAATTGAGTCTTTTTTAATAAGAAAAAAGGGTTATTTTATGTTACTTTAACACCAGAGTGAACTGCTGTAACGTGATATTGTTACTGTGGATGTGTGAGATTATTCAATTACGAGCTTACGTGATAAATAGCACATCACGTTCATTAAGTTAAATTGATCGGACACACTTTATATTCACGTTTTATAGGAGATTTGTATGTCGAAAATCGTGAAAATGTTATGAGATTTGTTAGCTGAAAAACAAGAAAATTGCAGGATTCATAGGATAAAGTAGCATTAAACTTATAGGATTTGAGTTAAGAGACATGGAAAGAGTGAGATTTATATTAAAAATTCACGAAAATGACAAGGTTTATACGTTGAAAATCACGAAAGTGATGAGATTTATATACTAAAAAACTGTAAAAAAAAGGTTAATTTTACATATAAAATTGTGAAAATGATGGAATTTTCATAATTCCAAGCTAAAAAACAGGAAAATTACAGGATACACAAGCTAAAATAGCATCGAATTTATCGAATTTGTGTGTTAAGAATCACGAAAATATTGAAATTTGTGATAAAAATAATACAAGTGACGAGATTTACTCACTAAAATCACGTAAATAATGGAATTCATCGTAGAATCAATAAATTTAGGGGTAGAATAATGATAAAAGTAATGCGGGTTATACTTTAAAAATCACCAAAACTGTACTCACACTAAGAAGAATCCAAAAAATTGGCTAAATTTTATCGAATTTCTAAACAAATTTATACAAAAATACGAACAAGGGATACGTAAATGCACTCTAGTAATACATTATATATTTATATTTTTTTCAGTCAGTGACTAATGATACAAGTTTGTTAAATGTAGGAGTTAATAGAAGATGCTAATCTTTCGCATACTTACCACTTTAAAGTGGCATATGGTCAAGCTTTACAATATCGAAAGGCTAGGAGAACTTTAGCAATTTGCATATGACTGGATGCGCATTATTCACAGTTTATATGTAGCAGAATCGGCAGAGGACAGCTGCAATGTGATAGAAATACGGAATGTGAAACATTTGCATATCAAAGTCCATGTCCGGCCCCAAATAAATGCTAACAGTTGAACAAATTGAACAGACTGCGAATAGATCAAGCGAAATATTCTCAATTCTCTTAAGATATTCTGCCATATCCACCCCATGTAAGTACTGGTTACCGTGTTAAATTATCGTGAATTCGGTTTTCCTGCATTAAAACTTTGTTTGGCAAATGCCGAATAAATATATTAAATTGAAAAATTGGTTTGTTTCTAAGATTTTCACACAGGGATCGTTGAAATTGTAATTGGAGGAAGGAGAAGTTTTTGAGGGTTATTATTTGCTTAAATTAGCAGTGGATTTAAGCCTTGAAAAGCAGTGAAAATTGTCAGGATTATACGATGAAAATGTGATGAGAATTGTAAGGATGAAGCCTTGAAAAACAGTGAAAATTGTCAGGATTATACGATGAAAATGTGATGAGAATTGTAAGGATGAAGCCTTGAAAAACAGTGAAAATTGTCAGGATTATACGATGAAAAAGTAATGAGAATTGTAAGGATTAAGCCTTGAAAAGCAGCGAAAATTGTCAGGATTATACGATGAAAATGTGATGAGAATTGTAAGGATGAAGCCTTGAAAAACAGCGAAAATTGTCAGGATTATACGATGAAAATGTGATGAGAATTGTAAGGATGAAGCCTTGAAAAACAGTGAAAATTGTCAGGATTATACGATGAAAAAGTAATGAGAATTGTAAGGATTAAGCCTTGAAAAGCAGCGAAAATTGTCAGGATTATACGATGAAAATGTGATGAGAATTGTGCGTTGAAAAGCGATGAAAATGATGAGACTCGTTGGTCGAAAAGTCATATGAATGACGAGATTCTCAGGTTTAAAAAAAGAAGAAGCATAAAAATCAGGAGATTTACAAGGGAAAATGTGATAAAAAAAAGTGACGAGATGCGTACAGAAAAAGCAGTGGAATAAATGACATTAGTGGAAGGAAAGGGACATTCTGTGGATAAAACATTTGATTTAGATGGAGCAAATTTTATTTTCTCTCCAATCAACTTTCTCAAGATGGATGTTTCCTTCTAAACGGAATCAATTTCTGTCAGGATTATATCAAATTTGACTAAAAATTGTCCGTACATCTGCAAATTTATCTTCTTAACCATAAAAATACTTAAATAAATTTCCTTAGATCTCGACTGGTGATACGTTTGCCTCTTTAAAAAGTCAGCGAACTTCTTGCCTAGAATATGTTAAAAGAGGAACATTTCAGGAATTCTTATCTATAAAATTCCTATTTTTTCCGCCGTTATCTTAAGAATTTTTCGAATTAAAACAGAATTTTTTCACAAAATTCTCTTTAAAATGCGATTGTCGGGACATTTTACAACGAAATTTTTAGCACTTTAATAAGGTTAATTACTTCTAAAATAATTAAACTGGATTAATTTCTCATTAAAATCTACGATTTTAGTGAGACAAACCCGCGATCTTTTTAAAAAAAAGCTTACAATCACCCAAAATTTCTCATAAAAACCTGAAAAAATGATACTAGTTAACACATAAACGGATAGGAACCGAGGGTCGAACCCACGACTTTCATGTAAAAGTCGTGGGTTCGACCCATCTTTTTGGCGTAAATTTACAAGCGTAACGGCCGATATACCTTATTTGGAGGGGTGAAAGGACTATTTTAATTGTCGAAAAACAAGGATAACGTGGCGAAATTTTCAAAACATCTTCCATTGTTTGTGACAGAAGAAAGGGAGGAAAAGAATTCGAAAAAGAAAAACGTCATTTCTAAAGCGACAAGAGACGACAATTCCTTTATTAAAGTCAGGATTACATCAGTTTGAATCTCTTGTGTGACGTCTTTATTGTGAAAGCATTTAGTGTGAGATCTTTCTAGGCAAGAGACCGTCACGTTGACTGGTCAAGACATGACACCGAATAACAGAAAGGATTTATCAACCCGCGTATCAACTCAACACCTGGCCCGTCTCCCTCCTCCCTTTGCTCCATTTAAATTCTACAATTAACTCGATTTTTATGTGAATTTATATTAATTCTACTGCCATTTTACAAGGGGGTGGATGCTTGTGTACGTGTGTATCTACTCTCGTTAATTTGCCCTTTCGTAACGATGCCGTTGAAACTTTCTAAATTATTGCCGCTTGGTTAAAATTAGCGAGTAATTTCCTTTAAATTTTCTGTTTCTAATGCGCAATAATTCAAAAAATAAAAGCACGCTTTTAAATTAATTAAAGGAATTAGATGCTGGAAGTGGCTGCATCGTCTTTTCACTTTCACATCACTCGTTCGAGCGTTGAGTTATAATTTTTTTTTTAAATAAAATAATAACGTAAATGGAAGTTAAAACGTAATTTATAATTAAAAATTCCTTCGTCTTCGTTAATTTCAGCGTAAAATCTTCTTCATTTTCACGAATTTCAACGCCAAATCTTCATTAGTTTCATACCTTTTCGACGAGCGAACCTCATAACGTACGTCAATAAATAATTATTTTACACGGTTATAACACTAAAAATATTAAATATAACTTATTTTATCGGTTTATTTTTTTATTTTTTACCGTCTCATTCATAAATTTCTTAAATTACAACGCGAAATCTTCGTGAAATCGCATAAATCTCCTAACATCCTCACGTCGTTTCGCACTGTTACTCCTCACTTTACGGTGTCATTTTCGCGAAATTTACGTAAAAAATTGAAAAAATATAAAGAAAAAACGTCTGAAATATCTTTCTATACCCTTAATTTCGTCTTTTCATTTGTAAATTTCATCGAAAATAAAGTTTATTCCCGACGAAATCTGTCATCTCCGCTCTCTCACATACACATACACACATGAATATACATACATATTCGAAATATAATATTTAGAGGGAAATTTGTGATGATCACGTGTTACATTTCTTCTTAAAATTTAAAGGGGGGAGGGACATTTTGGAGGAGTAAATACTAAAATATCGGAACGGGTAATAGGCAAATATGTCAGATGATGACAGTCGGAAATGTTGTGTCCCCTTCTACGGATTTCCATAATGCAGCGGAACTTTTCATTTCTGTGACTTTTTCAAAAGTTGCTTCCCAGGAGTCACCTATCCATTCCACAGGCATCGACTTTATTCATGTAAATGAAGGAAGAAATCCCGTGTTACTGTCACTCCATCTTCTATACATAACTTTTCGGATCGAGTTTTGAATGAGGACTTTACTTACCTATCGTAGATTTTTCTTGAATTCTCTGCGTTATTGATTGAGATTTTTTTTTCCTCTTATATTTTTCTCTCTCCTTTCCTTAGAAAATATTTAAATAATAATAATAGTAGTAGATATTCACTCGAAATTTCGATGTTTTAACTTTAGTATAAATTCGGGACTTTTCAAGGTGATTCTTCGGATATTTAGGTCACGGGTTCGGCTATTTTACACGTGTTCTTTTAATAAAATTCGTAATATTTTTTGGTTTTTATACGCTTTAACATGTTTATTTTCGATAAAATAAGTGAAATTAGCTTTAATTTTAATTAAAATTTGTAAAATCTTCAGTTTTTCATCAGCATCACTCAAGTCGATTCGCTCCTCTTCTCCAACTTTCTTCCTCTTTACTTTATAATATCTTATTAAAACTTATTAAAATTATATAAAAAAAATTAAAATTTTATTCAATTTTAAATATAATTTGCTATAAAATTTATTTAATTATTAATTTTTTCGACTAATTTCTTTAATTCTATAAGTTGTAGAAATGTAAAAGTTGATTGATTATTATTCAAATCACAGCGAGTATCAAAGGGAGGGAGGTAGAAAAAAAACCTGTTGTGAGATTTTATTTTAGATTTAAAATTAAAAATATTCATCAATCAAATTTAGTAAATATTTTTCTTTTCTGAGAAAAATCCTTGACTTATTTATTAAAATGTTAATTTACTTAAGTAGGAGGATCAAGGAACAACTACGAGAAGTTTATGCAGATTATAAGCTAATTTAAAGCTGAAAAATCATATTTATCTGCTTCATTTTTATGTTTTTAAATGGTTTAAGGTGTTTAATTTTGAAAAAATAAGTCAAATTAATTTTATTTTAGTCGAAATTTATAAAATTTTGAATTTTTTCCAACACCGTCACTCGCTTCGATGCACTCATCTTTGCGTTATTTCCAAGTTTATTTCTCTGTTTACTCGAAATATTTACGAAAAATCTTAATTAAGATTACACAAGAACATAAATTTGCTAATTTTAATAAATAAAATTTAATTAAGTGTTACAAAAGGCAAATTTAGTTCGTTAAAGTATGGGATGACGATGAACTATTCTTGATTAAAATGAGAATAATTAAAATATTTTATTGTTAAATCAAGTATATTTACGTGTATATTGCTTTTATACGCGTATAAAATACAATTAATTAAAAAATTTTAGTAAATAAAAACGAATTTTAGATTTGATTTTAGCCCATTGGATACTTTAGCCCATTAGATTTGATTAAGATGATGCTGCAAGCATCATCTTAATCAAATCTAATGGGCTAAAGTATAAAATGAAAATGAGCAATGCTCGATTAAAAATATTTTATTATTATTAAATTTAATGTTTTCTAAGTAAATCGAGTGTATTTACATGTATACAACCCGTATATACGTGTACAAACATAGTGGTTAGAAAACAGGAGGGCAGTCTTAAGTACAATTTTATCCGAGAAAACTAGATATATATAAGCCATAAATATTTATAAAAATGCTAAGAAAACTTTCGAATTTTCTCACAACTAGGATACATTTCCCCACTACTCCATTATAAATCACAGGGATGACATTGCCAACGTTTTAATACGAGTCAAGGGAGAGTAGGGAAGATACCAGATTATCTATTATCTGGCATACCGGAAAAAATGTCATTTTTTAAGGATCCTAATAAATTAATCATCGAAAAACCTAAGAAATAATAAAATTCACATAATAAATTTACTGTTATTAATAAAATATGCATTATTTTTATTTTAATAAACTCAAAATAAACATTTTAAAATGGGTAATACAGTGGAAGAAGGAGAGAGAGAGGGGGGAAAATAGAAGCAAATGTCTGTCTAATGATATTAAATTCTTGAAAAGAAACGTTGTTGCTGAAGGGAAAAGGCTTACAACTTCTGTAAATTGAAAAGAGAGAAAGAAAAGAGAGAGAAGAGCGTCTGACTCATGCAGTCAATAGTTTGCCAGTAATGGAAAAATGGGTGATGCCAAGAAGAATGACAGCTCTTCTTCCTACGTGCATTTTCACAATTCTCCTGTGTTTTTTTTTTTCCTACGTCATAAATTACGACTTGGAGTAGTCAAAATTGATTTATTAATTACCGTATAAATGCTAAAAATATTACTCACTCTCTTAATTATAGTTTGCTTTAAGTGTCATTCAGTATTGTAACTACTGTACAGTACGTTTGACCTTGATGGGGGGACTTTATTAATTATTACACCATTCCCTCTCCATGCACTAAAACTGAATTTATGCTGGAATTTTCTTAAAAATTGACGTATTTAGTAGATGTTTTTACGTAATTTCTGTACTTTTCTAGTGACATTTTTTTTAGTGGATTTTACTGTTCTTCACAGAAACTTTATGGGATTTCAAGTGTCATATTTAAAGGGTTTAGATGATGCTTTAGTCAACAAATTATTATCCGAAAATCCTCTAAAGCATGGCCAGAAATTCTGTACAATAAAATCCTTTAATGTTTAGAGGGTGTTTTAGTAATTTTAGGGGAATTTTAAATAATTTTTAAGGTAATCTTACAGGTTTTCAGACTATCTTTTAGAAGACTTTTAGATGATGTTTTAGACATAATAATTATATAAATTTCTTTAAAACGTCATTCAGAAATTCCTCTAATATTTAGAGGATTTTTGGAGAAATTTTTGCAGGTAATTTTAAAGGTTTTTAGACTATCTTTAAATGGCAATTAATCTGAAAAAAATCCTCTAAATTTGTATCATATTTATAGAATTTAGTGTAAAGTTCTAAAAGAAATTTTTCCTCTCCTCCCGGAGCATCATTTTAAAAGAGCATTTTAAGATTTTTAAGGCTAATTCCGTAAATTTATAACGTATCTAGAGGATTTAGTGTGAAGTTTTGTGTGAAATTCTTCTCTAGAAGCATCATTTTAAAGGTTATTTAAAAATTTAAAGAATATCAAACGAATTCCTCTAAATTTATTACATATTTAGAGGATTTAGTGCGAAATTTTTTGGTGAAATTCTTCCTCAAAGCATCAATTTTAAAAGTTTTTTTTAAGGCTATTTTAAACCATATTAAAGAAATTCCTAAATATTTTAAAGCGAATTTCACGTAAAAAAAAAGAATAATTTAATAAGAAATTCCCACATGAAATAACCCAAATAAAACGTATTTTATTCAGTAGTCTGGCAGAATTTCGTCATAATACGTGATTCAATATTAGTAAAGTAGAACTGCGGTCGCATTAAGTATGGATAGGGTTACTTTACAGTAGCATATTTGCCTTAATGAAGCGTTAGAAATGCACAACGCACCAAGTCTCTCCACTTCCTTGGACGATAAGTAAATTATCAAACTCATCTGGCGTGACTTGAAAGTCTTATTTACACGCTCGGTTTTATCTCCTGATATCTTGTTTATTTTACTTTTAGGCTAGACTAAGTTACTGCCCGGGATAGTTAGTTTAAAATCTTTAGCTTTGATGCCACCGGAACTCTGTGTAATTCAGTTACTTCTCCCCCTTTTACCTCTCCTCTAACCTTTATAAAGTTTACAGTGTAACGTCGATACTCCAAGAATATGTTCGAAATTTTCCTTTCATCATTGGAATTTTATGCTGTAATTAATTTTTTGGGGCAATTTTCGGGTTTTTTTAAATCGCTTTATTGCTTGTTTTAACGGATTTAATTTAATTTAATTTAAATTAAATTAATCCATAGAAAATGCCATTCGAATCTCCATTAACGTCCTATAACCTTTAAACAGCGGACATTTTTTCAGATACTTAAAAAATGCATACAAAATAACCTCCATACAACGGACATAGGTTAGGTTAGGTTTTAGGTTAGGTTAGGTTTTAGGTTAGGTTAGGTTGGGTTAGGTTAGGTGTAAGGTTAGGTTAGGTGTAAGGTTAGGTGTAAGGTTAGGTTAGGTTAAGTTGGGTTAGGTTAGGTGTAAAGTTGAGGTTAGGTTTTAGGTTAGGTTAGGTTGGGTTAGGTCAGGTGTAAGGTTAGGTTAGGTGTAAGGTTAGGTTAGGTGTAAAGTTAGGTTAGGTTTTAGGTTAGGTTAAATTGGGTTAGGTCAGGTGTAAGGTTAGGTTAAGTTTTAGGTTAGATTAGGTTAGGTTTGGGTTAGGTTAGGTTAGGCAGTACAGCGTCGAAATTTGTATCTTTTTTCTTATTTTATTTAAATATTCTATGGAAAAATATAGAGAAAACTATATAATTTAATTGTAGAAGGTTTAATTTTATACTTTTCTAGAGAATATCTGACTGAAATAATGTAGAAAGTACAGAATTCCACTAAAATTAAAATTAATCCATTAAAACTCTATAGAAATCTTCAACAAAAATGTATTTTTCTATAGAAAATTATTAATTTTTAAACTATTTTTCTATGGTAAATTATTTCTTTAATATTTTTCTATAGAATATTTTCTATAGCTTATTTTATTTTATTTTTTTCTCCTTTGTAGAAATTCACAATGAACGGTTAAGTCATAGAAAGTACCAAGTATAAAAATGACAACTTCAATTTCTTTGTAAGAAAAAATAAACTGCATTTTATAAATTGAAAAAAGAAAAATAATAATTGTTATTTTTTTTCTAGAAATCGGCAATTAAGTTACGTTTTAAAAAAATAAAATTAAAAATTACATTTGAAGAAATTAATTACAATTAAGAAAATGTAAACAAAAGGAAAATTTGCTAGAAAACAATGTAAGACTGTGAAAAATTGCATTTTTATTAAAAATACAATTAAAAAAAACGTCTTATTTTGTTTATAATTAATTAAATTGTACAATTTTATAACATAAAAATTGAATTTTTGGGAGTTTTTTCTGTAATTTATAAAGTTTTGGAAGCATTTTGCATGCGATAACTTGGATACTTTTAAAGATAATTAATTGATTTATAAGTAGATTAATAATTACTTTTCTCCTGGAATTAATATATTTTTTAGGCCCCAATATTAAAATTAATCTGTAAGTTTTCGACTTTTATTATTATTATAAATTTAAGTGTTCTAGAGATATTTAATGATCTAGAATTAGCCACTTTAGACTGAGACAGGGCCCCTTTTATATGTTTATACAATGTCAGGCCCTTATCACGCGGTAATCAATTATTAAACAAAGTATAGCGCCCTTGCCAGTACTGTATTAATAGGGAATAAGATTGAATATTGACATTTATGCACGTTTGAGGCCCTCAAAACACCGTACAAATACACAATTCCAATCGAGATTGTGCCCCGACGGGCATAAATATTTGGTGATTTGTGGGCCCTAAGGAATTAATTTTTAAAACAAAATAAAATATAAAATTAATTAATGTAAATAATGATTTAGGGCTACATAAAATTGCCTTATTTTTAACGTTTAAGTCAGTAATAAATGAGTCATTATCGATGCTAAATCATACAATAAAAAGTCGAAGTATTAATTAAAAATGCATTAAAAAGAATTTAAAAATGCCATAAAGATAAATTTAAAGATTGTTGCCATAAAATAAAAATTTAACATAATTGTTAGCAGTTTTATTTTATTTTTTTTTGGAATTATTTGGTAATTAATTGTCGATAATTGGGTCATGTCAACGATACGATTTTAGGGGCATTCGAAGCCTTCTACAAGAAAAATTTAATGCCGTTTGCCTTAATTATAATTAAAATTTAAGCACAAACCGGATGTATTTTATAATAAAAGGGAAATTTCCCCAATTTTTAAGCGTAAACAAGAGAATTTTTCCGACGTCTTTCCATCGACGTAACGTCACTTCCTTGCGCTTCATTAAAGCGTTATGTATAGAATTTTTCAGTTTTACTCGTCACTCGTAAAGACAATACAGTTTTTTTTTTCTTGCTAAAACTTTCAATTTAATGGCGAAACATCTTTGAAAAGACCCACTAAATCCTCCGGCATTGACAGCAATGAAGTGAAGCACAATCCACGTATAACTGCGAGCAACCGAGAGGAAGTTATAGGAGAGTGCAGATGCTGACTGCGAGCATCTGTTGGGGTTGAGAAAGCTGTAAAAGTCTGTGGCATCAAGTTTGTTGTCGGGGTTGGTGCAACCCATCTTTAGTATTGGATGGGTTATAAATCCTTGCGTGGGAGAAGCAAAGTAACCACTCTATGCAGTGGTTATTGCAAGTGCGGACATCTTGCAAATGCACTCTAGTTTTTTTTTCTTTTTTCTTTCTTTTTTTTCTTCTCTAAACAAGAGAGATGGATGGACACATTCCCTGGGTGTTTGGGGCGTAGATGCACACTGTCGTTACAGGACAGTGTCACATATCTCATCCATTTTCATTTTTCTTGCTCTCTCACATCCGAAAAGTAATAAATAACTTAGAAGAGTCGCTGGAGAGATACATTGATGACAAATGTAAATATAACAGGTGTTTGTTTCCTTCCTGTGTTTT
The DNA here is from genome assembly GCF_030686945.1 of Centruroides vittatus. Taxonomy (NCBI): domain Eukaryota; kingdom Metazoa; phylum Arthropoda; class Arachnida; order Scorpiones; family Buthidae; genus Centruroides; species Centruroides vittatus. The sequence goes on from NW_027122693.1 coordinate 1,186,463, forward strand.
GCTTTACTGTGTTTTTACGCATTGTTTTTGTCCAGTTTACGTAATTTTTGCCCTATTGTAGTTTAGTTTACGCAATATAAAATCAAAATAATCGATAAAAACTTTAAGAGCATTTAAACCGAGTCCATAAAGACGATGGCAAGAGAGTTTTCGTGTAAGAACATGTTTTAAGACCGTTATTTTGCTGTTTAAAAATTACAGAGAAGGTCGCAAACTACAAAAATTGTTTGTATCCATTGGAAAAGCTTCATTTATTGACAGATTTTTACCTGTTTTTTTAAAGGTAAAACGGCTTTACACTCGCATAAAACATGGCTTCTTCTGCCTGAGTTATCGTTTTAAATTCAAGAATATCTCATCCTAGAAGGATCTAGAAGTGTAAAAAGAAATATTTATTTTTCAAGAAAAACTATTAAAAATGTATTTATTTTCTATTATAAGTGATTCCATTGAAGAGCTTTTAATAATTTTTACCATAAAGCTAGATAAACCTTCCTTATTTTCCTTCTTTGTTGTATTTATTTAAGAGGAATGCCCGCAGAAGGAGAGCAGTTCAATCACAAGTTTCTCTGTTACAAAAACAGTCTGAAGATATCTAGAACGAAGCCCATAAGGGCAAATTACAAACAAAGTAAACGTGAACCATCCAAGGCCACCCACAAAGGGAAGTTTTTGGTCAAAATGGCTTGTGTACTTTCTATCTTCTGGTCATCTGCGTTTCGGATAGACAGACCGCTCTTCCCACGATTGAGTGAGTGGCACATCGTTAACTTCACGTCCTGCTACTCTCAGGAATGCTGGGTAATCTCGTGGTTGACGAGAGGAAGACAGACTCACCCATTTGATTGTTTCCCAGAATTCAGCATCTGTCCGAGTTTCTGAATGTTTGAAATGATTCTCTTGTTTCTTTACTTTTCTTTTATTTTCTTTTTCAATTTTGAAAACTTTATCTTTTCTTTTACTTTGCTTCACAGTCGAAATTTCTTTATTGTATGCAGCACTCTTTAGAATAGAGGAAAAAAACAGGAGAATTCTATTGTCAACTTTCAAAGCTTTTTCCCTAAATAGAAGGCATTTAAACGGTTTATTGTGAAAAATCTAAAGAATGTACATAATTACGCACGTATTTGTGATATTTGTACTGTCTTTGTACTTAAAATACAAGTGTTTGACACGTACCCCCGCTTTACGACCGATAGCTTTACAACCCCGCTTTTACGACAAGTATACGTTTTCTATACGCCTCCATCTTTATTCGGCCACCTCTTATTTAGTATTATACAATTAAAACTGTGTTTTTGTGGCATTTATGACAATGAACTCTTATGAAAAGTAGGATGGCTCGCTTTACGACGGTAGCTCAGGTTATGAGTATGAAGAACTAACCTTGTATACAGTATAAAAACTTAATTTTTTAATTGTGGTATATACAGGCTTATAGACTCGTGCCTGTATATTATAATTAACTAGCAAAAATACAAATAGACGTGTAAACAGCGAAAGAAAAACTATTTTCTTCACGAAATTATGGATAAAGTCAGGGGAAGAGTTTATTATAGGGAATTCAGCATGTCCTACGAAAAATTTGGTGCAGATAAGTTTAGAGGACAGACAAACAGACGTTCAAGATGTTTTGTGTAAAACAAAGCTTTTAAAGTAAATGATTTTCCTAACGAAAATAGGTAAAAATTATATTTATAATAATGTAATTTTTTAATGTAAATAAACTCTAAAAGAGAAGAGATTAGTCGAAAAAGAAGAAGGAAAAAAAAAACTCTATAAGAAATGAAATTAATATAAAAAAAATGGAAGAAGAAAGAAATTTGAAGAAGGGGGATTACCTCTGATGTAAATTCCATCACCGGTATTGACCAGAACTTTACTTTTTTACTTATGTAAAGTCCAGAAGCAATTTCATTCACAGAGATCATCTCCTTCCGTCTTTTCTCATCGACAAAAAGCTGAAAATATTAAAGATGGGCACGTGACTTTTAGCATAAATTTTCTCCCTTTTCCCTACCGTTCGTCTCTTCCCCCTCCTTTTTTTTCGGGTCGTATAAAAACAATTATTCCACCCAATAAAACTAAAACTAGGAGCTTTTACAGATACTAGTTGCAGTTTCTACTAAGGATCAACCGTTGAACAAGTGAAGCATTTTAATTGTTCTTCTTGTTTATCCCTCCTATCGAAGGCAGTAATTTTTATACACCTTCTCGTCCTTTATCTTACTGTTTTCTAAATGCGTTTATTCGTTAAAAATTGTATAATTAAATACAGAAAAGTTTGAAGGGTGTAATGAGACCCTTCACACTTAGTCCTTTTTTTCCCCTGTATTTAATTCTAGTCTTTGATGTTACAAATGTTAAGTTATAGACGTGTTTTATCATGTGAAGTGGTGAAAAATCACCCCATTGTTGCATATTTAGCAACAAAGGACCTTATTGTTTTTACTTCTAAACTACTTCTTTGTTAAAGAGCTGTGACTTTGACATAATCCTGTATATTTATTATTGTAACAGTTGTTTTGAACTGTGGCTTTAGTATACGATCTTTAAGAAAAGTTTAACTGTTATTAGTAAACTAACTCATAGTTTCTTTAATTAATTAACATTTTCCACTATTTTTGAGTAGGAAAAAAGTATATTTAATGTTAACTATTGTTATTTTTTAACAATAAATAATAAAATCCACATAAAAAATGGTATAAATAACAGTTTCTGAGGTATAGATTTCCCCATTCCTTCTCTCCAACTATAAAACTTTTACGGTCAAAGTCTCCTGATAACAGTATTATAAATAAATTTATAAGTTAGAATATTTATAAGAATATTTTAAAATGTTTTCCCTCTTTTTTATTCATGAATATATATATATGTTTATGTATCTATAAAGTGCGTGTATATTCTTCTATACAGTACTGTAGTGATTCTAGATAAGGACATGACATATGTTCGACTGTGATACAAATATCCGGATAATATAAAAAAGAACTTAAATAAAAGCTAGCCATTCATCAGATTAAACATAATAGGAGATCAGTTTAAAGATAATATCCTCATATAATTCATAGGAAGCATCCTCTCCAGATGATGCCCAAGATGAATTAATGAAGCATCCCTGTAGAGATGCGATATAAACGTTGTTCTACCACTCATATAAATTACATAAATAATAACAATAATATATATTTATAATGTATTTTAATCTGTAATTTTAATGCTTAATTACAATTATCCTTAATTTTTATTTTGATATTAAAAATTGAAGAGTTTCTACTTCTCTGGATGAATAGAGATTCATCCGAAGGAGGAAAAACTTGTTGAATTTAATTGTTAAAAATTTAAATTATTTTTTATTGAATTTAATACTTTAAAAGTACAGAAAATTAAATCTTCAATAGTTTAAAGGGTTTAAGTTTCAATCGAGAAAATTGATTACTTCTTAATCTTTCTTTTCATTATTTTTAAATGCGATTCTTCAGAATCGTTCTTAAAAAAAAGATGGAAAAAATAAGATTAAAACGAATTATAATTTAATTAAATCAATTTTTCTTGTTATTTACAAGGATTTTTATTGTGTAGAATGCCAAAGAAATGTCGAATAATATCCAGTTTTGATATTTTATATACTTACAGTGTTATTGATTGAAGATATATTTGTAAGCACAGCTATAGAAAACTGCTTTCTATAGGATCTTTTCTGTATTCTGTGTATTCTGTGCCAACCTAATTAGTGTATACTATGTTATATAAAGTATCTATGGTGCAATATTTATGTATTCTATAGAATTTTCTGCAAGATCTATAGGATTTTACTACAACATCGAAATATTTTTTTTTTACTGTATACTCTAGAATTTACAGTATATTCTTTTTGATATCTACAATTTTTTATGCTGTTCTGTACAATGTGTAAGAAATCCTTCAAGATCCTACGCAAACCACGAAATACATTATAAAGATCCTGTGTATCCTTATAGTTTATTCTGTAAATCAATATAGGGACTTCACATTGTATTCTTTCATAGAACCTTTCTACTGTGATACATACAGCATTTTTACACTATCCTGTAGAATACACAGGATACTAACGAATAGTAAGATCCTATATAGGCTATAGAATACAATATAAAATTTTTCCTGTATAATATATATTATCCTGTAGAATCTAAAGGCCGTCTATATTGTATTCTAGTCCATAAGATCTTTCTATGCTGTCTGTAGTGTTTATATTATTCCTACACTGTATCCTACAGAATGTACAGTACAGGATCTCAGGTTCTGTATGGTCTATAGGATCTTTATATTGTATTTTATTCTGATATCCACAATAGTTTTACATTGTATCCTGTATTTATCCTGCATTTTATAATTTTTATAGATGTTTTACTACGCATAACTCTATCACATTAAGATAATAAACTGCTAAACTTATTAAAAATTCCCTTAAAATAAGTAAATTCTCTATAAATAAAAGTATTTTTAACCTTTTCAGGGATTTAAGCCATAATAAACTTTCGGTAATCGGAAGGAAGACATTAAAAGGTGCACCTTTACTAAAAAACCTGTAAGTAATTTTTTTTTAAAATTTTAATATTTTAATTAATTAATAAAAACTATTACTTATTATTACAACGGCCATTTTTAATCACATTTTAATTTTAAAAATTCACGTGACTTCGGGTCCAGATCGAAAGTTTATATATAATTAATCGGGGCCTCAGGCCCCTAAACTCTCAATATCCGGTCTCGATTTTTATCTAGCAAACTTTGTTATAGAGATTTAGGAAGGAGAAGCGGACAGACAAACGAACGACTGCGGCAAATCTACTCAAATTGCAGCACAGAAATAGTTTCTACGCATAAACACGAACTTTTACTTTAATTTATTAATTTTATTAATTTAGAAGATTTTAATTATAATTAAATTAAATGCTATTAGACTAAAATTAAGTTTAAAAATTAAAATTGTTTTTTAATAAATTAAATTAAAATATTAATCATTTTACTTTTATTAAATTCAAAAAAATATTTTAAAAAATTAATGAAAATTATTTTAATTAATTAAATTTAAAAAAAATAATATATAAATTTGGCTTAAAATTTTTATACAATTTATTCTAATTTGCTTGACTGTAATTCTATATTTAATTACAATTATAATTGTATATAAAATGGCGTGAAATATTAATTAATTTGTAATCAGGAATAAATTAAATTTTAAATTATAAATAAGAATTAATTACGTTTATTCGTAAACATATCGAGAACAGTAAATAATTTTTCAACTATTTAAATAATTAATTTTAATGAATTTTAATTGAAATCGACTTAGAGTAATTAAATCATTTTAAAATGTAAATTATAAACTAATGTAAATGTATTTTATGTTGGGAGTTATATATTTAAAGGGGGTGGAAGTTTAAAATGTAAGAGGAAAGAAGAGGGAGGAAATTTAAGATGTAAGAGGGAGGCAAACGGGGGAAGAAGGAGAAGTTTAAGATGTAAGAGGGAGGGAAAGGAAGAAAAAAGGAGAAGTTTAAGATGTAAGAGGAAGAAAAGGGAGGAAGAAGGAGAAGTTTAAGATGTAAGAAGGAGGGAGAAAAAGAAGTTAATGATGTAACAGAGAGGCAAAGGGAGGAAGAAGAAGTTTAAGATGTAAGAGGAGGAAAAGGGAGGAAGAAGGAGAAGTTTAGGATGTAAGAAGGAGGGAGAAGGAGAAGTTAATGATGTAACAGAGAGGCAAAGGGAGGAAGAAGAAGTTTAAGATGTAAGAGGAGGAAAAGGGAGGAAGAAGGAGAAGTTTAAGATGTAAGAGGGAGGGAAAGGGAGGAAGAAGGAGAAGTTTAAGATGTAAGAGGAAGAAAAGGGAGAAAGAAGGAGAAGTTTAAGATGTAAGAAGGAGGGAGAAGGAGAAGTTAATGATGTAACAGAGAGGCAAAGGGAGGAAGAAGAAGTTTAAGATGTAAGAGGAGGAAAAGGCAGGAAGAAAGAGAAGTTAAAGATGTAAGAGGAAGGGAGAAGAAGAAGTTAAGGATGTAAGAGGAGGAAAAGGGAGGAAGAAAGAGAAGTTTAAAATGTAAGAGGAAAAAAAGGGAGGAAGAAGAAGAAGTTTAAGATAGAAGAGGGAGGAAAAGGCAGGAAGAATTAGAGTTTAAGATAGACGAGGGAAAAGAGAAAGTTTAAGATGCAAGAAGGAAGAGGGAAGAGTTTAAGACTTTAGGGAGAATAAGAGGGAGGAAGTTTAGTATTTAAGAGAAGGGGAGGAAAAGAGAGGAAGTTTAAGATGCTTCCATCATAAACTTCCTCTTTTTTACCTTCTCTTAAGTACTAAGGGTGGAAGAGGGAGGAAGATTTAGGGAAAATATTCACGAATAATCACATTGTCGTTAAGAAATTCATTATTCTACAGGTCAAATTAGCATATCAACTTTAATAATATTTGTTATTTCATTTATATTCAACGATAATGGACTTTAATTATGTTATTTTGAAAATTTTATTCAAGTTAATTATCATTTTTAGTGATCGTTATGTCATTTAAGAGGACGATAATGGGCTCTTTTCTTGGGCATAATGGGCTCGTTATTCATTTTTATTATCTCGGTAGCATCTGCGATGAATAATTTAAACTCGTAATGGTTAACGGTGATTTTTGAGGGGTGATAAAAGTGTGAGGAATTTTTGCTTAAAAAGGAATCGTCAAGATGGAAAGAGTCGGGACGGAAATTAATAGGATTTTTGGAGGTGAGAACGTCGCTAATAGGGTGTATCTTCAGACGTGGCCAGCGCTAATGGAGGTTTACTTTGATGAGAGTGTCAATTATGATGCTCTCACAAGCGGTAATGGCCCGCTATTTGGCTTATAAAACCATAATTTAAACAGAGAAACAGGGGGTTACACCTATCACGTGTTTTGTTTATGGTATTTGATCCTCCTCTTCAATTAGATACTTCCTTTCTACCACTGGAGGAGAATGAGATCGCGATCTACCAGTTGAGAGACTTTGTAGTAAGCTAAACATAAGCTAGGTTATCAAAGGTGAAATTTGTTGTTTAGTTCAGTTGATAAGTAAATTATGCTAAGTTCTCATTATTTAAACACGCGAAGTATCGATTATTATGCTTTTATATCGGTATAGAAGCATTAATGGTACCTTATTTGGTGCTTAAAAATATAATTTAAGCAGAAAAAGTAGTTTAAAACGTGTTTATTTACCAGTCACGTGTTCTGTTTAGCTTCCTCTTAACGTTGTATCAGTCGATACTCGCTTTTTATGTTTGGAGATCGCGATCCACTTATTGGAGAACGTGGTCATAAGCTAAACACGTAATAGATTATCAACTTCGTTCTTTAATGATAATTAAAATACACTAATTCTCATTGTATAACACACCAGTGACGTCAATTATGATACTTTTGTATCCAAATAAAAGCGCTTTTTGGTGTATAAAACTATAAAGTGTCCTTTACTTCCGTTCAATTAGTGAGAATCGCGAGCTACCGGTTGCGGTGTTTTACTGTAAACTAAACATACGTAAACTATCAACCTCCTTGAAGTCTGTTTCTCAATTCAATTAATTATAATTAATTAAACTACGCTCGATTCTCACTACGTAAACATGAATATGATTTATATAAGCTTTAATTATATTAATATAAAGGCCTAAACAATTATTTTAAAGTTATAATTAATAAATTATAAGATTTATCCACGTGATACAGTAAAATTTATCAATTTAAATTACAGGCAAGTGGATAACAATGAATTGACATGCATCGACGATGCAGCCATAAAGGGACTAAAAGACATAGAAATATTGTAAGTGTAATTTCGAAAAATATGTATATATTTTAAGCTTAATTAAACCGGAAATTACGTATTAAATGACTGGTGTTTTTACGTTTCAGGACACTAAACAGGAACAATATAACGACACTGGGACGAGATCTGTTCGAGAATATGAAGAAACTGCGAGTGTTGTAAGTGTTATTTTTAACTCCCCCCTACGATAATTTACTTCTATTCTCGTATAAGATAAAGTAGAAGAGCAGGTAGTTTGACAGATGTCATAAGTCTCTTGACACCTTGTCTCCTCTATCAAATCAGTTCACCTGACACGAAACAAAGGTCAAGGTAGTCTCCCCCTCCTCCGTACATGATTATATATATATATATATATATACAGTATATATATTTTTCTATATTTTGCAGAAGGATATCGGATAACCCTTTCACCTGCGACTGCCACTTATCCTGGTTGGCAGGATGGTTAAGGAGGAGCCCACGTCTAGGCCTTTTTTCGCGTTGTTTTATGCCTTTCTACCTTCGAAACAAGGCCATAGCCGAACTACACGAGTCAGATTTTCGTTGTAACGGTGAGACACTACTCTTTGTTCCTCTTGTATTGCGTAACAATAAGATAATATTAATTTATATGTATATGTAAATGAAGGAAGGAGAAGTAAAATTCTAGTTACTCAGCAGACAGAGAGAGAGTGGGGAAGGTGGGAGAGTTGTTTAGGTTATTCAAATTAGATTCATTTATATAAAAGTAAACAGAAAATTGGGCAATATATTTCAATAGACAAAATTTCTGAATGATAAAAGTATAAAAGGACCCATTTTAATGTTTTGAAATTCAAAAGAAGCTTTCGTGTTATCGTGTGTTTACTTCTTCTCTTCTTCGTTTTCTTCCCCTCTTTACTTAATGGATAATTCATAATTTATATTCGAATTTTGTAAACACGAAATTTACATGGCCTAAAGGAGTTAAATTCCATTTTGCTTTTATTCAAATAACCTGAAAGTCTCTAGGAACATTTAATAATTAACATTTATCTCAAGATTTTAAGCTTATCCAATAGCTTTTTTTCCTTGTTAATTTTCTCTTTTCATCTCCATTTTTTTATAATTTATGAGTAATTTATAACGTTTTCAGGGCTAAATTTAGTATATAAGAGTCCTTTCCCTTCCACCGTTAATTATAAATGTAAAATTTGAGGCACTAAGCTGCAGCTTGTTTATCTTATCTGCAAGCCCATTCTAAATATTCTTTTTATATTAAGAAATTCATTAAATTTGATATTATTTAATTATGTTTATATGAAATTATATAAAAGTGTATTTGTTAAATATTAAAAACTAATTCTGAAGGATGTTTCTAAGCATTTATTTTAACAATTAAAGAGCATAAATGTTTTTATATCTTCACTCCATCTGCTGAGACCTTCTTACCCTTTTCTCATCCCTTCACTCTCTTTTTTTCTCCAGCCTACAATAGGTATCATAAGTGGATGCAGAGCATCTCTTAAGTAGGATCTGCACCCATAATAAAGCCTACACTAGGCTAGAGAAAGGAAGAAATAGGATGAAGATATAAAAACATCTGCTCAGTACCCCACAGATCTCTTCTTTCTTCATCCTCTTTCTCATCCTTTCTCCAGCCTAGAGTAGGTATCATCAGGGGGAGCATGGCATCACTTGAGTAGGTTCTACGTCCCTTAACAGTGCTTACTCTAATTCTAGATCTACTCTACGCTGGAGAGAAGAAGAGTTTGAAAGGCTGAAGAAGAGATGAGACTATTTCAATGGGGTACTGAGCAGATAGGGAGGCTCTGCTCCAATAATAATATAGAGTTACGCCAACAAGGATACAGATACACGCATGTTTTGTGTTAAAAATGCCTGAAAAGATTAATTTTAGATAATAAACTGTAAGAATTTATCACTCTACAGTGAAGGAATAATTGTTTTGTTAATGATTTTAAGAGATGAGAATGAGGAATCTCCTCCTCTGCATCACTTAAATGCTCCCAATACAAAAAAAAAATTTTCCATTAAAAAGTGAATATCTATGAAGAATTTAGTGTAAATACTAATATAATAATGGGCACAAATTCGTTTTAAACTTAATTTCTTCATCGAACGTCCATTCATCTGCCGTTTCATAGCAACAATAATCCTGATTTTATCCCTTTCTCTAGTATTATAGATTTTCAACATCCGCATTCATCACTTAATGGCCTTACAAACCTTTTATTACTAGCTTCAATAGCCAATTTATTTCTTGTTAGCTATTTTTTTAGTACTAGCATTGATACAGAACCTGCCTATAAAGTCCAATTTAGTCATACGTTTAGCTGAAATTAATTAGATTTTCTAGAATTATCTCTCTCTACACAATGATTTTCATGCTTTTAAAGGGGGAGAAAATATATTAAATTCAATTTTTTTGGATAGTTTCACAGACGGAAATTAAAATTCACTTTTCTAAATGCTTAAACATGCGATAAAATTTGAAATTATTCGTGTTTTTAGCTCCTGAAGTTAAAAAAAAGGTGTAATATTTCAAGCGGTGACGTTATTTTTTACGTCTGTTTACTGTAAAAATGAAAAGGTGACGTAACATTGACGTCAAATTTAGCCAACCTCCAACGACGGCCACCTCTCAACCTCTGAAAGACGGCCATTTTTCAGGAACGTGTTTCTTTTTGGAATGCATACGAAGTAACCTCCGAACAACGGCTAACTTCTTTCATGTTCTTGTCAGTGTTCGTCGTTCAGAGGTTCGACTATATTAAATAAATTAAGAATTAAAAAAAAATGCGTATAAAGTAACCTCCGAACAATGGCCGTCTTTCAGAGGTTTTATTGTATTAAATAAATTAAGAGTCTTGGATATACAAAGTAACAAAGTAACCTCCAACACCGATCACCTCTAAACAACGGCCATCCTTTTTTTATGTTCCGGTCAGTGGCCGTCTTCGGAGGTTCTACACCATTAAATAAATAAATAAATAATAATAAAATTCCTGGTTTTTTTTGGGTGAAAGGATTTTTTTCCCTTTTCCTCTCCTCTTATTTGATATTGTTTAATGCCATTTTTTGTATTCATTAAACGAACGAGTTTGCCACTTTAAATCACTTAATGGCATTTTAGAGAAGATTAAAACTTGTTTCGCCACTTCATAACTAGATGCTGCCATTGTGTCGGCCCTTTCCTTCCCTAACGAAGATGTCATTGGACAGTAAAAGAGAAAAGATACGTATCCCGATCACGTGTCGGCACTTTAATCTTGTCTAGAACGTGACGATTGGCCTAATCTGCATTTGTTAAGCCCACGTCACGTTCTCGGGAGGAAGAAGAAGAAGATCAGAGGAAAAAAAAACCTCTAACGTGAATGGTAATGCTCCAAATTAACTAAAAATCTTTTAGTTAGAGAATCGATCGATGTAGTCGGAGGATGTAGAACAAGCGCATGGACTTAGATGATCCCTGAGAAAGTCCAAACCAGAAACAGTTGGATTAGTGGATCCCCCTAACTCCCATTTGTAATTACTACAGGGGTTTCCGCTTAACCGTGTGGATCTTCTTTCCAATTTCTTCGTGTATACGCTTGTTGTGTGTAATATCCCCCTTTTCTGGGATGGATCCACATATATATATATGTATTATAAAAGATCCTTAAACTATTTTGAACCATTTTTATAGGAGGGAGTCTTTGTAACTGCATAATTAAAGGCCCTGTTAATTAAAAAACAAACCTTAAGGAAGCTCCATTAAAACTTGCTCATACCTTCTTCACTCTTCGTTCGAACTTTATGAACCTAGTTTGATGGGAATTTGTCCCTGATGATTAATCTAATTCCCTATCACTTACCACATATAACATTCTTAATTTATCCAAGCAGAGGAGAAGAAAATCTTGTTGAATCTGTAACCTTACTCTTCCTATCATCATTAAGTTAATGAGAATTACGGATCTTTGTTTTTCTTCTACTGATTGCATTCGTTCATCAGATTAATTTAAGCTTCTAAAACTTATATATAAATGCTATTAAATGGGTTTGTTTTTCAAAAGTTAATGGTAATTAAAGCATTATCTTAGAACTGAATTAAGAGAGGGGAGTGTCATCTGTTGCGGGTCGAAATTTTCTAAGGGAAACGACTCATTAATTACGTTTAAAATGACACGAAAGTTTAATTTAAATCGTTTTCATTTTTAACAATTAATTAACTTCTTTTGTGAGTAATTTAATTGTAATTAATATTTTTGTAGCTGTTTTATATTGAAAAAAAGCTTAAAACGATGCGTAAATTGAGAAAAGTGTTGGGAAATAAATTGAATCTTAGAGAAAATTTACGAGAAATTTATAACGATTTCAATGGTTTGCATGCCGTTTTCTAACGATTTTAAGGACTTTCGTGTCATTTTCTAAGAATTTTTAGAGTTTTTATGCTGTCTTCTAATGTTTTCAACTGTTTTTATGCCATTTTATAGCAATTTCAAGGATTTTCATTACATTCTTTAAGGATTTTTAGGATTATCGTGCCTTTTCTAACGATTTCAAAAAATTTTATGCCATTATCTCAGAATGTCAAGGATTTTCGTTCAGTTTTCTAGCTATTTTAAGGATTTTCGTGCAGTTTTATAACAATTTTTTATGATTTTCGTTCAGTTTTCTAACTATTTTAAGGATTTTCGTTCAGTTTTCTCGCGATTTTAAGGATTTTCGTTCAGTTTTCTCACGATTTTAAGGATTTTCGTTCAGTTTTCTCACGATTTTAAGGATTTTCGTTCAGTTTTCTCGCGATTTTAAGGATTTTCGTGCTGTCTTCTAACGATTCCAAGAGTTTTCACAGCATCTAATTTAGTTCTAGATAAAAAAAATTAAATGGAAAAGAATCGTGGTACACATTTTGTTTAGCATCCAATCCATCAATTCGATCAAACTTGTGATTTCTTACTCGGTCTGCAACCTTCTTCCTTGATATCTTAACTTATGAAGGTCATAAATGACATTGACTTATGATCGGCAAACTGATTATATCTCAAGCGGTTTTTAAACGAAAGGTATTTTATCGCCACTCCATTTTTGAAAATTATACGTTATCTCACTTACGTGATTGTAGCTTCTACAGTTGGCAGCGATTTCAACGAATTAACTAATAATTACCGAGAAATAAACTGGTGTTTTTCGAGACAGAAACCAAAGGTTTTTTCATCGTTTCAACAAAGATTCCAACGTTATAAAACAAAGGAAATACGCCTTAAATGGCGTAATTCAATACTCAAAAATGGGTGGATTTAATGGGAATTTTTATATTTTGGAGGCCACAAAGAAGGAAGAACGATATCGGGATTTTTTGCACGTCTACAAAAATCACATTCCGACAGAATGGGAAGCATCTCCTTTACTTACTACACTCGCTATTAAATTACGGAAGAGGTTGAATAGAAGGTAAAGTGAATGAATGACAGACAATTGGAGAAAATGTAGCCAGCACCTTGCCACATTGACTGCTAATTGAATCTACATTGTCAAAATAGATGGTAATCAATTATGTAAAGGCTCTTTCTATGTCTACAAATTGACGATATTCCCTCGACACGTGAATGTCTCAACTATTTAGCTTCCTTGATTCACAATACAAGAAAGTGAGAACGTGCCTACTAACGTATTCGGGGTGGACGGTACCTTTCACAAAATGTTATCTTCACTCGATTTTTTTCGTTTTATGCTTTTAAAAATTAGTTTTTTTATATATAAAAATACTCCCTTTTATGCCTTTAAGGTGTGTAAAACTGTCTAACTTCAAAGGGATTTTCAGTTAAAATTGTTTGAAGTCGTCCTTTCTGAGTTAGAAATTCTGGAGGAATTTCGAGTTTTCTTTAAGTAGGAAGATGAAATGTATAAAAAAAATTAGATTTATTTAATAGTTAGAGACATTTCTATTAAGTATTTGATGCGAATTTTATGATTTATAAATGCAAAATACGTTACTTAATAAGCTCTTCCTGTGATGGATTTTAGTTTATTTCTTTATCTTCTTCCTTTAAAAATTAGTTTTAAGCAATTTAAAACAGTAAAATCGTTAACAATTCATAAAGGAAGAGGAATTTTAAAGCATTTTATCCTAGTAAATAATAAAAAATTGAATTTAAACTTCTCGAACTCTTAGCTTTTAAACAGATAAACATGCGAGCATGCATCGAATTTTTTCATCTTTTATGGTACAAAACCTTTGATTTATGCTTTAAAAATTTCAATATAATTCTTATTGTCAGAGCAAACAGTTGTTCTATCGCTTTTATATAAATTCACATTTATATTAAAAAAAATAGGATCTGTCAGAAAGATGAAGGAACGTATAAACAAGAAGTAGATTAAGTTGCATATAGAAGAATTCCAGTTTTGTAACAAAGAAGTAATAATAATAATACTAAAAAACAAAGGAAACAATGTTGACAAAGCAGGTGACTCTAAGCCCGTTAATACTGAGTAGCGCGTGTAGGACTGGATTGTTTTTTTCCTCTCCCCTTCCTCAATACAAACAGATTCTGTAGCAATTCATTATGTAGTATGGTAACACAACCGTACACCGCCTTTGGTATACCGTCACATTTGTTTTCATTAGTCTATGGCGATGATATAAGAGATGAAAAACAGTTAGGAGAAGCTGCATCATACAAGCTTTTTTCAGGGTTGAATAAATAAATCTCTCCTCCCCTCCATCCCTCCATCCCCCGTCTCTCTCTTCTTCCTCCTTTTCTTCCAGTGTCTCTCTTATATGTTTGCATGATAAAATGACTTACAGCAACTTTGCTATATTGTGATTGTTTTAGTTTATGTATAGATGAAGTTAGAGAAGTTATCTTTACCTTACTTGTCCGCCATCTTATGGAAACATTATACATATTTAATCGATGATGATCCTTCTCTACTCATTTAATTTTAATTTTATCTCGTTCCTTTATAGATATTAAAAATATTTCTGTGGTTTAACACTAGTTTATATGTTAATATATTTGATAAATGTTCTTACAAATAGGTGTAGAAGACGTTGCAACTTCTGGATGTATCAGAGAGCCGATGTGTCCTGATCTGTGTACTTGTTACAATGGAATGGTTGACTGCAGGGATAAGGGACTAACAAGAATCCCTGATCACATCCCTGATTCTACAACTGAACTGTAAGCAATCTTTTCACTATATTACACCTCTATAAATGCTTATAAATTAATTTTAACAGTAAGAAGTGACCTTAAATTTATGTATTTTTATGTTTTTAAATTAATTTACAATGCGAATTAGTAATTAAAAAGTAGTAAAATATTATCATTTTTTAGTATTAATTATAGAAAATTGATTAAATTATGTGTAAAATATTTTAAATTCGGTTTAAAATTGTGAAATTATTACGTAACAATGTTATAGTGTTTATTATTACTACGTAACCTGTCATTTTCATAACGTTACGTTTTATTACGTAAGAGGGAAAAACACTATTATTACGTCACGGCATATTCATTATTGCGTAATAATCATAACGCACTTGTCATCGATTATATAACAATTATTACGTTTCGCCATTATTACGTCAATATCGATAACAATTATTACGAATCGCTATTGTGACGTGTTTATTATGAATGAAATCGGGTGAATTACACCAGGAGAGCGTAAAAATTGAACAAATAATTAAGGAAAAACATTGTTTAAAAGGAAATTTATAGGGGAGTGTTAAACCCTATAAATCCTTAAGAAGAAATTTGTGCCCAGTATAAAATATTGTAGCCCCTGTAATTTGGAGAATCTGTAACTTTACTTGTGTGCAATCCAAAAGATGTGGCTCATTGCTTCCAGTGTCTAATGGAAAGACATTAATGCTCTTCCTTTTGACTGAAAGGAAATGGGTCAGGCCATGATATCGTTTGTCATCAATAGAGCGTGCACTATCTACGTAAACAACCGAGAGGTGATATCCACTTGCACTCCTCCTGGCTGAATTTTTGGCACTGGTCCCCTTTACCTACGAGAATTTTCTATATCAAACTATAAATCAGCCATTACTTATTCAATTTTAAGCATTAAATACTTTAATTACTCCATAAAACATTATTTTAAAAAAGGAGTGGCGTGCAAAATGGTAAATTGAAAGGCAAATTGGGTGGCTCCAAGTAAAAATTGAAAAGCAAATTTACTAAATTGTCGATAAAGGATATCGATGAGGATACTTTTTTCCTATTTAATTTCTTGGTATACAAAGATATCATCAAATTCATTCAAAGTTTTGCAGCTTTGGAGTCGAAGAATATATCACATCTTCATACTAATAATAGGTTTATAGGATGAAGGTGATAGGAGGTACCTTCTAAGGCGGATCTGTTTGTACAAGTAGTAATTTCGGCATGAAATTGGGCATGAATAATCCCGTTGGATGTAAGAGGATGCTGAAAAGTCACGTGAAAATCTCTATCTTATCTCATCTTCTTATCTCTTCTGAAGAACCCCCTCCCCTTTTTCGCTATCTTTCGCCTTCTTTCTCTCTGAAATAGATGTTTCCACCACCTGATTTATAAATACTTAAAACATTTAAGATTTTAATAATTATAATTAAAAAAGTAGAAGGTTATTTTAGGTTTAAATTTTAAAATTTAAGGTTAAAAATATCATAAAATGTCGTATTTTAATTAATTAAAAAAATAAATAAGCGATTTTTCTTTAACTATTCCCGAAACATAATCGAAGTTACTAACGATAATTGAATATATATATATATATTCAAATGAAAATCACATGATATCCGGTCCAAGCTGGAAATTCGTGTATATTTAATTGGAGTCTTCAGTCCTTAAGCTTTCTATATCTGGTCTGGATTTACATTTATCTAACTCGGTTTTAGAGATTAAAGACAGACACACGAACAGACGAAAGGTTCTTTTTAACATAGAAAATCGCCCCGTTTCGAAGAGTATTTCCGTTTAGAACAGGTTCCGTTGTACACAGGTTTCACTGTATTTTCGCATACTCCAACAAATAAACCAAAAAATAAGATTATTTCCGAACAAAGAAAAATCGCCTTAGAAAATCATTTTTAACTCAAATTTTCACTCGAAAAAAATAATAAAATAATAATAATAATAATAATAATTTCGTTAGAATTATTCCAAATAAAAATAAATGAAGTGGGTCTGTCTAGCAGGAACGAAGGATAGGAAAGAGGAAGGTAGTTTTGAAGGTCCTCTCGGGGTGAAGCAATTAAGAATCTCCCACGTTTCGACCGAAGGGCAAACGAGATCATGTCTATTGTTCTCAATTGCACATAAAAACAATCTTCAGTGATTACTTTTATTTCGACCGTGCCACTTCAACAATTGATACTACAATAAAATCAAGCAGTGATAATTTAGAAGTCGTTGCCCTATGGAAAAATCCTAAGAGAATTATTTTCTAACTCGTCTGCTGCTAATTGTTTTGGATGGGGGGAAACGTCTTTGGAACAACAAAGAGTGCTTTTAAAACTTGTTAACAACAGTCAAATTTATTTAAGTCCGAGTAAAAACACAGGAAAAAAAAAGGAGAAGATCCCAAGTAAACTCTCTCTTTCTCCCTTTGTAAGGGAGCTTGTACCTGTTTGTCAACGTACATAAAGGCATTTTCAAATTTAAATTAGCTATTTACTATTAATGTAATTAATTAAAATGTTGCTTTGATACACGAGTATTTAATTGAATTATTCCTTTAATTAAATTTGTTTTCTTTTTATTAAAAAAATAAATAAATTACGTGTTTTTTTAAAATGATGAATTTAGATGGCTTTAATTGATATAAAATAAATGAAAAAATAATAATAATTAAGAATTATTTTTATATTATTACGTCATACATTGTACAACAATTATTTGTTGTATATTTTTTGTCTCGCGCGAATAATGACGTCACAGTAAATATACATTGTTACGGATTAATTTTGTATCGTAAGCCATTATTTTATACGTCGATTTCTGTATTTTATTTACATAATGACGTAACAATACGAAATAAAAAATATGACGTAATAATTGATAACGTAACAGTATTGTTACGTGTTCGTTTTCAGTTCTTAGTGTTGTTACACCGTTCTCGTGTAAATTAATTATTAAATTTGACACTGTTACGTCATTATTCCTTATGAATTATTACGTGTTTTATATTGTTACGTCATTCCAGATTACCGCTTGTAATTTTAGCGAATTACAAGTCAGTTGGCATTAAAGTTAATGGGTATAATAAATTATACGATCTCGTGTTAAAAATTTAAATTAAATATTTACAAAAAGTATTTCAAAAATTAAAAATTAAAGCACAGTAAAAAGTAACGAAAAAATTAATTAAAAAAAAAGAAAAACAAAGTCCTAAACCTTTAATAAATTATAAAATCGAAGGTTTTTTTAACACAGAAAGCAGATATAAAACAAATAGCAACTCCCACTCCTTTTATTCCATCGATGCCAATCACAACACGGGAACCACTGCCAAATTCGGATGTCCCCTACACGTTTAGAGGAAAGAAACGTCACATATGTTTTCCTGGCCAACGCTAAGAAAAGCAACAGAACCCAAAACACCTCCCAGAAAACCCTAACACACTAGATTAGAATCTCACCCCTACCTACGCACGAGATGTTAAAATTTATAATATCATACACTGGCAAGGAGAGCACCTGTAGATTTCCAGTTGCATTACCTATCTATGATCTGCGTGACATGGTAGGGTGTTGCTACCTTTGATCGTAGGCGGAAGGGAGAACATAGGGAGAGAGAGAAACAAAGAAAAAAAGAAGAAGAAGAGGAGTTTGCAGGTGGTCTTGTTTACTCAAGTACCGATTTCCTAGAGGATTACTCCAACGTACCTTTCTATAGCTAAGGATTAGATTGCCTAGTTCTCCCAGCTAAGGCATGTTTTATTAAGCAACTAATCCTATCAGTTCTTGTGTTTCACTCTGCACCAGTTTTCCTATTCACCAGTTGTTCCTATTGACTAGTTGTAGTTTTGGTTGAAATAGAATTTTCCTCCCTAATCCTTTATCTTTATAAGGTCGTTTTTCAGTCTTGCAGCTTCTTTATTCCCCCCTCCAATCCTCCTATCTCTAGTGGACCAGTCATTTTTTTCTCCCCTCCAAAAAAAATAACACAAAAAAATGGCAGAGTTTCATGACCAATTACCCGAAAGGTATTTCCTTATTTCTTTGAAGTTAATGGGAAGTTTTATATCGGAATAAGAATCTTATTTAAGTACTAAGAATTTTATAAAGAAGAGAATGAAACTAAAGAATAAAAATATAAAAAAATAAAATAGTTTAGTCATCGTTTATGACCCCTGGATAAGAGTTTTTGTATGGGGTTAAGACCGTTTTGCTTCTGAGTTATAAAAAAGTTTATAGATACCGTTGGAAAATGTCTGTTTTCTCTTTGAAGGGAAATTTCTGGTTTTGGGGAAATTCCTTGTGTTTGAAAGTAAAGTTCTGGTTTGGGGAAAATGTCTGTTTTTTAAAGAAAAATTTTTGGTTTTGAGGAAATATCTGGTCCTTTTTTAAGGGAAATTTCTAGTTTCGGAGAAATTTCTGTTTAGGGAAATGTCTGGTTTTTTGGAGGGAAATTTCTGGTTTTGGGGAAATATCTGGCCCTTTTTAAGGAAAATTTCTGTTTAAGGAAATGTCTGGTTTTTTGGAGGGAAATTTCTAGTTTTGGAGAAATATCTGGTCCTTTTTGAGGAAAATTTCTAGTTTTGGGGAAATTTCTGTTTAGGAGAAGATGTTTGTGTTTTGGAGACAAAATTTCAATTATACCACTCAATTTTTTTATTATTTATAACTTAAAATCATTTATTCTAGGCTTGTTCTTAATGCTTTATATAAAATTATAAATTAAAGAAAATAGTAAATAAATAAAGACAGACGGATGACAGTAGGAAATTTATAGGTCTGCTGGTTTTTTAAATTGCAGCCCAATTGCTGCTGCAATTTAAAAACGCATTGCTGACGGGTCCAGTCTTATTCGAACTTGCTGCATTGATTAGGATCAAGAATTTAGCTGCTGTTACACCGAAAATGTCCGCATTATTAAGTTCATATTACGTATAACTGTTTTCCAAACATACACATTTTCGCTCTAGGCAGGTTTCTATTTTGTATGGGACTGTTTAAGAGAGATTTTTGTTTTGTATAGGACTGATATAGGTGGGTTTCTGCTTTGTAAAAAACTGTTCTAGACGTTTAAGACAAGTTTTTTCTTTATATTAAGTTATAAATATGTTAATTAAAGAACTTATTAAAATATTTATATCTATCATCTTTAAATATTGGGTGTACGTTTCCATATATAAGCACCAAAGAAACGTATTTTATTTTACTTTTTTAAGGAAAAGTTTGCCGAATTCTTTAAAATATACAATTCAGAGAGATTTAACTTCAAAATTTCATAATTAAAATGAAGAAAAATATAGAGTAAGATCTACAAAAGCCTATTAAATCGAAGAGTTTAATGGAGGAATGGCAGAAGAGGCGAGAGAAAAGGGGGTGAAGCGTTTTAAATGGGGAAGGAGGCATTGATTCGATGATTGGAAGCGAATCTGCAGAAGTTATTACAAATATTTGGCCATAGGAAACATACGCACCAATGTAAAACACATATCTAATAAGGAGATCGTGGCTCGGTTCTCAACTTTTATAACGCTTCGTATGAAGTCGTTAAATCAAATTTAATACTACTTTTACGATGGCGGTTGGCATCCCTTCTGTAGATATTACCTTCCCCTTTAAGAATTGGATAGTGTAGAGCCAGAAAAAATAAATAAATATATATATATATATATTCTAGACATTCCTTTCAGCATTAACCCACTGGATTTTGACTAATGCACATCAAAGTACTTCGGCAGTTTTCGCATAAAAATTCCTCAGAAAGGAAGCAAAACGGGTGGAATTTTTAAGGTTTTTTTTCTTTCTTTTTTTAGAAGAAAACCGAAAAAATATACACGAAATTTAAAAAGAAATCCTTAAATATATCGTAATTTCGAACGTAAAACATTAAATTTTGACAGGGTGCGCTTTAAGAAACGTCGCTACTTCCATAATAAAGAGTTATAAAAGTTACTCCTTTGAAAGTTTTCGTGGAAGATGATGTCTACTTTCTATTTTTTCTTTACTTTCACTCCCTTATTTTGTTTTCTTTGAGGTTTCTTTTTTTCTTTTCTACTTAAGAAGTAAGATTTATTAGGGGTGGAAGTGAATAATGTTGTTGTATATGCATGGAAAATGTAGGTGGAGATGAATAGATTTTGGTGTAGCTTAACAGGGATATAGTAGCGAGGTATCAAAATATTTCTTGGCAGAAAGAGGAAAAACAGAAAGTCCTTAGAAAGAAAGTGATAGGAAAGAAGAAGAGAAAGGAAAAGTAACAGCAGGAAATTGATAGAGGTAGAAGAAATACATTTAGAAGGAAAAGGAAGAAAGTAAAACGATGTGCACAGGAGAGGAACATATTTATGGACGAATAAAATATAGAAAAAATGAGAATTTTTTTTTTTTTTTTGCTATCGATTTGACCTATAATGCTGTTAACCTGCTTAAGAAGGAACTTGGTAGAGTTTTTTTGCGTTTTAACAGGTCGACGTTTTATACGGGGTTATGTTTTTTTTAATTAAATAATTCTTCTAGAGAGTTGGGAACTTGAACCGTCACAGTGGAGTGTTAACAAAGGAAACAAATGCTTGACTAATTCTCGTCACTGACAGGTTGACTGTGTGATTCGTGTCACGTCATTAATTAGAATTCAGAATTTAGATGAGGTTAAACACCGAAAAGTATACGCCTTACTCGGGCTATATTATGTAACTGTGTTCCCATAATAACTATTTTTGCTTTAGACAGATCTCTGGTTTGTATATGACCGTTTTAAACAGGTTTTTGTTTTGTATACGTCTAGGACAGGTTTATAACTGTTTGTTTGTACAGAATATTTTAGAACAGGTGTCTTTTTTTGTATATGACCGTTTTAGACAGTTTTATATAGGTTTAGTACAGGTTTAAGACCGTTTAGGACAGATTTCTGTTTGTACACGACAGTTAGTATATGAGTGTTTTAGACAGGTTTTTGTTTTATACAGGTTATTTGTTTTCTACAGAACTGTTCAAGACAGGTTTCTGCCTTGCGTGTGACCGTTTTAGACAGGTTTTTACCTTTACACAAAGTTAATACGGGATTGATTGATCACTATACCTAAAGATTGATCTGATGAGAGTGATTGATCGATGGTAGCTAAAATTAATTTGTTTTTATATAATAAACAAACAGTAAAAAGAATTTATTGCCGCAAATATTAATGTTATTTGAGGTATTTTCAGTAATTTATATACAATTATTTTTAAATTGAGTCGATAGCTTCGAAGAAAAGTACCTTAAAATAGAATCGAGGAACAGTTAACGTGTTTAGCAATTGGAAACAAAATCTAATGGCCTTTAAAATAAGCAATAAAAGCAGAATCTGTTGTAAAATAAATTGAAAATTTTAACTTGATAAAAATCTACTTGAGTTTGATAAAACTTTCAAGAAATTACTTTTCTATTGAAAGAAGTAAGAATTCTTCCCCTATTTTGCGTCATTCGGTAATATCCTTACCAAATTACAGTCTATTAAATAAGATATAAATACATTTAGATATATATATTTATACATTCTTAGAAACCATGAAAACACATAAAAGTGATTCATCGTGTAACGTCTGCCATGTTGGATCCAAAGCGAAGCGACGCGAGTTATAGTAAAATGTCATTGAGACTTCGATTTAGCGAAATGAAACCATAAATTATAAATTGTAAATAAAACTACAATTTATTTAAACGTATAAAAGAACTTTATTACTTGAAATTAATTGTTAACAAGAACGGAATCTTCTATACGTATATTGGATGCGCCGCATCGCGACACGACGCGACGCGAACGTAATATAAAATTGGCAATAACTTCCGCTTCCGGTAGTGGAACACTTCGAAAATTACACGATATTATCAGAGGAATGTGACGAATTTTTCGAGATGAAAATTGTTTTAATTTGTTAAGCAGTTTTTTAATTACAGTCAATAAAACGAAGAGTCACACTTCACCTGATTTTGTAGTTGTAACACGCTTTAAGATTGGTGCAACACACTAGGAATGTGCCGAAAATATAAACACGTGATGAATAGCAATAAATTAATAAGTGTTGAACTTAATTAACTTCCATTTAACGCATGAATTTTACATGGCTATCAATAATCTCCCCTCTATCCCTTATCACATCAGTCAGGTTTGCGTGCGATTAATACGTATACAAAGGGTGCCACAAAAGTCGGTGATTCATTATCCTAAGGAGTAAAGTGCTGAGTAAATTATTCAAATGTTTGGTTACTTAGAAACGGCGAAGGTGTTCAAAATGGGATCCTTCTTGTTTAGAATTCAAATTACAATACAAAAATCGACTTCTGGGATATCCTGTAAGCTACACAAAGACATTACGCAGCGTACGGGATTAGTATTACGTTGATTGGTCGAGTAGCGTAAGTCACGTGCGCTACTCGACCAATCAACGTATCCGCTTTATTGAAAACACTTGTACTGTATAAAGCCGAAGACCACCTATGAGTTACAGACGAACTAAAGCAATAGAATGGCTTTGAAAACACACGTGCCACAGTAACTACACACATTTAATTGTGACGTACAATCGAGACACTCCCCTAATAGAGGTGGAAGTTAAAAATATTTCTTTGGAATCATTTCTGGTGTGAGGCAGACTCGATCGCGCGTGAGGACGGAACTACGAACGGGACTAACACCTTAACGATTTTCCTTTTTCCAATTAGACGGCAACGAAAGTCAACTCCTTAACGGAACTGTTGGGCTTAACTGTTCTTTTCTTTGTTCTTCTTTTAGGAGATTGGAACAGAATCGGATCACAGAAATACCCTCCAAAGCATTCGTACCTTACAAGAGATTACAGAGAATGTAAGTATTTTTATTTTTATTATTATTTTTGTTTAAAAAAAAAAATAAACATTTAATCTCTCGTTCGTTAGAGTTTTGACTTCTGTCGGGAAATTTTTCTTTCGTTCTCTCTGAAATGATTAAAAATTATCTACTAACTTTTAATCTTCTTTAATTAATTAAGTGTTAAATCTTCTTAAATTTTGATTGCTGTGTTCTGATTTTGTCTTTTTACGTACGTTTCTATGATGTTTAATTGTAGGAAATGATAATTTTTCAGTTTATTCGAGTTGATAATTAAAAATTTTACGTGTTGCATCAATTTTTAGAGTGGAAAAGTTGAAGAATTGCCTTAATTTGGCGTGATATTTTCCACTATTTATTGTTTACTAAGAATATGTACCATTATTCCACTCTACTTTGCATAGTTTGCATTCAATTCTACTCCATTTTAACACCAGACAGATAATAGTTTCTATTGTTTTATTGAAACAAATGATTTTATGTAGTGTTTATTATGTAGTAAACACCTTCAACAATATTTTTTTTATACACAATTTCCTGCTCTTCTATCCCATTTTGCATATTTCACATTCATCTTATCTTCTTCGTGTTCCTATTACATTTTTTCCTTAGATTATCATTTTCCTCTTCCATCATCTCTGTCACTCAACACTCTAAACCATGCCATTCACAGACCCTATAATTTTTTTTTGAAAAATTTCAAAATAATTTTGAATAAATTTCGTTTTATTACATATTTCTATGTTCAGTTTTTTTTTTCTTTTTCACGCTGAAAAATTCACCTTTCCCCCAAAATAAGTGGTTTAATGAGGCTGAAAACACCATTAATTGTGTATTTATTGAGGCTGGAAACACCTTTACCGTTCCAAGACATTGTTAATTAATGAATCGAAATTTTATATATGAATATTATTATTATTTCAGGTAAATGATTGTATATTTTTACACCTTTCTTCTTCATTTCAGAGACCTGAGTAACAATCAAATTGTGAAAATAGCCAGAGATGTTTTTAATGGCTTAAAGTCGCTCACTTCTTTGTAAGTATTGTCTAGGGAAGAATAAAAAGATTTTCTAGCTTTGAACCGCTCCTAATTCGATTAAAGCCAAGCAATAGAATAATCGAATTATGCTGATAGAATGTACAACTGAAGAAATAAATGTTCACTTCACGGGGGGGAAAAAAAACCTCTATTAACCTGATTACAACATTTCTTTTGTCTCCCTGTTTACCTCTTCTACAATAAAAAATAAATAAAAAATATGTCCACCCAACTACAAACGTCTTACTAATTAATGTAACGTTAACACGACACTGAAATTTCATAATTATTATTCATTTTTTTTACGCGAAGCGCCGTCGCGTCGCGTCGCGTCGCGTCGCGTACAATATGAAAATTTCTCATAAAATAGAGGAAAAATTATAATATTTACTTTAAAAAATTCTTCACGTCTTCGATAAATTTGCAAATAATTTAATACCGGTAGAATAAAACCCGTCTTAAGTAGCGTAAGAGCGTACGGCATGTAAATACTAAAGACATAATATAATATATTTGTATACATATATTCTGATAAAATATTGAACAATTGAATCGGATATAACTCATACAGATGCATACTCATTTCAGGGTCCTGTATGGCAACAAAATAGTGGATCTACCCGAAGGCATCTTTCGAGGTCTCACCTCACTTCAGTTACTGTAAGTATGGGAAGCTCAGACATTCAGACGATCCATTCTACTTCTAGAAACGAGTTGATTCATTAGCGTCACGTGACATTTATTAGGACCCGAGGTTAGCTTCGATATTACACCACAGGGATACATTAAGGGCTAGATGCGGGGAAGAAAGTTACTCTTTTTTCCCCTTCTCCTCCTCCTCCTCCTCCTCTTCATCCTCCTTCTTCTTCCCCCTTATTTTTTTTTTCTGTTTCTTCTACTCGGATTAATAATGTATGTCCCTAACATTCGACTTGGGAAGATGAAATATTTATGGCATCCGAGAATAAATCTTGATACTCGCTTGTGTATGCAGTCTCAGCCACATATATAGTGGGTCTTTGCACTCTTTCCTCTCGATGGATCTCGTTTGTGGCCTTGTTTGTGTAGTTTCACTCGTCATTAAAACGATTGGTAGATTCCCAGTGATATTATTTGGATTTAGATCCCCACGATAGCTCTTAAATTTCGTAAATAATCTCACCCACCTATCTCCACGTGTGATTTATTATATTTTAAGATAATATATTATATTTTTCTATTAGATAAAACTAGAAAATTATCGAAAATTTTGACATCTTTGTGACTTTCTCTCCTCTTCTCTATACGTTCCAACTAACATTTTAGTGAATTAAAAGCCTTCTATGTATTATTTTATGATATTTTATCCTTTATGACATCCTATATACCCACTTCTTCAACTTATATGAGTTCATTAAAAGCCTTCTACGCTTTCTACACTATTTTATTCTTTCTTCTACGAGGTCTCTTGGCTACTTCCAATTATTATATATGTTAATTAAAGCCCTCTACTCTTTACGATATCTCTATGAGGTCTCTACGTCTTCCAATTATATTACTAAATTAAAAGCCTTCTATTCTCTGTATTTTACGTTTTTATTAATAGAAGAATATTCTGCAAACGAGGAAAACAATTTTACTAGCATCTTTCTATAAAAAAATAAAGCTTAAGAATAATTTTAAGATAATTATATATATATATATAAATTCGTGTATAAAAACCTTATTTTTAAGGCTTTATATGCATTAAAATCGAGCGTAATTTAAGCATATTTGATAATTTTAATTAATTAATAAAAGTATTGTTAATCACATCATATTATGCTCAATTTTAAGGCAAAGAAATAAGGTTTATGTACCCGAATATACACGTAGAAAGTCGAATTATATAAGGCAACCTTTCTGAATCCTCAGAATGCCATTATGAAATGGAGAGAACGTAGGGATCACGTCTAAGTTTAGTCTATTATTCCCTTATAACTTATAAATTGTTGATACAAATATAGCGCGGAGGTGAAAAATGGAAAAGATATCTCCATCCCCGTATAAAGTTTTTTTGTAAATATTTTATGGTGAGAGCAGTTTCCACAAATAGAGGGCTCATTGCACGGAAAAGTGAATTCATTCTTTCCATAGGAGAAAGTGCTGAGAAAGCCCACAATTTCTTTGCTTCTTTCGGACCATCACTCTACCAGTTGTCATGACTACCGTTCTTGTTTTGAAGACAAGAAAGAGCGATGGACTTTCCTCTTCTTTCCTTCTTTCTTTCCCCCTCTCCCCCTTTTCTTTTCTTGCATTCTCCTTCTCTGCTTGACTAAACATCATCTTGATGTCGTCAGAGCGGATGTGTCGACGATATTACGATATAAAACAACAAATTTTCGTCTGTTGAATAGCTCGAGAACGTTTTACATGATCCCTACTACGGTTTGATAGGGAATTTTCTTTTGTCTTCTTCTTCCCCTCCCTCTTTTAGGATATGCAGACGGGACTGACACTTTAAAATTTATTTTTAGGTAGAAAGAATGGATGGGTTGTAAGGTTGGTTTATTATAAATACATGGTTACAACCGCTTGTTTACAGTAAATTTTACTGTATAAGCTGGTGAAATTTGTGATTTTAATGTGTTTAAATGCTTAATATATAATTTTACAGTCAATAAATACAGTTTATACAAGTAAAATTTCGCAGCAAATCCTACTTGCCACATGACGTATTTACAGTAAATCTATCAATATTTACGACAATTAAACCGTATAAAATACATTATACCAGGAAGAAACTTAATAAAATATGTATAAAATGTACTTTTTTAAGGTGGAAATTAAGTATATTCCACGAAACGATGCATTGTTTCTTCCAAATATACGAGTTTACTGGCACGTGTAAGCTGTATACAGACAGAAAGGTTGAAAACATTAACGACTTTTGTAATAGGAAGCAATGAAGAGTTTAGTATCGGGACTTCCATCGAGTAATACAGTTGGTAGGACCATTACGAGAAGATTATAAATGATACGGCTGGATTAAAAGACATTTTTGACATTCCCTCAAGACCAGTAAGAACTTCAGGTTATATGACAGCAAATAATAATCCCTAGCAAAGGAAACTTCTATTAGAGAATCCAAGAAACAATACAATTTCGTTTAAATTTCTGTTCTGTGTGTTGGAGGGTGCCATTGGAACCAAACTTGTCAAGTTATGTCCTGCTTGGATTATCTTCTACACTTAGCTTCGGTATATAAATAAATATAGAAGGGAAGCTTATTATAGAAAATACCGATAGATTACTGGAGAATATCTCTGACAGGTTCTATAATATCTTCATAACGATGTGCAATCTTTGCTAGTGGAATGTTGGATAAAATCTATTTTTGAAGCGAAATATAATCGATTTTCTCTTAATTAATGCAATATGATGGATTACGAATAAATAATTTATCATTTTAAATTAATATTCATTATAATATTTATCGTTCTTGTACTATTCAGCTTAATTATTCAACCTGTAGATCGCGAGCTCCAAGGAAGCTATTATAAGTCTCGATATCCGAAGAGGTTGGGAAGTTGTTTAAGTTTTGTTCTTTTGTTAGCGCGTCGCGTCGCGTTGCTCGCTCGCGCCAGCGCTTAAATGCCTTATAGAATGCTTAGTATTTAATTTTAACCTTTCTCGTGCTACAAATTTGTACATAAAAGTATTTTACAAGTATTTTACGAAAAAATTAAAAGTTATGCATAATTTATACTATTATTTAAGCAAAGTAGCGCGAGTACGCGATGCGACGTTAAGCGAAGCGACTCTCGCTCTGCTGGAATTCCATATTTAAATATAAGAAAAAAAAATTGATAAAATTATATAGAATTTGTACTAAAATTTTAATATAGAAATATAACATTCTACTCTTATTTATTTTTAGATTATTAAACGCAAATAAAATATCCTGCATAAGAAAATCAACGTTTGCAGACCTCCATAACCTAAATTTATTGTAAGTATAACCTTAAAAATAATAAAAATTAAAAATATATCTTAATTAATTATCCCCAATGTAATTTTCTAAGAAGACAAATTACTTATATAATCATTAAATAAACAGCTGGACTTTAAACATTCGATTAAAGACGTACTTTCCTTTTTTTTCCAATGGGGGATGCTTGAGAGAAAGAATCTTCGCTTCATTAGAGAAGAAGTGACAAATATAAAGTATCAAATGTTTTCTATGAATTTAGATCATGCCCTAATTTGAAACAGTTGGTTAGGAGGGTTACTCCCATGTTACTTTTTAAAATTTTGATGGGTTGATAAGTGTATAATTACAGGAGCATCCCCCCCCTTTGTAAACTAGTTAAGACGGGAGTGATAAACGTTCGTAAATGTTTGAAATTTTTAATAAAATATAAGAAAATTATGTAATTTTAGTCTTTACAAACGTTTTTCTTTAAATTATTTAATGCTCTTTTTGTAAATTCGATTTTTCTCTCCTTCCACGTTTCGATCAATTGATGATAGAGTTGATTAAAATTACTCCCCTCGTTAACAGGAAGTTTGGAGTGGAGTAAAATAGATGATGATGAGTTTTTAAAAATGTATCTAATTCACGAAAAAGCATTATATTACATCTAACTGAGATTAATTTTCTTCTGCTCCCCAGCATCACTTTCATCCTCAGCATCATCTCATCTGTCAGATCTATATTCCAACTTATCCAACTTACAGATTTTTATGAATAAATTTTTTAAAAAACGTGATTAAATCTTTTAAAATTTAATTTAAAAATATAGAACAAAATTTACAACTGAAAAAAGGGGGTATAATTTCGGTAAGGGCAATTAATTTGCATATTAATTTGGCTTAAAAATTTGTGAGAGAATATCGAAGTGTATTAATTAATTGAAGCCTCCTTAACTTAAATTAATTAATCACCTTTTTTTTAAAAATTAATTTGACGTATGTATCGATCGAAGTCCTGTAAAAATTTCTTGCCCTTTTAAGTTACGAGATCTGCAACCAAAAATGCTAATAAAAAGTGTAACAAGAGACTGACATGTTACTTCTAGGAAGTAGCGTAAAGTGTTACGAATCGGTTAAGAGAGCAGGGATGTATATATAAAAAAAAAAAATCTTTCAGGTGATTCAGTTAGTAATGAGGGTTCTGTCGTCTCCGAGACCCTCTATACTTTAATGTAATTACGTTGAGTCCCCAAATGGCTCCTCTTTGCAACGATTTTTCTTCTGCTTCTTCTTCTACTACTTCTTCTTCTTCTTAT
Organism: Centruroides vittatus; assembly: GCF_030686945.1. NCBI lineage: Eukaryota > Metazoa > Arthropoda > Arachnida > Scorpiones > Buthidae > Centruroides > Centruroides vittatus. Next base: position 1,216,570 of record NW_027122693.1, read on the forward strand.
TTTTCTTCCTCCACTCCTCCTCCTCCTCCTCTCCACAGCACATCCCTGCACAAGTCGACAATTTGAAAAGTCATCCCAGATGTGCATATTTACAGTTACACATTGGGTTTAATATTACTGTGCAGGTTTGAGTTTAGGAATTGAATCTCGTGAGATATAATGTCCCTCTAACCGCTCGTTTTTTTCCCACTACTTAATTAACTTTTAACTTTATTTATCTCTATGATTTATATATATATATATGTATATATAATATACATAAATGATGCTGGGAAGGAAACGTCTTTGATTGCCCTTTTCCTCCATTTTTTCCCTGTGTTTGGGCGCATTGTTTTCTGTAAAAAGGGGGCATAAAGAGGGACAGATGTCGACTTATCAAAACAGATTTTCCGTTAGTGGCCTCCGTCAGTTAGAAAGGCAGATGTTAGCAAACAAACGACAGCTGCCTTCCCAAAATTTTATAGTAAGTAGTCACGTCTCTTATGACGTTATAACTCTGTCATAATTATCAAATACAACAGACTCAAATGGTACATACCGTTTATAGATGTGTTCAACCGTTTCGAATGCATTATCTCTTTGGGAATACCCTAACCATCATCTTTAACAGTTATTGCTTGGGAATGAATAGTTTTGCCTGTTTATTATTACTGTTAATGATGCAAATGATACTGCATCAATGCTTATAACTGTTAATACCGTTTAGGGAATAGTATGGATGCATTTAAAGCACGTGGCATTCACTATTTCTATTAATTAAAATTCTTAAATAACGCCCCTTTCTTCTGTCGTTAAGTCGAAGTAGGGGCGTTTTCTAGTTAACTCCAGCACTCGTTAATGGTTATTTACCTCTATAATTCTTCGTTAGAACGAAGTAATTATGTTTATATAATATTTTATATACATTTATTAATAATTAAAGAATATTTTAATAAGTTTAACAACACTATCGAAGGGGGTTTACTCGCTGTAAACGTGCGGCTGACAATGGGAAGAGGTATTTTTTACGTTAAAATATATACAATTTTTATACTTATTTATATTTATTAAAATTAATTACTATGTATTTTTTAAAATAATGTGAATAAAATACATTACAGATCTCTCTACGATAACAACATCCAATCGTTAGCTAATGGAACTTTCGCATCCCTTCACAATATACAAACTTTGTGAGTAATTTTCACTTAAAAAATATTAAAAAATGATTATTTTTATTGTTTTTAATGCTAATTTAATTCGTTTTATTTATGAAAATCATCTCAGACGTGAATTTCCTACGTAAATTATTAAGTTACACACAGAAGGTTGTCATGGCCTCCTGCTTAAATTCTACGTTAAATCTCCTTTAAAATGTTTAAAAGATTTAAAATTAAAAAGAAATTAAGGAAAAGTACTTGTATTATTATAAATAAATTATTTATTTATTTATTTATGTATATCAGGTGCTGTAGAGAAGCTTAACAGTGCTTCTCTATAGCACCTGATATGCACAAGAACTGCTTAAATTCTCAATTAAATCGCGTAAAATTTAAAATTATACGAAAAAAATGTAAAATTTTATGTATTTTTTAAGGCGTAGACGGGTTAAACCTTAATTATTTCATTGATTTTGTGAGATTATAACAAATCTCGAGCGGTTTAATTAGAGATTTTAACGAATATTTTAATTAAAATAATCGAAATTTTCTGTAAAATTTATTAATTATTAAGCGATAATTACAATATATAGTGTAGGATTAAATCGTATACGCTTTAAATAAATTACTATAGCAACACCATTACGCGTGTGTTACTAGAGAAATAATAATATAGTTAAGCTATTTCTCATAGGGAAATTAATTGTATATTACGTTTGGTATAATTAAAGTATCCTATTAATTTATAACATCATTAATTTAATGCTGTTATAACACTAACTGACTTGTTGCTTGATCTTAGATAAATATTATTCCCTTAGCTGTTATATGATGCCTGTATAGTAACATATTCTAGAATAATAATTAATTTAATCGATAAGGTGTAAGGTAGAGGTGTTAGTATAGTATATTTTAACTTATAAATTGTATAAGGGAGTGGAGTAGATTGTGTATAAACGATGGCACAAGAGTTAGAGATTGCACTTTTGCATTTAAATGTAGAGAAAGATGATGGAGAAAATGTCAAAAACAGTTCATTTGCTATTTCTCTAATATCCCAAGTGTTGAGTGGATCTCTGCTCTGCTCACGGTTATTATCAGAGCTGTCAGCCACATACGTCCTGCTCTTGCTGATCAATAGTCTACTGGGCTCTATTACACTTCTTCTACTTACATTCCTCTTCGTTTATACCTATACTTATATATATTATTTTCAATCTTGCATCCTGAAATTCCACTGTTACTCTACTAGCTGAATTTTTATACGTAATTCTTACGTATTTTATTATTTATTGAACTTTTACTCTTGCAATTAAGGCTGAAAATTCTACGCAGTTTTTACGCAGGTCTTTGTAGGATTTTAAACGAGATTTCTGTAGGATTTTAAACGAGATTTTAGTAGGATTTTTAGCAGAAATTTTGTAGGATTTTAAACGAGATTTCTGTAGGATTTTAAATAGAACTTTCGTAGGATTTTAAACGAGATTTCAGTAGGATTTTTAGCAGAAAGTTTGTAGAATTTTAAACGAGATTTCTGTAGGATTTTAAATAGAACTTTCGTAGGATTTTAAACGAGATTTCAGTAGGATTTTTAGCAGAAAGTTTGTAGAATTTTAAACGAGATTTCTGTAGGATTTTAAACAGAACTTTCGTAGGATTTTAAACGAGATTTCTGTAGGATTTTAAGCGATACTTCAGTAGGATTTTAAGCGCGATTTCAGTAGGATTTTAAACGAGATTTTAGTAGGATTTTTAGCAGAAATTTTGTAGGATTTTAAACGAGATTTCAGTAGGATTTTAAACGAGATTTCAGTAGGATTTTAAACAGCATTTTTGTAAGATTTTAAGCAGAAATTTTGTAGGATTTTAAACGAGAGTTCAGTAGGATTTTAAACAGCATTTTTGTAGGATTTTAAGCGAAATTTCAGTAAGATTTTAAACGCGATTTTTGTAGAATTATAAACGGGATTCTTAAAGGATTTTATGCAAGATATTTTTGTAAGGTTTGTAGAAGATTTTTTCGGTTTAGTTTCTCTGAATTTACTAATATTTTGCACGGGATTTAAATAAGATTTTAATCTATTTATTTATAATAAATAAGTGATTTTATAGGATTTTTTAAACTTAATTTGTACACGATTATGGAGAATTTTGACAGTAAATTTACACCGAATTCCTTCGAAAATTTATACAGAATCTTAACCAGACTTTAACTTAATTTTATACAGTTTATAGGGGATTTCACGTAAGGTTCTCCTAAACTAATTATAAGAATCTGTATAAGGTTATAGAGAATTCTTATAGGATTAAGGTTAGACAAATTGTTAAGAGGAAGAGGATCCTTAAGCTTAACAACTCATCATTAAACAACGAATTAAGTGAGAATTTACCACTGGAAGACAGTGTTTAGACTTTAGTAAAAATTCTTTATAGAATTTTTATACGAAAAAAAAAAATGCATTTATAAAAATGCAGGGAAGATAAGACGATAAAGTCAAACGTCAATTTGTTGGAAAGTTAAGTCTGACCCAAGGGAACTGACCACTAGCTGTCCCATGTAATAACTGGCTGGTAGGATAATCTAGCACCAGCATCCTAATCTTGTTTACCTACACAAGTGTCGGCTTAGTGCCTCAACAAATATCACCTTCTCCCATATGTCACCATTATCGCCGTCTTCCACTTACTTCTGGATAGGCTAACGGGTGTAGTCACTAGCCGGAAGAGACTAATGTAGCGTACCTACATCGAAACTTAAGGCTGGAGGTAGGAAACTTTGCTTTGTCACACGAGAGATTTAGAAGAATATTTGCTCGACTGTACGCTTCCTGATAATGATACACTCCTCCTATTTTATGATAGGAATGCTCTAAATGGATTATAATGAAAATAATTCTTTAGGAGGGTGGATATTTTTTAATACGTTCAATAAATTCCCCGCTTAAGCTTTTATGGGGATCTTGTTGTAATTTAATGGCAGGGATGAATCCTGGAATAATTTATAGCCTATGCTTAACAATTGTTGACGTGTGTGTAAGTAGCTAACTGGTGAATAGATTGAAGGATGAAGAAGGTGAGTAACTAGTTAATTACTTATTCATCTTCATCCTTCTGTATAGAAGACAGTTTTGAGAATTTAAGCATCTTTCTGATGATGATAAAGGCTTGTTTTAAATGCACCGCTGAATTGAATGAATTTTTGGGGTAAATTTATAATTAAATCTAATCTATTTTCGTAGGAAATTCGGAATTTTATTATAAATTTAATTATTTTAAACTTTATTATTGAATTTCTATGACTTCGTACGATTTTTCGATGCATGCAGGTATTCAGATTTCACTTATTGATTCTTTTATAAAGCTTCATCTTATACAATGTCTTATTTCATATTTTCAAGCTTATATATATATATAATTATTTTATATAATTTTCCTAAGTGTTGAGTAAATCATTGATTCACCTTTGTTGTAACTGTGCTACATGTTAAATTGCCCCTTTCTTATTATTGTTATTATTGATTTGTGACGTATATTCTTCACTTTTAGTGAGAAATAACACCACGAATAATTTATAAAATTAATTTTAAAAAAGTCATTAAAACAAATATAAATCCTCGTAAAGAGTAATCAATAGAAGGCAAATTCGATAGAAATTTTTAGTTTTCTAGAAAAAGTAATGGAAATTTCACTTAAATTTCACGAAATTCTTCTTAATTGTTAGAATATGAAATAAATTTCACGAAATTTTATACAGTTTTTAAACATAATTTGATCTCAAACATGAGATATAGGCCTTAGGCATTCGTGTGTGTTGTGTGTGTGTCTCTGTATATTCTCATTCTAAAAGAATCTAAAATAAAATCGAATTTTTATTTAATTTTAAATACTTTTCTTGAAAATATTTTAAAATTTACAAGTAAAATTAAGAATCACAGCGGTTTTTTTAATGCTGAAATTCAAGAATAGTTTCATTCTTCTTCCAACTTGGTGGGGGCATACACATCTGTTCCTCGAGTTTCTTCTCTGACCTTCTTCTGTTTGATATTCTTGACAGCCGCACCTATAGGAAGGGCTGAATACATATTTTTCAAGGATAAGCTCCGAATGATTAACTATATTTTCCTTATTTTACAATTGATATAAATGTACAGCTAATATGATAAATTATCCACGCATACCTCTGCGGTTTCTTTTGATCTTCTAAGGAATTAAGAAGTCCATTTTAAGTTTTTGAAGTAAATAAAGCAATAAAAACGTGCATATTTACATCATTAAAGAGAAATTTTAGCATAATTTTAGTGAAGTATCTTCGCATCTAGTTGAACAAGAGGAGAAAATTCTTCAATGTCTAATATTTCGAAGTGAAAATTTTTTCAGAAAAACGCTGTCTAATTCGGAAAATAAACGTTTAAACTTAAAAAATACTTTAAAAAACGGCAAAATTATCAATCAGACACTATAAATAAATTGATTTTTAACCTCTACATAACACGGATTAAAGGCATTCTTTACCAACAAATCCGCATCATAGAGGTTTCCTCCTCTCTTCTCCAACTAAAATTGATATGAAAATATGCATTTTAAGTGATTTGAAAGGATAATATTTTATCTAAGTAACGGAAAACAGTAAAAATAACTTAATTTTCCACAAGTCAAAACAATGAAAACCATCTTTCTTCTCCATGGATGCTCAGGAGTTCATTCTCAAGACTCTCTTAAACACACGTGGAATATCGTACATACAATCGATTCAGTTACATAATTACGATTTTTTTTACGTGAGTTTCAATACGTAGAAACGTAGAGAGGACCCCCTCGAGTCGAATACACATTTACGCTTATTTAAATAATTTGGACACGGTGCAAAGAATTGGGACGATAATTTACTTAATTATCGAAATCCTTCATTTGTTTTAAGGATGGAGAAGAAGAATCAGACGTCACGAAGATGGAAGAAAGAAAAAATTTCTGTGTGTTCAAAGAAAAAGATGGCACGATAATGCACGCAGTTCGGGGGTAAGAGTTCACGTCGACAAGATAATGATACGGCACGCCTCTTCACGTGCAGACGGAAGGTCTCTAGCAATTACTACAATGATTGTTGATGCACCACATTCGAAACGTCTTCAGCAAAAATTTAATAACAAGAGTAGGTCCTGGTAATGACTTCTTTTTATGTTTAACAACGGAGAATGAAATTAGCTATATTTACTAAAGGGAAAATTTTATGCAAGAAAGAAAAAAAAGGCTCTTTTCCTTTTTTATTTTTTTTACTACAACTACGAAATTTGTGTTTAAAATTATTCTTTATTCTTATTTTTAATTACTTTGAAGAAATTTAACACGTTTCGCACTTGTCTCGCTTGGTTTAATACGTTTTTTTTAAAGTGTTACAGTAGGTTTATGGACAAGGTCGTCTCCTTGTCTTTTTTCGGAATTTTTATCGTACTAAATGTCTTTTTCAGTGTCTGTGAATTAAATTTAAATTGTTTTTATTGTTTTATGACGTAGTTTTATCTGTCTCGCCTCGTGTTTTTGTCGGAAGAGCGCGCGCCGCGTATGCGATGCGGCGCGACGTTAAGCGACGTTGTTATTCTGTCGATTTAATTTATTATATTTTATTTAGAATAATAAAAATTTGAAATTTATTCAAAAATTTTACCCAATAAAATGATTCGCTCATTAATTTCGTACATCGTCCCCAAAAATACATAACTTTAGGGGCCGTCCATAAATTAAGTAAGGGCGGTTTTGGCTATTGTAGACCCCCACCCACCCCTGTGTAAGAAACCGTAATATTTTCTTTAATCCCCTTCCCCTTCCCTAACTTACTTAATATTTAGGCATAATTTTATAGAAAGATTTTAACAAAAATAAACTTTAATGAATCCCTAAAAACTTTGACAGATCGACTAGCTAGACCACGTGTAAACAGAAACGTCATACAAAATAAAACAAGAGAGAAAACACATTCCGTTGCCATATTGGTTACATTTTGGCTAAGGCCAAGAAAATAAACTACATGTTGCTAAAATGTGCTGGAGACTAAATCATAAAGCTTACAAAACTCTATATAATGGGGCAATACAACCAATGCTACTTTACGCGGCCTCTAGCTGGGGGCCATGTAAACATTCAGTAGCAAGTAAATTACTCTCACTTCAAAGACAGTTTGCCATCTCAAAGTGCTGCAGAACTGTTTCCACTAATGCCTCTCTGATTCTAGCATAGCTCCTTCCTTTGCCACTATGTATTGTAGAAAAGGTTCTAAACTATTACGTCAGAACTACAGACATCGAGGCTCAACAACGGTCTTTACTCCTATCTACTGCTGTTCATATGCTACCATATTGCAATTACCCTATCTCCTCGTAAACAAGGTTATCTCCAGGGTACATTTGGTGTCATCTGCTTCCTCCATGGATAACCATGCAGACGTTAATATCTACACAGATGGGTTTTATATCTTCCTCCAAACTGACATATTTTGCCCAAAATATGTTAGAAGAAAACCTCAGATATCAAGCTGAAGAAGACGCTGTCTACCAAGCTGTTCAGTGGGCTACTTCACTACCAAACAAACCTCTGTCTATCAACATTTACAGCGATTCTCAGCCTGTCCTAAAAGCTTTATTAAATTCCAATTGCAATAGCAATAAAATCACATATATTCAGCACCGTATTAAAAATCTTGTAAATAAGATAACTTTTATATTTGTTCCTGGTCATACTGGTACACTAGGAAATGAAAAAAACCAAGTTTGAGACTAAGTCAGCTGCAAAGGACACTGACTGGACTACACTCACATCCCTCTCTCACGTAGCAACCTTAAAAATTATATTCATGACAACGCTATGCAAAAGTGGAATCAACAATGGTTGAGCAGTAAAACTGGTAGAATAACAAGACTTTATTTTCCTACCCCCACCCACCCCAAAATACCTTACGTAATTTATGGACGGTCCCTAAGGAGCTACGCGGCGCAACGGCGCGTCGTATCGCGCCGCATCTCTCTCTTTAAAATCGAAATTTTATTAAATTTCCACCACCAAAATACAACATAAAGGCAATTATGCGTACACAAATGTAGAGAAACTGCATTAAAAACAGTATTTTAGACAGAAAATTACCGAAAAATACCGTGACGGACAGAGAAGATTTTAGAATGGCGCTGGGTGAAAGAATGAGGGCTACTAAGGATATTTTAAAAGAAATTTAGGCAGAAATATCGAGGAAACGGTGCAATAATCACTAGAAGTCTCGTCTGGGTCCTGGGCGCACAAATTCTTATGGGTTAGGCAACTTCATTTACTTCCCTCAAGCGAGCAGGGATGAACTTAACGTCTTACTTAATGACCTGGAGTTATTATTAATGTTCAGTGATAGTCGGAGAAGAAAAGCCGAAGGAAAAATATAGTCTTTTGTGGCGCCTAAGAATAGAGTCGTAACCTGTTATTAAGTGTGGGCCAAACCTAAATCAACAGGAGAAACAGACTTAGAAAGATTCGTATCGTGATTAAGAACGTTGTATATACAAATACTTGCATGTGCATCATCCCCCTTGATGTCTCTATAAAGATGATTGTTGTATGTACACATACACGCATACACGGAAGGATGTGTACAAGATAAATACGTAGTAGGGTTCCACACCCACTGAATTGACTCCTGTACTTTCTAAGTATAGGTATGGATCCATAAAACAACACCACGAGAATAATAAATGGGATCAAATCCCGACTACTTTGCTCTTACATCAGTAATAGGCACTTGGGATGATGCGATGGTGACGATGATTATCCTTCTTGACTTTTACTAGTTTACATTTTATTTATTTTTTCTACTCCTCTTCCCCCCTTCCTGATTTTTTACGGGTTTTCCTACGAGATTCATAAATTTTAATTTGTTTGTTTTACGGATAGAACCCAATAAACTTGCTCTTAGTTTTGTTAAGCTTTCACGAATATCTCATAAAATGTGGGGGTGTTTTTCGATACGTTTTTCTGCGGCAGAGGGTTTGAGTATAATTTAAATGATTCTTCATCGACAATTTAATTAACTCCTCCTAACTTCTATATACATATAACTCCCCTCCTAACCTCTGTATAGACATAACCTCCCCTTCCATAATAGATCATACCCCTCCGTTAATGGTGTGTAATTTGTATAATAGTGGCTAAAATTTAGTTATGTCGTGCCGCAGCTTTCACTCTGATCAAGAGAACTTTTAAAGAAACAGTAAATAATTCTGTAGTGTGGCACGTCTTCTATCAATAACTAAATACGGAATCATATATAAAATGTATTCGGAGAGAGTTAAATTTGCATCTCCTTACCATAAATTAGATTCCAAAGTGGATAGCCTTCATCTTCGTGTTGCTTTACTTAAATTCTGGCAATAAAAAATCCCCTAATCCACAAGATAAAACTATAAATCTATAGGAAAAAATTCCATTCTCGGCTTAAGAAAATAAAATTTGGTAGAGAAATTTCCATTATGCCTAGTTTATATTTTTTTCCACAACCAATTAACAAACAAACTGTAGAAGATACACGTCCGATAAAGAGTAATGTTTTTTGGGCCCTCTTTTGATTTAATGCTTTGGCCTCGTGACTTGGCATCAGCCGAAATTTATAGTTACCACACTTAACTTCTCCTTAAAATTTAATCCTACGGGAGTCGTTAGAATCTTCACAATAAATCAGTCATCTATCGTCTCGGGTTGTGGGTGGCCCCCCCAATCACTTGGCTTCGATCTCATTTCTTTCTGCAACTTTACCTTAACTTTGTGGGCTTATTCAGGAGCTGAGTCGTGATAATTTGCATGAAAATTACATGACAGTCTGTCTGCAAAAAAACCTTTACTTTTCAACTATATTTAGGGAATAAATTAGGGAAATTCATGGTTATTTTTAATCAAGTTTTGCAGTGACAATTCTTTAGGGGAATTTTATACATAAAACGACTCGAAAACCATCAATTTTCGGGGTGCATCGTAGAAGAAACCAAAGTACACTATCCAAATTTTAACCTTAACTACCACTTGTAAATCTGTGGAACCACACCCCTGAAGCCATAATTGAAACTAGTGCGTTTTTTGACATTTTCTCAATTAATGCCCCTTGGCCAGAAGGTAAAGGCGGAGGGGACGTCACCCGATTGAAATACGCCTGGCTCCAGAGGACAAAATACTATGGTGTGTCCGGGAGTTTTTTGTTTCAAAAAACGACCACCCCCTGTGCATCCCATGCTGGGACGTGTCATTAACTCGCTAGCATAGGAGATGTATGGTCTTGTCGTTTTGCCAACTTGGGTATATCTGTCCTATTTGCCAGAACTAAAGGAAAATTAAAGGAGCATCCATCACCGTCTTCGTATTCTCTACAGTGTATTATAAGTTTCTTCTAATACCTGAACGTATTTTATTCTTCATTTTTCTCCTGTCTTGTGTTTTATATTTATGATTTTTCAGAGCCATGGAGATTTATGAGGCATTTGTATCACTTTTAATGATGCTGAGTGCTGCGTGAATTGGGGAGGGGGAGTAAAATGCGACGTAACAGAACTTTTTAAATAAATATCTCTGGTTCCTTTTCCTTATTTTCCATCTTTCCTTCAAAAATATCTTTAAAATTACCCAGAAATTGGCTTTAGTTTAATTGTTTCGACGTAATTAACGCCCATATTTTGTCCCTTTCTAAACACGTCTGCTCGTTTGAAGATGCTGAAAGACCCCTCTTTGCTTAAGAATTTTACAAAAATGTCGATAAATGTATGAATTTTTCTATTTCTCCTGTCAAAAATTATCCAGAATTAGCATTAATTCCACTTCGTCATGGAGCTAACACGTGTAATTGTATCCATTTCCAAACAGATTCGAACCACCACGGATCCAGAAAGACCCCACTTTGCTTGCAAAACACTCAGAAATATCAATAAATTTATAAATTTTTGTATCTTTTCTTCAAAAAAAAAAGCTTCGAAATTACCTAAAATTAACATTAATTCGGCGGGAAACACCTATAAAAATTACTCCCACTTTTAAACACACGTGTTCCATTTCAGAGCTAGAAATACCCCACTCCTCTTTAAGAAATACCCCCCCAAAAAAATAAATAAAAATAATAACTCTAAATACATCAGATAAACATCTAAAATATTAAAGTAACAAACTAGTTACTGGCAGCCTACACGATAAATTCTTAAAATATTGATCACGAGAACCGTATAAGGATATAGAAGGAGGCCTCGATAAACAATAATCAATCTTCAATCTAAATAACGATGCAGGTCGGCTTCTATACACAAAAGTTAATCGCCGTAACAGATTTTTGACCACCAAAAAGCCAAGTTATGAGGCCTCCAGTAGCAATCACACCCAGGAGGCCTACTTTGTTCGTGCTGTAATTAAAAGCCTTGTAAGGAAAAGTAAGAAATAGCATGGAGGCCAATGCGCCACTGACCTTCCCCATCAACCCCGAAAGAAGGGGGGAAACATTGTGAAACAAGATGTATAGAGACGATGCTAGAATTGTGCCTGGCGGCATCGTGAAATAAACGTGAGGAGAATTGTATTCTTGGTATCGTGACAAAGTGTTTTGCCTCCTATCTCCTTCGTGTTTATATTTATCTCCTATTATTTATATCCTTCCGGGTGGTTACTATTATTATTTTCCTTTTGACTTTTTACGTTAATGAAGATTATTAAGGACTCTAACTACTCTATAAATGGGGAATTTTTAATTTTTTAAGGCTCATAATGTGAAATTTTGCGACTTTTCCTACTCAAACACTCTTTCTCCTCGTTATCTTTATACAAAAAAAAAAAAAATCGGAATTTAGGGCATTAACTGTAGAAAAATTCGAGTTAAATTCACTAAATTTTCTTCAATTTAAAACATAAAATCCATTTTTAAAAAAATCCCACGACTCCTTATGCCCGCAGGAGCAATTTCTGCAAGATAAAAGAAAGTAAATAAATATTTTAATTGTGTTTTATTTTTTTTTTTTTTTTAAAAAAGTAATAAAATTTACTACAGAATGGCATGACGTGAAGAGAATGAATGAAAAAATAAGAATTAACTCATTATTTTTCCGTTCACAGTCGAAGCATTCAAACAGGTGGTGAGATGTATCTAAAGTTCATCACCTTTCAAAAGGGGTACATAAAAATAAAATTGACGCGAGTGAACCGCGTAAATAGGGCTAGAGGTTAAGGAATGCTTCACGCGTTGTTTATATGGATAAAGTAAAGGAAAGGAGACGTGTTTCGAATGACAATCCACTCCTTTACACGTCAAGAAGAGTGATAAGTGAGACAGAATTAGTAGACTCTAACTCCAGAAGCAGTTACTGATCCCGCTTTACAATAAACACACACTCACACACAGAGAAAAAAAGAGAGGAATTTCAACTTTTAATACAGTTTTTTTTACTATGATTTTCTAAAGGAAATAAGCTCCTATCGATTAATTTTCGTGTTTTACTTTAATTAATTTTCGGCATCCATCTTGGAAGAGCAAGAGGATGGAAGCTGTTTTAGTGTTTGTTAAACGTTAAATTGTAGTTATATATAGAACAAATTTCCTAAAAATATAATCCTGATGATGCATAATACTATTTTTTAGTGGGTAACTAGAAAAAAAATCCTCTAAAACAGTGTGTAAGCAGAGGATAATCTCACTAATTTTGGTATTCATGTTGGAAGGGCAAGAGGATGGAAGCTGTTTTAGCGATTGTTTAACGTTAAAAAATGGTTGCAAATGATGCTTAACGCGAATTTTCTCAAAATACAATTCTGATGATGTAAAAATGCATATATTTAGGGGGTAACTAGAAATAAATCCCCTAAAACAGCGTGTAGACAGAGGATACCTCTCCCAATCGCTCACTAAGCCATAGTATCAGTATATTGCTCTCTTTTCTTCATTACTTCTTTCCCCTGAAAGAATATGAATTAAATGGCTCTAAAATTGTATAAGAAACGTATTCGGGTGTATAAAACACTAATTTTTGAAGGGCAAAACCTGAAACTCGAGAGGAATTTCTCTCATTAATTATGTCATTGGATATAATGAAGAGATGAGGAAAAAGGAGAGCTCCTATCCAAGTCGCTCGATCATAGACTGAATTTGATGGAACATGACGTCATTCTCCTAGCTGAGAGGATGCAGGACTGGTTTATGATAACGTCATTCTGTTGAATGTCGGTTGAGTTATATAGATCTGGTTATGAAGATCATCATCATTGATAAAGTCTGCATACTCTTCAAATTTATGAGCCCCTCCTTCTGTCAATATCTTATATTTTTATTTTATTTTTCTCGTGAAATATCCATTTATAAATGTATAATAAATCCTCTTTCATGAGCTGCATTGCTTCTCCTCTTCCTCAAATTAATTAAATTACTTTAAATTTGCAAAGAATTCGTGATTTTCGTGAAGCGTAGTAAAAGGATTAATTCGATCATTTCTTAAACTTTAAAGGGATTTTACTACTAAAATGAAGCGAGAAAATATCGGAAATTTCCCCAAAATTTCTTATTTTAGGGAAATTTCCTAAATTTTTTATTTTCTGGAATAAGAAAATTTAGAACCGAATTTAATTTGAAATAATACGTAATGAAATTCCCTAAAATAAGAAAGTTAGGGAAATTTCCTTAAAATTTCCTTGAAAATTCCCTGAAATTTCTTATTTTAGGGATATTTCCTAAATTCTTTATTTTCGAAATAAGAAAATTTCGAACCGAATTTAATTTGAAAGAATACGTAATAAAATTTTTTAAAATAAGAAATTTAGGGAAATTTCCCTAAAATTTCCTTAAAAATCTCCAGAAATTTTTCTGAAATTTCTTATTTTAGGGAATTTCATTAAGTATTTGTTTATTTGTTAAAATTTAAAGAGATTTCGATAATAAAACAAAGTAGAAAATAATCGAAATTTCCCTATAGTTTCAGTGAAAAATGTATGTTTTCATAAACAAAACCCTAATTAATCGTTTTCCATTGTTTAAGAACAATTTTATTTCGTGTAAAATTCAAAATTTATATCTTTTAATATAAAATAATGAAACTAAGCTCTATTATTTATTGTTTCTTTGTGGATTCACGTAGATGTACGACTCTTCTAGACTCCGCTATAGCGAATATAACCGTTTTAAACAGTTAAAAGACCAGTTTAAACCCACACGAAATCGAGTATAATAAAAAATTCAATTTTTAATTTCTGCTAGACAAAGCCATCTCGAACTCAGGGATGGGTTACCCACTAATTAAAGAGTCGATACTTTTATAATTGGAAGTAATGTTGATAGTGAGTAATGCTTAGTATAATGATAATTACTGTATATCCGCATAAATCATAATTGCCTAAGCAGCTTGAAGATAATTGTTTCCAGTTGGGAACTTTTGGATGGGTTACTTTCTCTTATTCCTCTATAATTCATTAGTAACGTAACAAATTATACAATGAAGTATGTATCTAGGCTGCTTGCCACTCGGATTAGTTTTATAATTAACAAAATTATAACTCACAATGGAACATTCGAGGAAAGACATTAAAAAATGGTGCCTTTAGCATTTAAAAGCCTCAAAATTTATTAATTTTATATCAGAATTATTAAGTTCAGACCTTCCAAAGATCTTTAAACTTTATTTTGAATACATTTAAACAAATTTTTATGTAAAATTATAACATTTTTGTGAAAAGAAAGGCTTTAATAGGGGAGAGAGAGAGAGACAGGATCTGTCGAAGGAGGCGAAACAGGCTCTATTGGAAGGGGATAAACAGTCTCTGATGGGGAGGGAGAACAGGCTCTGTTGGAGAAGGAGAAACAGGCTCTATTAGAAAATAGACAGGCTTTGTTGGAGGAGGATAGGCAGGCTCTAATGGGAGAGGAGAAACAGGCTATATTGGAAGATAGGCTCTATTAGAGGAGGAGAAACAGGCTCTATTAGGAGATAAACAGGCTCTGTTGAAGGAGGATAGACAGGTTCTGTTGGAGGAGGATTGACAGGCTCCGTCGGAGGAAGAGAGACTGGCTCTATTAGGAGATAGACAGGCTTTGTTGGAGGAGGATAGGCAGGCTCTAATGGGAGAGGAGAAACAGGCTATATTGGAAGATAGGCTCTATTAGAGGAGGAGAAACAGGCTCTATTAGGAGATAGACAGGCTCTGTTGAAGGAGGATAGACAGGTTCTGTTGGAGGAGGATTGACAGGCTCCGTCGGAGGAAGAGAGACTGGCTCTATTAGGAGATAGACAGGCTTTGTTGGAGGAGGATAGGCAGGCTCTAATGGGAGAGGAGAAACAGGCTATATTGGAAGATAGGCTCTATTAGAGGAGGAGAAACAGGCTCTATTAAGAGATAGACAGGCTCTATTGAAGGAGGATAGACAGGCTCTGATGGAAGCGAAGAGATAGACTGTGATAAAGAAAAAACACAGGCTAAAATTTATAGGTTTTACACTCTAATTTTTAAGTTGAGTCTGTTTATTCTAAACACGTTTAGGCATAAAATTTTACGATAAAATCATAAATTTACAAATAAAATTCTTAAAAAAACATTCGTAAAAGTAGTCTCCATTTAGAGTTTATAAACCCCAAAATTGATCAATTTTATAGCAGAATTATAAAGTTTAAACCCTTTAAATACATTTAAAGGTATGTATATAGCATTATCCGTGTCTTTCAGGCATAGACTTTTATACCCATTCTAAGGGGGAATTAAGCTTGTTTTGAGAGTAAATAATACATTTATTTAGTAAGAAATTAGAGAAAGATTAGAAGAAGATAAAAACGAATTAGTTTATCTTATAAAAACATAAGTCAATGACGTTATTATTTACTTAAGGTTTCACTCGTACAGTAGCTTTCACAAACACTTCTTAGTATAACTAATCTTGTACTGTCGGCACTTGTAGGAAACGAAGCGGCTCTTTACAATCTTTATATTGTATTCTAAGTAAATATAGAAGGACAACGGGGAAACTAAATTTAGTTAATTGGACTCCAGACGTTAACTTTTATTTTAGGTGGGGTCCCGTTTACTCTTCACCAATCGCTTCTGCAGAAATTACCCGCTAATGATTCAATGATTTTTAACAATTAATTACAAATATAAAACTAATTTTTGAATAGAATATTATGTAAATTAATAAATTAAAGTATAAATTTTCTAATTTTCGAGTGTTTAAATAGATTTTATACTGATTATACGGGTGTATTGATAGGCACAATATAACTCAAGTTACTGTAAAATGATAGGGGTAACATCGGTGTTTTAACCTTATTTTTTAAAATTTAATTCGAATTTTAGGTATTAAATCCTTTGCTTTTTCGAAATTTTTAAATTTTATCCTTATTTTTAAAAATCAATTCAAATTCTGGCATATAAATCAATAAAATGTGCATAAATTAAAATCATATTTTTTATGAAGTTTGAATCTGTTATGGTTCTGTATAGCATAGAATTGTACGGACAAAACGGATTTTAACATTGAAAAATAACTAAAAAGCTAATTAATAGCCTTAAGTTAGTTATTTTCCAGTAAATAACTAAAATTCGAGGCATTAACATTAATAAAATATGCGTAAAATCGAGTAAGACTTTGTAGTCTTCTATGAAGTTTAAATGTAACATAGCCCTTGTTAACATGCAATAATAAGGTTAAAACTGAATTAAACCTTAAAAATATCGTTATTTTTAAAGGAAAAAGTTAGAATAAGTGGGCCTAAATGTGCTAAAAACCGTGAAAATTCCTAAAATATATTCCCACTCCACGGTACATCAAAGCACAATTTGGAGCATTTCTAAAGAGAAATTGTACCACTTAATAAATTGATTTTTATAATAATTTATATATATATATATATATATATATATATATTTATTGTTTAAAAACTGTTTTACACGCTTATAACATCGAATTTTAGTAAAGTAAATGCTATTCGTTTAAGTTTATCTACCAGATGGATCGAATTAACAAAGGAAGATGGTGCTGCAACTTCTTCTGAAAGCCAAATTTATAGCTTAAAACTATCTTTAAAGGTATAAAAAGAAGATATAAATAGCTTAAAATTAGTAAAATATACGTAAAATTCGTCGATATCCCGATACAGATTACTATTCAGACCCATAGATTCCCGCTGTCTGTATGTCTGTCCAATTTGCCCTTCCTTAATCTCATAAGGTATTAATTGTTGAATGGTGCATGGTTTTATTAGGGTTTATTTAAGCCGTATTTTTAAGGTTAAATTCAGTGATAAATTTAATTGTCGTAAAACAAAATAATAATAGTTAAAATTCGGGGTATAAAAATGAAGAAAATAACCGAAAATAATGGTCAATCTGTAAAGAATTTCGGGGATATCCAGCTATCGAGCAATAATATATCTTTATATATTGCATCCCATTTAGTTTATCACTCGATAAATAAGGAAAGAAGAGAACACCGGGATGCTAAAAATAGGTGAAAAAATGTCAAAAGTTTTAAGCATTACAATAGTTCTAGTGTATTATTAATATAGTGGAGTTGCCAAAATTTCATTTCGAGTTGTAGAAATAGCTGGAAGCAATAAACCTTCCCCTACGAATTTGTATAACATTCCCTAGTTTATTCAAGCAATAGCTTGAGGTATTGCAGAGCTTCATTACTGTTTTCAAAATACCACCCATCACTTACGCACTTTATTGAAATTCCTCCATGTCAGACTTTGTTTGTTTTGTAATGGTGAAGAGGAACAGAGTTTATACTTGTATAATTTCCCAAAAAAAGGAAGAGGTTTTGATATTCCTTTGTTTTCTTTGTTTGTTGCCTACACCTTTAATGACTCATTTTTTTTCGTTTGCTGTTGATAAATGAGACCCTTTCGTGATACAAAAGCTTCTGGTACTATATTGGGGGATTGCTCTATAGAATCGATTGCTCGGATCCGAATTTCTTGTCTATACGATGATCCTGATGATGATGAAGATCGTCACTTAGTGTTGTAAAATTCATCGATGTTCAAGAATTGGATGATAGAAATTTGTTGTCTTTATCATCATCATCATCATCATCATCATCTATGTAGTTAATTATAATTAACTGCTTCAGCTGATGATGATAGGTTCGGATGATGATGACGATTTCTAGCTTTTATGTTGGAGTTTCGTATTCTAAAAGATGATGATAAAATAGGTTTAGGAGACGAAGATCTCTTATTAATTATTCACATTTGAGAATTTGGAATCTCAAGATGATAATTTAAGTAGTAATTCAAGATTCTGATGATGATGATAATGATTACGATGATTACATATTGACGTTTTGTATCCGAAAGATCGCGATAGAAATTTATAACTCGAGATTTAGATGATGTAGACTTCTATTTTTTGTGTTGATGCCTTACATTCAAAGGATGATAATGCACTATCATCATTCTTCGGATGCTATTTTTCATTCAAAAGATGATAAAACTTTTAAAAAAAGAGGAAATTGAATAGATTTAACCGTTCAGAATTTCTTACAAAAATAAATTTTAAATATTTATGTATTATTAATATAGAAATTCCCACTTCTCTACATGTAAATGGGGTGTAAATTAATTCTTCTGTTAAAAAAAAATGGAATAATAAAAATATTTTAATTTACAAATATAAAAAGTTAAAGTTTATCAAATGTTTATTTTTCGATGTAAACAACTTGAAAACACGGTAATTTAATCAGTAATAAAAGAAGTTTTATCAAAGAGAATTTAAGTGGTTGAAGTAAGTGAATCTGACCTTCATACATCCTTCCTCTTCACGATAATATTTAGATTAAAAAAGAAGAAAAAAGGAATTCTTTTGACGTTGGGCAGACGTTTTAAAGCCCCGAGGAAGCCATTTTTAAATCTTTTATATTCATTTAATTAAATTTATGAATAAAAAAATCTGTGTTCTATCTCCTAACACAGACGAGTGCAGCCTTCTCACTGTTGTTAGCGCCATCTATTATCGATTATATTAATAAATAACTTGTTTTTTTTTGGGTCAATATACATGTATATATTTTTTTACTCGAATTTATGTCTCGTTATTGATTAAAATGCACCATATCTGTAGAGATTTTTCCGTAAAAAAAAATGTGTAAACGTTGTTGCTCTTGTGTGATTTGCGTTAAGCACTTGTAAAGTATATTGTTTTCCTTCGTTTAGAAGAATCTTTGGTGAGTATTTAAATAAATTTTAAGCTGGGAATGACGAAATATTTTTTAAAATGTGCTTTTAAGTGTTTTTATTTGATTAATTTAACGATTTATACGCCATGAAATGAGGATGAGGAAGAGCAGTGACATGCTAAGGATGAGGAGGAGCAGTTTGGGATGCTAGGTATGAAGAATGGCATTTGGGATGCTGGAGATGAAAAGGAGTAGTTGGAATGCTAAAGATGAGGAGGAGCGATTGGGATGCTGAGGATAAATAGTAATAGTTAGGATGCATGGGATGTGGAGAGAAGTTGGGATGCTGAGGATAATGAAGAGAATTATTTGGGATGCTGAAGATAATGGGGAGCAGTTTGAATGCTGAGGATGTGCATTTACTGAGTCGAGAGTGTTTTTAAGATATTTTTGCTAATTAATTAAGATTTATCAGCATTATCTAATTTTAAAGATTTGGAGATTTTTATTTTTTGCAGCACATAAAATGCCTGGCAGGAGAGCTCTGTATATAGAAAACAGCATGTTTTAATATTTTATGTCTTTAAGTAGGATTTTATGTTAGTCAATTGATGATTCTCAAGCAGTTTTATGTTTTAAGAGGCATGTTATCCTACCAGGGAAGATACTGGATACCCAGGAAACAATCTTAAAGACTTTAAGATGTTTCTACTGGGAATAAACTTGTACTGTGTATAAGGTCTATGTGCTTTAGTATAAATGAAAATTGTTTAAAATAATTGTTCATGGCTTTGAAATTCTTGTAATTTAATTATCAGAACACAAACTGTAACTATTTTAGGCGTGTTTAACGTTCAAAAATAGTAAAAAATAAAAGGAAACGGGTCTTGTAAAGTGTAAAATTTTGATATTTTCATTAAAAAGTTTTATTCTTTTAATCCTCGAACTTAATTTTCTCCAGAAAATTGCAGAGAAGGAATTAAGAAGAGGAAGAAGAGAATGTTAACTTGACATTTCTCCATTGGGATTAATTACGTCTTTGGATATTAATTTAAAATGTACCTGATAAAATATGAAGTAAATTTACGAAAATTTCAAGAATTCTAAATCAAAACTGAGATTTATGTTTAAAGTATTCTAAACATTCTCTCTCCCCTTTTTTTCCTCCTTTCCATTCTCGAAAATCGAAAGATTCTACAAAATTGTTACGCCATTTTTTGCTGTTTAATAATTGGAAATTACACAGAAAATTTCTGGAATAAATTCTATAAAATTTCGTGTGGAAAAGGGAACTTTTTCCCTTCTTTTTTCCTTTTTTTTTGGATATTTTTCGTGTGATTATCGAATGTGTCATCCGAGATAGTTATCGAATGTCTAACGGATAACTCGACATTGAAACTTGTCACTGAGGGATGATTATTGTTGCATCTATAATCGATAACAACGTCAGAAAAACTTACGTCAGCGGATTTCTTCCCCTTCTGTTTGACTCTCTCCTTTATTTTGGAGTCCTTGGTCGGAACATCTGGAAGATAAGAGGATCTCCTCTTCTTCTTCTTCTTTCCTCTTCTATTACTGTGTTACTTACTCGTGAAAGACCCCGTCTGAAAATTCTCACTTAGAAAATTGTATCGACTGAAAAAAACTGTAAAATTTTATATTTTTAAGGAGAAAAAATGTTAATTTTATTTATTTTAATTGGGTTCTAATCTTAATTAATTAGTAATTTAATCAGTCGAGATGATGAGGAGTAGTTGGCATGCTGAGGATGAGGAGGAGGAGTTGAGATGCTAAGGATGAGGAGGAGCAGTTTGGAATGCTGAGATGAGGCATAGTAGTTAGGATGCTGAGTAGTTGGAATGCTGAAGACGAGGAAGAGAATCATCCCTCTAAGACTAGGTTACTTACGATGTTCTTGTAATAAAATCTTCATTTATCCTTATTTTGAACTTTGATTTCTTAAATAAATTATAAATTTATAAGCGATAAGTTAATTGCGATTAGAGTTTAACTTTAAAATTAACCCGACACTCCACAGAGGAATACAATTAAAGCTATTGTACGCCTTTAAGAGAGGTTAAAGTCTATTTAACTAAGCTGCCGCAAGCCATTTTATTCGTTAAAAATTAAATAAGATTTAATTGATAAAGTTTTAACGTTTAAATTGGGAAAAATGAATTTAGTAGGATAAGATTTAGTGGTAATGTTACTAGGATCTCTACAAAGTTGGAGGCCATTTTTAAATATTAATAATTACTTTACATCCGAAATAATCTTAACAATTGATTACTTAAAATCTCACTTTATGTATTTTTTGAATGAAAGATAAATGGCCAAATTAGTAAACTCGAAACTTTCTCCCGCAATCCGAGAAGGTCTCTTAAAGAAGTGCCTCAATTTATCATTGTTTCGTGCCAGATGTGAATCGTATGATTATCAATTTAATCATCTTATCGATATTTTGTCGCAGAGAAAGACGGGATTTTTATGTATAGAATTAAAACGGGAACATCCCTCCAATAATTAATGAATAATTGATTTAAAAAAACACGTTCCTTGTGTTACAAACACACACACACACACGGAGATTAAAGGAGGGCACCCCTACAAAAGAAAATCGCCTATAAAATCCAGATTATAGTGAAAGAAACACCCTTAACAAAAGACAATTGTAGCAAAATAGAAGGAGGGTGACATCCCCCCTGTCATTAACCGTCGGCTGTGTGTACAAACAAGGAGATTGTAAGCGCTAATTGAAAAGGATTAGTCGTAGAAGCAAGCAAGAAGCAATTATGCTGGATAGAGGTTAACGAGTACGACGTTACCAGGGGTATGTAGAATTAACGGTGGATGACAGCGCACTATACACTCCCCGGTGTATAGGAGTAGTCATTGAAAATTAATTATTCCACGGCTGCTGTCAACACTATAAACCTCCAGGGCTAACAACCAAGCAGGTTTGATCAACAGCGACGTATGGGAAGGGTGGGGGGAGGAAGAGAGGACGATGGCGACGTCACACCATAAATAACAAGTGAATAGTTTGAGGAGGACATAATGGTTATTTCACAGTTTCATACATCTTTTATGACACCCGCTTGCCATTGTTATCGTCTCCCACCTTTAACGTAGCGCACACTGCCTTAATGGAGAATTGAATTTCGACTTAACTAGTGGGGGGTGTTGGGTTACTGGCATTCTTGATCCACCAAATGGCCCTTTCTAATCTGAAATTGTACTCGTCGTCTCCCATTGCCTTGTGAAGATAAACCGGTGTTGTGTTTAACTTCTGTAGATTTGTGGTAAATGTCGATGATCAAATTATAATTTAATGCGTGGTTAAATATGTGGAAAAGCTTTAATGCCCATTCCAAATTGTTTGATTCAATGATTGACGGATGGCTTTGACGATTTTTTAAGTCATTTTTCTTGTGTAAATTTAGCTATTTTTCTCCCATTAAAAATTAGCACGAGATTTGTGTTTTTTCTCCCCTGTTTTCATTGATGTAATACACTTAAATGTATTTTTTGGATAAATTTGCTTTAAAACATTATAAATAAACCAATTTTGCTTTATTCTAATCAATTTTTTATTATAGCAAGTTATCTAGCAAAATTCTGTAAGGATGTCTGACCTTCAGCGTTAAGATTAACCTCCTTTCTCCTACTTTTATGTCAATTTAATTGCTCAAAAGTTTGCGTTTTTAAAAGTAAAAATAAAACCTTTAGAGCCATTAAATTAATAGAAAAAAGAGAGAATACTCAGTATTTTTTAAGAAAAGGAAAGAAGATTAATGCTAGAGGTCAGACATACCGACTGTCTTTTCTTGGATGGTTTATTATGCTAGAAAAGGTGACTACAACGAAGCAAAATTCGTATATTTTTAATGTTTAAATCACATTTTTATCACAGAAAACCACCCGAGAAAAAAGCCAGTCGGTGTGTCTGACCTCTATCATTAAAACGAACTTCTTAAACAGGTACGAAAGAAATTATTATTGATTTTAAGGATAGAAAACCTTTATTTCCTTAGGCATCTGGCAAGGAATCCTTTCATATGCGACTGCAACTTGCGGTGGTTGGCCACTTATTTGCATTTGAACCCAATCGAGACAAGTGGCGCGAGATGCGAGAGTCCAAAAAGGATGTACAGAAGAAGAATCAGCCAAATGAAAGACAATAAATTCAAATGTAAAGGTATTCTTCTCATTTGAGTTGTGTCTTGTTCTCTTGTCTCATCTGACAGAAGTGAGTGTCTGTACTTCTATTTTTTTTTTCTCTTATGTACAGTACCTTTATTAATTTCTCTCTCTTCTATGTGATGTGACTTTTATGTCAATTTATATATATATAAATTATTTAAAAGTTGCATAAATTATTATAAAGTTAGTCATAAATATATATATTTTTAAATTAAGATGGAAATCCGAGCCAGATCTGGCCTCGATTTTCATCTATATAAATCCGTTCTTGAATATAATGGACAGACATACGGACGAACATGAAAGAATGATCTGAAAATCTGTAAATTGCATCTCAATATTATTTTTCCTGACTTGTTTACAAGAGGAGGAACTCTTCCTCCACCACTTGAAGCAGTCTTAAAGAAGGAATCAAAAATAGCTTGCAAATTAATTAATTAATTAAAATTTAAAACTTTTTAGGGGTTTATAAGGATAAATATATAATATTTCAGGCTCCGAAGAGTACAGAACAAAGCTTGCTGGTCAGTGTATAGTGGACAAAGAATGCCCAGAGAATTGCGTGTGTGAAGGTACCATCATTGATTGCTCCAAGAAAAGATTAAGGGATATTCCCAATGACGTACCTATGTTTGCTACAGAGCTGTAAGTCACCTTTATTTCTATAAATAGACAATAAAATTTCGTTAACACCCGTCTAAATTCTTCGAATTCACCTCCAAAAGGCGATTGAACGACAACATGATAACCAAAGTAAAAAATGAGGGATTATTCAAGAGATTACCTAACTTAAATAGATTGTAAGTAGTGTATTTTTAAAAATTTTTCTCTAATTCCCTCCCCCCAGTTTTAATAGTACTTTTAACGAATTTAACTTTTTATCCCCCCCAGAGATCTTCGTAATAACGAAATCTTAGATATTGAAGACGGAGCATTCCAAGGTGCAACGGGTTTAAACGATCTGTAAGAAGTGCCGTTTAAGTGTTTATGAGTTTTATCTTTATTTTATACTTAAAAAATTAATTTTTTTTCTGCTTAAATTTAGTTTGCTGACTGAAAACAAGCTTAAAGAGATAAGGCCGAAGATGTTCGCTGGTTTAAAAAACGTGAAAACGTTGTAAGTAATTAATTTTTGCCCGTTTTTTCAACGTTTTTTCGGGTATTTTTTTTCAAAAATGTTTGTAAAGTGAATCATACATTTTGACTTATAAAACCCATCTTCATATTGTGTATTGAATTACAATGACGCAATTTAATGAGTTTTTAACACAAATGTGGAGATCGAGTGACAAGAATCTATAAATTTCAACCCCCCTTTTTTTTATCTGATTTTTTTTCTTTCTTCTTCTTTACTTACTTTACTGAAAAATTCATGAAGTGGAACCGAAATGTACTCTAATTTATTCTAATCTTTGGTGACAATTCATTTATCACTGGACCACAACAGGATCGTGTTACCTGCAATAACAGAATGGTATACTTTTGTAGTTTTATGGCTCTTTTCTTCTTCTTTTTCTTCTTAAATTAAGAAGATTCTTTGTGGAAAATAATTCTTTTATTGCCTGTGTATGGACCTATATATATATATATATATATATATATATAATTTCAATGGCACCCCACACTTCAACTGTAATATAACACGGCACAAATATACTTTTTTTGTGTGTGTAGAGTTAAATATATTTTTTTAAATGTTTTAAAAGGGAGATGCTATAAGTCGGTGCGTGTATTTGTTTTACGTTAATTAATTGTTAAGGAGAAGCATTAACATATGGGGAGATGGTAACATAAGTAAATTCATTATGGAGTTTTTGTAAGGGAGCAAACAGATTTATGACCTGTTTGCCCCATTTTTTTCTGGTTTAAAAGTGGGTATGAGTGTCTGAAGATGTTTACATTTTAATTTAACTTGTATCTACTCTGTAACTGTGGTAAAAATATAGAGAAATAATGCACTTGATGCAGAATTATTAAAGTTTAAATCTTTTCTAACATTTTTCTGGGCAATTCTTTTCTTATAAGATTGAATATTAAGAATATGGATGAATACAAATACGTGTAACAAGTCAGAAACACGCACGAATATTCATAAATGTCGTTTCACACGGCATTCTCCAACCACAGGTTGCAGATGATAGAAAATTTTTTCGTCTTTTCAAGTCAATCTTCTGTTGCTCTGGTCTCTGAGCCCACGTGGCTGAGTGGATGAAACCACTGAACACAGACGAACCCACGATTGTTGGCGAGGTGCGAACCCACGACCAACTGGTTGTGGGTTCGCGCCTCCCCAACACGTGGAATTTTCCGAACACCCAAACAAGGGCCAGTTTACGAAAGAAAGTCCTCTTAGGTGGCATCGCCCACGTGATACATTGTCGTATACGACAAAACAATCGAGTCTCTAATGTTGTCCTCCCATTTAATTCTTGTTCTTCCTCTATATATATATATATATATATATATATATATATATATGAACCAGCAATTTAATCGAGACCTCCTGCTCCTAAGCTTTCCATGTCTCCTCTGTGAAGTGTTTTTTAAATCTACCACCTTCGCTTGCATAATTTGATTTATTGTTGCTTTCTTTCGTTACAAAATTCTCTCTCCCCTATGAATTTTTGAGTGCGGGAGATTGCTTTACAGATTGATTTATAAGTTTACACGAGAGAACTCTACAGTGAGAGATTAAATTCAATTTTAATTAGTTACTCATATTAATTTTCGCCGTCTACACTTTGGCATCTGTAGAAACTAGTAAATAAGACAAAGGCTGGAGAGAAGTGAAGTGGATTCACAAAGCAACATTTTAAACCATTTTCGTGCCGTGTTTAATTACATTTAAAAAAAAACAATTTTCGGGGGCCTTTCGTATCCAGATACCGAGTCGACCCCAAATTACCCTGCTCAGCCCAGAGTCTTCGAGAGTTTTTAAGGGGCCCGGGGATAGATCAGACCCCTTTTGCTATTGATTTTTACCGTTTTTAACAAATGTCAGTAAAAATTTATAGGAGTACGAGGGGCTACAAGGCCTTTGAGCTTTCTGTTGGCCCAGGAAAAGTTTCTCCTCTCAAAGGTCTTTTTCAAACTCCAATATATATTGGAGAACATTGATGCATTATCAAATTTTCGAATCAGAATTATTTACAATTCGAAACTTTTATATCAAGGTTTTGAATTGACATACAGACACGCACTTAAGTGGCATGCCAAATCAAAAATTTTTTGTACACGTTGAAGTGGACTGGGCACAAGATCTAAACTGCATTCCAAGTCTGTCCACACTCGAAATAGCGTGTCCTGTATTCTGGTTTTGGTCCTTATCCAGGACTTTAAATCACTGATATCTCACACGGGACTTTGGTACACTTGGTTATTGATATAACCCCTCAAAAACAAGTGCAAGAGTGTAAGGTCAGGAGACCTGGACCTCCCTCTATCAATTTTCTTACAGTTTCCTTTAGTCAATCTCCCTATAAACCTCCCTCTTGATCTATAAAGCTATAAATAAATTATAAATTTCTCTCCAACTCTCTCACATTCATCGTAAGGGTGCAATTTTAAAATTGCATGCCTGTACATTTCCATTGTCTGTCCGTCTGTCCTTCGTTAATCTCGAGAATGGTGTAAAGTAGATGAAAATCGAGACCATATATGGAAACCTTAGTGTCAGAAGCCAAATATTCTTGTACCAAGATTTTTTAGAATCTTAAATTTATTATATTCTAGAATTTTCATCGATAAAACAGAAACTCCGCGTGATAGCTTCGGATTTCAAAGTTTTTCCATTAGTGTTTTTGGTTAGATTTACCTATGGTATACAAAATGGCGGCTCGTCTCTAATTCCAGCAAACAGAAGGGAAACAGTGGGGACGCACGTTCTAACCTAACCTAACCTATTTATTAGAATAGATTAGAACGTGCGTTTCTACTGTTTCCCTTCTTCTGTTTGCTGGAATTAGAGACGAGCCGCCATTTTGTATACCATAGGTAAATTTAACCGGTTTTTTAAATATAATTTTATGTATTTAGTAGATTATTTATTTATTTTTAAGTAATGAAATTAACTAAAAAACGTCGTTCTAAACACCATCTAGAATGCTCAGAACCAACCAGATAACATGCATTACCAACGACACGTTTGCCGATTTAGATTCAGTTCGTTTGCTGTAAGTATTAGAATTTTTAATTATTAAAACTGAAATAAAACTAGAAAACTAAAACAAGAATCATTTTATAACATGGCAGCTCCTTATACGATAATAGAATAAAATGTATAATGCCCGGATCCTTCGAAAAACTACATTCTCTCTCCACACTGTAAGTAGCATAACCGCCATTTTTATGTGCCTGAAATTAAAAAAGAAAAATTAAAATTAATTAATGCCTCGCTGACGTAACTATTCCAGAAATTTATTAGCCAATCCACTTAATTGTAACTGCCATTTACGTTGGTTATCCGACTGGTTGAGGAAGCATAAGATTGTAACTGGAAATCCAAGATGCCAATCACCGAACACGCTGAAGGATATCCCTATACAGGATGTGGCACTTAAGGATTTTACATGCGAAGGTAAAAATAATTTTAATCCTTATAAATAATTTTTGTGTATTTAATTTAATTTTTTACTTTCATAAATTTCAGATCAAGATCTATTGGAATTCTGCGATTTCGAATCTCTTTGTCCATCTAAGTGCGTTTGTACCGGTAATGTTATTCAGTGCAGCAGGCAGAAATTAAGATCTGTACCGAAAACCATCCCCGTTACGTCAACGGAAGTGTAAATATTTAAATTTAATTTTAATTCTTTTAAACGTTTCGATATAAGAAACTTGAAGACCACGCTCTTTTCCGTTATGGAGATTGCAATAGCCAATTACAAAACTCGGTTAGTTTACGTGGTCTGCTTCTCGGAGCCAAATTTAGCTTTATATTGTTATAATTTTAAAGAATTTTCTAGAATTTTACAGCAGTATTTAATTTATAAATACTGAGTAACCAGTTCCCCTCCAGTGGCAGAGTGGATAAAACCACTGAACACTCTAAGTCGTGGGTTCGAGCTTTGCCAACAGGCTGCCCACGTGATTTTTTCTGGTTTTCTTCACGTTTGTAACACGTAAATAGGGGCTGGTCTCCCTTATAAAGCCCTCTCCAGAGAGGCATCCCTCTTCGGCAGATCGCCCACGTGTAACAAGCAAACCAGACCAAGAATCAGTTAACCATTGCAAAGACTAAATCGTCATGTAGATTTCATGGTACAATGGTTACGAAGACGATCTGCTAAAGGGGTACCACCAGGAAGGACTTTGAATGGGAAACTGCTAAAAACCGTTATTCGTCTTTTGGGCCACTCTCTCTATATAAAAATCTCTATGCAATTTGAATATTTTACGTGTAAATCGTAAAATAGCAGTAAAAAAACTACGCTAGTTCACTAAAAAAAAAAAAAAATGGCCGCTCTTATTACTCCAAGATGGAGATCGGATTTATATTTCTAGGTGTCGCCATCTGGTTTTCGCGACCGAAACTATTTCGGTTTATATTCTAAAAAAAGAAATTTAATTGTTGCAGATACTTGGACGTAAATCACATTAACGAAATTCCTAAGGAAATGAATTTATTAAAGGAATTACAGAGACTGTAAGTTTTCTTTGTTTTTAATTATTTTAAAATTTAAAATATTGCCAAATTACTTAATGTCTTTATTTATTTAGAGACTTGAGTAACAACCAGATAACTATTTTACCTCATAATATATTTTCAAATTTATCCAAATTGTCTACACTGTAAGTATATTAAAGTGTTTTTTTTTAATATTTAAATGTATAATTTAATTAAATTTAATGTTTTATCTTAATTATAATTTTATTTCTCAAATTTAATTTTTTAAAAAAAAATCTATGGAATGTAGGAATTTAAGTTCTTATTTTATATCAGAATGGCGAGAATTACTAAAATGCCACACTTTTTTTTCATAATTCTAGTGTTAATTCTGTAATTTCCAGGCTAAACCTTAACTTTACAGAAATATTTAGCCTGAAAGTTAATCATTTTGAAAATAAAACTCATCTAAAACTATAATTACGTGTGTAAATACGCCGCTAAATCTGCAATTCTGATACGGAAACTCACGATAAATCTAGTTTTGAGCTTAAAATTCGCTTTAAAATCAATTTTCTTCTCTATTTTCTATGTTTATAAGTTGTTTCTTACATTTCTTCCTGCCTATTTTATAAGGCTTCAATGAAACCATGAGCTTCCATCGAAACTTTTGAGTGGAAGCCCATGGTTTCATCTTACTTTCCTGGAGTCAATCTGAGTTAATATTAGTACAATAGTTACAATAGGTATATTAGAACCATTTAAGCTGTAATAGTAAACTCATCACCTATTTTTTTATGCAATTAATTTAATTTAAATAATGTTAATTAGGTACAGTACTTTAATTGCTTTTATTTGGCAGAATTTTAAGTTACAACAAGCTACAGTGCATTCAAGAAGACAGTTTCAGAGGCTTAAAATCTTTAAGGATTCTGTATGTATTTAATTATATTTTACAATAAAATGCAATATATAACTTTAAACATTATTATTTTATTTATTTTTTCTATAGATCTCTTCATGGAAACGATATTTCTTTCATACCAGACACGGCATTTCAGGACTTAGTTGCCATAACGCACATGTATGGAATTATTTGTGAAATTTTCGGTGTATATTATATTTGAATTTTTAACTTATTATATATATATATATATATTTATTTATTTATTTAATCTAGAGCATTAGGTGCCAATCCACTTTATTGCGATTGCAGTATGAGATGGTTATCCGACTGGATCAAAAAGGATTACATTGAACCGGGCATTGCCAGATGTGCAGAGCCTCATTTAATGAAGGATAAATTGATACTAACGGCTCCATCTAATCACTTTGTCTGTGCAGGTTTGTTTTGGAGAAACCATTTTTCTTGTAATTTATATAACATGCATGTTAGAATCTTCGTTGAATGTATTCTTAGCAAGTACTTTCAGAGTTTCTATAAGCAGGACCTTCAAGAATTAAGTCGATGAGGCAAGTAAATTATTTGCTTCGTGGACTTCATTAGTTGATGGTGTTCTGGAGAAGACATTATTAGCTCATTCTGGACAGTATCTATGAGATCTTCATGAGTCTCTAACTCATGAGGATCGCATAGTTGAAGCTTGTAATGGGAGCTTCATACTAGAGTTATCATACAAGCTTATGAGGATTCTTACAGAAGATTACTAGTATACTGTTTTATATATATTCTAGAGCAGAGATTTCCAACGGGCTCAATATACCCTGTGAGGTTCAATGGAATTTCGAATGGAATCGGTGAAAGAATCAGAATTTTCAAAAAATAACCACAATCACCGTTGACTGATTTAATAATTTACTCGATATATTAAGCAAAATCTTGGGAAATAACAAAAATAATAAGGGATCGATTGAAAAGAATATTTTCTATATGGGAATCAATGCAAGAAAACGGTTGGGAACCTCTGTTCTAGAAGGAGTCTACCTTATTGGCTCGTGAGCATTCTAGAAAGAATCTATAATGGCTGAAACATTTTGAGAAAATCTTTAATTTGGAATTTCTGAGGAGTCAAATTTTTAAAAAATTGTCTATTGTGTATTAGTTAAAAGCATGTGTATTATACAGGTTATATCAGAAGGAAAGGTAATCACGATATGGGGTTTTAATACATAAAAAACCTTGCGAACGTACGGAGATGTATTAATACTGTATTTGCAAAGATGCAGTAGTATAAATCATTCACAATTTGACGCGTCAAGTGTTAATGTAGCAGCAAAAATTGCACTTGCAATCCGTTGTATCTGTCGAAAATCCATGAGCGGTGGAGTAGTGACGTAAGAGGAACTGCTCTAAGTGACCACCCATCGATCATTTTCGAGCATGCCGTAGTAAACTGTGTGTAATTCGAATTGAGACTCTGTCCTGTTTGATAATTGCTGCAACACTTCTTATCAGGACAATAAGTTGATTACAAAGTCTATCTTCTCTCGTTACACCTCATCCAGTCCCATTCACAGGATCAGGATTGATAACGTTAAAGGAATCACCCTCAAATCTTTTCCTCCTTACATCTTGTATATTATACGAATAAATAATTATTTAATTTAAAAATATTTTTTAGAAAAATCAATTTTATGCATTCATTTTGGATGTCTTTAAGTCAATTATTGTACTTACAACAGCACCTTATTCCTTATTATCATTAATTATGTCCTTATGGTATTTTTGTACGTAGGAAAACCGGAACCTTATATACTTGCCAAATGTGATGCCTGTTATACCTTTCCGTGCCAAAATGGCGCTACTTGTATATCCAAACTTTTACGCGATTATACGTGCAAATGCGAACCGGGATATCACGGAAGAAATTGTGAATACGTCATCGATGCTTGTTATGGTAATCCTTGCGAGAACGGAGGAACTTGTAAAGTCTTAGAAACTGGAAGATTTAGGTAAATAAATGGCATTTTTCGGAAGGTTTCCCATTACAAAATTATGGATAATTATGTGTTATTTTAGTTGCCATTGCCCTTCCGGTTTCGAGGGTGATCGATGCGAAACTAACATCGACGATTGCATCGCTAACAAGTGTGAAAATAATGCCACTTGCATCGACTACATCGATCGATACGAATGCAAATGCTCTTCCGGTTACATAGGTAATTTCTATTTTGATTAATAAAGAATAAAGTAAATTTATTCTGAAATAATTTATCATCCGTTTAGGAAATTATTGTGAAAAGAAAATTAACTTTTGCTCTAAAGAATTTAATCCTTGCAAGAATGGCGCATCGTGCGTAGACCATTTTACTCATTACACGTGAGTATTTTGTTTATTTATAATTAATATATAAAGATAGACCGGATATAAAACTCTTCTATGAATGTAGATGGTTCTTCGAAGCTTGCTAATCTTCATTGGAAATGATTGGATGATTGACAGGAACACCATGCTTCTACTAGGGTACTCCGCTTTAGAAGCCTCAGACACAGTATTCGTTTCACACTAGAATACTAATTAGTACTAGATTCAGACACTGTATAGCATTAAGTATTGTTTTAAATGATCTTGGCTCAGGTCTTCTCAGAGCCTAAGTGGTCAAGATAGATGCAGGTTGATAGCAAAAACAGATATACCTATACATAGAATAGGCACACCTTTGCTATATGCCTACTTTTGTATACATCTAACCTTTAATTAATAGTTATTAAGATACTTTTCAATTGGTCTTCATGAATTACTTTACATATGGTCATAAACCTGTTATTTTCTTTTATTTCTTCATAGTTTAAGCCCGAATATTTATTTATTCTAAATTTATACTTCGCAGATGTGCGTGTCCAGTTGGATTTTCTGGAGATAACTGTTCTACTAATGTGGACGACTGTGTGGAAAATATGTGCCAGAATGGTGCAACGTGTGTAGACGGTGTCAACAGTTATACATGTTCGTGTCCCGAAGGATATGCAGGGACGTTTTGTGAAATTATGCCTATGGTCGCTATGTTGTATCCTCAAACTAGTCCCTGCCAACAACACGACTGTAAACACGGAGTTTGCTTTCAACCGAGTGGTGCTTCCGATTATATCTGCAAATGCTCGCCTGGATTTACGGGAAAAAGGTGCGAATCCCTGTCTAGTGTGAGTTTTCGTGAAGGATCCTTTCTAGAGTTTGATCCTCTTCATACTAAACCAAAGTGCAATATCACAATAACGTTTGCAACGCAGCAAGATTATGGTGTTATGGTCTACAATGGTGAATTGCAACACTTAGCAGTAGAACTCTTCCTCGGTAGGATTCGAGTGAGCTACTATGTTGGAAACTATCCAGTTTCTACCATGTTTAGTTACGCAACAGTTACAGATGGCAAATATCACACGGTGGAATTAATTTTAATTAAAAAGAATTTTACAATGAGAGTAGACGGAGGCATTTCAAGAAGTATTATTAACGAAGGCCCTAATGAGTATCTAGAAGTGAGAAGTCCATTTTATATCGGTGGAGTGGACGAAGACATTGGTAAAAAGGCTCTGAAACAATGGCATCTTCGAAACGTTTCAAGCTTTAAAGGTTTCTATAATTTATACTTTCGCATTTTATGCGATGTTTTATATTAAATTTGTTGATTTTTCTGTAGGTTGCATGAAGGAAATGTATTTAAATGGTAAGCATTTAGATATTATGGTGGCAAGAAGGCAACAAAGAGTTTCACCAGGATGCTCCGAATACGATGACCCAAAACCTTGCAAGAATCACATGTGCCAAAAGGGAAATTGTGTACAAACAAATAAACATAGTTACGAATGCCGTTGCCATAAAGGTTGGAGTGGTCCTTTCTGCGATCAAGGTGATCAAAATATTAATATAATAGTTAGTTAGTAATTAAAACAATTATCGATTTATAATAATTATAAATTCTACCCATAAGTTTCTCATTTTTGAATACGCAGAGTGCCCCGTAAGTCTGGAACCATAGCTTCGTTGATCATTGTTTATTGTTTTACAGATGAAACATGACGTCGAGTACGGAGGAACGAATTATTTTGATGGGGAGATCAACAAGCAGCGAGAAGTTGCCAGAATTTAACATGCCTCATCTAGATCGCTGTATGTGGTTAATGTTACCTATGGTTCCAAAACGGTGGCTCGTTTCTGATCCCAGCAAATAGAAGAAAGGAAACAGTGTGGGCGCACATTCTAACCTAATCTAACCTATTCTAATACTTTTGTTGATAATAATTATGGTAACTTATTAGAATAGGTTAGGTTAGGTTAGGTTAGAACGTGTGTCCCCACTGTTTCCTTTCTTCTATTTGCTGAAATCAGAGACAAGCCGCCATTTTAGAAACATATGTAACATTAACCCAGACTGTTAAACCCTTTGTTCTTTGTTGGTCCCACTATTAAAAATAAATTTCTTCCTCCTTACTCAGCATTACGTTTTACTTGTAATACCTCAGAAAATACTCCCAATGTTTCATCATTTCTGAACGTTTAATTTAACATTCTATTTATATAAAAAGATCAATACGCAACTATAACATATCCTGTGTATTAATAGGCCTACTGTTTAATACAGGGTACGAACTCACGCTTTATTCTTGTTTATACCTTACAGCTCCTACCTGCCAGAAAGAATTATTTCGAGAATATTACGAAGAAAACGGCTGCAGATCCAACAAAAAACTTAAAATGTCTCATTGCATCGGTTCGTGCGGGGATCAGTGCTGCAAACCACTCAGAACCAAACGAAGAAACGTTCGAATGATATGTGATAACGGGAAAAAGTATACGACGCAAGTGAATATCATCAGAAAGTGTAAATGTCTACAGAAGTGTTGAATTTTTTTAACTTTAATAATAATAATAATATATAAAAGCAGCACAAGGACTTTTACACACACACACACAAAGAAAAATAAAAAAATACCAAGAAATTCACAAGACCAAGAAACATACCGGTGTATTTTTTGAACAAAGATGTCGCCTGCTGTGCAGTTCCTGACTATTGTCAAAAATAAATATGGCGTCCTTTAATTTCACATCCAAAAGAATACGAAAACATACGAATATAATAAAAAAAAAAAATATCTGTACGCTAATTGGCTACAGAATATTTACTTAATTTTTAATTAGATCTATATTATTATTAATTATAATTATAATTATTATTTTTTAATAGTTTTTTTTTTCGTAATTTTTGCTTGGTAACAACAGCCAGATTTCACGTTGTTCTCTCTCTTTCTCTACCTCTGTACAAATAAATACTGTTGTGTACAAATGGACTTTTTACCATAAATTTTAAATGGCTTATTATATTATTATATCTTAAACCATATATATATATATATTTTTTCCCTCCCCTCCTTTAATGAGTGAGAGTGTTTTTTAACGATTGTTACACTGCCACTTAAAAGTGCTTGTAACACATGTGATACTATTGCCCATACTATAAAAACACACCGTACTATGTGCTCAAACTATTGAACTTTAAATTGCCTAAACGTGTTTGTCTTTAAGAGTCTCGTCGCTTGTAACCGTGTACTATTGTTATATAAAGGAAAAAACAAAATAATAAATAAATAAAACAGCAGAAATTAAACAATTAATTGCTCTCTATCGACATCTTCAATTGAAGTAAGGTGATCCAAAGTCCAAAAGTTTTTGATCTTTTCTTGTATATGAGCAAAATAATAATAATAATAATAATAATAGAGATTGTTTAATATGAGAACGGAATAAACAAGTGTACAGTCTTGCTGTTGTTTCTGGTTGCGACGTACACAAACACAAGAAAGGCTCGTGCTATTCTTCTACGTGTACAGAAGAGTAGTGTAAAAGGGTCTATATTTGAAAATAATATGTCTAATGTATTTAAATATATTTGTGTTTGTAAAGCTTTGAAAAAAAAATAATAATACAAAAAACCTTGTAGTATAGATTATAATCATGTTATTTCGTTGAATTTTTGTAGCAGTTGAACTGAGCTTGGTGCTTACCACTGATTCGTTTGCCCGAAACAGTTGCGACGTAACAGTGGTCATTGTCTGTCTAAAACGCCCCGAAAGCACCCCCATTTTTACCCCCTTTCTGATACCTGTCCTACGCCTAAAATTGACCAGTGTTTGTACATCTTATATATAGCCTAAGATTACAGTCTCCTATGTATAAAGCATGTGAAGGAGGCTTTACCTGTGTTGTACGTATTCACGTGCAAGATGCTGGTGATATTAAGAACAAAAAAGAAAAAAACAAAAATAAAATAAATGTATCATTATTTCCCCCTTTTGGAATTTATGTGTTTTTTCTTAATATTTAATAAAAATGACTATTGTAATTATAAAAACAAGTCTTGATAAAGTTTCCAATTTTCGATGTACGTTGTGTTGTGTTCTCTTTTTAATTCCCTTTGACTGGCTCTACACGTGCTTGTATTGTAAATCCAGTCGCAAAATACGGCTCTACAATTATTGTTTTATCTCATCGTTCACCCCCAAAAATACATCTTTATGTACTGTACTTTTTAAATGAAACTTATCTTGTATAGTGTGAAGGGGTAAAGTCCATATTACATCGAGAGGAAAGAGCTGGTGATTTTCCCGCAGCTCTACCCTCAGAGAAAAAAACTTAGGGGCCACTAGTGGTTCCTACCCGTATAAGTCGCTATTGTTTTTGCTAACAGGAAAGAAATCCTACGCATGGGAATCCTGAATCAAATCATGGCGAACCACCCAAGGAATTTCTCATGGGCGGTAAGTTCCATCTCTCACCACCGCTGCGTGGGCCTGGGTCTCTACAATGGGCACCGAAACAATTAGAATCGTATGTATTAGCAAGCGCTTCAGGGGCCTATATATTTGAAAAGTCATCTTACAGAATGGTTCTCTGATATTTATGGGAAGATCAGTACACGAATTGGCGCTTTACTAGGGTGATGCTATATCGAGGTTTGACGGACAAATAATCTTTCAAACGTTTTCTGTTACTCGAAAATGTTGTTATCACTGTGAAAAGTTCGTTTATGCGTTACAAGATAGCAGCACCGTCCGTAGGATAGTGTCCAAGTGGTGAGTAGCCAAACAAGTAAGTTAATGTTTTATGTAAAAGAAACCTATTTAATTGTATATAATTAGATAATAAATCAATATATTAAAAATATTTGTATGGTATTATACGGAGATTAATATATATTATTAGTTAGACACGTAAAAATAAACTGGAGAAACTCCGCATTCACTCCATGCAATTTGGCTCATGCAATGGAGACAGGAGATGCCCCAAAAATTTAAACCTTTAGTATAAATACAAAAAGAAATATACGACAGGAGTGACATAAAATTGTGTTTTTTACAAGCGGTAAACAATTGTTTTAGTTTGTTTTACTGGTATATTTTCATGACATTCCGGAAAGGAGTAAGGGCCCCATCTCATCTGTAATACGGGGCCCGAGCCATTTATTTTATTACGATCAATAAAGATACGCTAAAACGTACCTTTATCGTTTTGCTAATTGATCAAAAATGTTTCGATAGGGCCCCAAGACGGTCATAAACTTGAGGCCTCACCACTTCCAAAAAATGCCATAAAAATATACGAACGAAAACAATAAAAAAAAATTGTTTTTATTACTTATAAAAGTATACATTTTGGGGCCTTCGTGCGCCCGAATTAAAACCTGTTTAGTTTAGTAAACACATTCTCCTGTAAAACTGCTCCTGGAAGCGATTTTCTGTCTGGTCGTTTATCTACTTTAATCAAATCTACTTCATTTATTTACTTAAAATAGGCGTAAAAACAATATCGACCCCACTAATTTCGATATTTAGATTAAGAATTTATGCATGGAAACAATTTTTATCAAACAGAAAATTTCGTATTAATGATCAAAGATTGTAATTTCGTAAGTGGAAAAATTTTCACCACTTTCAACGTTTGCTTTGAAAAAAAGATAATACTAAAAACTTAAGATAGAATTTTTGGTTAATGTTACCTTTGGTTCCAATATGGCGGCTCGTCTCTGATTCCAGAAAATAGAAGAAGGGAACACGGTTCGAATAAATTACCATAATTATTACCAACAAAATTAATAGAATAGGTTAGGTTAGAACGTGTGTCCCCACTGTTTCCTTGCTGGAATCAGACGAGCCGCCATCTTGGAACCATAGGTAACATTAACCGAATATTCCATATTTCTATAATTGTAGGAGATTCTACATTAAGCGTAGAATTCGTATCCATGTTCATCATGGATTCATCTTCCTGTTCACCACAGATTCATAGAATTGTGTATCACGTATTCAGTGAATCTATGGTGAACGTGGAGTTGAATTCTATGAAAAATCTATGGAATATTCCGTATTTATTCACATAAACATGAATTATTCTACATTTCCATAAAAATGGAGAGAATATTATCTCTTATTTATAATCATACAAAGTTTTCAATAGGGTTGCATCAACGAGATGTAAGCTTCAATATTGTAAAGCTTTAAATTATCTGTTTATAAAACTTATATAAAAATTAGTAATTTATATTATATAAACTAGAAAAATATAAAATTGCTTGTCTGTGATTGAAGTGTTTGTTAACATTTCTGATAAAATAGGTTAAAACATTTTGGACTTTCTCGACTTTGTACTCGAGTCTCTTTCACTTCTTCGATGTTTGTTCGCTATTTAAATCAATTCTATATTAAATCCTTTTATAAGAAACTCTTTTAATTTGAA
Organism: Centruroides vittatus; assembly: GCF_030686945.1. NCBI lineage: Eukaryota > Metazoa > Arthropoda > Arachnida > Scorpiones > Buthidae > Centruroides > Centruroides vittatus. The sequence continues at coordinate 1,255,348 of NW_027122693.1, forward strand.
TAAACAATAAATTTAATCATATTTTATGAAAATTTTGCAATAAATTTGCCTCTAAATGAAATTTTTTCTCGTTGAAGATGATGGGAATCCTTAAGCTTCCTCCTCGACTCGATGGTAAATTTAAGCCTTCTAGACGTGGAAATCTGCGTATATTTGTAAATAAATTGTGCAGAGAAGGTATATTTTTTTGCAAATAATCTAATTTCATCGAGTATTACTAAATATAGAATGACCTAGATAGAAACTAGATAAAATAAAACCATGATATTTGCAATATCAAACTCTTGAACTTGGAACGAGCAGAATGTATTACTTTTTATATCTTCGGTTAAAAATATGAGGCAATACTTATAAATATGTAACTTCTGAGTGGATGAAGAATTAGAAAATAACTATAAAATTCTATATTAAAGGTTATTATTTATTAATTTCCATTCATTCAAAGAGGCAATACGAAGATCGACATTGGCATCGAGCCATGGTTTCAACTCATTTTTATAAGAAGAATACAGGAATTTTATATAAAAAATGATTAAAAATCGCTTATGATGAAGAAGAGTGAGGTTTTTTTTATTAAATTTGATCATTTTTAATTTAAAATACGAATTAAATCATAAAAATATTGGACTTGATCCGCACTCTTACAAAGTAATTTATCGTTGGCAAAGTGTGGATTGATAAATATGTAATGTCATTTTGAAAATTTAATGTTTTTTAAACATTTTTAACTATCTAAATCTTAATTTAATAAATATTTTTCGTTTTACAGTTAATTTTAAGTGATATTTAAGATAAACTATGAAAGAAAAACGATAAATCTTAGTTGCAGCGAGTAGAAAATAATGAAGAATATTTATGTATGGAGTTTTTCGCACGATACATAAAAAATGAAAGAAAATAACTATTTTTTATAATATTACAAGAGAATTTTCACCATAATTAACGTAAAAATCGAAGAAAAACTCACTTATTCATACATAAAACCAGATTTAAATGAGGGATAAGGATGCAAGGAGATTTGGCAGGATCCTGGCCATTATTGAATAAAAATTTATTTTAATAAGTGGTTTAAAATATCCGTTTTTCTTTCTTTCGTTGATTTTATTCACGCTTATGGCTCAAGAGAGTGGGAGGGCCTTAGATTTGGAACTGCGACGAGCGTCATTTCACCTCTCTCAGCCTCTTACAGCAACCATTTTTCAACTGATAATCATCAATTAAATGTAAAAGTACGTAATAATTATTAAATTCGATATAAAAATCTACGACTTTTTTAATAGAATTCGGTCCTAAATAGTCTATTTTTTCAAATATTCGTATATTCGCGAACAGTTTTTGCTGCTCGGTTCACTCAATTATTCAATTATGAGTCTTCACCCTTAACGTGTATGAATGAAAGACTAAATTTTGGGGCCTCCTTGTTTAGGAATCGAGGCCAAAAAGCTCTGCATTTTTCGATCGTGAACTCACTAAAAAAAGACTCAGAAATATAAATCTTATTCTTGTTTTATTATTTTAATATTTAATTGAGTTTATTATCGATGGTATATAGGTTAATCTATACGTATATTCATAAAAATATATTTTTATATCATTATAAATAGGAGTAAAACTCTAATCAAGGGCTTAGGTTGAAGGAAGGAGGAGAGTGAGAGGCTGAATAAAGAATAAAGGAAGAAGAGAGAAGATGATAAAGGAAAGGAAGAGAGGGAGATGATGAGTTGAGAGGTTAAAGGAAGAGGAGAGATGATGATAATGGAAAGGAAAAGAGTGAGAGGATGAGTAAGAGAATAAAGAGACGAGAAGATGATAAAGGAAGAGACGAGAAGATCCCAGTAAAATACTGGTTTATAATTACATATAAATTAATATGTAAAGTTCTCCTAACTTTTTATTTATTAATTCTATTGAGAAATTACCTGCTTTTAATTAGTGTGAGAGAAAAAAGTAAAGTATTGAATTCTTACAAAGTCATTAATAGCTTAAAAACATACCTTTTAGAATAATATTTAAGAATCGAATCTTTAAAATATTCAATTAAATCTATTTAAAAAGTGTATTAAATATTTTAAAATTTTTATTTATTTATACAAGTGTAAACCTTTACATTAAAAAATGGCTTCTAGATCGAGTTTTTTAATTGGTTCTCCAGAACATATGATTTCCATCTCTCTATAAAGATACGAATAAGAATGAGTAAGAAAGTCATTCCTATTACATAATGAGATCAATTTGAATCGGGAAAAATGCATTTAAAAAATAATAACGGAATATAACCGAGAGAAAAAGGTAAAGATTTTATTTTATTTAAGTAAAACATCATTAAATAATTCTTCTTGTGCAATGCATGTAATTAATACGTAAAATTATGAGTAAATTGGTGAAAATACTATACAAAGATTCTTCTGTGGAGGAAGAAATTATTCCTCAGAGGAGCCGCAAAGGAGATGTAGGGAAGAGCACCTGCACTTTACATCCTGCACTCAATTCTTTCTGCACATAAGAAGCTTTGTATCACCTTTTCAATCTGAAAAATGAGTAGAGAAAGGCATATGTTTGATACACGTGGTCTTCTCTTCTCAAACTAAATAGGGCGCTAGAAAGTCTTTTAATATAAGTAAATAATTAAGAATTTTATGTAAGAAAAATGTTATTAGGAAAAAAATCGCTGACACTGTGTCTTCAGATCAAGTAAAATTCTTCAAGTAACTCAAAATGACACGAATTATATCCTGATGATAGTTTTAACTAAGTTTACATGGCTACGTTTGCGATGAAAGATGCTGCACCTGCTCTAATACTACGCTTTCAGAGAATAATCTATAATCAGGTGATTATCAGATGAGGAATTCATCGGCTGCTTTGATTTATCTCGTGCCAATTTGATCAGTAATTTTGCTGCGACAGTAACTCGAAGCATACATTTTAATGACACCTAGCATCTTGCATTACTGTTATTCAACCGGCGAAAACAGAAGTAAATGGCTCCTACTAAGCTATAATTAAGAAACCATACTGCTATTCGTGCTGATTGCTGCAAACACCCGTCATAAAAAGCAGGTATGTCTCCTTATAAATAAATGTCCATTGCTTTGCATTGCAGATTTGCAGATTGCTCCAAGAAAAACCAGATAATTGATAAAGAACACGAACAGGAGTTAATTGGTACACTTGGTTAATTGCCGTACACTGTTAATTTTAACAGTGTACGGCAATTAACGTTGATTGTAACGATGACCTCTTTTAACCCAGTATTAAAGAACTGTTAAAAAGAAATTCTTTCTAATTAGATTTAGTGGAGAGGAAGTGACGAATTTTACTATTAAGCATCTCAAAGACACGTGGATATCAATCGGATACAAGGATTTGTTATGAGCAGTATAAGAGCTGGTGCAAAAATGGATAGACAGTCAATACGATACGATATGTTCAATACGATAGACAGTAAGATTAGCTGAAGTTCAAGCAGTTGGGCACAGTTACACAAACATTCTGTGTGTTATTTGTTGTCCTTATAGTATTTTGGAAACGGCTGTTTCTTCCTATAAACAAGGCATCCTCCGAACTAAAGTACAGTCTCCAAGTACTAGTACTGTACTGTACTAGTCTCCAAGTACAGATTTGTCAGTAGCCTGTTATCTACAGAAAAAAAAGAAGGCAAAATTTTGGAGAATTATGTGTAAGTTTTAGGTTAAAACAATATATTTCTTCGACGAATTGGCTTCAGATTCACGTTTAGAAGACTCAAATGTCATTTTAAGTGATTACAATTCAACGCAATGCTACAGTTAAAAGAAGGTTTTTCAGGACAAAAATCTGTGGCAGAATTATTCCCCTTTTCGTATCCTCTAAAGAAAAAAACAATGAAGAAAAATTTGAAAACGGGTTCAAGTGTTTCCCCGTGAGTTCAACAGCGCATTAAGTAACAATGCATGTACTGTAAGATCTTCATCAAGTAAACATGGTATCATTCCAGAACTGGTTACTGTATACACGTTATTCATGGTACCCGATAATGGTAGCTACTGCTGAACGATCATTCTCAAAACTCAAGATTATCGAATCTCCGTTTAACAATTAAAAAAGTCGGAGTAAAGTGTCCATTATTTCTAATGAAAATGAAATCGACAAAGAATTTAAACGTAGAAGAATGTGTCACGTCCTTTGCAAACACGAAAGCAATGAAATAACTAGAGATTAAGTAGTAAATGTTAGTAAAAGTTACACTGAATGTAATGAGCTTAATCTGAAGCAAAGATGGGTAAATGCTCAATAAAAATCTCCCAAGGATATGTTATGTCACACTGCTTGACACTTGAAAATGCTTATTTTAATGTTTTTCTGTAAGAGTTTTAAAAGCAAAGTACATTTTATAACAAGTAAAATATAAAAAATGATAAAATAGATATATATATATATAGGTCCTTTCTCATCAGGTTTATATATACGGTAAAACCTGTCTATGGCGACCACCCACGTTTAATACAGGTAACTTATACGAAGACTCTATGTATAAAGTATTCCAGAAATTTTTGTCCGCTTTGACAGGTGGTCACCTAAGCAGTTTTTACTGTATAAACATTTAAAAAATACAATATAGGTGTGTAGATAGCCCACTGATGTTTATCTTCGTCAAATTCTCGATAGAAAAATATTTCGAAATTAAAATTTAATTTTAAACAACAACAACTTGAAATATATTTAACTAAATTTTTGTATATTTTATAGATGAAGACCAAGTTTTAATCAAATGACCATGAAGATTAATGTGTTTAACGAAATGGCCAATCATAAATAACTGTACTTAATTATCTTAAGTTAATCATGAAAATACATAAAAAAAAGAAGATATTTTAGAAAATAAAATATTGTTTATTTTAAAAGTTTTTTATTTATACTTTATAAAAATTTATTAAGTAAAAAAAATACATATATATATATAAGATAATATTAATTATTTAAAAAAAAGTCATTTCAGTGATGAACGGTTTCTGCTCCAAACAACGTGAATCACAATGTAAGCATCTAATATCCACGTGTTTATTCACAAAGAAATTAGCAAATAGGTCAAAAAGTACAGTCTTTATCAAAATTTGGATATTTTAGGAAATAAATTATCGAGATAATTTCGAAAATGACTTGCTCTTTATCGGGAAGAGATTGAAGAGTTGATGTATCTGTATTTTGTAACAATGTATCGGTAAATACTTGTATTTACACTTAAAACTCATATCAGTACAGGGGGGGGGAAAAAACGTTAAATTCTTTTAAAAAATTAGTGTAAAATCCCCCCCTCAAAAAAATTTAAAAATTCCTTAAAAATTAGTCGAAAATCCTGTAAAAATTAGCCTAAAAATCCCTACATATTTAGTCTAAAATTCTCAAAATAAATGAGTCTAAAAATCCTCCAAAATTAAATCAATTTATTTAGCAAATATTACTATTTTAATTTTAAACATTTATAACGTTTTATATACTAAAATTTAATTCTTTTATGTTTAATTTATTATATATATATTATAAAATAAATATACATTAAAATCTAGTTTGTCGTGGGTGCGATCCTCACCAACGAGCAGTTTGCATGCTCTCCCGGTTTTCTTCACGTGCTTTTAACCTAAATATCTTGATTAATATCCGAAAAAAACCCTTCTGGGAGGCACCCCTTGGCAGATCGCCAATTGTTGCGCTGCCTTAATCCATCCCAAAATATAAAGAGCGCCTCTGAAGAACTAACATTTCTTTTCCTCAATAAACAATAGTGGATCCAGAAATCTTTAGAAGGAGGTGCCTTACAAACCGTCTTTACTCGAATAAAACTCTCGGAATAGGATGGTGCTGTACCCAAATCCGCCCATCATTAAATAATTGTGAGTATCTCTTAAGCATGGGCCCATTAATCTTGACCTACAAACCTCCCTAAAAACTGATTAAATGGCCACATTGTCTCTCATATGGTTTATAATATGTTATAGAATAACATGGGTTCTAAGTTATAAATATTATGAGCATTATAACCTAATTAATTCGTAAAGTTTATAAATTTATTGCCCCTTTGGGCATTAACATAAATAAAATCCTTGTATATTTTTAAATTTTAAAAATATATTTGTTACCGCTTGGTAACAGAAAGGCGAAGTTTAACACGGAGCAAATCTCTTTCAGCAATAGTGCAAAGTTTAGTTTGAATAAATTCGTTTTTTACTATAAAAAAAGTGAGCCATAATAATGACGTTTCATCTGACCCCACGTCACATTTGACGAATGGAATTGATTGAGGACTTTGTTTCTTTATGAAAACCGCTATCTCTAGACGTCTAGACGTAACGATTCAATTGCAATTTTATATGTATTTTAATATTTTTTCAATTAATTTCTCCGTTTATATTATAAATAAAAACTTTATTGAGTTTATAAAACTTCCAAAATAATTAAATTTATTACTGTTTTTTTTTAATGTGTAAAAATGAAAGATGGAAGCTCAAGATGTAATTTCTTTCCATGAGATCGTCGTCACTTGTTTGCTTTTATACAACAGGACACGTGAGCCATATATCGAGGGAGATGGAGTTTTTATAGAAAAAAAAAGCTCCTATATACGTGTTAATTCCACGTGACCACCACGTTGGCCAGGCTCAAATGCACGACCTGTGTTGAGTGTTTTTATCCACTCGTCCACTGATGAGTGCGGTCACTTAATCATCACATGTCATATTCATAAATGTGGGCCAAACCCATAAGAAACTTTACCTTAAATAGCACGTGTAAGAAGAGGACGAGGGAGATGAAATAGGAACCATAGTCATAAGTGTGAGCCGAATGCGTACGAAATTTTATGCTTAAATGGCATATTTAACAAGTGGATGAGGAAGATGAGACAGAAGATCAATCATAGATGCTGTGCCTATCTCTCTCCGAAAGCTAAAAGTTGTATTAGTAAAGTAAATAAAAACAAATTCTTTATTATTTATCAAACAAAATTTTAACTTTTTCTTATATAAAAGGTTAAATTTTTAAGCTCTTCTATGTCTGGGGCTTAGTCAAATGGTCTCTTTGTACCTTGTTCTGTATGTAACTAATAAAATTAAATTTGTAAAATTATCTCAATTAAAAGTGTTTAACTATTAAAACTTAATTAAAACTTTCTTGTTTATTAAAAACAAGTTATATAATTAATTAATTTCATGCATCTCGAACTTACTCAACGGTAAAGTTAATTAAATTATGCACACATGAAGCAATAACCTCGAGAGACCCTCACCAAAAACCTCTCGAGTGCAAAGGCCTTAGAATGGAGGGTCCACTATAAAATTAAAATAAAAGGGCACAAATGGTTATAAAAGGCTTATCTTTATATAATTTATCTGTTTGTAAAATAAACAAAAACAAATTTTCTTTATATAAAAATAAATTGTTACTTGTATCCATTTTAAAAATTAATTTAAATATATTTAAAATTACAATTGGAAAATACACGCCCACTTCTAAAGATGATTGCTTCTCTAGCAATATCTCAGCCAATCACCGTTAAGACAACATTATCTCCTACCAATCATCGTTGAGATGATCTTGTCCTCTTCCAATCATCGTTTAAATGAATTTTTACGTGGTAACTTGCATAAATAGCAAAGAACCGCTTATGTTCATTAATATAATATATTTGCTTTTATTTTTATGGCACACGATGTGTTTTTATAGGATTTACATAATAGCATAACACTGTTAATTGCAATTCACAATTTCTTGAACATCAGCCATCTTATTGGATAGACTTAGACTTGTTGTGGCCCTAAGATATAACATATAACAGGCCCTTTTCCCCCCACCGAATAATGATATACGTAAAAATGTGAAGTCCTAATCTATAGACTCAAAACGAGAGGCCCTAAGCTACAGTTTGTATACAAATCCTACTCTAATGAGCTATGGGCCCTAGAAAACTAATACTTTTATATTTATAATTATACTATTTTCGTGAAATAATATGAAGTTTGAAGTTTCTAGAAGAATCCTAAAATCTTGAGATTCTAGAAATTCAGCAGTAGACATGAACAAATGCTTACCTGATGTGAAAAATTAATAATGAAAGCGTATAAATTGGTATGAACAAAACTATATTTGTGGTTTATGAAGATTCAAGTAACGTGTACAACATATACAATGAGTACAAGGCGTAAAAATTCTAAAAATCTCTAAAAATTAGTCTTAAACTCCTAAAAAATTAGTCTAAAAATTAGTCTTAAACCACTAAAAATTAGTCTAAAAACCCCCCAAAATTAGTCTTAAACTCCTAAAAAATTAGTCTAAAAACCCTAAAGAATTAATTAGAAAATCCCTAAAAGAAATCTAAAATCCTCCCAAAACCACGTTAGTAAAACAAATAATTAAACTATATACAGTCGAACCTCCGATAAGGGCCACCTGTGAACAGTGGCCAACTAAAACACGGCCGTTGTTAGGAGGTTACGTTTCCTCAGTGGCCGTTGTTTAGAGGTTTGAATTAAATATTTTACCGAAAATTCCTTTTAATGTAAAAAATTCTAAGTACAGTAGAATTAAAATATAAGAAAATTCTTCTATAGAAGCATTTATTAAATTTATAATTATATAAAATATTAATTAATTATAGAAAATAAAAGAATATTATGAATATTCTTGGTTTGGCTTTCCCTCTATATCTATATAAATTTTGAGTTACAACCTTCACAGGGGCATAAGTTATTATAAGTAATATAAACTTGTATTGTATGCAGAATAATTTAATTTAATAATTAAATGTTTTAAATAATTTTAATTTAATTTTTACTAATGCTAAAAAGGTCAAACATATTGACCTTTATGTGGGAAAATATAATTATTGTTTTAATTCCTAATTAATTAATGGTAAATTAGTTTGTTTATGGGACATAGTAATAAGTAGATTTTAGAATATTTTAATAGGAAAAATGAATTACACAAGAGTACAAAGTCAAAAAAGGACAAAAGTCTTTACCTTTAAAGGTTATCGTTGAAGAGACTATCGTCATTTCATAATAAAAATACTTTTAAATATTATCAATGACGTCAATGTAAATATAAATTGCTGAATATAGTTGTTGACCCCTTTCGTATTTAATAAGAAAAATCTTCTCATTCTTCTTTTCTTTCACATCCCTTCAATCCCTTCCAATCTTCATCCTAGTCCCTTATTAAGTATGGTCTGTCCCTTAATAATTACACAGTAAAACCTATCTAGGACGGAACTTGAATAAAACGGAAACCTGTCAATATTAGGTACATTGCTATTCCGGCTTACAAGGGTTTTACTTGTAATAATAAAAATATAATTTATATTATTGGCAACCTCTAAATGGCGGCCATTTCTTCAGGAACGTTTGTTTTTTTTAATTAATTAAAAATACATACAAAATAACCTTTGAACAACGGACATTTTTATGTTCCCATCAGTGGCCGTTGTTCAGAGGTTTGACTTTAAATCTATTACTTTCTCAATTTTTAAAATATTCGTTGAAATGTTTAATTTAATAGTTTATAAAGTTTCTTTATAAACTATTAAATGAAGTACTAATTATTATTATTTAATTAATATAATAGAATAAACTTTATAAATTATAAATTATAGAAAATGTAGCAAATTTAAATATATTTAATTATAATTATTAATATATATATATATTTAAATAAATAAATAATAATATTCTGCAGAAATTTTTACATATTGATTTCAGGAAGTAGATAAGGCATTTGAATAGGAAGAAATTGAATTTTGTACTTGAAAACAAAGTCCTTAAATGAATCTAGGGGTCAAGGTTCATCAAGTTTTTCCATTAAAAAAACTTTTATTTGATAATATTCACTTTCCATTCGGTTGCTAACATCACTTGTTACACAATAATATTATTTCATTTACAGTAAAACCTGCTTAAACCGGACTCGCACGGTACCGAATATTTTTCAGTTAGGAAGGTTTCTGTCTTATTATTAAGGTTCCGTTTTAAACAGGTTTTACTGTATTAAATTTTTAATAAAAGTTTTCATTATTTTGCTATCTTAACAAATGAAATTTTGAATAATTTCTATACAATTTTTTTTTTAAGAATTAAAGAAATAATATATATTTAAATAATTAACTTTATAATATTAAATATTCAACAGTAGTAAATAATACCGCCATATTTGATTTTAGAATATAAAATTTTTAAGGACCCCAAAAGTGACTGAACCTCCTTTAGAACTCCTCAAAAAATTATTTAACCCCTTTAAGAAACCTCAAACTTCCTTCGAAGAGGTTCAAAAAGTTATCTTGAAGGTATCTAAAGTAACTTTTGAGGTTCCTTATAAAAAAAAAAAGAGAAAAAATTGATGTTATTTTAAAATAAATTAAAATGTTTTCTTTAATTAATTATTAATACAATTACATTAGTCATTAAGGGAATTTATAAAAAAATTAAATTAAATTTCCTTGTTTTTTTACAAATAATAATAGCAAACCTGTGAACAACGGCCAATGAAAGAAACATAAAAAAATGGCGCCGCTGTTTAGAGGTTCTACTGTGTGTTTTTTAAATGAACGAAATAAAATAACGAATGCAAATGAAAGTGAAAATTGTTAATATTAAGTAAAATTAAGTGATAAATTTCGAAATTAATAATTTTTAGATAAATTTTATGTAAACTTTAAAACTTTTTAACAATTTTTTTGTAATTTTTCGTAATTAATCGACCTTGGTCATAGTTCAAAAATTAAAGTATAACTCTTATCATATCCTTGAATATAAAGTTAAATTTGCAAATTATAAATATATATATATATACATAATTAAAATAATAACTTTAATTTAAAATATTTTAAATATAATTTTAAAATGTTCACATTTAAAAAAAAAATTGAATTTAATGCTAAAAAGATGCTTAAAAAACTTAAATTTATAAATTAAAAAATAATAAAAATACTTTAATTACAATAAAACCTGTCCGGTACGGAACCTGAATAAACTCAAACCTGTCCAAACGGACAAAAATTTCTTCAGAACGAAGCGAATTTTCTTACGTTAAATCTTGTAAAAAAAACAATAAAAAATAAAATTTTAAGGATAAAAACAGAGCTAAATATCAAATTTATTTGTTAGATTATTAATTTGTAATATTATATTTAAGTTTTGTTAATTTTAAACGCTTAAAAACGAAAATTTTGTTACGAAAAATAAAAGGTCAGCAGCAATTCCAATGTGCAAAGTTGTATCATTACCTTGAAGATTGCGATATTACTAAATTTAGACATTTTTACTCCTTATCGGGAGAACTTGATCACTTATCAATCGTCGAGAACTAAATTTGGCATCAAAATTAACTTATCGCGCTTATTTATCGCTCCTTATTGCAGGATAAAGGAGAACAGGTACAGAGTTTACTAAGCCACGTGATTCCAGTAGAAGGATTTCTTAAATCTCTCGTGCAATTAATGCGTAATCAAACGAACTTTCATCCTTAATACAAAAATAAATAAATAAATAATGGGTTTTAATTAATAACAAGTACAGGAGATTTCGTCAAATCTATGCTTTAATTAACGATTTTTTTTTAAAGAATATTTCTAGTTGAAATCTGTGATATTATCGTTGAATTTTTAAGAAAAAGTTAATTACAAATGTAAAAAAAAAACATCCATTAGGGAAACTTGGTCCTGTGCCAATATTTGAATTTTTTTTTAATTGGGCGCCGCCATTTTGCTTCTTTTCCACGAGATATTCAATTGTCTTGAAATCTGTAATATTATTGTTGAATTTCAGTGTAATTTTAAGAAAAATACAATGAAATTCATTATAAATGGTTAACGTGTGCGTATTCAAAATACTTGGCTGTGTGCCAAAATTTGAATTTTGAAATAGGCGCCATTTTGGTTCTTTGAGATGAATCGAATCGATTTATTGTATGCGATGATTAGGAGACTTCGTTAAATGTACACAAATCAAAATTTGCGTTAAAAAAAAACTATGCCAAAATAAAGAATTTGATTGATAAGTAATACACAAAGTGTCTCAAAAGTTCAGATATAATAATATACAGAAAACCGTTTTAAACAGGTTTTCTGTATATTATTTTAGTCACTTCGGTTTAGCGCCAGTAGTACCTGTATATAATACCCTTTCAGATTTAGTTCCAGTTTCAGGCGAATAAATGGCGGTTCTAAATCAGGATTCGAGTGTCTTTACTGCTCTATATTGCTGTACTGTAACGTTACTGATGATGTTTGATGATTCGATTTATCTGAGAACAAACATTACATCAATTTGTGTCATCTTACTTCTTGTTTTTATGTCTAGCTACTGTAAAATATAAACTGATAAACATCTAGAATATGAAAGTCTTCTTTGATTGTATCCTCTCATTTCCTATCTAAAAAAACTTTGGAGTAAAAAAAAAAAGAATGTTATCTATGTAAACACGATTCATAGTGTATAGTCGAAGCTGTTCACATTCAACATTTTATCGCAAAATAAACATTATTAGACATTATAGACTTAAAGATTAACAGAAATTTTTATCTTGTAAAACTTGAATCAATGGAATAAAGCGCCATTTTGTAATCACGTGGACGGTCTGCTTAAGGGAAGACCCCACAAGTGGTATAGTTTTCTTAGGCTAGCGCCACACCGATGAGGTGGTCACGTGGAGTTATACGGATTTTCTTCACGTATCTACTACCTAAATAGGGCCAATTTTCTCGAAATCCTCCGGAGAGGCACCAGAGAAATGTGCAAGGGTACTTCCTGTTGGCAAAGTGTTGCCTTGTTTTATCCCCATCAACCCTAAGAGGTGACGCCTCCCGAGAGAACTTGTTTGGGAAATTGGCCCCTACTTAGGTGAAGATAACTTGGAAAAAACCTCAACGTGGCCATCCTCTGAACACGTGTGCCATTTTGCCACCATTGCTCTAGTGGCAAAACTATTTGGCTATAGAGAGGAATGATTTTATTAATATATTCTGGACCCTTTCGTCTCTTTAGAACACGCAACATATATTATAAAAATGGTTCTTAACCTTTTTGAGCAAGTGGCACACTCAAATGTTGTGGCACACTCAAGTGGCACAACGAAACATCAGTGCGGTATCTGCGCACCTGAAGTTTTTTACATAAAAATTATTTAATTACTATAAAAAATTAAATAAAAATTATTATTTTAATTGTTTTTTTCCTCTTATACATAGTAAGTGTGCCATAAAATTTAAAAGAAAGGTTTTGTAAGTTTTCATGAAAGATTTATGTTGGTATGTCACATACCAATGTAGCGTGTCATACTGGTTGAAATTATCGGATTGTATAGCATATAAAACAGAATTAATTTAATGTATTACCACCATTATTACGTCACCGTTACCACAAACTTTTCCACTCGTCATCATTACCACAAACAGTATCGTGGTCGCTTCGTGTAGCGCGCCATGATGAATCGCGACGCGACATCGCGTCGCTTGAATAGTTAATTACTTTATCTCATATGGGTGTTCAATTATTAGATAATACCAACGAGATAATTAACATGTGAAAAAGAAATATATATATATATATATATGTATTATAGATATAATAGATTAAAGTTGACTTCCCAACCTTTACAATTTGAAGAAAAACAATATAAAAGGTGGGTATCGCGACCCACCGGTTGATATTTTGCGTGGGTTAGCATCTAAGCACTTGATCTTTATATAAGAAGCTAAAAATGGACAATTTTTCATAATTATTATACTAAAAATAAACAAATAACGATAATAGATAACTCTGCGTTATTTATATCATTCAACTTTTATGATGTAATCTTTTTCATAGATTGCACAGTTTAAAATAAACTTAATTGTAATTAATACAACCGTTTAAAGTTCTTTCCCGGATGTTTGGCCATCGGTCTGAAAGATGGCCCTTTAAAATTTTACAATTTAGGACTCGTGGGACCTGGCAAAGTCTTTCTGCACTGATGGATAGTAGGATAGTGTGTGTGGGGAAGCATGATTTTGTTCACCTGTTTGAAGCTTAATAACTCCTGTGTGTTTTGTTGAAATTTTCTGAAATTTTACAGGGAGATTTTTGTATTAGAGGGCTTAATTCTATTAAATTTTGGTGATTCGGGATGGAGAGATAATCACGTGTCGTATCACGTGTCTTTATTAGCATTTACAAATTTTTATAAAACCCATCCCTACCTTTTTAAAATTAATCTTTTTGCCATTTTATAATAATTAAAGATGTAAAAAGTTCAGTAATAAAATCTCGTAACAGATAGCGTTACACATCATTTTAACATTTTTGCTAAGAAGGTTACGCGCTCGTTGCTGGATTTTTTTTAAATCAGGAAATCTAATTTTATAAGTTTCCGTTGTTGAAAGTGTTATTAATCATTAAATTAGTCATCGACACACCTACACGCCGTAACAAGCGCAATCACTTAATTACACACAGAGATATAACAATACTCAGATAACCAATGTGTATGCAAGATATATATACACACCCCTCACACTTTTACATGCAGCACAGCACGTTTATAAAACAATTAGGCTAAACATAGATAACACACTAGACAGACACACAATACATAATACGGGTAATGACGCAACACTGTTCTGTTGTGACTTGCTTGATATATAGTGTTAAGAGCTTATGCTGGACTAAAAGTACAACACGTGGTCTTATGTGTTAATGCTTTGTCTTCGGCCCAGCTTGGTACAAAAGATCTATGAATTAGTTTATAGGATCTGCTTAAGACTGTGTTCAGACAGGCTCTTCTTACGTTAGGACAATCAAAGAAGGCGTTATTTATGGCATTGTAAATAACTACTTCTTTTATTGGCCGGTCGTAACGTAACGTAACGTAAGAAGACCCTTTCTGAACATAGCCTTAAGATGCTCTTGAACCAAGATCTTCAATCGTTTCAATTATGTTCATGATCTGTAAGAGGGCACATCTGTGTTTATAAACGTATTATAACACGAAATTAATAATAATTATCTTATATTATCATCGTCAATTATATCTTAATACAAAGTTATCACGTTTAAGATAAGTGTTAATTAATTATAATTAGACAATAATTATTCTTTCCTTGTTTACTTTTTATCTGTGGTTTGTTGCTTAGTACAGTTATATTACCATTTGATTCACACGTAAGTTTCATTAGAATATGCAGGAGCGGATTTAGGGAGCACAAGATGAAGCT
Source organism: Centruroides vittatus (assembly GCF_030686945.1). Classification (NCBI taxonomy): domain Eukaryota; kingdom Metazoa; phylum Arthropoda; class Arachnida; order Scorpiones; family Buthidae; genus Centruroides; species Centruroides vittatus. The sequence goes on from NW_027122693.1 coordinate 1,270,562, forward strand.
GGACACACCCTTCTGGGGATTTTTCCCGAATAAATCTGGGTACGTATTACTTTCTGCATTCCCTTTAGAAGATTTCTGGATTCACTATTATACAGTAAATAGATATAGGCCTACATTCGAATTGATATCCTTTATACAGAGTAAAACCTGTGTAAACCGGACTTGCATGGTGCGAAGAATTTTTTTCGTTTTTAAAATTTAAACTTAATTATTTTTTAAAAAATATATTAAAAGTGTTATTTTTGAGTTTTATATCAAAGATTTTTTGCATTAATTGCTTTGTATCGATTCCGTAGAGATCGAATTTAAAGTAGAAAAGCAATTTTAATGGTTTCCAATGGGATTAATTTCTAGAAATCATCTATGTCCACAAGTATGAAAAAATACAAAAATTCTATATAAGATCATGCCATATTTTTTAGTAATTATTTAGAATCATTCCTATCATAAATATGGAACTGGGAATGATGCTGATCTGCATCAGAATCATTCCTACTACAAATAAAGAGCAGGAGGATGATGATGATCTTCATTAGAATAATTCTTACTACAAATAAAGAGCAGGAGGAGGATGCTGATATTCATTTGAATCATTCCTGTCATTAATATGGAACTGGGAATGATGCTGATCTGCATTAGAATCATTCCTACTGCAAATAAAGAGCAGGATGATGATGCTGATCCTCATTTAAATCATTCCTACTACAAATAAAGAGCAGGAGTATGATGCTGATATTCATTTGAATCATTCCTATCATAAATATGGAACTGGGAATGATGCTGATCTTCATTTGAATCATTCCTACTACAAATAAAGAGCAGGATGATGATACTGATCTTCATTTGAATCATTCCTGTCATTAATATGGAACTGGGAATGATGCTGATCTTCATTTGAATCATTCCTGTCATTAATATGGAACTGGGAATGATGCTGATCTGCATTATAATCATTCCTACTACAAATAAAGAGCAAGAGGATGATGCTGATATTCATTTGAATCATTCTTATCATAAATATGGAACTGGGAATGATGCTGATCTTCATTTGAATCATTCCTACTACAAATAAAGAGCAGGGGGATAGTGCTGATCTGCATTATAATCTATGCATTTTATATATAACAATCAATATAACGTCACAATTTTCTATATTTGACTTGACTCTACTATGCATAAGAAGATTTTATTTATTGTTAGCAATATTTTAGTGTTAGGAACGTTTATACAACTAGGATTAAAGCGGATATTTTAGTTTGTGTATTCATTATTAAACGTATTAAAAATCGAAATACATTTGTATAAACTACGAAAAAGATATAAAATTAATACAAATCAAATATAAATTTTTAAATTGTGACGCAATATGCATCATAATTGAACAGCTGAATAAACAGACGTTTGTGAGAAACTAGCTGCCTATGTCCGGGCTTTTGAGGTTTGATGAGGCAAATTTGAATTAGAGGGCCCCTTGTATTGTATTTACTTCAGACACTTCTCCTCGAGAGAATTTTTGGGGAAAATATTTTCTTATAGAAGAATTAGTTTGTGCCTCTGTCGGTGGGGCCACAAGCAATTTTCCTTTTTGCCCATAGGATAACGCGCCACTGAAGAGAGGTAATAAAAACAATGGTGTTGACAACTAAAATATACTTCTATTGACCTGAGTACAAGAAAAAAACCTGTGTAAATCGGAATTGCGGGGTACCGAATAGTTTTCCTGTTCGGCAAACATCCGTTTTGAACAGGTTTTTTTTGTAGACAATCGCTCCGTTCCGAAGAATTTTTCCTGTTATGCAGGTTTCGTTTTATTCGGATTCCGTTTCTGACAGATTTTACTGTATTTACAAATAACGAAACTGCAAAACGTAAAAAAATTACTTGGGCTTAAGTTCAGAAGGTATGGAATTTAGGGGTGGTTGGGAATAGGGACACAGTATTTTCCTGGGGTGTCGAGGAATATTCATGCGAAATTTGATACGAATACCTTGACGTAACATACGTATGTACTGTACATCTTACGCATGTTATCGAATATTTTTCTGATTTGGCAGATTTACGTCTTAAACAGGTTTTGCTGGAAAATTTACATACTTTGTAAAGGAATCTATTTTGTATTATTTGGAAGCGAAATATTGTTAGTAATAATGCATTTTATATCTCTTTAATACGAAAGAATTAGATAAAACATAATAATTTTGATTCACGACTGTTCTAATTTAATGAATGCACGAGATAAACAGTTCAACGATCAATGATAATGTAATTTATTGTGAAGATAAAGTAGCGAAGATACCAAACACCTGAACAGTAAAATAGTTTTAACTTTCTACTTATTTAAATGAATACACAAGTCACAAGGTTAGTACATTGTACTGTACATACATTTCTTAGAATATAACAAATAATTAAGTAGTAAAACCTGTATAAACCGGACTTGCTCGGTATTAAATATTTTTTTTCTGTTTAGGCAGGTTTTCTTTTTATTCGGATTCCGTTTTGGACAGGTTTCACTGTAGAATTAACTTCAAAATATTAATTATTTTGTATTATAATATAGAAAAAATCTTATAAAAATATATATTTTTTCCGATGAAATTTAAATTTATACAAATTATATTTATAGAATTTAAGTGAAAGGATTAATTACGTAAAAAACTTTCTATAAATACGAACGTTATTTGATGGAAAAGTTTTAATTAAATTTAATTGGTTGAAGATAAAGAAATGGATAACAATAAAGGCGTAACTCCGCCCATTTCTACTTTGTTTAAATCAATTGTCCAATTGGATCTATTATGATTTGATTAAATATGTTTCTCACAATGTCTTACGTATATCGCGAAGTGCTGCCTCTATTTATTGGTGATTTTAAATATACTTTTATCCTATCATCTTCTAACGGTTATTATATTGATTTATGTTTTAATTTTTGTATAAATTTACTTAAAATTCATTTAAAAAATTGCTGGAATAATGATTTATTAATGTAATTTCGATTAATTTTCAGAAATTTGCAGTTTTTTTCAGTATTAACAGCGGATTAATTTATAAATTAAGGCTTTAAAAATTCATTTTGTTATTAAATCTATGAGAAACCATTAAAGAAACCAATGATTATGAACAGAAAACAATGTATTTCTTTAAAAATTATGTTCAAAAAACACAGAGCTTTTATAGTGCTTTTCTCTATAACTTGCACACGCAAGTTATAGAGAAAAGCACTATAAAAGCTCTGTGTTTTTTGAACATAATTTTTAAAGAAATACATTGTTTTCTGTTCATAATCATTGGTTTCTTTAATGGTTTCTCAATAGTAAAATGAATTTTCATTACTCGAGAATAATTTCAGTTTTGTGCAATCACAATTCAAGAAATATTCAGGAATTATTCCCGAATAAAGTATTATAAAAGAATAATGATATGTTCACGCATATTTTTTCATATTTAATAAGGTAATTAAGTAAATACGACTTTCGATTTTCAATAAAGTTATAATCAATAGCAACAATCATCAACAGTATCAATCCATCAATGTATAAGTAATTGCGTATGGAAGAACACGTCACACGAAGATAAAATTTATATTTTGGAAAATATTTCCATGTAAAACACGAGGTATTTCATACGAAACCACATTACAAACGAAGGAATTTCAGAAAGATTAAACTCGCGAAGAGGTCAAGCGCCGAATTATTTATCCCAAATCGGTAAAATTGGGCACTAATTAATAACGAGATCAAGAAGGACTGGGTGCATTACCTTTATAGAAAGACTGAAACATTTAGTATTGGTTAGAACGTGTTAATTTGTTGATTTGAGGTGAAACATGTTGCAACAAACCATGCAAAGTGAAGAACACTTGCTGCTCTATGTCCATAGCTTCTCAGGAGGAACTAAAACTAAAGCTTAAGATCGGTTAATAATTGTACACGCATTAAAATATACATGTATATATTTACAATTTTAAATAACGATAAACGATATTTTTGTTATTGTAAAAATCAAAATTCAAATATTTAAAGTGCGATAAAAGAAAAAGGGAGCCACTCCCTCAAATAACGCGTGGACTAATAAACACGCCAGAAGCAAAGACGTCATAGAACGTCACACGTAAAGTTCAAACTTATTATGTCGTCATCCTTTCCAATATCGTAAACACGTGGCTGACATAGTTTAATCTCTGTTCATAGTCCATTTTTGCCAAAAAATCTCATCAAAAGTAGAGAGATGAAAGATTAAATTCTGTTTAAAGGAACATTACCCATCGGCGGATGATCATTTCGCTGTTTTTCTCCATCACAGATGCTTGTGTATTACGTATAATTGCATCATGATTGCTGCATTGCTAGTCTGTGTTTCTGTTTATTTGGCCGTAAGGTAAGTGAACTGTTATTTTCGTTTACCTGTTTCGTATTATCCTTTAAGCAGTTGCTCTTAATCAATGTTATTTTCTCGTTAAATTCGATTAAATATGAGAAAACCGTAAGTCACTTTAAACGTTATTTACTTTTATCTTAATCACAATTACTTTACGCTTTTAATTTAATTATATTTAAGCTGTTCATTAAGTTATAAATTTAATTTTTTATTTATTACTGTATAACAGGGCATAAATCTGTAAGCGGGATTTTAAATTTGTATTTATATAAATTAATTTTTTTATTATAAAATTATAATAATTATTTTAAAAAAAAATTAGTAAAAGGTATAGAAAAATGTTCATAAAAGTACAATAATTTTTATTATACAGTATTTACTTGAAAAAGTATATACAGTGAAACCTGTCTAAAACGGAAACCTGTCTAAAGGGGGAAAATTCTTTAGAAAGGAGCGATTTTTCTGTTGTTTTTAAACCTGTTTAAAACGGAAACCTGCCAAACCGGAAAACCTGTGTAAACCGGAATCGCACGATACCGAATATTTTTTCGGTTTGGCAGGTTTCCGTTTTGAACAGGTTCTTTCTTAACATAGAAAATCGAAGAATTTTTCCTCGGTTTCTTTTAAATTCAGGTTCCGTTTTGCACAGGTTTTGCTGTAGAAATTTTAATTAGAAAATAAAATAAATGTGATAAATTAGTAAATTATTATTGTAAAAACATGAAATAAACTATCAAAAAACTCAAAAATAAGCACGAAAACCAAAAAAACAGATCCAGAAATAAGCAACAAGTGTAATGGCACCGATATAAATCAATAAGGAGTGAAAATTATGCAGAAAAATCTGTTCAAGTAGGTAGAAGCCTTATTATCTACTAAAGGCTAAGGTCGAATGATGACGATGTCTTTGAACCCGCTACACACAGACACACACACACACACAGCTACATTCCTCACCCTTTGGCTATAACATCCTTGCTTCGTTTAATTCCCTACAAGCTCTATTCCCTTGTTAATTCCTTCCGTAGTAGAAATATCAAATATTTACATCACAGGTAAGTTTATTGTGTATTAATTACACTTATTTTATAATAATATATAATTATATAACTTTATAAAATCAGTAAAACTTGATAATGCAGCGTACAGTACTTTCTTTACGTAAGTTAAAAGCCTTATATATATATATATATATATATAAAATTATATTTAAAATTACAATACATAATTTATGCTATTGTTAACTAGAAAACACGTATTTTTCCTGTGTTTTAAGTGTTGTTTTCCTTACTCTCGATGATACATATTTTATAGGGATTAAAATTATATTTATCTGAATATGTTTACGACTTTCTTGTTTAGTTTGTCTATATTTAGACTAAATTATATCCTGTATATTTAATTTTAAACTTTCGATATCTGTAAAGGTCCTAGGTTTAAATATATTTACGTAAATTCGCGAGTAAATCATACTTAAAAGTTGCTTAGATCATACCCTAAATACTGATTTTAAAGTAAAATAATTGACAATAAGCACGTACAGTAAAACATGTTAATGCGACCACCTGCACAAGGTGACCACCTGTGTAAGATAACAACTTTGAGCTGGTCACATTAGCAGGTTTCACTGTTTATAACACCTATACCTTACGTAAATTATACATGAACATGTTCAAAGCGTTCAAGTCAGGTTTTTAACTTCGTTAAAACCTGTATAAACCGGACAGAATATTTTTCCGGTTTGGCAGGTTTCCGTTTTAAACGAGTTTTACCGTTTCTTTTATGTAATATTTAACATTTTATGAATAAATCTTAAAACTGTAAACATCTAAAAACTTGAACTTTTCAAATTAAATTTTAATGGCCGGCTCAGACGTCTGATTTCGGGCCTCAGGCAGAGGCCCCCCGCTCGAAGAGGCCCCAAACTTTCAAATGTCTAAGAAATATTGATAAGAAATTCTTTTTGTTTTTGTAAATATTTTGGTGCCCCACACTAGTAACTTTTTTCGGAGGCCCCGCAAAACCTCAAGCCTGCCCTATTGAAATCACCACAAAATGGTGGAATAATAATGGTGGAAAAATAATTAATATATATTATACTTTAAAATTTATTAATAATAATTTTTCTTTTTTTATGATTGATTTATTTTAAAGATATTTTAATCTTAGGGCATTCGTAGGTGGTTTAAGGTGTATTTCCTTGTCACGTGTAATAAATAAATTTCTTTTTTATATACTGAAAATAAAATAAAATAGAATAAAATTTATAAATTATAGAAGATATAATAAAATTTATATGAATTTACATTATTTATGGGTATCCAAGAGCAATTTAATACAGTAAAACCTGTCTAAAACAGAATATAAAGAAAACCTGCCTAAACGGAAAAGATTCTTCGAGGCGTAGCGATTTCCTATGTTAAAAAGTAACCTGTTCAAAACGGAAACCTACCAAACCGTAAAAGTATTCGGCGAGTCCGGTTTATGCAGGTTTTACTGTATATATATATATATGTTATGTACAGGTTTATATACTCTACTATACTTATGTATAGGTTTATATACATTACATATTGTTATAGATATGTACTGTATTGGGCTACACATAAATATGTGTAGCCGAATACAGTACAGTAGCCCAATATGATGTAGACTACACATATTTATATCTGGTTTTGCTTATATAAGTGGATAACTTTGTTTAATTTCTTGAAATTTCTTTAAATTAAGGAAAATTTTGAAAATAAAATAGTAAGTATAAGGCAGTATTATCAACATATTAAAATGTATGCAATTTAATAAAGAAAAATGCTGTATTTATACATAAATTATATATTATTATATAACAATACTATATTATATATATATTATTATATACGGGGAGTGCAATAGTAGGTATATTGTTATTATAAAAGAAAAAAAAAACATTTATTTGTATGCATAAATTAAACCAAAAATTAGAAATACAGTAACAACCTGTCAAAAACGGAACCTGCTTAAAACGGAAACCTGCCTTATTCGGTACCGTGCCAGTCCGGCATACGCAGGTTTTACTGTATATGTAAATACGTCATATCACAATACTTTGATTTATTTTTACTACATTAATTTACCTTATAACGAGTGATTTTTAATCTTTAAATTTATTATTTTATATTTAAAATTTTAAATTATTATATATTTTATTATAAATTATTAACTTCTTAAATAAAATTTATCACATATTTTTGCATTCTTTAGTGAATAATTTATTTAAAAATATCATTCGTCTGTCAGATTGTCTGTACGTAAACACTTTATCAACTGATTTATCGGGGTTAAGAACTGGTTAGGAACTTAGAAAATCTCCGGACAAGTTCTATTTTTTTTCTTTTGTTTTAGAAAAAAGGCAAGTTTTAAGTCATACGGGGGCCCTAGACCTTACGCAATATAAGCTACAAGTAGATAAGGAGGCCTCATATAAGTATATATAATATAAAACACACATCACACGATAGATTACTTATTGTGTATCCTGTGTTTTGAATACAGGACTGGTCTAGCTTCGATTTAGTTCCCCTAAATTGGCACTAAATCGAGTGCGGCGCTAAACTGAAATGTCTCAAACGATGCCCTAAAAGCCCTAAAACTAACTGGCATTAACAAACTGGAAACATATAGAAGGGGCCCAAATTAGAAGGTGAAAACCACCCCTGTATAGGGCTACTGGTATATCAATTAGCGATGTGGATGAAAAGCAAACATGTTTAGTAGCCAGTTACGTAATCAGGGAGGCCCCAGGCGCCCCTTACCTTTGTAAAAGACCCGTGGAGCCCTCCCTGATTACGTAATAATGGCTTGTACAGTACAACAGATTTAAGTATATTTTCTCGATAATTGTGTATATTTCTTCAATACAATAAGATGATTATCTGGAGAAATTCTCTGAATCCTTTAACAATTCATATGTTTTTTAAAATTCAAGATCATAACTTTTCCTTTCATCATTTACTTTTTCTTTCCCCCCCTCAAGGTCAACTCGAATTAATTGACTTGTTTTATTATAATTTTTCCATAAAAATTAAGAGAGGAAAAAAAAGCCTTTAAACTTAATTAATTAACGATATTTAAATTTATTTATTTATATATTTTCTTAACAAATGTTTAATTATAAAAATTTATTTTAAGAATAAAATAATAATATTTAAAATTATTTTTTGGGTCAGAATATGATTTTGAAATTCTTCTCTATTATTATAGAAGTCAATTGTGTTGGCATGACTCAGATATTAATTAAATTATTATTAAACTATAATAACAGTTAGAGAAAAGAAGGTTATACACTCAAACCTCGATATAGTGTCCCCCTAAATAGCGTCGCCCTTATAAATTGCTATTTACTAAACGAAAGGAATTTCGTTTAGTAAATAGCAATTCACGAAAGGAATCTAACTACTAATCTATAATCCTTATCGTTCGAGGTACTTCAGTTTAGCGCTACCCTCGATTTAGCGCCGATTTCAGAGTCCTGCGGTGGCGCTAAGTCGAAGTGATGAGAATTATATTTCAATAGTTCTCCCATAGGAAATGATTTTGATTTATGTTACGAATTACGATATTTATCACGTAACAACATCCGCATCAACACGTCAAATTCTTACGTACAATTTTCCAGTCTAGTGATGATGATGGGCCTATTATATAGCGTTATAACGAGAGATAAAGTCGTTACGTATAGAAAATGCAAGCCTATATCCGTGTTTTATACATTTTTATCTCGATTTGATGCTAAGAAAATAGTAAACGGTAGGTTAGTCCTTAATGACTCGTGTATAAGGGGGGTTATAATTTGATACGTTTTTAGTATGCTCTATGCTTTATACCTATGGAGTGAGGTAGGTAGATGCTTTATACGTGTGCTGTTAGGGCACTACACCTATTTAGAAAATATGCTCTATATCTACAGAGTAGGGTGGTTATGTGTTCTATACCTATTAAGTAAGACTGTTTAGATAGCGCAGCAACAACCTTAACATATCTAAAGGCCTTAAAGGTCACTACAATTAGTATTTACACATAAAAATTAACTAAATATTTTACTTATTTTATGAAGGAAAATTTTAACTTATTCATACGCTTGTTATTATGTTTAAAAAAAGCTTGCAGCATTGTTGCTGGACTTTCTCGACCTTTGTTTGTTTTCATTCCTGATAATCCCAGATTGGTTCGGTAGACATTAAGGAGTAGGGACCATATCTCCCGAATAAATAGTCCGATTTTTCTGAAAATTTCTGGAAGAAGTTCGCTCCAACATTCAAACGTCCCTGCATAATTTCAGAAATTTTCGACAAAAGGCACAGGAGTTATTAAGCTTCAAAGTGGGTAGACAAAATCGTAAGCACCAAAATCGACAAAACCAATGGCTTACGATTGGTTTTATTCGTGTAAGGAGGCAACAAGAGGGGGAATACCTGCCTGAGGGAGTTTCAAGGAGAAACTGGCCCCTATTTAGACGTTACTAACGTAAAAAAAATCCGGAAAAACCACGTGGCCAGGCGGGAATCCACTACCAAGTGTTCAGTGGTTTGTCCACTTGACCACTGTTAAGCCACTTCTCCAAACACACGATAACATCCATAAATACAGAAAAATTTCCCAAGTTTTTACATTTCTGGACATTTCAAGGTGCCACGAGTCCAGAAATGTACATTCTTGGGGATTATTTTTTGGGGGATCTTACTGTTACATATAACACTGAGAAAGTAATTAAGTTTATTGTAGGAATTTAAGGAATGGAAGTATTTTAATTTAACAGGAAAATGTATAATTGGCATGAAATCTATTTATTTAATTAATTATTTTGATATTGTGACTTTAAGGAAAAGTTTCATAATTCTGACCATGAACTAAACTGACTCATACGATTCTGATTTTATCAACTGTATGGATGTATTCTTTCCTTATACTTTACGTTTACATTATTCCACTTCACGTTATCGAACAGGTGCTTCATACAATGAATAGTTAAATATTGAGTAAGTTCTATCCATTTTCTTGCGTGTATACAGCTTTTAACGCTTGCCTAATCGAATATTCTATTTATTTTATTTATTTAAAACTATTATAAATATAAAATACTCTAATTAAGTAATTAAATATTTAAAAATTATTAAGTTTATATGTTTAAATATATATAAAATCGAAATTTAGGTATCAAAATCGCTGTTTTAAGAGGCCTATTTAACGTGTAAATATATATCTAATGTATACATACACACACGTACAAAACTCAACGTTATTAATTTCCTATTAGTGATAAAAAATAGAAATTACTGCCTTCCAGCAAGGTTTCATAAAGGAGGAAGAAAAGAAAATATATATATATATATATATTTTTTTTTTAGAGTTTTTGAAATGTTTTCAAACATGTTGTCAATCTTTTTCGATTAATTCAAATTTATTTAAGTATATTCTATGATTTTTAGAACATATCAATCCTTCAAGGATCTTCCTCATCAAATCCTTAACCTTCTTCTCGAAAACCTCACGTGAATATTTTAGATCAATTATGCAGATAAGCGAACTTTCTTCAAGGCTTTTCCTCATTAAGTCTCTAAATTTCTTCCTTCATTCTTCTTCGTCATCTTTTTTATTATATAGAGCAACATAAAAAACCTACTCCAAAGAGGTTTCTTATTAAAACCTTCAACTTTCTTCCTTAATTCTTCAACAGGACCTCAATCCCCTTCAAATAATCCTTTTTGAAGAGGATTTGATGTTGCTCAACCTTCACCTTTCTTCCTTAATTCTTCAACAGAACCTCAATCCTCTTTGAAGAGGATTTGATGTTGCTCAACCTTCACCTTTCTTCCTTAATTCTTCAACAGAACCTCAATCCTCTTTGAAGAGGATTTGATGTTGCTCAACCTTCACCTTTCTTCCTTAATTCTTCAACAGAACCTCAATCCTCTTTGAAGAGGATTTGATGTTGCTCAACCTTCAACTTAATTCTTCAACAGAACCTCAATCCCCTTCAAATAAACCTCTTTGAAGAGGACTTGATGTTGCTCAACCTTCAACTTAATTCTTCAACAGAACTTCATTATACAGAGCACCATCGAGCCTTCTCTAAACAGGTTTTGCATTAGACTTTTTTTTTTTTAAACCTTCTTCGTCAGAGCACCCATTTCGGCTCCTTGAATATAATTTATTATGAAGTTATTTTTTCCTATTTTTGAATGAATTTCTACATATTTTTCTGTTGTAAAAAGATTAAAACATCTTATGCTACATGTTTTGTATTCTAGTATCGTATTGACCTCAATTGTAAACATCTTCCATCAATATTTGTGGATAAGAGGGCTAAAGGTCGTATCATTGCACTGTTTATCTTGATAAATATATTTTTTATTATTATTATTTTTTAAATTTTATCAGTTAGAGATAAAAAGAAAAATATATAAAAAAAAACATATCTAAAAATTTTTAATTTTTTAATATATATTTTACAAGTCACTTATATTATATAAATGTGTAATTAATTGCTTAATTGTCTCATTAATTCTTTTTAATCATTCTTAGGAAATTTATTTATTTAGTTTTTTGTTTAAAATCATTATAATTATATTTTTTAATGTGTAAAACATTCAAAAATTCATTTTTTTAAAGATTTACATTGCACTTATATTATGATACATTTTCGCATTATTTCATGAAAGAATTTAATAAAATAAATTAAAGATCTTAATTTACTATAAATTTCGAATATTTTATTACATTTTAAAGCTATTTTCAACAGCAAATTATTATTTATTCATAAAATAATTACTTGCTTTTCTAACATTCTTGTCTTAGGAAGACATCACTCACCTAATACAATAAAAATATTCTTCTCTCTCTCTTCAAAAAATTAATATTTTTTAAAAAGTTTAATTGTGTTTGATTCCTCATTTTCTGACGAATCCAACGATATATAATTTATATAGATTTATATTAAATATAATATTTAATTTTGAAAATTTTCATCCTGAAACCCGGACAATTCGTGAGATGGTTCACTCTTTTTTTAAGCTTTTTGCAAGATTTTCTGCCATTATCCTAATTTTTTTTTTTTTGGCATCTTCGGTTCCTTTTCCCTCGTGATAAATGAAAAACAAATAATATGTCTAGATTTATTTAAAGGTTATTGTCTATTGAGTAGTAACCTATTTTGTATTGGTCTCCAACCACATGCCCTATTTTTTTGTATTAAATTCTATATAATCTTTGTTCCAAATAGTTTACCATACTTTTATAATTATTATAATTTTTTTTTTCATTTTAATGTTTGTAATTTTTATATAAAATATTTTTTCTTAAGAAAAATTATAAATTTCTAACCGAATGTATCTAGTTTATATCCTATCAGTACCATTTTCCCATATGTACAATGACCACCTTAAGGAACAGTTACATTATTGTTCTTTATGGGCTACTTCTTATTAATTTTACTCCAGATAAACAAGTTTAAACACATTTATATTTAAAAATTTCTTTTTAATTTAGAGGAATTCTAAAAAAATAACATTGTTTCCTTGTAATTCTCCTATTTCTGTGGAGTTTTCTTTACTAATTCTCTACCTATGCTTTTCTAGCTAACTAACTCCTCCATATCTCTCTACAGAGAAGTAACTTAACCACAGATTTAATAATAATTACTATTACTTCACCTTAAAACACTTTATAATCTAATCAACATATAATTTACATTAGTCAATACATTCTCTGTAGAGAAGGAAATTAAATGATGTATTGTTGGTACTATAATTTTATAATTTATTCTTACATATTTTATTTGAATATATAAAAAGTAAATAGAAGAGAATAATATTTTTAAACCCAAAATATTAAATTATATAAGGAATAATACATTATTTATGTAGCTTCAGGGGCGTGTGGGACCGGGCAGTAGAGTGGGTCCCTTTTACCCTTTAGTGGGCGTAATTGTTTATTAAGTGAATTTTATGATGAATTAAATTTTTCATTTAAAATATATTTCTATACAAAGTTTTTAATTAATATTTAATATAAATTTTAAAAATATTCATTTGTATATTTTATATTTGTCAAATTAAATCAATATATTTAAAACATTGATTTTAAATTTCATAAAAACACTTGATATCTATTTAAAATATAAAAATTTATCTATTTTATCAATCCTGAATTTCTAGATTTATATATTTATGTGAAGTTTTTTGATATTTCACCTTTTTACACACTTTATTCCATTCATAATTGTATTTATTATCTAATTTTGTAGCCTATTCTCTTCGAATTTATCAAAATTATTCATATATTTTTAGAATTATGAGTTCATAGCTTAGAGCCTGACACTTTTACATATATGGTTATTTGGTGGAGAGTAATATTTTATAGTTTAAAGCTCTGTATGAAGCCATAATCCTTCATTTCTTCCATAGATCTATGCATTTATCCATGCTATTATCAAATGGCATAAAATTAAAGAATATTCTATTGATTCTCAAGCAGTAAAAGGCTATAAATCAATGTTTTTAATGTTTAATAATGAAGTTTTTATCTTTATAAATTTATTAAAGTTTTAAAAATATCTTTTCCAGAATTCTATAATTGTCTGTGGGGTTTATGATCCGAAAAATAATTATTATTTTATTTCTTCCAAAAATATAAGCTATTTATTTATCCACACTATTAATAAACTGTGTAGAATTATGAAAAATTCTATGGATTCTCAAGCATTTAATGCTTTGAGAATCCATGGAATGCCATTTATCCAGGCTTGAGAACAGCATGGATAAATGGCTTGGAACTATGGAAGAAATAAAAAGAATAATTATTTTTTGGATCATAGTCTATGATTGAGAATGAATTTTAAACTTGAAGTAACTCTTTTATAATTCCATAATTACCTTTGGTACCATTTGATCCATATATTTCAACATATGACTCATAGAACAGACATTATTCTTAATATTTTCCCATTGTATAGATTGATTATTGCTCCATATATTATAAATTAATTCAATTTTTTATTATACAATTTTTATTTAATTTTTCTATTACTGTTTACGTGCAAATTTCCATAAAATGTGTTATAAACATTGAAAATTAAGCGAACAAAGATTGCAAACAAATTATTTTACATTATGTTTAGTTCAAGAACGTGCTAAAATATCGTTAACTTCGCTTCGAATGAGTTTAAACATTGCATAACAAATAGTTTTATAGGAGAATGAACCGAAATGTGGCTTAACCGGGTCAATGTAGTTTTGAGAATGACCGAAAATACCGTCACGTGATTACTCGCATGGTTGATTTCAGTTGGTTGACCCATACAACTTCCAATGGTTTGACGGCTTTTTGCTCATTTATTTTCATCAAAAATCACGTTTTTTTATTTTAAGTTTCGACTATTTGTAGCATTTCCTTGCTTAAAAAAATTCTCTCTACGAAATCAAATAAATTTTATTACAAAATAAGACTTAAATAAACGCAAAAATCAGCATTTAAACTGGCGCCTGTAAGCAAGCTTTACTGCACGATGGAAAGTAATTTGTATGACTTTGCAAGGAAGATGACCTTGTTCTATTTTATACCATACAAAATTACATTATTTTAAAAATATTACTGTAGTATATCCGAAAAATAAAACAGTATGAGTATAAAGATTTGATAGCTTATTAAAACAGGGAGAAGAACTGCTGCTATTATGGAAATTACATCAAATATTAGTATTATAAATTAGTAATTCCCACCTATACAGGTAAGAAAGTCAGTGAACCGTGATATAAAACCGGAAATTCGACCAGAAAGGAGTGAATATTTTGGTTTGGTTGTAGTCAAAAATATAAAATGTTTACCATTTGTGGGATTAAATAAGTTTATCTAGTTTATCTCTAAGTAACAATATACCTTATTCAGTATACTTCCTTTTGCCATAAACCCCTACTACTAAATTAATTTTATCTTATAAATATCTATTGTAATTACAATAGTAGGCATACAGGTTAGCCCAAAAATTATCATAACCATCTTAACATTCTGAGGCAACAATGTAAACTTTACAGACAAAACTAGGAATTCTTCATCACCACTCAGCCATTGTGGGCCTAGCCAAACCCACACTGAACATGGGGAGAAGAAAAATCCCTTAGTGTCTACAGGGTAGAACGAGTTGAAAATGGTGGAATAGTAATAATTTCTGAAAAGTTCATAAAAAAATACTTTATTATTGTTATTAAACCCATTATCATTGCCCCGAAATTTGATATACAGTTTCTTTGCTTACTCTTCCATTAAGCGTAATAAATTCTAGAATGAAAATGAATAATTTATTATTCATTTTGTAATTACAATGTCACATTATTAATAAACCGTAACATTCCATTGAAATGAGCAAAAGTACTTCTGGAATAAGGCAATTTCTTCCTTTAATCTTCTCGCTTGTGTGTGTATTCAGCACAAAGTCTATTTCCATAACTTTCCCTCTCCCTATATATCGTAAAAATAATGAAATAGTAGCATAAAGTTCCATAGAAGTGATACGATATAAGAGAAGGAAAGAGATATGGTAAATTATAATATTCCTCTTTAGATTTTCTAATCACTTTCTACACGTTAAACGGCAGTTTTATCTTCTTATCTCTAAAAAAATAGTAATTATTTTATCATTTATTATCGATTATCAGCAAATTTTTCTGAGTAATTTAACGAATCTTATTTAGACCCGTTCTATTAATCTTATATTTAAACAGAGGAGGAAACTTAAAGTCGCAGTACCATTCTTATAATGAGGAAAGTTCGAACAGAAATCTAAAAATTTAAATTTAAATTTAAACGTTTCCTTTCTTATATTTATGTCATAAAGCTTTCCTCCAGCCTATATCAAAATAAACACGAGTGAAAGTCTAATGTAAAAGGTCTTTCAAATTTTGAATTGACAAACTGTTTCCTGGTTCTTTGTTGTATTTGCAGAAAAAAAGAAGAAAAAAATACATAATTATTATTTCAGAAAGGAAATTATTATGATTACGTCTGAGATTCTTCGTGTATTTTTTTACAATTAGCTTTGTTTATAAAACGCTTTGCAAAGTGCCACGCGGGCACTCGATCAATAAATTAATCATTATTTTAGTTTAACGTGGCTAAACAATTTTTCATAATCTTTTAAAGAAATCTCAGCATGAGAAATGGATTGGATTTATGGAACAAGGCAATGCAACACATTGGAAGATCTGTCGAGTGTTTCGTTGTGTGTCCGGAAGTGACGTGGATTGTTGCGAGTGCTCCACGTGGCTTCCGGGAGGAATTTCTATAGGAAGCTGGTCCTACTTAGATGTTAGATACGTGAAGGAAGACCCGAAAATTCCTCATGGCTAACCCGTTGGTCAGACGCGAACCTCCGACCGATTTATCGGCATTACTGTAAGTGGTTTTATCCAGTCGGCCAGTGTTGGGCCACGAGAAATGACTTAGGAGATTTTTATTGTTGGTTCGTACCGGATTTTCAATTAGCAACGAAAAAATAGTGACGTTTCAGATCGTATTCGAAATCGGATCCCTCGTTACAAGATTTTACCTTAAAACTGGTCTTTAAATATTGCGTGCTCTGCATCTTCGTGATTGAAATGCAAAGGATCAAATAATGCCATGCTCAGGAACCGCAAATAATCACAATCAAATAAGATTATTGAATAAAAAAATTGTAGAAAATACTGGAATTTATAAGAATGTAACCAAAAACGTGAATCACTTTGTTTCCTATAGAAGAAAACTAGCTGTAGTACACGTGTTCTGCATTGAGAAATCCTTATTGCACCACCCGTGGACTATGAAATTTACCAATAGTCATGTAAATAAACGGCATTAACAGTAAAAAATCTGTGGCATGTAATTTATTCTCCGATTCTCTATACAGTATTTTCACTTTTTCATATTTTAATTTACTAAAAGTAAGTAATTTATTAATTTTTTTAAAATTATTTTTGATAAATTTTACTACATGATTTATAACATAAAAAAGTAAAATTAAATTTGAAATGTTTGCTCTTTAGTATAATATTTCAATGAGACAGAGCAATATTTTTATATAATAAAAATCTCCGAGTAAATGTTTAACTTAGAGTGAAAAACCATATTTATTCCCCAATAAAAATATTGCTGTATTTGAATTTATTTATTTCTTTTTGGCAGATCTATCAGGTGTTGCATTACATTATATAACCAGTCTGATCAATTCAATCTGAACGTGTGTAAACACACAAACTGTTCTCAAAGTTCGGACTCGGGTACGGATCGGAATCATGGATACGTCAGAGCTCTGTTCCTTGATATCTGGACGGCCGTGTAGAACTTACAACTCGGAAAAAGCACGCTGTATGTCCATCATGTCCCAGGCTGTAAGTACTAACTCGTAAGACGTGCTTACAGCGTGGGACATGATGTGCAAGATGACGCGAAAAATTTATAGTACGACTTCAAGCCTTCCGCTATGGAGTACCAAGATTCGAACTCCCAGAAAATTTTGAGTCGCTTGAGCCGAGTATGTTGAGTTCCGTCTCTCGCTACCGAGTTGATTTGGCCGAACCCACGATGAATACTAAAAGAGTCTTAGTGCCTGCAGGAGTTTAAAAAAGTCTAGATATATCGGGTCCGGTTCCTTATCATCTTTTCTGATTGAATTTAAAATGAGCAAGTAATAGCTAAAAGCTTAGGATATTCTAGATAAAGATTTTAAAAATTCATAAAATGATTATATATTATACATTTTTACTCGTGTATCACGCTTCTTATCTGTGTTTTGTTGAATTAATATCATATAAAATAGCTTATCATATCAATTTAAATACAATTGAAAGTATTTTAAAGTACACTCTGATAGTACTAATTTGGTATATTGTCTTTTTTTCAAACTCTTTCCGCCCTGTGGGCACTAACAACATGCCCGTTATGAATTTGGCCATGCCCACAATGGTGCTGCCGATTGGTGAGGGGTGGGGCTCTACATATCCGAACTGACTCCCCCAAAAAAATTCTTAGGGTTTTTTGACTCGTCTAGATTCCATCCCGGCCCCCAAAAGCATTTTATGCAATTTTAACCGCTCAACCACTATTATTAGGTGGAGCCATGTTTAATTTTAAATATATTTTTTATAATATATTAAATTAATTTATAATTTCAACCCAAAAGTATTAAAACAAGTTTAAAATGTATGTTAAATTAAGTAAATAATAGCAATTGATCGAGGACAATTAAATTTCGTATATATCTGTTGACGTCATCCGTATTAGGATCATTTGGAGTGAGTCTAACATTACACGTGGGGAGGATCGGAAATAGGTAATTGGAATGAATGAGTGACCGTGGCATTGAACTTGTGAACTTTTAAGGTAGATTTTAAGATTTATTTATCATTTGTTTACTTATTTATTATTAGAGAGAATTCTATATATCGTGTATTACAATTACAGAAGGCATACGATGATGTTATATGTTATAATGCTTTATCAAGTGTTATATAATGTATTTGAGAGAGATATTCTGTGTGCTTAGTGCACATTAAAGTGATAAATTTATGATCTTATACACACAAATTACATATTCCCTGACTAATATATTGTTATATGTGAGTACAATACACAAATTCAGATAAAAAGGGACCACCTGGACTGCCCTGGACAGCCCAGGTGGAATATCCCCATATTCCTGCCCATTTTACATTATGGGCAGGAATATGGGGATATTCCTGCCCATAATGTAAAATGTGGTAGAAGGGTCACTTATTTATATAGGTATATAGGAGCTAAGAAGCTTAAAGTAACCTCTCTTATGTAACGAACATGAAATCATTGATATAAATTGGAGTTTCCTGTGATAAGATGATAAAAATATTAGTTTTATTAATTTTAATTATATTTTTCTGGCTTTTGTAGAGGAATGAAGTCCTATCTCACTTCTTTTGGTCTCTTGTTTATACTAAAAATTTTACTTTTATTAAAACAGGTTGATCGGCACTAATCTTAGATGTGTACGCTGCCGGATTACCGAGAATACACTTAATCCGACAGTTAACCGTCTCGTATTATTTTTAATTAAAATATCCTGTAAATTAGTACAAGTTGGTTAACAAAGAAAAAACAAATATTAAATGAAAATTCCGTGTTAAAGTATCGTACTTTTTGTTGTTATTTTGCATCTGGTAATGTCGAGCACGTCCAAACGGTAGTGGTGGGTAGGTGTGGCCTTCCGCTCTGGAGTGCTCCCAGAAAATTTGAGTCGCTCGAGCCGAGTATATTGAGTTCCGTCTCTCGCTACCGAGTCGATTTGGCCGAACCCACGATGAATACTAAAAGAATCTTAGTGCCTGCAGGAGTTTAAAAAAGTTTTTGTTTTTTTAATGTATAATGTTTAATGTATTTAGGTATTTATAAATTTTCTAAATACCTAATCATTTAAATATTATACGGGAAATTTGAAATTATGCTAGCCAAAATTAATGCCAGATTAGTGATGGTCAACCTGTAGTGCTTAATATAATAATTAATAATAATGGTCAAAACAAAATATGTCTTATAAATTTAAAATTTGGTTATGAAAATATTCATACGTCTTACGTACGTATATATCCAACATCAAAAATTACATGTTTAATTTATTAGTATTATTTCTAATATATTAATTTGTAATTTTCTTTAAGTGCATCAACAAATATTAATAAAAATGAATTGCATTTGTTTAATATTAGTTTCTTGGAGTATTTTTAATGTCACACAAATATATTATTGTGTAATGGATCAAATTTCATTAAGAATACATTTTTTAACTTTTAAATACAAATATTATTATATTAAAGCTCACCAAAGTATTAATTAATAGAAATTGTTTTTTTTAATGTATAAATTGCTGTTAATGATGAACGTGAAAATTTTTAAAAAAATGCTGAGAAAACATGTTTTTGAATATTAAGAATTTTATAAATTGTTTAAGATGTTTTAAAACTATAGCTTCTGTGAAGGTAGGTAAATTTTGCTCAAAAATATTCGAGATTATTTTTCTCGAATTTCTAAGGTACTTTATGAAATTTTGTTTTTCGGTGAATATATTTATATAATTAAATTTCTTATTCTGAAGATTAGTTAAGTGCGTAATTTCTGTGAAATATATACAGAAAAATAGTTTTATTTTATTTAAAATTTAAATTTAATTAGAAGTTTTCTAAATACCTAATCATTTAAGTTAAATTAAGTTTAAATGATGATGTTGTTTTGTTTTTTATTTGGTTTCGTGTCAGTTTCTATCATATTAAAGAATTATAAATACTGTAATTAAGTACATTCTCTCATTTTCATTCAAATGAAAATTATTTTTTGAATGATTTGCTTTGTTCTTTAAATGTAATAATAAATAAATTATATTTGAAGGAAGAAATGAAACTGTCCTTGAATTTGTAATTACCTTACATTAACGGATACATATAATTTCTCAATAAGATTTCCTGTTGAATTATTCTTTTGGAAAGGTTGTTTGATAAGCTTGTAATCTAGATTAGAAAGTGTCGCGGAACATTTCTAATAACTTTCGAATCTGCATAATTTGGATGGTTATTTATCGAAAATCGTCGTTAATGAATTTATGGTAAATGTTTAATTAATATTAAATTATTTTAAATTTATAAATATCGTAAGAATAAGGAAATTTAGCCATTATTTTGAAATTTTTAACATGTAAACCATTAAATATATTATCATCTGATGATACTAAAACCTTTTTTTTTGCTGTGCAGTCATGACTGATGAAAATATCTGATTTAATTCTGTTTAGTTTAAGAAGTTGCTCTTACAAAAACTTGAAAATATTTCATTGCATTTTTTATTGTACAGAATGGATCAAGACAATGTTTTATATTTTAGCATGTCAATATTTGTCTATTTGTTATGATTAACTGTTGCATTAGAAGAAAATTTTGATTTAAAATAGGTACAAGGAAGAAATAAATTTAAATATAGAGGTAAAGTTAAAGGAGTCCTTTATAACATGCCATACAGATGAATTAGAGTAGCATAGAGATAAAATTGGCTGAAAAGCGATGGCTAATCATGTGCTGATGCTAACTTTCCCCTTGGAGATCACCCTTCAGATACCCATTGGAAAGAAAGCTAGTTGGACCTCTGACCCTCATAGACAAGCCAGGATTGAATTTATGAAGCAGCTGGTTTCCATTAGCTGGAATAAAGATAGTCCCGGCTTATCTGCCGTGTAGTCCAGTGCTGTTCTAGACTACCAAGTTCTCTATGTTCTGATAGCTTAATTTATTAGAGCATTTGCTATATAGTATTACTGAATCATTCATTTGAATCACATCCACTTGTAAGAAAATGTATTATATAAACCTTAGATTTTTCCTTTCAATAGATATGTGGTTTGTATTTTGAATGTTGTTTGTTTATACTCACAGCATCACTCATACTGTTGATATATGAATCATTGAATTTTTTTGGCAACATGTAGTTTATAAATTTTTATTTTAGATATATATCATTATTGTTTAAAAATTAATTTTTCATAAAGTAGAAATAGTTTAATAAATTCAAATTTTCCAGTAATATACGGAAAATAGCTTACATCAACAATAATCTAAGCTGGAACTTCTACAATAGACAGTAAGACCAATAGACACAGCATAAGAAGACACTATGGTGCATCTGATCTTTTCTTATACTGAAAATAGCTTATATTTAACTCACATAAAATTCTTAAGGATTTGTAAACAAATGATTCCACACTGCATTCAGCCTTTTAATGTCATATTTATTACAGAAACACGAAGACACGTAGATCGAAAGAAAATGAAACTTTGTTTCTTTCTTACGTATATACTTTATTATGGTATGCATTTTGGAACAACCTCATTAGCCATTACATAAGATAAATCACAGAAGATTGGGCATCTATAAGTAATAATTAACATTATAACTTATTAGCGAGGTTGAGGCCGAAGTTTTAAACGTGTACGTCGGACGTTCGGTGCCGCTTTCCCATAAGCCTAGAAGTTTGACAATGGTGTTTGGAAAGTCGGTGGAATCATGCTCGACATTCCAAACGCCATTGTCAAACTTCTAGGTGTACAGGAAAGCAGTGCCGAATGTCTGACGTACATGTTTTCGCGTTTAAAACTTCGGCCCCAACCTTGCTACTATAATATTAAAAGGCTTACTTAAAACCGTAATATATATAATATTTGAACAATCAGACAAGAAGCAGTTCCAAATAGACAGGAAACAGTGTAGAAATGCAAATTTAACTTATAGTTAATTATATAAATTATGTCAATTTGTTATTTTTAAGTAATAAAATTGTAGAAGTTAGCAATTTAAAATGATTATATTGTAAAACAACTTTTAAAACTATATTTCATGATTATTTTCAATAATAATAGTGTATAAAAAAGAAAATTTTAAATTGTATTTTATTTATTGAAATATATTTTTGCGACGATAGAAAAGTGAATTAAATTGATATTTATACTTATAAAAAGAAAAAAAACGACATTGTTATCGGGATTTATCAAGATTTTGACATCTTGTTACGTATTCTAATTCAATTTTTTAAAGTCTTTATAAAGTAGCAATCTCCCGAGTATATCGGTTTTTAGTTTCGAATGTAAATTTTGTTACATTTATTAAATTATGAATATTTTATATCTTGTAAAAGTCAGATTTTTCATGTCAGATGATTGAAATATTCTTTTTTTCATTTTTTAAATGATGAAAGAAGATTAATATAAAATAAACTGAGGTTGTTTCACATTAAATTTTTTCTAAAGAGAATTCATAAGTATGATCAACTATGAATTGTCATAATAAAATGTAAAAAATTTAAATTCTCATTGTTATTTAATGTAGTTTATAAATATTATTTTTGAATAAGTATATTATGATAGCGCTTTATCGTAGAATAAATTACGGAGTTTTTTAAAATAAAATTTAAAGATCGTAATTAAATTTTTTTAGATCTTCGTATCTAATTACAGTCATAAGTTTAAAAACATTAACTGAAAGTAATTAAAATTAGAAGTAAATCTAAAAATTAAAAGTAAATTCTTAGAATATAGTTTTAAACTTGAAATTTTTCTTAATATAATACAAATAGAGATATAGAATAATATAAAATAATAATTTATTTTATTTCATTCAGTTTGTATTCTATAAGTACTTGAACAGTTTTGGAAGATGTCGAGATAGCAAAGGACATAAGATTAAAAGAAAAAAAATCTTGTGAACTCTGATAATCTTCTAATAAATATAAGATAAAATATCTAAACAATTTCAACAATTTTAGGAATTATTTGTTATAATGACGATGATTGTTAATAAGAAAAAAATAGAAAGATTAGGAATAACAATTCCTATTTTGTTTTTTTAAGATAAAAATATATACCATAATCCACTGCATGTGGATTATGGTATATATTTTAATAAGATCTATGCTACTTAGTGTTGCCATCTTTTCAAAATTGCCGACCCGGACGGCAGGTCGGGTTTGTTCGAACAGAAGACCCCGACGCATGTGCAATGTTATTTTACCATGTGAAGAATAACGTTCTAAACCAGTTAGGGACTTGTGTAGGAGCAACTTAAATTAAGAAATGAAATAAGTTAGCTTTAAAGAGCCGAGAAGCAAAGGAAAAAAGAAAAATGGTCGACAGGTTGCTACAAAATCCCGGACGAAATTAATCGTTAACCCAGACAACGAATTAAAAGCCAGACCGTCTGGGTGAAAACTGGACGGGTGGTAACGTTAATGCTATAGGAATAGTTCTCATCTTTCCTGCCAAATTACTTAGTAATTATTTAGCCTCAATAGTCTAATGGTGGTTTTGTTGTTCTGTTTTTGATTATTCTACTGTTGTACAGACTTGTAGTCTGCCTGAAAGCACTAGTTATTGGAGACTTTGTTATGTATATTTATAATATAGATAATATGTGTACGTGCATTAAACTTTATTCTTGTATATAAAAGTACATACTATAGTGTGACGATGGATAACATGTCAAATGATTATGAAATGTCTTGCAGTAATATTTATAGAGGAACGTCTATTAATATCTATAGAAGTGTATATAATTTCAGAATTATCTGTCCCTAGTTCATATTTTATATACTTCTAATATATATAAATATGTGGTGTGTTTGTGTGTGTGTGTACATCTCAATTCACTTGACTCAAAAATCAAAATTCTAATTAAAGCATTCCATAATATAATTATGTCTAGTAAAGTTACAATACTACATTATAAAGTTTTATTGCTCCATTATGAATATTAAAACTTTCACTAGAGTGAATTAATTAGGCATTATATGTAACGCGACTGTCGGGTAAAAATATACAGCATTTTTATCTAAAATTATAAAAATTACGTGGAATAGTTTTAACAATTTACTTTGAATATTAGAAGTAAAAATTTTCCCGATAAACGAACTCTTTGTCATCATTAATAATCATATTGCCATAAAATTAAATAACTTTTTCAAATAGATTATCAAGAAGATAAAGGAAATGCAACAATTTGCGAGATGATTATAGTATTATAAAGAGATTACGAAGCCTTTGGACTTCGGTCCGTAGTTCGCAATAAGTTGTTTGTATGTTGTAGTTGATGAAATATTTATTGTTACTGACATTCGTCCTACTGCTATCTTAATTTTATATTTTTATGTAGGATTTTGTATAAACCTATTTCAAATCTTTATTATTTTAAATTAATTTCTATACTGTTTTTATTTTGATTTAAAGACATACAAATGAAATTAATTTGTTCATTATATAGGCATGAAATCTATTGAAACAAATTTCAATAGCATTTTTCAGTAATTTTATTGGGAAATCTTATACAATTAAACATTTCTCTATAATGGGAGTTCCACAGCAAAAGTATACAGCATCATTTCAAGGGTAGAACAAGGAGAACCGGTTAATGTTACCCTAGGTTCCGAGATGGCAACGGGGGAAATTTTTCCCTTGATTCAAGATGGCCACGTTTCCGGCCGCCATCTTGAATTTCTCTGCAGACTCTGCGGACGTTAACCGAAAAAAAAAAAAAAAAAAGGATTTTTTTTACTCACTTTTCGATGGTGCTTGCCTACTTCTTCCTGCTTTTTTTTTCCTTTCCGATCCATTCTTTTTTCGGTTTTGCCAGCTTGGATACTTTCCTTTTCTCTTGGTGCGGCTCTTTTCTTCCCTGTTTTTTTCGATTCGACTGCTCTTTTATTGGTCGATTGGCGTTTCCCTGTGTTCGATTTATTACTACTTGGCCATATAAACGACAGAATGCAACCCCAAGAAATGTGGCCAAATTTACTTTTAAATGTTCCTCCAAAGGCAGAAGTCTTCGTTCCGCACTTACTACATCGCAAGAAACAGCTTTTTCTATTACTCCGATGACATAATTTGCATTTAGAATCGCACGGAATGCAAACGGACTCGGTTGGCTGTATGCCTAATTTTACAGCAAATTTCGGAAATATCAATGCGTTATCGATACGGGGAGGCAAACCTAGCTCCAAAAAGTCGTCTTCCATTAACTTGTAGAAATCACGTGTGGTGCAACTGAACCGAAATTCGTCGTTGAAACTCAAATCGGCGAAACTACTCATTATCGAATAATTGGCAATAAACTAAACGCGGGGAGGTGGTGAGGAAAAAAAATGAAATATCGTTACCAGAAAAATAACACAGCAAATATTCCAATACGCAATTCGTCGCAACACTGCAGTAACCGATTCCAACTGGAAACTAGTCGATTTTCATAAAATTGCATTGAAATGAACAGAAATCTTGTCACAGATCGAGCATTTGCATATTCGTTCGTAACACCACTACGAATTTCCCGCCGATGTTACTCTCGCACGACGTCACGAAAAGGCTTCCTCTACCGTCGCAAATTTACACACGACCGTCGCCGTTTCGAGGTTACAGGATACTCGGCAACGTCTAACTCAGGGTTGAAACCGAACGGGGAAAAATTCTCAACGGCGTCGACGTCACGACTCTAGGGAAAAATTTTTCCCCGCTGCAGTCTCCAACGTATGGAAAAATTCCCACCGCCACCATCTCGGAACCTAAGGTAACATTAACCGGAGAACCTGTAGAAAGAAGAATGGAGAGTGGTCAAAAGAGAAGAAAAACGATTGAAAGTTCAGGAACTAATTGGAGGAAGAAGCCATGAGAAAAGTTGAACAAGTGCTTAGAAAATTGGTAATAAAGTTAAGAATTTAACATAGATACGTTTGCCAGATTCTGAAGGAGTTTAAGTGACTCAAGAAGTAAACACTGATCCAAAATACAAAAAGAAACAACTTGATACTAAAAAAAAACTTTTCTGCAGAAGCTGCATGATGGAGTCTTGAAGGCATCAAACAATATTGATGTGGTTATGAACAATGAGTCCCATTTCCTTTTTTGACAGAAGTAAATGGGCTGTTATCAATCACTGTTTCATCAAAGAATGGCTGGATGTGAATCCTGAAGTCAAATTCAAACAATGCTCCAAATTTTTGCTGAAGCCTCTGGTTTGGCTGGCAATCAGTCCAAAGTAATGTCCACAGACCTTTTCCTATTCATGGCTCTACTCATTAAAGAAGTGTATGGCAATGAATGCATTCAGAAGAGACTGGTACCCTTCCTGAAGAAAAATACTATTCTGACTAAGGATGTGTGTTCTAATGAGATATGTTCACTACCCATTATGCTCACAATGCAGTTACCAAGTTAGACCACTAAGGAATTTGATGCATCTTTTGTCAAGCCAATGTTCCAAGTGTTCTACAACTGAGACTGATCGATAGATTTTGGTATCAACTAGAGGAAAAAGTGGTTATGGAAATGGTTGAGAAGCTAGAGGTACAAAAGAGTTGGAGAACATGCTCAAGATCAAACTTCGCCACTTTTTTCACAGCTGACCACTTCTGGAGGTTAATGGAACTGGTTAAAACTACAGTTTGAATTGCCAACAATTGTCATCCTGATCATCTCATCTGAGTGTTAAACAACCTGTCTGTACAAAAATCTTTATTTTAAAATAAATAATGAATTTTAAACAACTTTGAAATTTGTGCCCATTTTTAGGATTGTGCCCTTATGTTCATTGAATGTAATAAATTTTGTAAAATTAAATTTATTAATATTACTAGCAGGTAGGCCCGGCGTTGCTCGAGCAAAAGTAACGATAACGAAGATTAAGATTATTACGTTATAGTCAACCTTACCCGTTTTCACAGAATGCAAGAATTGGGTCCCCCTGTTTCCAGACTAATTACAGAATTTTTAGATGTGTCTAAAAATATGTTCGATTTCCCGCAAAAACAAAAAAAAACTGCATATGCGTTTTGCACGTCGCTTTCTCTTAACAATTCCATTGTTACGTAACATTTCCATTGTTGATGGAAGTGTTAAGACTTAATCCTGTCCCACTCCCCCATGGGGAGGAATTTCGAAAAATCCCTTCTTAGTGTGCATCCTCGTGACTTACCCCAACTGTGTACCAAATTTCAACTTTCAACTCCTAACTGTTTGGGCTCTGTGCTGATTATTATCATCATCAACTCATCTCAATTATATATATAGATTAATAGCATTTTCAGAAGAGAGGGTGAAAAACTATTTGATATATTTGTGTGTGTTGTTAATTATTTCAAACTTTTTGAAATAAAACTGAAATTTTCAGTTAACTTTAGGAAGTTCAACATAGTTTTACATCAAATTTAATTAATATATGATCAGGTGTATAACTTTCATGTAAAAGTAAGAAAATGAATTGACTAATATAGTTTTTTAATTGCTCAGTATTGGAATATTTGAAAATAAAATTGTTTCTTTGAGTTAAAAAAAAGATTAATACTGTCATTCTAGTCTTTCGAGCAATTGATGTTCATCTTCACAATACTACAAAAGAATATGTATATTGCATAGTAGGCAACAATAAACACAAAACATTAGAACGACAGTATAAAAGGCTTAAGCTCCAAGAAAGCAATTTTATCTTTAGTTTACTTATATTTTTGGATGTGTAATATATTGAAAGTTCCTCGAAACAATTGACTCTTCATTTATTTATTGTCTAATGAGAGTATTAAATATTTTAAAATATACAGTGTGCTTTGGGCACTGTATATTTTAAAATGTTCCACAGTGTATCAGATTACTGGATGTGTCAGACTGGTGAGTGATGGACTATACCATATTCAAATATCTCATATTTTTCTATAAGTAGAACAATCTGATTACATTTTATCTTGTATTATGTTGCTGTCGGTCAAGAATATGCTACAATTTACAGTCAAACCTCAGTTTTCAAACATAATTTGTTTCTAAAAGTTGTTCAAAAACTGATTTGTTCTAAAACCAAAACAAATTTTCCTACAAGAAACAATGTAAAATGGATTAGTCCATTCCTCACCCTTCAAAAAAGCTTTTTATTCTCTTTTTATCTGTATTTCATCTATAAAAATTACTACAAATGCAATATAATAGTGTATATAATATGATACCAAATTATATGTAATAAACTTTTGTTATTTAATTTAACTTAAGCACCTTTAAAGACAAATTCTTTGATGCCATTTACATTATGTGAATATAAAAAGTAACTGTTATTTATTATTCACTAAAAATAATTTTAATTTTTATTTATTTTGGTTAGTTTATAGTTTCCGTAAAGATTTAATACATATTTAGGATGACGTTTACATGTATAAACATTTTTATATTTAAGAAAAAACTTGTTTAAGTTTTAATTTATTCAAAAATATATGTTGAAAGGAATATAATTAATAAATATTTAGACTTTTAGATTTTTAAATTACCTTTATTGTATCATTTTACTGTGTTAGATTTTTTATTGTGTCATATTCTATTGCATTTTAATGGGATTTCTTGTTTTGTTTAGCGGGGGTGGTGTGTATAGACTTAGAGATCATTGCATGTAATCGATTAAAAATAAATAAATTTTTATATAATAATTATTCTTTCAGAGTTGCCTTAATTGAAATAGCTCAATACTTTAAACAAGTATGTATGTTTCGGAGAGGTAAGGCGACGGAAACGTTAACGATCGGAACGACGGCAAACAGAGGAATATCTACTCAAACGTTAGATGAAAACAAAATAGTTCGGTCCTCGTCTGTTCGCAGCAGGAGAAAAGGCATCATCAGCAATTCTCCTTTCTCTTCTTCAACAGACTCTACTACCAAACCAGCCAAAACAGTGAGTCGTATTTTTTTTATCTTTTAATAAAAGTTGTTATCGTATTTTTCGGCGTATAAGACGACCCCCTGACTTTTTAGAGGATTTTCCTGGGTTAAAAAGTTGTCTTATACGTTGGAAAATATGGTTTATAATAACAAATAGTAATATTTTATTTATTTATTAAAATTTGGAGTTAAAATTTATTATTACAATCAATATTTTACATTAATTGAGATTTTTGACTGATTTTGTTAACAAATAATAAGAATCATGCTTATTAAATTTGGTTAACATTTATATCAACTAGCATTTTATCTAGTTACGTAGCCATTGTAAGGTTTTGAAACATAAAATTTTAAATAGATGAAACAAAATTTAGTTTTGAGTACAGCATTAAATATATAATTTGATAACTTTTGTTTGTTTCTATTTAATGTTCCAAGATTTTACAATAGTCACATAATTAGCTGAAAATATTACTTATTAAATCTTTTAACCAGTTTAATGAGGTGCGGATTGTTAATTTAACAGCATATACCATTAAAAGCATTGAATGCAAAGATACAAGCCGACTGTTTATGGACAGCTTAATGGAAACATTTAATAAGAGTTATAAATGCTTCTGTTTGGTTGCCATAATAAGCAGTCTGGTTTTATCTTGGCACAATGATGATGAAATTTCTTCAATTTGAAGATTACAAAAGGATTTTGAATAAAGCAACAGGAAAAAAAGATTTTTAAAATCTGAGTTGAAGTGCTTATCGTCATTAAATATTATTACAGTTTTTATTTCATTTTCAGATGCACTGTAAATGTATGAGATATCAGTTGTAATTATTTATCACAAAATAATGCGCTTGTGTATTTTGAAAGTTTAAGTGATAAGGATAAGAACTTTTGTATTTTGATAAAGAAATAAATGATTTTACTTGATAAAGTGTTTATTTTTCAATAGCTAGACAAAAGCATAAATTGTTTAAATATATATACATATATACACATATACATAGCCAAAAAAGTGCCTTAAATACTTAGGCTACATACTTCCAGATGATTCTAAATTGAAGAGCTTATTTCCCAAAGTGTGCACCGCTGCACCCCAGAGTGCCAAGACTTCTTTGCGGGCATCACAAAATGTTATAAAATTTTTTTAATAGAATTTAATGTACTTGTTAGAATTTGACATAGGGTGCCTTGGGAAAATCTCCATTTAGCAAGGGTGCCTAGAATCAAAAGTTTGGGATCCACTATTGTAATTGTTCTGTCACAGTACCTATGTAGAATCAATCACTTTCTAAACAAGAAAACACTTTTCGTAAAATGCCATTGTGGTAAAATGTTATTACCAGTTTATTTAAAAGTTTCTGTGCATCATATATTTTTTCCAGCCTAAGTTTATTTTCCAGTGAAAACAAATCAACTAATAGACAAGACCATTTTTTACCGCCTTTTAACATTGTATGTTTGCACATCCCCAATCTATCAGGATAGTGTTGTTTGCAAACATATTTAGAATTTATTCTTATTACTTTCATTTCAGATACTTTAAAATTCATTTTTGACTTAATGTGTAAATGAATTGCTAGTTTCCAATTACCAAGTTGTCAGTCTTTACCAAGAACATATACTGTACTTGTCCTAAATGCTCAAATTTTTATTGTAGTTGTGAAAATTCGAACCTGCCGGAACCAAAACCAACACTCTCCATAAAATGTTTTATTGTTTGGTTCTCACGGAGAAAACATGAATCATGCATGAGGAACAACATTCAAATAACGCTGGTTGGTGAAAAAGCAAAACGTGACCCGAGACGATAAAAGGGTGACGAGAGCGGAAAGGGGGGTCGGTTACGGAGTGTCGATTATACAGTGTGTGCGCGTCTCGACAGCGAACGAAAGGAATACCTTGCCGAGGATACTTTGACCTAGAGGAAGGACCGATTCGGACCACGAGGTATGACTCCCCAAATTCGTGTAAACTCTCCCTCTGCGTATCTAAACCATAGGCGACGGTAGCTCGCGTTATTGTACCTTTAGCTCTAGTCTTAATAAACTGTTGTTGTTTCTATACGTTGTTCATGTCCTTTATTTGAGTATTGGCGCTGCTCTATCGTCGGACCCATCCGCTTCCTCCACTCGTGCAGAACGCGTAATGCGTAACCCATCTGAACCGCCATCTTGACGTGGGCAGGTCTCACCGACCTGTTAGCCGACAAAAAGGGAGGTGGACGGAGTCGCACCTCCCTTTTTGTCGGCTAACAGGTCGGCACCCACATAGTCATCTGGCAGACATTTTTTTCTACTCTTCCAATGATCCTATTTATGTGACCCCACACTGGATATGTAATCTCAAAAATTACACTATAAGATATATACATATATATAAAGTTTACTTAGCACTGCTAATAATGGGCAAAACCAACTTCTTGCACAATCCCTGGGAAGGATAAATCAACACACTAAAAACCTTTTTTATATCCCAGTACGAATAGCTTTAGATGATAACGTTTTGGTCGAAAATGTTAGTTTTTATCTAAAGCTATTCGTACTGGGATATAAAAAAGATTTTTAGTGTGTTAATAATGTGTAATTTTTGTTTTGTGCACTGCATCCATCACGACTGAATACTCTGAACTTCTTCAGAAAATGTGGCCATTATTAAAGAAAAATTAACAAAACAATCAAACACAATAGCACTTGCACTTCAGAAAGTAGTCGTTACTGTGAAATAGCCACGTGACCAGAATACATTTTGTAATTGGCTGTACAGAAATGCAACAGTTTGGAAATACGAATGTCCACTTTCGAATGAATATATTGTTCAAGATGTCTGTAAATAATTGAATTTATATTGAAGATATTTACCTTGTTCAAGTCTTAACATTTATTGAGTCATTTCTATTCTTTTTCTGTTTGATTTAAGCCAGAGTTTTCTTTGAATTTCATTTAAACATTCAAACAAAGGTTTCATTATACTTACTCAGTTATAGCACAGAGGATCTGATGACATGATTAGTAAGTCCCAAAAAAAAACTTTTTATTTATTTGTAAATGTCGACTTCTGTACTTTATGTATATTGCATTGCTATATTTTTCTTATAAAAAAAATATTGGTACTTCTCTGTTAACAGGATGCCGGTTGTAACTTTAATCTGATGTGTGATACTGTCATCCATGTCACTCCACTAAGATATCATGTTTAACTATTTACCCAACACGACTATGCTGACTTTGAGTAGCCTACTTAACTGTTTGTGGAGTACTTGATGTTATATAATTTTAGAGAGTGTGGGGGCTTGACTCCACACAGGCACCGAGGTGCTCACTGTTGTTCACACCAAAGTACACAACTACATGCAGTGTGTTGGTTAAGGCAAGCGATAGCAAGCCTTGATGACACAGAGCATGGAGAACAGACTAATATGGGTTAAAAACTGACCTTTGGAGGTGAATATCTGGTAAAGGGTTGCATGTACAGGTATGGTTCCTTTGACTGTTTTGCTCATATAGGGGAGTCAACAATTCTAGGGGTGCAAAACCCCTCGTTTAGAGCTTCAATCTTACCTGTTACTGTACATATCGACTGGCATCCCATTAACAGAAAAGTACCAAAATATTTTTTATATCTTAGAATTTAATTATAAAGAAAATTTTACTAATTTGCTTCCATTTTTAATCAGATTTTTATGTTTAAATGCATATTTTATCAGTAAAATGACTAGACCAATATTAAGATAAAATCTATTTATAAATCTCACACATTTTATTTGCATATTGTTTTTTTATAAACCAAACCTATAGTGATTTGTTTCATTTTTAAAATTTGGATATTTAAAAGCCATGTGATTGATTGATTGATTTCTTTCAAAAATGTGAAAATTATGTAGAGATATTCTTATAAGTTTACTGTAAATGAAATTGAATTAATTAATGATTAAGTGAATATTTTACATTCACGAGAATATTTTTGAAAGTATTTTTGTGAGTGTAAAAAGTAGCGACTTCAGCAAACTATTTTTAACTTCTTTTGGAAAATAAATACAGATAAATCTCAAAGTGCAGAAGTATGCAGATATCTACAAATACTGTATATGATAAATGCATAAATTTTGCCGTTCAGCATTATAGTTGATAGTAAATTTGCAGTTTTATCGTTTACTTACAGACATCGTTTTTTATCTTTCCTTTTTTTTTAGTATAAGTTATCTTTGTTTATGAATTCTTTATCATATGAAATTATAATATATTCTTCGATTAACAGAAACCTTTTTTAATGATACATAATCTGTTTGTATGCGACCCGAGGATGACCCGGTATATAGATCGACCCGATAATGTTTGGTTAATTAAATATTTTTTGCTAAATCATTAGATGGGATAAAAAATGTTATTCTTCTTTAGTGATTGTTTCCTTTTATGGTATAATGACTATTTCATAGATGGTCCTTCGAGAAACTTAGTAGACCATAGTGATTTCTACCTGTTTAAAATTAATTAATGTTAGTTCTACTAACAGAAAATAAAATTGTTAAGACTGCTTTTTATTAATGAAGAAACACTCTACATATTTGTCATGGCTCATACAAGCTCTCAACAGCCCTTTCATTGATGAGATCACATATAATACAATGAAGAAACATGACCCGACACAGAATACCTTCTTTTATTTTTGATTATTTATGGTTAAAATGGAATATTTTTACTTTTTCAGATGTTAGTATCAGAGTGAAATTTTGACCTATTTTGCATTTCCTGATGTTTTTAGGTTTACTCATTCCGAAAAATCAATCAGTGTGTCAAATTTTTTACGTACAAATGCGTGTGTTGGCTTGTCTTTTGCTTTATATCTCGGGAACAGAACATGTGGACAAAAAGTTTGAAATATGGCAGGAATACTTTTGTAAATGGGGCATTGATGCTATTACATTTTGGAGATTCTAATTCAAAGGGGAGATAAGGAGGAGAGATCATATTTCAGGTGTAATCAGACTTAATGAAAATCGTACTCAATATTGGAATTTACACTGTTTTTTAAAAAACTTGCCCCATTCTGAAAAATAAGGCTTTTTTTGCCTTTTTTTAAACTTTAATTTTCAATTATAATTTAATTTTTGATCATCTTACTGGTTTTCTTATCTTCCTGTTCAAGTGCCAGCTTTGTGTTATGAACTTTTTTCATCATTATTCCATTTTTTTTTTTTTTTCTTTTTTTGTAACTCTTTCCGCCCTGTGGGCACTAAGAGGGCCTCTTATAGCGAGCCCATTATGGGTTCGGCCAGGACCACAATGGGGCGGCCGGGTGGTGAGAGACGGGGACTGACATATCTGGACGGACCACCCCCCGAAAAATTTCTGGAGATTTTTCGACCCATCCGGATTCGATCCCGGGTCCCCCGGGGGCGGTAGGCTGCTAACCTTGACCGCTCGTATTTAAACTTTCGTGATGTTCAAGTTATTCTATTTTTATTTATTTAATATTTTCAATTTATTTTAAAATATCTCATGTCATTATGTGTGAAATCTTTCAACGATTATTAATTATATTTTAAAATAAAGCTTCATTATAACAATTATCGCAAATTACTTTAAATAGGTCTCGGTAAATTATAAATGTTACAGTATTCCTTCCATTCTAAGATGCCGTCAATTCTAAAATGCTCCGTTATCGTGTCGTTTCGAAGGCATTTAAATTATACATTTGTTATTAGCAAATTTTATTTGAACAGATGTGACTATTGATAGACGCAGCTGAACACATTTATTAATGATTCATAATGCACGATGCGATCTACTTTTAATTACTAATAAGTAGTTTTTTTACTGTGAATATGAGATGCCATTGATTGTAAGATAAATTTCTATTTTGGATAAGTGAAAAATCAGTTGTACTGATTCGTACTGGAGTGAACCAATACTACTAGAATTATTATTATTTTTTGAGATTTTATATATTTCAGATATTATTTTGAAGTGTTTTATAAAAATTATTCAATGTAAAATTTGAATAAAAACTACAGTCTTTATTTTGTAGGTAAGATGGAAAGATACTCAACCTGGTATGTCTCCGTCTAATCCAATGGAAAGTTTGCCGAAAAACAATTTAAAAAATGGCTGTAACAACATTATTAATTTTACAAATAGAGTAAGATATTTGAAATATAATTGTTTTAAATAATTTTCAATATTTTGCGATTATATAATTTAAAATTTTTTTCTAGTTTTCTAATGATACATTACTTTCATCTTCATCTGTTAATATGCTTTTCACTCCCGAAAACAAGTAAGTATTTAATAACAATAATAATAAGTATCTTAATATTTTAAATACAATTTATAGAATTCATTTTTCTTAATTTAAATTAATAATTTATAAAATTTTTTGCTTAGTAACCGAAGCTTTTTGGCCCGCACCTACCACTATGCCAAGTATATCTTGAATAGGAAATCAAATTACGTTTATGCTGATGTATCTAAAAATGTTCTAGAATGTCCAAGGTATACATTAATGAAAAAAAATATATATATATTATATGATTAAAAATGTGCATTACTTATAATTCATTGGAAATTATTGTTGAAAGTTAAATTAATTACTAAAATGATAATTTAATAATTTTCAAGTACGTATTTCTACATTATTTTATAGACTTAATGTAAACGGGACTGATAGAAAAGTAACTAGATTGACATTTTAATTCGGAATTGGATGATTCTACAGGTTCTGAACATTTTTTTGAAATAGTGTTATATTCAATATACAGTACTTTTTACCTTGCAAAAACAATTAAGACAGGTAACATTATGTTTATTGTTAGTCTTGGCATTTTTCATTTTATCTGAAGAGAACTTTTTTTCTTACAACATTTGGAATGTCTAGAAATCACACAGCTCTACAGAGGCATACCAGTGCAATCATATCGATTTTAGTCGCTGCTGCCATTGCATCAGCAGTAACATGTGACCAGGCATCGTCTTGGAGCTGTGTGTGACCGGAGGGCCGGCACCTCTTTGATGCCTCATCGGGACTGACACCACTGTGTCTCGGTTGATACAGAAGCTGCGATGGCAAGTTTAGTTGGGTTAAAAAGTGGGTCATGCGAGCAATTGGGTTCCGGTTGGAGACAGAGAGACAGCTCGACGGAAGTAAAGTACTCAGACACTAAAGTTAACAACTAAATAACCATTTAATTTTAACGTAAGGGAGTACATGATACAATATATCGACTTAACCTATCTATCTAGCACTCACGAGAGAGACAGTTTACAATTGTTGGCGAGTCGGGGAATACCTGTGTTGATGGTGATGATTCTTGATTTAAGGTTGAGATTAAGATCTTGAGGGTTTGGATTTGGATTGTTCTGGACCAGTCTGGATCAAGAAAGTTCTTTTAGGCACAGTTCAGGGTAATGTGAAAATCCAACAGAGTACGATTGGCACTGACACAGGAAAGATTTTTGATGACATTAATTCAAGAGGGACTGGCAATGACTGCGTAACTACCCATTTGGTATTATATTAAAATGATGAAATTGGGACAGTAGGTTGGAAGCTCATGTGAAAGTGTCTTTTTCACTGCTTAGAACTTAAAAGACAATTCACTCCCAGGTGTGAAAGTTGACAGTTATCTGACAAAATTTTATTGTTAAGACTTTATGTTATGATTTAGTTATGTAAATAAATTACGTAGTGCAAAGTCTTACATCTGTCTCTTGAGCCAGTTACGTCTTTTCTTCCTCATAGTTTCATGCAAAAGAGTTTTCAATGAGTTCATGCATAGTAGTCGCTGTTAATATAGTGCTGTGGGATTATACCAGATACATCAATAAACAGTACTTTTAGAAAAATGTCTTTTTTGTCAACCATGATGACACGTGAATTGCTTCCACTTGCTGTGACAGAATGCTGAAGACTATGATGGTCCAACTGCAGGTTTAAACATGTCAATGTATGACACAAACATTGGCACACTGTTACCACATCTACCTCCTGGAAAGATTTACAGAAGCAGTTTCATTATTTATCAATTAATCTTCATAATTGAATGTTGTAAAATTTTTAAAATACAGTCAAACCTTTAATAAAGGCCACCTCCCAACAGTGGTCACCTCTGAATAGCATTTTTTTTCATGAACATTGAACAAATATGCATGCAAAATAACTTTTAAACAACGGCCACTCCCAACAACAATCATTTTATATGTTCCTGTCAGTGGTTGTTTTTCAGAGGTTTGCTAAGTAGCAGTGAGGGACAGTCAAATGTATCCAGACTGTACCTCCTATTTGAGAATACAATCTGGTGTTGTCCAGAAAAATGAACATATTAAGGATAGACTACACAACTACCTCTTAAGTTGCTGAGAATATTTATTTAAACATAACTAACGTTTTCAGCCTGAGGAAGGCCTATCGAATAGGCCTTCCTTGGGGTTGGTTACGTTTAAATATTCTCGGCAACTTAAGGTGTAGTTGGGTGGTCTATTAATTATTTTCCGAGCAAGTTTTGTTAATCATACTAACAATGCCGTGTGGTGAAGAATTAAAATGAACAGTATTATTGTACAGTATATTAATATATTACACTAATTCAAATATTCTTAATGATTTATTTTGCAATTTATAGTATTCAGTTACGTAAGGACAGTTAAAATTGGATATATAATAAAGTTTATTTTTATTTCCAGAGTAAAAGATGCCATTAATCAGGCAACTATTGAAGAAATGTCAGGTAGTTACTCTTAATATTTAGATATATGTAATATGTATTTCGGATATAATTAGGATATAACGTACTTTAAATATTGAGTAAGATAGAATTATTAATTTTGCATAATTTCATTTCAGAAAATGACTTAGATCACGAAGAAATGGAACCGATACATCAGAAGCATCAACATCGAGCAATCGAATTGCTCGATCGTATGAAATCGTGCATGTCTTCAATATTGTTGAAGTGAGTTAGTTATTTTTGGATAAGAGACAGATAAGATTTTCATTTAAATGAAATATGTATAAAGTTTAATATTTATTATTAAAGAACAATATGTTTTTTAACAATTTCAATATGATTATTCTAATTTGTAATATATTAAAATTTGTTTATTTAATTATTAATTGTATATCATTACCGTAATATATCTAAAGTCTAAATGAGCCACTAAAGAATAATAATTTGTATTGCAAAAAGCGATAAGATGATTGTCAATTTTAAAAAGTTTTACTCTATTAACTTTACTCTTTACTCTCTATTAACTTTACTCTTTTACTCTATTAACTTTACAGGATTGCAAGTTGGGTCATGTTTAAATTATTATCGCGCATGTTTAACGGACTTAACGTCAATAAGAGACAAATCGAAAATTTAAAAAGGTTCAATCAAGTAAGTTACAATTAGTTATTGTATGGCTTAAACTTTAAAATGTGTTATTAAAAAAACTTTCTGTTTTAATTAGCAAAACATTCCTATTGTATACATTCCGTTGCATCGAAGTCATCTCGATTACATTCTTGTAACTTACGTTCTATACATGAATGATATGAGAGCCCCTCTTGTTGCTGCAGGAGATAATCTGTTTATTCCATTTTTTGGGTATTGTTTTGTATAATTTAAATATTTTGTAAATATATAATTTAATTGCTTTTGAATTAACCTTGGATATATTGTTTCAGAATGCTTATGAAAGGATTAGGTGCATTTTTCATTAAAAGAAAGTTGGATGCGCAAAAAGGAAGAAAGGATCATGTTTATCGTGCAGTTTTACAAACAGTACGTAATCACTTAAATGCTTAAACTTAAAATTATACAGAATAGAAATAATACTTAACATAGTAATAACTTAATACAGAATGAAGTAAAAATTTCTTTTGTCAGTATTTAACACAGTAAAATTTTAATTATACATTTTCTTTTATTGGAAACTACTGTAAAGAAACTGAAATAACGTAATAAGAGAATGTAAATTCAGTGCACATCAGTTAAGTTCATTTACAAAATGAAAATGGATTAAAATTCTAGGTTGGATGACTATGCTAATTTTCTATTGGCTATTAATATGCCTCAAACCCAAACTTGTAATGACCACAAATGACAAACAGTCACCTTTAAGTCATTTGTGGATAAGTTTGGATTTGAGGCATATTAATAGCCAATAGAAAATAAACACAGTAAGTTATTGTTCATTGTACTAATGCAGGCAAGTAGGCCAAATGCACTTTGATGTGAAAGGTCTATTGTGCATCCCACTCAAGAAGTCTAATTTCTTTAAAAAGCCAGTAGAGTTCTGAAGGAAAGTTGAGGAATGTCTCCAGGGCTCAAGAAAGGAGAACAAGTCTACCACAGCAAGGATTTATACACTCACAAGTGAGATGCAAAGTTTTCTTGTTAAAATTTGTGCAAATGTGCAAAAGTGGCAAAAATCTGAGGAGAAAAGTTTCAATCAGCAAAGATGTTTATGAAAGTGACCAATATCAGTCAGAAAACTAACCAAAAAGTAAATATGATTTGTATCGAAAGACAAAAAATCTTTAGTTTGCCCAGACTGGGCATAAATGTCTTACTCTGCTTTAAAAGTTTAGCTCTAGAAAAAGTATTATAGGAAATACTAAGAGCTGGTTTAGATAACACAAAGGAATGTAAAACTCTGTTTGGCCAATGAACCAGCACTTACATTGCCAGCAATATCCTCATTTTTTGGCACCTACAAGAGAAACAATCCATTAGCATCTTCAAGCCTGTACTCAGTAAACTGGCTACTCATAATAGAGTAGCCAGCTTACTCAGGTTGCAAACAGCACTTCCAAACAAATAGTGAAGTAACCTGACAAGGAATCAAGTGCCTTTATGGCAGCCTGACTGTCAGAAACAAATTAGTTATATTAGAAAATCCTTGAATTCCATAATCCTATGTCTGCAGGTGTGTATGAACACTACTGGTAATTCAATGATTCAAAACTTATGGCTTACTTAGGTTTATTTTTGTTGATTACATACATAACTAGAATGCATTTCAGGCAGACTTACATTCTATGGCTCGTCACCAGTAATTTTTATTGAATCAACCGTCGCTTTAAAAATAAAGTATGCGGATATCACATGGAACATATTTCGTACCGGTACGTACAGTAAATGATAAGGCACGATACATTAGATTATGGATGTTTTGTGCTATCGTAATAGGCTGTTAGTCTTTAAAAGTGACTTCATGTTGTGTTAAAGTGTAACCATCAGGCAATTAGATAGTGTTATTTAAATAAGACCTTTAAATTTAAGTGAAATAGTGCAAACACACTAAATAATAGCTAGCACCTCTCTTGAAAAACAGTGAGACAAAAATGCCCCTACTATACTGCCTCCACAAATACTAGCATCTATGCCGCCAAAATGTGAGTGGTAAAGGAGACCAAGATAATGCCTGTTGAACATAAACCAACATAACCTGCTGTCAGAACCTATTAAAAAAAGTCTTCCTTTATCATGTTTTTCAGTAGAGCCAAATTACTTTTAGCAAATCTCAAGTATTTGACTGAAGAAGAAAATTGTATTCTTTTATCACAGAGAAGTGAGTTCAGAAAAGTCCTTTAGAGCTATAATGCCTACACTAGTCCTGCACACATGTCAGGCCTCTTTGAAGGAAGTCTGACAGAGTACCTGGTAAATTAGTCTGTACAAAGCAGAACAATACCCTGGATATACAATCCAGAACCATTAAGTCCTTCAGAAGATCATCTGCAATGAAACACCACAACAAGAATGAAAGAACACTACCTTGAAAGCAGCCTTGCATGATGGATGCTCCTGGGAAAGAACCAAAAAGAGAAATCGCCACACCGCAATGGCAGAGGGTAAAATCAATCTAGCAAACAAGCAGGACTGATGATACGCTTCAAGTGTAGCATATTTGACAGCCTCAAAAGAGGTCTTACCAAAACCACCCTCAATGTCAAGAAATTCAGCTAATATTATCTCAACATCTGGATGATTTCTCAATTTGGAAAACCAAATTTTGCAAGGCAGCCTTACATGACTTAGCAAGTTAATAGGCTTGTCTTGGCAGCAGAAACCACCAATCTAGCAAACCTCCAGGATTCCTTATTGGGTCTGAATGAACTCCAAAGACTCACTTGAGTCATCAGTTATGGAGCCTGGAAAATGAATCTCAAGTAAACAGAGGATAGTGTCAAAAAATTACTGCTTGGAACCAAGGAATCCAGATCAGAGCAGGATTCCTTAGCTAAGATCTTCACGAGTCTTGAACTAGTTAATAATTTGGTTTTACACTTAATGTGATTTTATGGAATATTAATCAATATTTTATGAAATTAAAATCATTTAATGCATAACTAAAATAACATTTAAACACTTTTATACTAATTAGTTTAAATTGTAAGCTAATTTTGCCAAAAGAAATCCATAATTTAAATTTAATTTTCTAAATTTTTGATTGATACTTTTAATAAAATATGTAATTTCTTCTGTAGTACTTTATGCTAGAAAATATAGATCTAATGCTAAATTTGAAGTTGCGAGTTGTGCTTTATTATTAAGTGCTATCAAAAGTGCATTACGCAGTCTCAATGTATTTTCAATAAAAACAAAGCAATCTGAAGCTGAAAATAATAATTATTAGTAATCGAGATATGATAAAAACCCTGAATTTTTATATAGTATATGTTGGAGAATCTCCGCTCCGGACACAGCTTAGAATTTTTCATAGAAGGCGGAAGATCTAGAAGCGGAAAATCTTGCATGCCAAAAGCAGGATTGCTATCTGTTGTTGTGGATTCTGTTTTAGAAGGTAAAATAATTTCACTTAGTTACAATTTATTTATATTTTATCATCATATATTCCTAATTTTCATTTATAAAAATAACTTTAATACTTACATTTTCTTCAGGTATCACCACTGATGCATACATTGTTCCTGTTGCAATTAGCTATGAAAAAATTGTTGATGGAAATTTTGTATCTGAACAGTTGGTAAATTTTGCTTTTTTAACTTCTAGACAAGACATTCATTTCACGTTGTACATATACGTACAATACGTACTAATATTTATATCAATTGAATTGTCCTTCAGTTGATGTAAATGTTAAGTTTAATAATTTTTTTTCTATATTTCTTACTCAATAAAACAAAATTGTCATTTTTATTGTCATTATTAAGCTGATATTGCAATATATTTGTGTTTGTTACTGTCAAACGTCCATTAAATTCAATTTAACAGACTTTTGACAATAGCAGACATTCCTTCCTTCGATTATTCTATTAAATCGAGGGTCTAGTGTATTACTAAAGATTAAATTTTATTTATTAACTTCAAATATTATTTAATAATATAAAATATACTTATAGGGAAGGCCTAAAGTGATGGAAAGTTTCACTTCGGCTGTGAAGGCAATATGGAGGACTCTTCATTCGAAATTTGGAAAAGCCCATATTGAATTTTGTGAACCATTTTCTTTAAAGGTAATCTTTTTGGTGTATTTTAATTGATTAAATTATTATGAAGAAACTTGAAATTTATGTATAAATGATAAATGCCGAATTATTTACTGTGTTATACAGGTATAATATAAGTAATTTGAATAGAGGCGGGCAATTTGGCTGCTGCTTTGATAGAATTTTAATAATCGTAATAAATTAATATATTATAATTATTACTTCATTTAACATTATATTTCTAAAATAAAATATTACAAAGTAGTACAAATTAACAGTTTTTTAAAGGAACAATACTTCAGTAAGAGTAAATTTATTTAAATAAATGTTATACTGGAGCTAAACTACAGTATGCACATAATGAATGTCCCCTTCTAATTCTCCCTTAAGCCCTAAATGTGCAGAAGTTGCATTAATTGGAGGATTTTCACATATATTTATTATCCACTCCCATGAAAGTAATAAGTAGAAACAACTCGTCTAAGGAGCATGATTTTAGTGAATCAATTTACTGTTAGTTAATCTAAATTTCAGTACAATTCTCGGAGATCTGGAATTGAATCCAGATGGGTCGCAAAAACCCTAGGAACTTTTCTGGGCGGTGGTCTATCCATATATGTTGTACCCTGTCCCTCACCCACCCAGCCATTTCATTGTGAGCCTGGCTGGAGCCATAGGAGGCTTGCTAAAACGGCCTGTTAGGGTCC
Organism: Centruroides vittatus; assembly: GCF_030686945.1. Classification (NCBI taxonomy): domain Eukaryota; kingdom Metazoa; phylum Arthropoda; class Arachnida; order Scorpiones; family Buthidae; genus Centruroides; species Centruroides vittatus. Next base: position 1,314,327 of record NW_027122693.1, read on the forward strand.
TGTGGGTGGAAAGAGTTTAATTCACATCATATTTTAAGTAAATTATGCTGACAAAACAGCTTATTTTGATAAGATGTTCCAGCTCAGAAAGAGCTTTAGAGTTTATTTTATTTTTTAAACATTCAAGCTCATTAACTGTTTTCAAAATATTTCTAGAATTTAGAGTTTTAAATATGTATTTATTCCGATTATATGTAAGCAGATTGCATGACTCTGTAAGAAGTACAAAGAATAGTGCAGTGATTTTTCAACTGGTATGTTGGAACAATACATTAGGATGCTGTAAAATATAATGCTAAGCAGTGTTATAATATATTCTTCGTATTATGATTATATAAAGACCAACAACTGCCGAATTATCGGGCTAGCAAATGGCTATAGTAATATTAATAATTTAAGTTAATTTGGTACTAGAGTTAGGCGTTAGGCGTCGTCTCTTGCTAAATTTAATAATTAGAATTTTAATTAAATAATTTAAATAAATTTAGGCTTAACTGGAAGAAAAGAATCAGCCCGAAGCGGGATTCGAACCCGCAACTTCTGCTATCCGTGCAGACACGTTACCAGTTACGCTACCCGGACCTTCGGTTCGATCCTCCCCTTCCAGTTGATATAAGATTACCGTACGACCATCGACGGCTATTACAATGCCGGCTGGGGACACATTAATTGCCCACGTCCTCCCAAAGGTCGTGGTAGCGTAACTGGTCCGGGTAGCGTAACTGGTAACGTGTTTGCACGGATAGCAGAAGTTGCGGGTTCGAATCCCGCTTCGGGCCGATTCTTTTCTTCCAGTTAAGCCTAAATTTATTTAAATTATTTAATTAAAATTCTAATTATTAAATTTAGCAAGAGATGGCGCCTAACGCCTAACTCTAGTACCAAATTAACTTAAATTATTAATATTACTATAGCCATTTGCTAGCCCGATAATTCGGCAGTTGTTGGTCTTTATATATAACGGGTTAGTTGTTGTTTTATTTATTATGATTATAGTTTAGATGTACACATTTTTGTTGTTTTTATTGGAAATTATTGCTTACGGGGAAATTTTTGTAGCTTAGGAAGACATAAGTAGTATTAATCTTAATTAAAACTGTGTGCGCCATTTGTTTGTTTATTCTGAATATTTATAGCTATGAATTACTTTTTACATAGCATACATATATAAATTTTTAATAGGAATTTCTACAATCTGCCGAAAATCTTCCTCCCCTCAAAGCCTATCAATATTCTGGAGGTCGAAGAAATTCTGTCCAAACTATGATTCGCGAAGTCTCCAGACGCACATCCGTGTACGGAACCGACATAGTCATCGAAGATCAACGGCAAACGATAAAAAATTTAGCCGAACAAATTGTATACGGTGAGAAAAATTATTGTCATTTGAAATTCTAATTTAATCCGAGCATTGTTTGATGAATATTTAATTTTAGATGCTTCGAATTCTGCTGTAATTATGAGTACAAATCTGTTGGCATTTCTTTTACTAACTAAACACAGAAAAGTAAGAAATATAAATTAATCAAAATTACATTTTTATTGAGAAAAGAAAAATTAAAATAGAAGTATTTATTTCATTTTAGGGTGCTACGCTTCAACAACTTTCACACAGTATGATGTGGTTACGCGAAGAAATTTCTAAACGAAACAGAATGGTCGGATTTTCCGACGACAGCTGCGAAGCAATTAAACATTCCTACACTTTATTAGGCAAACAGCTACTCACTTCGGACATTATTCAAATGGAATGGTCGTCAAACACAGCCGAAAATAATAACGTAAAAATCATATTTTACAAACCAGTAGTGCAGCTGCCACATATTTTAGAGCTTCAGTATTATGCAAATTCTGTTATTTCTGCATTTTTATTGGATAGTGTCATTGGTAAGATTTATTTTTATATTAATTATTTTAAATGTTAACATTAAAAATTAATTACAAAATAAATAAAGTACTGAAAGTTCTTTTGTCAAAACTTGAGGGAATTAAACATTTTATTTTCATTTAAAAATAACGTAGCTTAAAATAAGTTAAACAGAATTTTCCGAAATAAAATAAATAAAATTATAAATCTTGTATTCAGTAAGACTGCATTTACACTGACAACAACAGCAACAAAAATCGATATTTTTATTGTTTGTCTTTCTGTAAAATGTTCGCGCTAGTCGTTATTATTACATTTTTATCTTAGTTGTTTGTCATTCAAAAGTTATCCAAGATTTGATGTACGTCATTGCTTTAACAGTATTAGCCAATCAACGTGTACTTCTCGTAGTTCTGTTTGCACAAGAATCTTGTGTGATGATGGAAGACCAAGGCTCTGTGACATGTCCAGAAACAATGAGAATTAACATTTTATTCTGCATATTAACTTTTAAAACTTATAGGATAATGCTAAGCCAAATATAAACTGTGCCTGAAATACGAAAATTAATGAACAGTGTGTACACTTTGGCAATGAATGAATGTGATAAAAGACATGCCATCATTGTCATTTAGGATCTGTGGTCGTTGTTTTGGCAGTGTAAATGCAACCTAATTGTTCATTTGATAAACTTTCTGTAAATACTTATTTCACACACACCTATACATACTTACATACATCTAAACACACTCATTCACTCACTCGTAAATATTAATTCAGGATAAATTCTTTATTATTTTGTATTGGTGATATATTTTTAATCTTTTTAGTTAACGCTTTATCATCAATCTTAGAAGAGAAGAAAGCTAATCAATCGGAATCCAAGTTAATTCCTCGATATCAATTGATAAACCGAGCATTAATGTTATGCGACATTCTTCAATATGAATTTATATTTACTCCAGTAATTACCATTTACGTTTCTATGAAATAGATTTAAATAAATTTTTGTATGATGTAAAACTTTTCTTTCTGTTTTCCAGCCTGGCACTAAAATACCCGATGCGCTAAACACGGCTCTAGATAATCTGATTTCCGACAATGTTCTAATGGTTTCGTCGGTAAGTATTGTCAGTTTAAATTAATTGACGAATAGTTTCTTCTCGACTTAGACTAATGATCTCCAGGATGGTTGATATCAACTCCAAAGGTTGACAAGACATTTTCGAGGATTAAAATGTAGTTGAGGTCAATTCATTAGAGATCATTAGTGAAATTGATTGTGTTTGACAGTTCAGAATGTCGTAAATTTGCACACCGAGTAGATGTTTTCTATGAAAATGGTGTGTGGATTAGTATTAGAAGAGGGAGGTCAATAAAAGGTTGAATCCTTTAAAGGGTGTCTTAGCTAATCAATCCAAATCACTTATTGTTTTGATGGGGCTGAACAAATACAGTAGAAACAGAATTTTATTAATTATAACTTCTAATAATCTGTATAGTGGAGAATTCAGAAATAAAATGAGATGTATGACAAAACACATTGTATATAGATGATAGTCATTTTATATTGAATATAAATAATCTTCTTACTTTAATGCTATAATTTTCATTAAACCAACTAACCTGATTTTTAAAGTGTAGAGCATAATCTGTTGTAACTATGAAGTAATTTTAAATATTTAAAATAATGTGCCAGAGAAAAATGATTTATAAAATAATAATAAATTATTCTCAAATTTTCTATTTAAAGGAAAGGGAATATCCGATAAGAAAACTTTTGCAGTCGAGTACGAGTAATTTAGATTTTTCTGACGACAGTTCGGACGAAGAGCAGGAATTTGAATTCAACCAGAAAATTAAGGTAAATCCAGAATTAATTGAAAATATTCTCTTTCTCTTTGTTAATTTGAAATGTTAAATGTTTTTACATATATAATATACATTTTTGTTTTTATTTAGTTAAATAAGAATGACGATCAACACAAATTTCAGTTTTTCCATTGCATTCTTGCACCCTATATTGAAGCTTATTGGCTTGCTGCATCTTCATTAAAAACATTAGTTGGTTGCGAATTGGCAGGTATGGATTTTGTGAATTTGATAAATATTTTTGCATTAAAGAAGTCATTTATTTAGAAAGTGATCTGGTTTAGCTGTAAAAATTTCTTTATTAATATCTTTTATTTTATTTCAATGATGAGGATTTCAAAACTTTTTGAGTTTTTGTTTATTTTTTTTCCGTTCAAACTTAGATAGTGATTTAGACACCCCCATCTGTGAACACTAAGAGGAGTTTTTATCAAACTTCATTACGGGTTTGGAGGTGAGGGGCAGTCTAATATATCTAACGGATTGTTTCCCAAAAACTTTGTATGGTTTTTGACCCATCCAGATATTATCCTAGGTCCCCAGAGCAGCAAGTTACCACCCTGACTACTTGGCCATCTGGCCATTGTATTGTGATTGCTAACAGGACCTCCTTTTCCGTCCACCACAGATTTAGGCCTATAATGGGTGGTCGTTAATGTTACCTATGGTTCCAAGATGGCGGCTCATCTGATTCCAGCAAGGAAACAGTGGGGACGCACGTTCTAACTTAACCTAACCTATTCTAATAATTTTGTTGGTAATAATTTATTAGAATAGGTTAGGTTAGGTTAGGTTAGAATGTGCGTCTCCGCTGTTTCCCTTCTTCTATTTGCTAGAATCGGAGACGAGCCGCCATCTTGGAACCATAGGTAACATTAACCTCGGTGGCCAAGTGTGATGGTTGGAGTCAAACCACTCACAAAAATTTTTAGGATTAAACTGACTATCAAACATAGTCTTGGAACAACAGACTAACCTCTATCATCTTAGCAATTTCTTCTTTGTCATTTATTTATTTGACAGTTGTCTACTTATATTCTTGACATAATTTTACTGGTTTATTGTGAGCTAATGCTTCAAACTAAATGGAAATTACTAATATAAAACAAATTTAGTAATTTCTAGACTGAAAAACAAATTCACGGAGCAATCTTTGTTGTCCTCATCGGTCTTTAGAAATATCCTGGGTTGGGTAGAAGTAGGAATCGGTCGTCTTTATCTCTTCCTTTTTCCACCTTTCTTTCTTGTATAAATTGTAATATTCGGTTTATTTATTCTTATCAAAATGAGCAATTTTTATCTTTCTAGAATCTGCAGTTCTTCAAGAAATGTGGAAAACTGCTAATGATTATCTACCTCGTGGATTATTGTTATATGGTAAAGCATTTGTTATATATACATACTAGAGGAATACAGTATTGTAGTGACGTTTGTTCTTAACAAAATTGTTTTATTTTTGTTTTCAGAGGAAAGTTTCGCTGCCGATCCTTTGAGAAACTCGATCAAACTGTTCGAACAGTGGAGAATAGTCGAAACCATTGTTAAAGACAGCTTGAATTATATTAGAGTGTGCAACGTAAATGGAGTGCAAAGTGCAATAGAAAGGATTGAAACCTTTCGGAAATAATCTTCCGTACCAAATGGAACATCAAAAAATTGTGATCAGAGACTATTGTGCAGATGAGTGAGTGTGGTATGCATGCGCACTATATTCAACAGTGTTCTTGAAAAAAAGTTAACTATTTTTTAAATTAATCGACGTCGCCATTCCCCGGTACTACAAGTAATAGTTTTGAAAATTTTCTTCAACATATTTTGATACTTACGAATTTAATTACTTTACTTTATTTCTAATTTTTCTTCTTTTATTTAACTGTAGTTTTATTATTTTGTATCTGAAATATGCTTGGATGTGATGTGTTAAACTCTTTATTCTGAACAATTTAGTTATGTATTATAAAACTGTGTTCATTTTTGTGTTCTACATTAATTTAATACTTCAGTAATTTTATAATTTGCACATCTCTTTCAAATAGGATTATTAAAAAGTCGTTGTTAAGCCAAAGACAATGAATGTAGCATTTAGAAAATTGATTTCATGAAAACTTTGCCAGTTTCTTCTAAATGTTTTGACACAAGCTTATTTTCTTTTTTATGTGTAAAACTTACAATCGAATTACTGAGCTTAAGCAATAGACAAAATACACCACAAGAATTAGTATTGGAGATACTGAAGTATGTTGTTTCCAAAAACTATAGTGATGCCTGATCGCTTTGTCCAGCACTAATGTAAATAATTAATACAGTTGTACATTGTGCCAATTGACTCTCTATCATATCTTTTATAAATTGTTTATTTTGATGGTCTGATTAATATGATCATTTTATGTCGGTGCCAGTTGATCAACTTCCTAACCCGAAGTTTGATACAAAGCTGATCTGCAGCATAACCTTGCACACAATCGGTTAGAGTCACGGTTTTAGTTATCTTTCACAATATAGATTGACAGTTAACTGTATTGTATTCTGTCTGATTTTTGAGTTTTGGTGTTAATTTCTATGCAGTGCAAAGATTAATTTGTTTTATTTTGTATCAATAAGGGTGAAATAGCTTATGTGGTTACTTAGCCGTATTAATTTAAACAATGCTAACATTTTTGACTCGTTAATGTGCCGTCTTCGGGCATGGATGGTAGACAGCGGAATTTTTTGACTTAAACTTTCCACCGTCTGCACCCGAAGAGCATTAGCATTATTTAAATTCCATCCATCGTTAAAGGTGCATTGATTAATTCAGTTATATCATTATATGTTTTCTGTATTTTCAGACTTTGTAATATATTTTCTTGGATTAATTTAGATTAACTTTGGCTGCTATTGTTTATTGTTATATTAGTTTTAATAACACTAAATCTATATCTATTTTTTCTATAGACTGCTATTTTTACACTTACTTTTAATACAGTTATCTATTTGTTACATTTGTATCTAACAATTTGTTAGATACAACTGTGTTAAAATGGTCAGATTTTTGTTTCTATATAACATCTACATATAATTTTATGTATATGTACATTTGAATATGTAAAGATTGATAAACTTGTTAGAAAAGTTAGTTAATTAGATTTAATATCATACATATAGATTATTATTTAAAAATATTGGTAAAATGGTTTGATTGTTGCCTTCTCTTATGAGGATACTCTGTATGAAATTGTATAGAATTCTGGCATTGTAGAGACAGGTTTGCTTTACTGTAATGTATCGCGAGCATCGCCCTTTACTGTACCACTGTAGAAATGTACGTATCACCGACACGAAGGTCACCTATACAGTAGAGCAGATCCGTTTCTGCTGAATGGCAGCTAAATTTATGTGTGTAGTATATTGAAGCTTTTAAAAATGTCACATTTTTGAATTAATGTGCAATATTTCATAAAAGGATGCAAAATATCTTAGATTTAAAAAGTTAAATTTGTTATATACTCAAATAAGTATTTATAATGTTTGAAATGGTAATCGTACAGTACATTTTAATATAAATATATATGTGACTTAAAATTAAAAGTACAAATTAAACAATATTCAGAAAGAAAAATATGCCAAAATATCGTATTGAGAGCGGAGACATTCTTTAACTAGTGATTATGCCAGTTACCAAAAAGAATATGTTTTTTTGCTCGCCTTAATCTGCATTTATTTCCCGTAACGACGCGGATATTTTTGTAGAAATGTGCGGTGAATGGGGGAATTCTGAAAACTTGTAAATTTGTCTACTGTTTTTGTATCAAAGAATGCGTCTGAATTTCGTTCGTGTCCGAAGCTTTTAAACATTTTTCTGGTGAAAAGGAATTTGTTAACACTCGAAAGAATCTACAACGGATTTATTGTTAGAAGAATTGTTACAACCTGCGACATTTGTATTCCACAAGACTTAGATTTTGTGTGTGTGTGTGTGTATGTATGTATATATAAAGAATTATATATATATTGTGTACTCTTATATAAAAAACAATGTGCATTTGAATGTATGAATTATGATGATTTATATATAAATTATAAATTATCAGAAAATGCTGATTACTGTACATACTCGTGAAAATGTGATTTTTGGGTGCAATCAGTTCTTGTATATAAAACTTGTTAATAAAAGAAAAACAATTGAGCAATGTTTGCATTGCATTAATTTAATGTAAAATATAACAATTAATTGTTCTTTTAGAGTGTAACACCTTACAAATCAAGTACAGGATATAAACACGGTACAGTTTGATATTTACAGTTGCTCTACACCATAATTACCATTTAATTTTATGTACACAACTTTGTTCACGATGTATTAATATCGTTACTACTTGTGTATAAGTTATGTATATAATACAGTAAATTATCAGTATTTTATACAGTACATATAAACAAACTAACATTTACAGTATGTAAATACATGTATTAGTATGTAGAGACTATCACAATGCTTTCTGTACACAGTGTAAATGGTGTAAATAGCATACATACTGTACAGTAGGCTGTACAAACTGCCATTTACTTTATGTACAATACAGATAGCATATCTCATGATAGCTTCTACTTGAATAATGTATATAGTAGTATGTCCTGTAATGTACTTAGGCTCCACATGTCATTATGATATTGTGCACTGTAGTATGTGATGAAATACAGTACATTCCATTTGCAGTATATAGAAGCTATCCTCTGTATATAAAGTAAATGGTAGTTTATAGGGACTACTGTCCAGTATAGACTGTTATTTACACATGTACAGAGCATATGTCCTGTACTCATTCTCCATATACTCCAGTATACGATATCATAATGACATACACTATTATTCATATTAACATAAACTACTATATAGCGAACAATATAAATCATGCATTTAATTGATATTAACCTTAAAAATGTACAGTACACAGATAAAAGTAGCTCCTCTTTACTAAATAATTTACTAAAATATTACAATTAGCAATGAATAAGGCATTAAAAGAAGAATTTAGCCCAGATTTTAAATAAATAAATAAGCTAGATTTGTGTTGAAATTCAAGAGAACCATTTAATTTTCCCAGAACAATACTAAAAGTCGCGCGTCGCGTCGCGTTGCGCCGCATCTCTTCGCTCAGAAATGATAGCCTAAGCCGCTTGTTCTGTCGAAGATATAAAAATATACATTAAAATAACATTTTCGAACGGAGGCGAGTTAAAGAAAAAAATAAAATAAAATAAAACAGTCGATAAATATAGGAAACTGTTTTAATAGCGGGCATCGCGAAGCGATCGATCCGCGTATGTCTACTAATGCAACGCTGAAAATTACCATCAGAAACTTTGGAAAATATAAGAACAATAAATACAATTTGCCAACATTTAAGACATAAAAATAACATCAAAAAATTAAATTCAACGTTTAAAAAAAACGCATTAAACGAGCGACACTTCCGAAAAAAGAATTAAACGCATTAAATTAACCGCCTTAAACAACTACAAAGAAAAAAAATACAAAAATATAATTATAATTTACTAAAATAAATACATATTATTAATTTAATATTACGAAGATGATTATTTGAATGGAAATCATAGAGATGATTTTCATGATGATAACAGTTTCGTAAAACGGTCGCTAGATGGTGTTAAGCAACGTCGATCGACGTGTAGAGGCAGCTGGGCACAAGGTATGCACATCTACCTTTACACAGAGTAAGAGAATACACCTCATGGAACATCTCTTCAGGTCAGGTATGTAATCCCTACTTTTACCTTATTATCTAAGCTGTCAATCGAAGATAATATATAAGATAAAATCGCCAATTTCGACCGTTTACACGAGACACACAAGCACGAGGTTGAACACTTAAATAAAAAAAGAAATTAGTCGATTTCAGAAATTGAGCTATAAAATTCGATCCCGAGCATCCCAATTCCATTATTTTTTCCTCCATTTCACCCGTATATATCGCCAGTTTCTTCACGTCTTGATCTCTAGACTCCAGATAGCCTTAAGAATACAATCAATAGGACTTAAGCGCATTTTTATGAACCTAAATCTGACCTCTCCTACTCGGGATACGGCAGTAAAAAATTCCTTTAAAAAATCCCTTACCCGCTTATAGCATCTTGTATAAATTGCTTACGTATTTATTTATGTTTTTTAATGGCGTGGCTCTTTAAATATCTCCAAAATCTGTTGCATCTAGCGGTGTAAATTTGGGACCATTGCCAACCACATGTTGACTTGATTTCTGGAACCAAGCCAGGATATAGGGAGCAACGGAACCTGTTGAATATTGAAATGCCTGGCATCCAGCCAAACGATGTAGGCCAATGTCATCCTGTGGGAATTGTTCCTATCATTTATCATAAAAATAATAAGTTTATCAATTAAAAATTACACGAAATTTTACAAATTAATGCTTAGTTATTTTCATTAATGCTTCCTAAACTCGTGCAAATTTCAAATTTCTACTTTGTTCTATACTTAGAAGCGTGGTTTTGTAGTAATAATTTACTAAATTTAGATTAATTTTCGTGGGAATTATTAAGAATTTTTCTTCAGTTTAATTAACTCCCAATAATTTATTATTCCTCAACTTGTTTTTTTCTTCTTAATTCGTGAATTAACTATTAAAATTTCCATTATTCTTTATGCTTGTGTGCCTAAATTTAGTTGAAAATGTGTGTTAAAAATCGTAAATATTTATTAAATTTAATTAATAAGCTGAAATTCTAGAAAAATTAATTATTTTTTACCTTATTTGTTTTATTTTTTGAAGCATTAATCTCTAAATCCATCCAATTCTATGCGTATTCGTCTTATAAATTAGGCTTTACGCGCGATTTTAGACCGAAACTTTCATGTAAAAAATTATTCAATGTCATAAATTCTATATAAAAAATAACTCTAAAAGCATTTTTTGAGAGAGATTCTCAGAAAAATCCCCACAATTCCCTAAAAAACGAGAAACTCAGAAAAATCCCCACAATTTCCTAAAAAACGAGAAACTCAGAAAAATCCCCACAATTCCCTAAAAAACGAAAAACTCAGAAAAAAAACTAAAAATAAAAAAAAACAAGAAACACAGAAAAATCCCTAAAAACCTGTAAAAAACGAGAAACACCCAGAAAAATCCTGCGATATTTGCATAAGTTTTAGTGACGTTTCCTTCGCAAAAACTTATGCAAATTTAAGAGAGATTTAAAAAAAAGAGCACGCGTATTTACGTCATAAACCTCATAATTTCGCAGCACAAACTTCATAATTTCTTGTAGAACACGTTCGCTTAACCGCAAAACCCTTTTAAAACGGCGTAAGTTTATTAGTTAAAGAGCTCCAAAATTTGATTAAGAGAGAGAAAGAGATTTGATATCCAATTTAAGCAAACCATTTCTTCTCTAAACCAAACAGGAGGGGGGAGGAAGAAAAAACAGTAGAAGGGAGCTTAAACTACATCGATCCAACCCCCAAAAAAAAGAAGATAAGAAGAAGGAAGCTGAAAGTTCTTTCCATTGACAACGCTTTATTTCGAATTCAACTTCTTCGTTTTCAATGTGCTGCAAGAACCTCTGCAATTTTTTTTTTTCGGATTTTTTGGGATCGATGTTGAATGAACAATAGAAAAATAAGAGAGAGATGAAGATGGAGAAATAAAAGATGCAGACCGTAGCATTTGTGGAGTGTGGTTTTTGGTCACATCCGTTGTACAAGAGGATGCAATTCTTGCTCATCTTCCTCTTCCATTCGACTCTTACCTAACATCCTTTTCTATGTATTGTACGATAACCCGTTATTATAAATCAATGTATTCTTATTATTTCCTATATAATTCCTTCGTTTAATTCTCTCTCTTATCGGTAACTGATGCGAGTTTCGTTCTTATAAATCGAATTTGGCCGCTGGTTAATTATGTTAGCTGCGTTATATGCGGGTTTATACGTTATTCTTCATATCCTTTCTTTAATCCTCTCTTTTATTGGTAACTGATGCGAGTTTCGCTTTTATAAATCGAATATTTGTCTATTGGTTAATGTTTTATGGGGGTTTATACATTGTTCTTCACATCTTTTACGTATTTATAATTAAATATATGTGATTTATTAAGTAAAATACGTTTTTTACATCGTAAAATACTTTAAATATATATTTTAATGATAAAAACTTGATTTATTAATTAAGTAATTGCGAATTAATAACGTTTTAAGCGAGTAAATTGCCTGATTTCTTTCAATATTCAGCCGCAATTCTTTCACTTTTAAACAACCAATTTACTAATTATTTAATAAAATAATTAATAAATTAATTAAATTTCGTTTTATTTTTTAAAAAATTTAAATAAAATAAAACATCTTTTAACTAAAAAAAGTCCAGGGAAACATTTAAGTTAACAACTTTAAAATTGTGGAAAAAATCCTACAACGGGTTGCCTAACTTTCTCGGCAGAAAAGTTAAAATTGCTTATGGCGCCATCTGTTAGGAGATTTTATTAAAACGTTTTTAAAATTATTAATTATTATAAAATGGCAAAAAGCTCACTTTTAACGGTGGAGACGAGTTTTATAAAAGAAATTGTAAAGAGTAAAATCTTCATTAAGTCTGACTCGACTTGACATACGACACGTGACCTTCTATATCTCTCCACCCCGTCGACCTTTAACCACCAAAATTTGACAGCCGCAATGCCCCTAATACAGGAACCACCCTGCAAAATTTCAGAAATTTTCGACAGAGGGTACGCGAGTTATTAAGCTTTAAAGTAGGTGAAGAATTTCCCCTACATACATGACATCTCTACACACAGTGACATCCCTACATACAGGGGGAAAAAAAAAAAATTTACATTTCCGGACTTCTCGATTCAAAAATGCAGAAATTTTGGGGGTGATTTTTTTGACCAATCGCCACACTTTCCCTCTGTTACACACCACGACAGCCGGGAAAGTAATGAAAATCCAGTTACGTTTCAAGTTTTAAAATGTCGTAGAATGAATAATTAACAAATTAAACTTTGATAATTAATGAAATTTAATGTGCTGAATCGACATTTTCTCATCTCTTTTCGCACATTTCTATTAATAACTCTAACCTTTGAATAATTAAAATATTAGTAATGAAATAATGATACAGAAAATTTCAATTAAAAAAAAATAAAAAAATATTTATAAATTTTAAAGCCAAAGTAATTTATTATTATTATTTTTTACACTTATTAATTTTTAAAATTGTTAAAGCAAAAGGCTTTAATATGATACGTTTAGAATGGCCAACATCCGATAGTCTCTAGTGTTTCGGGTCACACCTTCATGAAATTTTGATGAAACTAATTGCAAAGTTTGGTTCTCTCCTTATATTTCACTAATTTTCTTCATCTTTCGCTAACTTAAATGCCATTTTTTACACTTAAATGTATATTATTACTTGGATTTCAACGTGTAAGTGCGTATTCTACTCGGAATCATTCACAGTTTCTCCTCAATGATCGTGTACGAAAGTTATGTATTTATATATTTTCACGTCTTTCTTTCAATGCCCTTCTATCCTTAAGTAAATAAGGTTTTTCTACCGATGTTTAGGACATAAATAAATTTATATATATATATATATATTTATGTATGAAAGTGTCTAGAAATTCTCTCTTTCTTTTCTTTTTTTTACTTCATAAAATTTTACTTTAAATAATTTTTTCTCGATTAATTCTAGAGTTTTTAAGTTAAATTTTCATACCAAATTTCTATAATCATTAAAAATGAGTGAATTAACAATTAATTTTAGAATTATTCTAGAAAAACGAGTGAATTAATAATTAATCAAAGAGTAATTAATTTTAGAATTTATTGTAGAAAAATGGGCGAAATAACAATTAATCAGAGAATAATAAGTTCTAGAATTTTAGAAATAATCTAGAAAAATGAGTGCGTTGACTATTAATCAAAGGACAGTTTATTATAGGATTTGTCTAGAAAATCAGTGCATCAGCAATTAATCAAAGAATAATTAAAGTTCTAGAATTTATCTAGAAAAATAGATGTACTAATCATCAATTAAATTCTAGAATTTATTATTCTTTAATTAATTATTACTATATCTACTTTTATAGATAAATTCTAGAACTTTAATTATTCTTTGATTAATTGCTGATGCACTCATTTTCTAGATAAATTCTGGAATTTATTATTGTTTATTTAGAAAATGACTGCATTAACAATTAATCAAATAATAATTAGTTCTAGAATTTATCTAGAAAAATGCGTACACTAACAATTAATCAAAGGTCAATTAATTCTAAAATTCTAGAATTAATCTAGAAAAATGGGTGAATTAATGGGTGTTTTTTTTAAATAGAAAAACACGGAATTTATGTATAGAAAATGCATCGTTTAAGCCGAATTTCTCCACGTTCTGACGAAATTTGAGCAATTAAAAGCTTAATTATTTTAAAAAAGAAGAAGAAATTCGTAAAGTTTTTTTTGGAAAACTTTCATTGTTTTTTTATTGTTTAATTTTAATTACAATTTACAAATTTTATTAAGATAATTACAATTTTCTCCTCTCCATGAGCATCATTTAAGAGCTTCTCCTCTTCATCTCTGTTTTTCCAAACGATTTTTTTCGTCAACTTGCTAAAATAAATCACTCAAATTATATCTTTTTAAAAGGAAAAATATTCTAAAAAATATTTAAATAAAGAATTTTCATATTAAAAACATTATTTACGTGATAATAATAATAATACTACATAAAAAAAAATTCAATTTTCAGGAAGAATAAATGAGCAATTTCCATAAAAGAAGAGATACAAATTAATTTTTATGTAAATTTTTATTTTGTATAAAAAAAAATAATAATTTACATATAAATTAATTACAGAAATGGCACATTTTCTGGATGTAGCTTCGTTGTAAATCAAGATTTTATGAGGTTATTTATTATAAGATGCTATAAGTTCAAATATAGATAAGAAAGGAGGGACACAGGAAACGTTTGCTTTATTTCTTAGCTTTAAAAAATCGATAAGAAAAGCTAAAGATTTAACAGGGATGTTGAATGATGATACCTCTTGAAAGAAAGAGTAAACATTATTATTTTATAATGCCTTAGATGATGATAATTAATCATAAGATGAAGGCATTAATTTCCTTGTACTGTAATCCATCCTTCAAAAATCGCTCTCTTCTTCCTCCTCCTCCTCCTCCTCCTCTTCTTCTTCTTCTCTCAATCAGCATCATTACTGCATTGATTCTGCTATCAGTAGAGCTTGGCTACATCAATGTTGGTTTGTTACTTCTCGCCTGTCAAATTTCGTCAAGCAACGCTTCGTTACCTTAATTGTTAAAGTCATTTCGATAAAGTCTACTCCTACTTATTTTATTCAATAACTCTTTGTTGAAGGTGGTGAAGGGACGTGTTTTCTACGCTGGGCTCTTCACCTTCGTCACGTGAGTGACCGGGAAACGTGTCGTACTTTTATTGGATTCCGATATGGAATGGGTGTTAATGGCGATTAATTTCACTTTTTCTGCCTTAGTTTATACACGTTAATTCTGTATATTTTCACGTTTTCTTACCTGAGTAGGATGGTTTATCGTGTGTTAGGTGGCGAGAAACGTTCTCAAGCTTCAAATTTTAATGGTTTTTATGTTGTATTTTAAGTAATATGACCATATATCGAAATTTTACATGCAAATAATGTCTTTATTTACATAAATTTCATAGAAAAATGCACGGATCTCGCTGCATTTAAGAAAACGTGTTTATAGAACTAAAATTTTCACGAAATAACATCTGTTTACATCTCGCCACTTAATATTGTTTACATTTCACGAAAGAAAAGAAATTTCACGTGAAAAATCTCTCAAGACGTTGCACATTTCATCAAAGTATTCATTTTCTAGGTCTCGGAATCATCCGAGATAATATTTAACGAGATAGCACGTGTACACATATTTGAACTCATTAATTCGATATTAAAAACCGTACGGAGTGGAAGAAGTATTGTGAGAAGAAAATGCACGTGCTTCTATCGGGAAAAGTACAAGATGGTTGCTTGGCAACCGTCAAACACGAGTAGAGCAACCCCGTATTGATTGATAACATGCTGGGTAGAACCAAGTGATGAAATCAAGGGGAAGGAAGCTAGGAATAAAGAGGAGAGAAAAACTCCATCATGTTTGATCAGCTGAGGAAAACTTCACCCCATTCCTAACTCAACCCTTTTCCTCAAATTTCGTGGAATTTTCTTCTCCCTCTTTACGTTTTACCTCATTCGCGAGACGATAAATTTTTTGATGGATTTCTCCTCCTCCTCTTCTACCTCATCCTTCTCCTCCTCCTCTTTTTTTTCCTCCTATTATTTCTGGCGAAAACTTAATTGTCTAAGTTCCTTCTAAGGGGAAAAGAGGAAAGTGTATATCGAATTTTCAACTTTGACCTTTCAAAAAATGATACTTTTCCTATATTTAATGCGCGCAATGAATTATTTAGCATGTTGGACGGTTATTTATTACTCTAGTAGCATGTGCAATATTTGTAAATTTTTATTGAAATGCTGAATCCCCGATACATTTTCGAATGTATGACCTCCGGGGGTAAAATTCTATTGTGAAAATTAATTTTTCTACTCACAAAATTAATTTATATTCGTGTAAATATTCAAACTAATTAGGAAAATAGCAAAGAAATTTCGCAATTCTGAACATCTTCGCGAGGGAAACGAGGGAAGTTTTCAATGAAAATTAGCAAATTGAAAATCTCTAATGAAAGTTCGGACGTAGTTTTGAGGAAATTGTGTATATTTATCGAGGAAAATTGAAAAATTTATATAATATTTTTTGCAGATACGCTTAATGTACACTCTCGAGATAATTTATCTCAGCAATATTTACATTATCAGTGAGGTAAATGAGAGAATATTCGTATGAAAAATTATCAAATAAAGTAATTTTCTATAAATATGTCAGACGTAAATTAATGTTTCTATAATTTAAAGAGAATTACCACCAAATTGATGAGGAATTTCGTACGTAATTTTAAGGAAATTGTGTATATTTATCGAGGAAAGTTGAAGAATATATATTACAGATAATTTATTTATATGTGAAAGAAGGAAGATTTATACACGTCTCGTGGATAAATGTTTATGTTGACGTCATAGAATGTATATATATGTATATATATATACATTGCATATATAAATTTATGTATTATTTACAGAATTTATACGATATTTTAGCGAAAATTTAAATATTTCGCGTAAAAATTCACAAGAAAACGGAAAAATTTCGTGTTTTTTTCCAGCAAACCAATTAATTTATAAGAAAAATAAGGAAAATATTCCATAAAAATCCTTTATTAATTTGTTTTTTAGTTGTTTATATTTTCGTTTTTTAAATATTTAATGTTTTAATTTAATTATAAGCAATTATTTACATTGAACTTCACGTTCTGCTTGAAAAGATAAAGCTAATCAAGCGATTGAAATGGCGAGGATGCTTCAAAAAATCCTATTTGTTTATATTTAAATTGTGTTTATTATTTTTATTAATAATTAGAATTTTGTAGAATGATTCTAAAAGAATTTTTACCTGAAATTTCGGTAGATTTTCTGTGAAATTAAATGTCAAACCCAACGGTTTTGCTATCTTCTTCTATACACTTTTTGAAACTGATGCTATTTTTAGTCATCCTATTCCTCCCCTTCTTTCCTGAAACTGGAATATCTTAATGCCAAAATGATTGGTTTAACCTGAGCTTACAGTATAATAGTTGAAGTTAATCATACAAAATTTTTTTGAATATTCAAAAATCTATGTTACTTTCCCGGCTGTTATATAATACAATACAGGGAAAGTAAGGCCATCAATCAAATAAATGACCTTCAACCTTAAATATTTTTACATTTTGAACTGGGGAAACCATAAAAACATTCAGAAATGCAAAAAATTGGGGGTATTTTTCATGTATGTAGGGATATTAGTGCACGTGTGTGTGGGGACACGATATTGTACACCCAATTTGAAGCGTAATAACTCATCTGCCTCTTATCAAAAATTTCCGAAATTTTGCAGGGAGGTTCGTATATTAGGGGAGTTGATGCTGTTAAATTTTGGTGGTTAAAGGTCGAGGAGGTGAGGAGATAGAGCGGATAACGTGTCGTATCTCGAGTGGAGTCAGATTTCATGAAGATTTTACTGGTTACAATTTTTATGAAACTCATCTCTATTTTCAAAATTAAGTTTTTTTGACATTTTATAATAATTAAGAATATGTTTTTTTAAATAACAATATCATAATAGATAGCGCTATACGTAATTTTAACTTTTTTTTCCGGGGAAGTTAGGAACTCCTTGCTGGATTTTTCTCTGCTTTCGTTGTAGATTTATATAGAGTTGAGCTATTTTGATACGTTTTATGACTGATTTATATAAATTTATATGGCTTCTATTATATTAAATACGTTGTTAAAGAAGTCTGATAGGAAATATTGGCTTATAAAAAGGGTATAAGAAATGATGAAGTAAGGAATTAAGCACTAGTAATGCTGCATCTATTAGTCTTTAAGATGCATTCAAATGCATTGACTCATCGATAAAATGTAATTTTAAAAGTTAGAAAAGTTTCTTAAATGATTTATAATGGTTCTGTAATTATAAAATTTATTTATTTTCATTTAAATCGATTAAACTTGTATTTAATGTCAAAAGTTACATCTTTTAAATAAATATTTATTTAAATAATTAAAATTTTATAAGGTTTATCTAAGCTAGTTTAAAAATAGAAGGTAAAAAAAAAATTATTTAATTATACACGACTCTATCGTTATGGAATTTAAAATGTAATCGTTTATTTGAAATAATAAAGTTTAATATTGAAAAAAAATGTAGAAAAAGTGAAATAATAGTTCTTATAAATATAGGAAGTCCTTAGCCATATTTATGAGAAGCAATGCTTAGAAGTTATCAAAGAATTTAACGGCGATTGGTTGGTTAGAAAGTTGTCTGGATGGCGATTGGTCTGAGAAGTAAAAGTGGGTGGAGCTAGACGGACTTCGTCAACAAATCATTGTTTTTTTAAAGCGCTTTTAATGTACAACTGTAGTAAGGACTACTTATAATCACACGAAGTATTTTTCCATGGAAAAACATATAATCACCAATAAATTTTTAAAAATTAAATATGAAATAAATGAAATATACAGAAATTGGATTTTAGTTTCAATTTTTTTTTTTTAAATCTCTGCGTTTATAATTACATTTCTTATCTCATTTTTAATTAACAGAATTTACATTTAATTATTGAAAATTATAATATAAAACCTCGGATAATAATTGTTTACAATATTATACTACTTATAATAATTATAAAATTAATTTTTAATAAATTTAGTTATTAAATCAGTAGAAAAAAAAAACAAGAAGTCTTTACTTCAAATAAAATATTCTTTGGAATAACTTGATACATTGTTGGAAAATATTCTTCATTTATTTAATTTTAATCAGAATATTACTTATTTAAATAATTAAATCCTATCGTTTCTCATTCGTTTTGTATATTTAGCTTTAAAAATTACTTTTAATTAAGCACTTTAAGTAATTAAATAACAAGTTTCGAAATTTTATTCAATTAAATAACCATCTCTGTTGATTAAATGGTCGAGTTATATAAAGTTTTGTATGCTTTTTTCCCTGTAAAATTTTGTAAGTTAATGTATTTTTATAAGTGAATAATTTAAATATCCTTATTTTTATGATAACAATTAAGTTTAGTTTAGTTAGAAAGTATACTGTAATTGCTAGCATATAAGGCGCACCCCATTACAAATGCAGTATTTTTGAGATTAAAAGTGTTAATTTACTCATATTTCATGGTTAATTCTAGAGAAATTTGGTAGAAAAATTAACTTGAACACTACAATTAATCGAGAAAAAATTATTTAAAGTGTAACTTATGTAATAAAAAAAAGAGAGACACTTTTTAAATATCCTTTATAGGTATATATAAAGGAATTATTTATGTGTTATAAACCCCTAAAAACCTTACTTAATTAAGGATAAAAGGGCATTTAGACATGAAAATACATAAATACAAAATGCAAAAATTTGGAGGGTTTTTTCTATATGCGTGAATGTTAATGTGCTTGTGAGGGACATGATTTTTCAATCACTTTAAAGCTTAATAACTCGCGTGCCTTTAGTCGAAAATTTTTGAGATTTTGCAGAAAAGATTATGTATTAGGTGGAAGTTTTTGTACAAATTTTCAAGGTACTCGGGCAATTTGTTCGAGAGATATGACCCCATTCCGTAAATAACTCCGGAATCAATCTGAAGATGTAAACAAATAAGTCCTGCAACAATGTTGCCAGCTTTTATTTTTGCATATTAACTTACGAAAAATCGCGTTTTTAATAATAAGAATTTTGGTAAATTTTAACGTTGTAATTTGTGTGGAATTTACTGTATAAGTTACAACGTCCTAAATAATTACCTATCACTACAATAAAACGAACCTTATCACGAACTCATAAAATAAAAATTTATATTCCCAGTTTTATTTTCAGGTTATTAAATGAGATAATATGATCAAATTATTCGGTTAATTAAAGTTTGTCCATATTGTTTGTCTGTCGTATCGACGTCCAAGCATTCGTTCTGTATTCAAATGAGCATTCGGTAACGTTGGTGCCATTCCACTAAATTAGCATATAAAATATCCATTAAACAGCATGTAACGACGCTAAGATATTGCCAGGGAAACAATTATTTAACTCGTTTTAAATAAGGAAGTTAAGGCTTGATTTCGTATAATTAGCTTTTGATTTTTTGATACGTTTCAAGCTGGTTTGATTCTTTGGATATCGTGAGTAAACACAAATCAAATGCTTTATTTGTAACTGTTTTGTCAGATTTTCTGTTTCTTTTTCTTATTTTCTTTTCTTGATTTTTGTTACGTCCTCCTCCCTTTTCCACTTATCACACGATCTCGTGTTTGCTCAAGATGGAGCAATCACATGAAGGCTTATCGTTGTCACGAACTTTTTTGTTGATGTCCTGTTACAGTTTTATGGGTAAAATGTTCTTAATGTGATAAGGGAAGCGATAATTTTATATCTTTCTCACCTTTTTCTAACGAAAATAACTAGTACAGTTTCATTATTAATGAAGTATGCTGTATAAAATCGAGAATTTAATTAATTATACTTAACGAATCGATAGTGTTTACAGTATCGCGAGAAATGTTAGAAATAATAAGGAAAAATGATTATTTGAGTATAGGCGGTACTCTTCGGAATATACGTTATTAATTAATAGATTTTAATGACGTGTTCATTTCCTTAACAGCGATTGGTTATTTGTTTCGATTTTTAAAACAGCCAGAGTTAATTAACAAAATGATTATATTCAGCAGTGTATTTCGAATATTCGGTAGCGAATCAAATAAAAAGTCTTTTTAAGGCTTTTAAATAAGCCTTCTTTACCTTATAATCATTTAAAAATGAAGATGAATTTAAATAAGAAATGCTTATCTGAACATAAGAGGTCCTCTTCATAATATATAATTAATAACGTATTGTATAGTTGTCGTTTTCTTAACGATGATTGGATACGGTAATCGACAAATTACGCCTACTTCTATAGCAACCAATCAGTGTTGATTAAATTACATATTTAACCAATCATCATAGTAATTTGTAATTTACGATATTTAAAATATTCTGCAGAGGACCACTTACGTTTAAATTAACATTTTTAAAATTTAGTTTTATTTATTTCGTATTTTCTAAATATAACAACGCTCGCGGCAATTTATTTGCACGTAATAATACTTTATATTACGTAATAAAAAACCATATTTTTTAAAAAATTTAACTGTTTTTATACGAGTTTAGAGGAATTAATAAAGTTTTCTTACGTGAGTAATAATGCTTTGGTTTTTTTCTTCCCGCTTTATAAACTATTTTATTACCTCCCCGATAATACATTATTAGGAAAGTAATAGAACATCAGATACTTATAAGGGAAATAATGGTCAAGTTCAGCAGTCTTATTACGAGAAAGGTAGTAAAATATGGTCATGTGATTACATGGAGGCAAATTTATATTGAAGATCGCAAGGCAAGTCACGTTGTTGTTTCTACACAGATACGTGGTTCTGTAAATATAAGACTCGGATTATAATTAATCATTTCGTTTTATTTTATAACAAAGAGAAATTATGCCGATGGGCCAAAAATGTTCTCCAAGATTTATACACTTTTGGACTTGAAACGTCCGGGAATGTAAAACAAATCGGGGTTTCTTTTCTGTATGTACGGATGCTAGTGGGGTTCATCCACTTTGAAGCTTAATAATTCCTGTGCCTTTTGGTGAAAATTTCTGAAATTTTGTAGGTAGGTTTGTATATTAGAAGGTAATGTTTCTATAAATTTTCAGGAAAATTGGACTATTGGTTCTGGAGATACGGCCGGGAAAGTCAAGCAACAACATTGCCAACTTGGTTGAATGTTTGTATGTTTTAGCATGTTAATCACTTGTATAGTCTTTCGAGTGTCCTAAATTTCTCACATATTAATTAAGATTTTTGTAAGTTGAAAGACGAATTAATTCACAAAAATCTTGGATGTTTCTGGATATGATAAGGACGTAGAATGATATGAATTTTTCAAAACTTCCAAAACAAATACGTCGAAAGGAAAATACGATAATAAATAAAAGAAAAGTCGTCTTTGTTTGCTAAATAAATTATTCTGGAAAAACTTGGAAACAAAATGGACAAAGTTGGATGTTTTTATAAGATAAAAGGAGGAAATTTAAGAAGCGACAATGAATCGACGTCAATGCTTTTCCACTTTTTAATGAGGGACGGTGAATACTCTCCTTCTTTTTCTTTTATTTGAATATTATTAAGGCGAAAATTAAGGTAATTTCTGCAAGGATGATGATAACATTATTAGAAAAAAAAAAGTTTCCTCTTTTTTGTATAAATTATTTAATGTAAATTCAATTCTTATGTGTCTAATGCAATTTCACATTAAACAATTTCACATGGCGCGTAGAAAAATCACATTTTTTGATGTATTTCTATCGACAAAGAGTGTAATTTATGTAGAGTAATTATCTATTTTCGTGTACTTACACATCATTATTCCGGTATGGAAACTGTGATTATGTGAGTAATTTCTACAAATATCTTTTATAGTTATTTGGAACATGTTCAAATGAAAGATGACGGAAGTGGCATGTATGTGATTTAGGTGCACCCTGTGCAGTCTTTGATGTACAACAGACATTTGTAGTTCGAGCAATCGACCAGAAACGATCTTCAATATAGCAGAAACAGCCATTTAGCCAGTAGCACACATATTCTTTTCAGAAGATTGAATGAAACTAAGATAAAAAAAAAGGACCTCTCCTACACGAGTTCACTTCATTTCTTATTTTTTATGGCTTAAAAAAGAAGGCTATTTTACATACAAATGACCTTTATACACGCGTTACAATTACCAAATTTAGCTTAAATATTGTAGCGTGTGTTCCATGTTTTGATGATTTAGAGACGTATATACAAACGTACCGACTCTGTAAACGATACGAGATATATTTAGTTAAGTTTATAAAATTGATATATTGAAGTAGAAAGAAAGAAAATTGGAAAAAATTCGAGATGAAATTGTTAAAAAATTGTTTATAAATATTTCTATACGAAGTGAAATTGCATTATTACAAGTTACAAACTGAATTACTTTTTTTTTTATCGATAAGATACGGATAAAAAGTTATTTTAAATTGATAAAATTTAACTTTGAAGGAAATTTCTTACCTTAAAAAATATTTAATTGAAAATTTAATTAATTAAATCTTAAAAAGGACCTCATTCCCCTTTTAGGAGACGTTATTAACTTTAACGAAGATGCTGATCTACAAAGCATAATTGCCATCTTTTAAATTGCTGAAGCATAAAGCAATACACTTCAGGACGTTCTCACATTTATAAATTACACTTAAACGATAAAGAAAATCTTCACAAAAAATCTAGCAACTATCCCCGCAAGAAAAAAAACTTAAAATTGCGTGTGGCGCCATCTGTTAGGAGATTTTATTTAAAAAAAACTGTTTATATTATTAATTATTATAAAATGACAAAAAAAGCTTAATTTTGTGGGTAGAGATCAGTTTTATAAACAATTCAAAATGCTAATAACGAGTAAAGTCTATTAAATCCGATCCCACTCGAGGTAAGACACGTGATTATCTCCTCACCCCTTTGATCTTTAACCACCAAAATTTAACAGCATCAACCTCCCTAATACACAAACCTCCTTGCATAATTTCAGAAATTTTCGAGGAAGGGCACGCGAGTTATTAAGCTTTAAAGTGGGTGAACAATATCCCTACATAAAGGAAAAAACCCTCCAAATTTTTGCATTTCTGGACGTTTGAAGGTCTCCAGTCCAAAAATGCAGAAATTTTGTGGGTGATTTTTTGACCAATCGTCACACTTTCTCTCTGTTACACCATAACACATGGGGGTCATTTTTCGAACTCCATGCTTTCCCTGTATTATATGACAAAAGGATAAAGTGGATTAGGCAAAAAACCCAAGTAACTGGTGTGATCCATAGAATTAAATATCTAAAATGGCAACGGACAGGACAAGTAGCGAGAAGGACTGAAGAGAATTATCACGAGGAGTCAAGAGATCCACACTTAAGATGGGACTATGACATAAAGAAAGAAGCAGGCAGAACATAGTGGAGAATGGCAAATGATAGGCAAACATGGGCACTAATGAAGAAAGATTATATAAGGGAGGCTACACCATAATTGGAAACGGTAGAATATGCCGAAAATGACGATAAAAACAAAAAATCCCTACCTTCACATTTAAACCGCGTTGTTAGTAGCCGTTTAAATGTGGAGGTAGGGATTTGTTTACTGCAATTGTAGCGAGTATAAAAACACACACACACACACAAAAAATAAGAATTGAAATGCATACTTTTTAAACACTGAATAAGAATCGAAATTTACTCCTTGTCTCCTAATAAAAAAGAAGAATTTTCGACTCCTTTAGAAACCTAACAGATGTTGACAACGGGTGGTGGTGGGTTGTCTAGCCAATCTCTTTCTACAATTTACTGTTGTTGCAGTAACACTTTTTGACATTTTTCTCCTTTTCTAGTTCGTAGCTCTTTACCAGAGTGCTATTTTCTCAGTAAAAGGATAATAGAGTCCAAGTTTAAAAAAATCTGCAAGCGATAAAATTCCATCTGCATTAGTCAAGAAGGATTTCGTACTTACTTATCGATCGACTCCAGTTTCCTTTTAAATTTGATTTTTTCCCCCCACCACAATAGATAACGTGTTTATTTTATCTGTTCCTAATCCTCATAACGTATACTTTGTAAATATAAAGTATACAGTAAATTATACAGTAGAATTTTATTTATTTATTTATTTGTAGAAGATTCGACGAATGGAAATCATCGTTGTTACTTTGAGGAATCGATCTTTTCTTTCTTTTTTTTCTTTAAAATATGCAAATTTTATTTGATTTTTTCGAATTGATAAAATCTTTATTTTGTTTTTTTTTAAGTTTTAAATATTTAAAATATGATAAAATAAATAAAAATGGCAATTTTTGTTGGAAGAAGTGGTAAAGTCACTCATATAAATCGTTGGAAATCACGTTCCCGAGGTTATTAAAACTGAAAAAAAGTCATATGTTTTTTAAGTTTTTTAACAAATAAGCGGACAGACTGACAGACACACAATAATTTTTAATACTGTTTAAGTTATAAACATTTTCTTGATATATATATATATATATATATATATGATTTTTGAATTTTACAATGTAAATTGTGCTGCAAATTATAATAGTTCATTTACGTTTATACCTTTAGACTGGCTGACAGACAGGCGCTCCTCGACAGGGGGTAGACGGTTCTCGTGTCATTAACAAATACAGGAAACCATCTCTGTAATAAACTCATAGAAATATATGAATAAAAATCAATAAAAACTAGATTTTTCATCGCTTATCGACAGAAATTTCAATTGAAACTACTATCGCGTCGTGTAGTATATACATACAATAAAACTAAATTTTGGCATCTCGAAGGCCCGGGCTAAACGGTCATAATGTCATCTCCACAGACGTTCACCCCGTAGAATTTAAATTAAGAATTTGCATGAATTTTCTGAGAAGTAAAGTGAAATTATGTATTATAAACAGGTTGGATGTGACAGCTTCGATGGCTTTGATTCTTCTATAAAAACTCTTGTTATTCGAGTCGTTATGTCCAAAAGTGAAGCTCTAAAAATAGCTTTTGATCATACAAAAGAGCAACGTTTCAGATGAAACGTGTTCAGAATGTCCACTTTATGTCTTTTCAACCATTTTGACAATTGTGATACGTGACTCGACTATCTCCTGACTAATCTCTTTCTCGGCAACACTCGTTATCCATTTCTTCTGTAAATTGCTAACGTTAGCTGATAAATTCTCATTATCTATTAAATTTTTAGGGATATTTAAGTGATTTTTATCATTTTCGGTCAAGTTTTTATGCACTAAAATGCATCTTCAGCCGTTTATTTCGTGTCTTAGGAGTTAGGATAATCAGGAGACAAACGGACATATCTTACATGTATCGCAATAGATTAGAGTAGATATTTCACATTATAGTTTCCTGGGGCACCTTATAGTTAGCAGGGGCCCTGGCAGATTTGAATTAGGGGACCCTACACATAGTGTTGACTTCGTGCCTTTTCCTTCGAGGATGTTTTTGGGGAACGTTTTCATTTAAAAGATTGGTTTGGGGCCCCGGGAAATTGCTCTTTTTTTGCAGAAATTGATGGAATATTTAAAAAATAAATAAAGATATCGAAATTCTGGAAGTGTTTTACGTTTTTTAATCTTCTCTACAACATATTTTAAGTGGGAATTTTGCAAACTTTCCACATGAAAGATGCGATTCATTATCGGCAATCGTCCCTTCCAGCAAACGTATCTTCTGGCATCCGATGCGAAAAATTGCGATAGATGAATGAAAAATCTAAATTACGTACAGAATTTTCGCGATTTTAGAAAATATGGACAAAAATTTCGCATGTTTTTCAAGAGTTTGGAGTGATTTACACACACGAAACTAATGTAACAACGTTTTCGGGTGCCTCAACAGAAGCTTTTTGTGACGTTATTTCGCGTGAAAAATACGCCAAGGGAAAGATTTTCACACGAAAATAAACGATGAATTATCATCGGTTAATCCGAATTTATTTTCTAATTTTCTAATGTAAGAAAATGATCGGATTTTCATTTAAAAATCAGTCAAAATGCACTGCCGACTATCAGGCATAAGTAAGATAAATTGCCTCGTTTGAACGGAGATGTCAGATATCAAATATTATTGAATAATGCAGACCTTCTGCAGAGGTAATGGAGAAAAATGTAGCGACATGTGCTTCTTTACATCCAAAAAATTTATGTTTTCTTCTTCCTTTTTCCAAGTTTATAGCACATCTGCAATTGTGACTTTTTTCCCCTCTTTTAACCGTGTAAAAAGCCAAGTTTATGCCGTCATAAATTCAATTTTCGGATTAAGAATTATAAAGGAACTGGCTTTTTCTTCTGTTCTTCCTCTTGTAGTAATTGTATTCCGTTAAATTCATTGGGTTTATGCATACAGGAAGGAGGAGGACGATGAGAAAATTCCATTTGATAAATTGTCCGATAAGATTCTTACAATACTTTGTCCTCTTTTTAATTTGTTTAATTAGGAAAGACGGAAGATTCTTGATAATTTGTGTGTTAGCGTGTGTCTGTCTAGAAATATATGATTCTGTTTATATAAGTGTGTATACCTGCACTATACTGTATACTTTCTGTAACTGTTTTTATTGTGTCTTATTCTTAATATTAGTGTGTAAGAAGGTACGAATGTGTTATTATATGTGTGTGTCGTGTGATGTATCGTTGTGCCACCATAATAATGTGATCTATTTGTTTATATACATGTTTCTTTACGGTGTAAGTATCCCTGTATGTAAGTTCTATTCACACGTAGAAACACATAAACAGATACATACATGTTTACACATACAAGACATGCAGACACGTGTGCATTCTTGTACACTACACTGTTATAATCGCTAATTATTTACGTAAATCTCTTCAAATTAACATAATATCTGAGAGAAACTGATAAAATTCCCAGCGCTTACACGAAAATTTTCATGTAATCTAGTGTTAAATTCTGTATATCATATTCACAAAGCTCAGATTACACGAAACCTGATCCCAGTTAAGAGGATTACCGAAGCGAAAGCTAAGGGCATCATTTTTAGTAATGGAATTCATATAAATTACACAATGGATGACCTAAACAATTAAATTAATCCTCACTTAAGACTTCACTTTCCACATTCCAACTTGTCGTGCAATTCTCATCACCCCCCTGTGCCTTTTAGCACGCTTAAAACGCGAGTTACACCGGTTTCTTCTTATCCATCATCGACAATGGTTACTAAATTGAGTTTTATGTTACCATGAAAGCTTATGGACTTGTTAAAACTAATGGACTAGCGTAGTTTTCTTTATTGCTCAACAAAGTAGCTTTTATTAGGTTCCATCGCCATTATTGTGTGATCCTAAATGGAATTCGGAAAGGAGGAAAAAAAGAGCTGATTTATCTGTTATAATTCTAACACGTTTGGCGGATTATCGAATAATTCAATATTTAAATATGAATTTATAGTATCTAGTATGGCGATAGGTCAAACAATCGTCCCAAGATTTTTGCATTTTTGGACTCGAGGGACCTTGAAACGTCGAGAAATGCAAAAAAATGAGGATGGGGGAGAGTTTCTGTATACCCAATTCGAAGCGTAATAACTCGTGTACTACTTGTCGAAAATTTCTGAAATTTTGCAGTGGGGTTCGTGTATTAAGGTGGTTGATGCTGTTAAATTTTGGTGGCTAAAGGTCGAGAGGGTGAGGAGATAGAGCGGGTAACGTGTCTTGTCTCGAGCGGGGTCGGGTTTAATGAAGATTTTACTCGTTACAATTTTTTTTTTAATAAACTCATGTCTACCCTCAAAATTTAAGCTGTTTTGCCACTTTATAATAATATGTTTTTGAATAAAAAATCTAATAATAGATGGCGCCATACGCAATTTTAACTTTTTTCTCCAGGAAAGTTATTCATCTCGTTTATGGATTCTGTTATAAATTCTTCTAGATTTAGTAGTAAATTAATAAAATTTCGTTTATTTAGACGAGGAAAGTTACAAATTTAACAAATATGGAGATAAGTATGCAAAATATATTTATAAATGGAGATATTTTTACGTGTTTTATTCGTAAGAGGCAAGAGAAAAATCTATTTTGAGAGGTTAGAAAGAGTCAAAGTGACGAAAGCTATCTTCTTGAGTGTTCTAAACAATTGTTTATTTTCAGAACATTGCATTATTAAGCGCTTTAAAATGAAAAAAATAAAATAAAATAAAATAAAAATGGTAGATTCTCCTTCGTTAAATTTTTCTCGGAGCATTGTTTTCAACGGCAAATGAAATGAAATATGCAAGTTTTTTCCGTGATATTTTTCTTGTCTGTTCGTTTGGCTGTATCTAAAATTCGTATTAAAGAATAGAAGATTTGAATTTTTAAAATGCATTCCAAGTGATAATTTCTTCATTTACAGTCTGACGCGCATCCCTTATATTTACACTAAAATTGATCTTATTAATTTTTAAATCCGTATACAAAAATCGGGTCCGAACCCACGCCTTTCAGTAATAAGCTACACTATAAACTGCACTACACAGTACACTATACACTACGTTACATACTTCACAATACACTATACTATGTAGGTCTGTTATATATCTGTACAGATCTAAAAAGATAGATAGATACATGATAAAAAAAAACTTTTATCGCTTTTCTCACTTTCATATTATTCCTGCCTAACTCGGACATTAATGTCTTATTTTACTACCACTCCTCCATCTTGTTCTCGTATTTTGTAAAGTAGATTTTTAGGGATTTTCATTACTCGCCCTTCTTTTACAATCTCTATCATCTTAACCCAAAATTGTCTGCTGCAGTCACTTATTCTATTAGCACTTAGGTTATTTTTAATATCTCTGTTTGATATCTTTTCTGGCTATTGTCTGCATCCGACGACTCCAGTTATTAATCGTAATATCCCCATATCTGCCACTTTCAGTTTGTTTAAACTTAAGCCATTGTCTTTCCCGCTTTCATTTTCATTCATCTTTATTGATCTTAACGTGACCTTATGAAGATTTCTTCTTATTTTTCCTCTTCTGTTTAAAGCTTCTGTATTCTTTTAATGTACTTTGAATTAGCTTCCGGCTTTTGTAACGTTCTAAACTCTGTTTTCCCCTATAATTTACAGTATAAATTCTTCAAATATCTTGGATTTTACTTGTAGTTCGCATATAAATTCACGTAATATACGTCTCGACGTCTGTCCAAACGCTTTACAACTTTACAAAGAAAGAGTTCGAATAATCAAGCCTCTAATCCCCCCAAATATCTTTGTTAATATTCCATTGACGTGTACAGAATTGTACGCCAATAACGTCTGTATAATATACCATTCAGATTAACGTCTGTCCTGAACACTATACGCACAGAAATGATAAAGGTGATCCGAGTAATTAGATATTTTATTTTATTTTTTATTTTTTCTTGGTGTCAAGAAGCCTTTGTTAGTGTACTTGCGAATTTTAAACTCGATAACGTCTGTCCTAAACGTCTTAGAAGATTTTATAGAGATAAAATAGATTTCTGAGCTCTCTCTCGCTTCATAAATTCGGTTAATGTTACCTATGGTATCCAAGATGGCGACGGGGAAATTTTTCTACCCTACAGTCTAGACGGCGGTAGGGATTTTTTCCCCCGCCCGTCTATTGCACGCGGCGACCGCGAATTTTTTTCTTTCTACCGTACATTTAAACGGCGACGGGAAAGTTATTTCTACCCGACGGTCTATATTAAGAATACTAAAAAACACGACCGAAAAAACATGAGCACTTACTTTGTTACTTTGAGCATTTCCTCTTTTTCTTCGTTTCCCGTCGACTGAACTTGATTCTCCGGCATGAGAAGAGGATCTCTTTTGCGCTTTTCTTTTAACAATGTTGTCGTTTTTTTCCACCTTTTTCTTCTTGGCAATAGGTGCGGGAGCGGACAGCGAGCGGCCACTGTTTTGCCGACGCCTCCTATTTTAAACGATGTCGTATTGTGTAAGGACACTAACAGAACGAAACGTACGTGGTTAGCCCAGTCTATTCATACCTTTTTAGAATAACACCCGAGGAAATTGCCGAATTACTCGTCGTGCACTCTAAACCAATATAGTGCCATATGAATACCAACAGATTGGCCCACGAAACATTGCCGCATTTCCCTTCGAACGTTCCATCGAAAGCCGAACTATTCCGCCTGCATTTTCGGCAACGCATCGCGCAGGAATTCCGGTCGCTGCGATAAATCAATTTGCATGTTCGGCCGCATTCCTCGCAAACTTCCTCGGCGTGTTGGAGGCCTGATTTTACGGCGAATTTCAGTCCGCCATCAATTCTTTCGTCTAATCCCAACTCGGATTACTCCGCTTCGATTAACTGATAAAAACGTCGTCCAGTACACTGTTTCCAAAATCCGTCCGATTCTAAATCACAATCTGCCACAACTCGGTTGCGAAATATCTATTCCAAAAATCACAGAAAACGCTTAGCCAACTTTTCGATATAAACAACTTTTCCAAAAGCCGAAATTCGCAAATAAAATTAACGACATTACAAATTACCTCGTAATAGAAAAATTCCAAAAGTAAGAAAAAATCCACGAAATCTCTCGGCACGACAACACGCCCACTCCTACTCGGATGAAAAATTTGCATAATTTTTCCGATAACACGCAATTCGAAGAATCAAAGCGCCCTCTACGGATATCTTTAGTTGATGACGAAATCATGACGAAATCCCGGTCGCCATCTGGAAACGAGAGTGAAAAAATTTCCCCACAGCGCTCTAGAATTTCCCCGTCGGCCTCTAAAATTTCCCCGTCGCCATCTTGGCTACCATAGGTAACATTAACCATAAATTCTAATACTTCGCTCCCAGTTTATGTATAGAGTTATTACAACCTTCATATACAGAATAAGGTCTGTCCTAGACGTGTTACAACGGGAGCCGAGATAATTAGATCCTTGACTTTCATTATTTTTGACTCCACTCGCTTCTCTATCATTACTTTTTTTTGTATCATTCGTGTTTACATTGTTAAATATTTCACCTTAAATAATTAAACAAACTAACGAAAACGTTTATAAAAATCGATAAAATGCACTTATATTAATTTCAGTCAAACCTGCGAACAACGGCCACCGACGGGGACAGTAAAAACGTCCGTTTTCTACGGGTTATTTTGTATACATTTTTATTCAAGGAAAAAAGAAAAAAGACCTGAAAAAATGTATCCCGTTTAGAGGTGTCCGTTATCGGAGGTTCACTCGTATAATAATTTGAGTAAAACCTGTGAACGACAGCCAGGGGCATAAAACGTGGTCGGGTTGTTTGCAGGTTATTTTGTATCTTGAACTTTGTCCATGGGGGAAAAAAAATCCTGAAAAATGGGTCGGTGTTTAGAGGGTCCGTTATAGGAGGTTGGACTGTAAATATATGTTTTGAAACGAGATTTAAAACGAGTAAGACATTAAATTAGAAATATAAAAAAGGAAAAATAAAATTTCTTCACGAGAAGTGATAAGATTTATCTTGTTCTTTACGCCTCTTGGCATCTGAGAAATTCATAAAATTAAGTGAAAGGAATATAAGCCCTTGTGTCTGATAACAAATTTAAGTAAATGCTATATTGTTTTTCTTATTATTACTACTTTTTCTCTTACAAATAATTGCTTTTTTCTTGTTTTTCTAAATAACTTCTGAAAGGAAATTATTTACAAATTATAATACCCAGTTCTCCTCCTCCTCCTCGTCCTTGATGGGTGGATATTTTTGTTTTATACTTGATTTAGTTGAATCGAATTTTTTCGATACCTTAACATGGTTAATATCCTATTTATCTAGAAAATAAACCTTTTAAATTGTCGAGAAATCTATTAAAAATGCCATGTTTTTAGAACTCTTCCAGGTATTTAAATTATCAAATTACTTCCTCGCTCGGGCATTTTTTACGTGCATTTCTACTGTAGAAAATCGTTAAAAATTCGTATTTTTTGAGTAAAATTTTTAATTTTTTATACACTAAAGTACTTTCAGACATTTTAAAATTCTTTATCGCACAAAAATTTTTTATTAATATGAAAATTTTGGCGTCGAAAGACCCAAAAAGTCAAGCTATTCTTTCCTAATTTACAAGTTTCGGGTTGTATCAACGTGTTAAATCTGATAAAAAAAATTAAAATTATAATATTTTATAATGATTATAATAATAAATATTGTTATATACATTAAATTCTATTAATTATCATTAAAATTAAGAGCAAAATATTATTACAACGCATTGAAAATGGCGAAAATTATGAAGGTTTCAGCACTTCCAGCGAAGAAGGGCCTTCAGGAAATTAGTTTAAAAAATTAAATTAAATTAAAAAAAATTATATTAATTTTAATAAAATAGGGAGTTTTATATAAATAAAGGTTAGTATTTTAATAATTGATAAAAAATATTTTCGTATTTTTCTGCTTTATTCGAGATTATTTAGTTACTTTCGAGGTAAATTTCCATGTCGGAAGTTGAAAAGTTTCGAAAATATTTGTAGAATATTTAAAGAGAATATAAAGTGAATATTCACTTGTGTATTGTGAATGGAGTGGCTGAATGACTATTCAAACTTCAAGTACTTTTCATCGTATTTATTTCTAACCATTGAATATATAAAATCGACTTTTCCAAGTATTTACATCGACCTGTCTATTCTTCTAACTTCAATAAATTTACAAAAGAAAAAATTTATTTTATTCTTTAAATTTTTTATTATTATTATTTAGAACTTTATTAATTATTAAGGATGAAAATTTAATTATGACGATGTTTAAACAATTATAAATGTGTTTTAAAAAATTAATTAATTAATATTAAGAACGATTACGTTATTAATTAGAATTTCTCCTTGTGTTTCTTTTGTTTGTTTTTAAAACAGAGGAGTATTACTTCTCGTGTGTTTCTTCACGAGCTTTTTTTTTTTACGTGTTTCTCTGCGTGAATTTCTTCCTCTCTGTTAAAAGTATACGAGATTTTTTTTCTTGTGTGTTCATTCACAAGAATTTCTTCTCTTCTGTGTTTCTTCACGAGAGTTTTTTTTCTTTCTCTAAAATGTGTTTCTTCTCGAAAATTTCTTTTATTGTGTGCTTCACGAGAATTTCTTCTCTTGTATGCTTCTTCAGGAAAATTTCTTCTCTTGTATGCTGCTTCTCGAGAATTTCTTGTCTTGTGTGCTTCGCGAGAATTTCTTCTCTTGTGTGTTTCACGAGAATTTCTTGTCTTGTGTGCTTCACGAGAATTTCTTCTCTTGTATGCTTCACGAGAATTTCTTCTCTTGTGTGTTTCACGAGAATTTCTTGTCTTGTGTACTTCACGAGAATTTTTCTCTTTTATGCTTCACGAGAATTTTTTCTCTTGTATGCTGCTTCTCGAGAATTTCTTGTCTTGCGTGCTTCACGAGAATTTCTTGTCTTGTGTACACGAGAATTTCTTCTCTTTTATGCTTCACGAGAATTTTTTCTCTTTTATGCTTCACGAGAATTTCTTCTCTTGTATGCTTCACGAGAATTTCTTCTCTTGTGTGTTTCTTCTCGAGAATTTCTTCTCTTGTATGCTGCTTCTCGAGAATTTCTTGTCTTGCGTGCTTCACGAGAATTTCTTGTCTTGTGTACTTCACGAGAATTTTTACTCTTTTATGCTTCACGAGAATTTTTTCTTTTGTATGCTGCTTCTCGAGAATTTCTTCTCTTGTATGCTGCTTCTCGAGAATTTCTTGTCTTGCGTGCTTCACGAGAATTTCTTGTCTTGTGTACTTCACGAGAATTTCTTCTCTTTTATGCTTCACGAGAATTTTTTCTCTTGTATGCTGCTTCTCGAGAATTTCTTGTCTTGCGTGCTTCACGAGAATTTCTTGTCTTGTGTACTTCACGAGAATTATTTCTCTTTTATGCTTCACGAGAATTTTTTCTCTTGTGTGCTTCTTCAGGAGAATTTTTTTCCCATGTCTAAAAAGTATACGAGAATTTTAATTTTGTGTGTTTCTCCAGGAGAACTCTTTTTCTACGTGTTTTTCTGTGAGAATTTCTTTCTGTAAAAAGTATAAGAGAATATTTTTCTCTCGCGTGTTCCTTCACGAGAATTTCTTCTTGTATTCTCAAAGAGGGGGTGAAAACACGCATTTTCTGTTCGTTTGACATCTTCAAAAATCGAATAATTATTTTAATTTTTTTAAATTAATTATTTAATATATTTAAAACAGAGGAAAATGCAAAGAAAAAATCGGTAATTAAAACCGTGTTGAAAAAGACAAATTGCCCTTTTCAGTAATACAGATGTTGTAAATCTTTCCCTTATCGTGTCACCTGTCTGGATGTGATTCCAGGTGCGAAACTTCTCATATATTAGTAGATGATAACGTCCTTTCGCATCATATACAAAATGTTATCTCACTCCTCAAGACTAAGTTAATGTTCACTCTCCAAAAATCCTTTCTCCTATTGATCTTTTGCAATTTCTTTCAACTTCTTCCTCTTCTTCATCACTTGCATTCCAGTTAAAGAATATAGATTAATGCCCCTTCTATTCGATATTTCCTCGTAAATATCAAAAGTTTTAATTAAATTTTTAAAAAAATTATTTATATTTCTGTATAATTTACAACCGGACAAACGGACGTACCATTAATTTATCGATTTTTTAAAAACTAATTAATATATGATTACTATCGATTGTTTTTAAAGCCCCGTACAGATGGGCAGACGTACTAACGATTTATAAGCGTATATAACGGTGTAAATAATTAATAAATATACACGATACATGCTTTGGTATAAACATCATTAACGTTATTTGTTTTGGTTTGACGGACAGGCACACGAACGTACTGTACGTTTAATTCATCAATAATCTTATCAATTTAGATGATAAATAATTTACGTTTATATCGAATAATTGCGATATGAAATTTTTAAACACGATCGACAGACAAACCGACGAACGAACGATTTATCAATAAATTCATTAGCTTAAATTCCTCACATAAATACTTAACGAATATGATTAAGAAATTAAAAATAACAAAACTGTTCGTAAGAATAAATATCATTAATATTATATGCCAGTTTTACAAACAGACATGCGAACGTACGTTTATTTAATCGATAATTTTATCAATTTACGTGATAAATAATTCATATCTGAATTTAAAAACAAAAAACTTTATTTTTCAACCATTCAAACACGCTTGAAAGACAGACAGACAGACTTACGAACGAACGATTTACTTATCTATACATTTATTAAATTCTATAATAAATTACACGTATAAACACTTAAAATTACGTCTTTAAGATGTTTAAAATATACTAAAATCGCGTAGAAACATACTACATTCTTAATAATACTTACAGACAGACATGCAGACAGATGAGTGTGTTTAATTCACATTTAACTCGGCAACAATCTTATCAATTTAGATTATAAGAGACCAAGTATTTGCTACAAAGTCTTAAAATATCTTCCACAGACAGACAGGCAGACAGGAGTACGAAGCAATAAAATCAATAAATATCTCATAAATTATTCCCATAAAAAATGATTTAAGAAACACATAACCCTGTATTAATATACGCGAAATTTGCACAGAAACTCATGCTGTTAATAATAATAATTTTAGCTCTACAGACAGGCAGACTTACGCTCTTTTAATTCGTCGATAATTTTATCAGAGAACATAGACAATTGAATGGTAGCAACGTGTATTGAGCACATAGAAGCGAAGAAAAATGAATTAATTTTTCGTTGCGTAAGGGAGAAAAAAATGAAATAAATATATATATATATATATGGAACTGAAAATTGGAAAAGTGATGTAGTGTTTCCTCGTGCGTTTACGCGGGGGGAAACATGTTTACTTGTTTATAAATCAATAAAGTATCATAGACATGGCCTACGTTTACGCCAACAGAATGAATTTTCATAATTTAAATTCATGAATAATTGATCGAGTAGTTTACAATGGCTTATTTTATCATAAGTAATGTATGTCTGTCCTCCTATTATGCAACAAAACCCCCTGTTATTAATTCTCTTCCCCCTATTTCTGATGAAAAATTGTAATTTTAATAAAGCGAGTCATTAAAGGTCAATACGCTAAAATCTTATCGAAATTAGTCATAAATAATAACTTTTATGGGTGTGTGTGTACCTCGTAATAACGTTTATAACAAGAAATAATCATGTTTACTTCGATATTTCGTCACGAAGTTGCTGTAATTTTTTTTTCGGCGCGTCGCGTCGTGTCGCGTCGTGTCGCTTCCACTCGTTATTTCGCGAAATTTTATTTAATGTAGGTGAAATTTTACGTTGTAAACGGGAAAATTTAAATATTTTGCGCGGTTTTAGTGGAAATAAATGTAGAAATAACGTCTTTATAAGGGGTGAAAGAAAAAAATAGCGATGTTAATTAGTAATACACGCGCGACGCGATGCGACTCGCTGAAGATGAGTGATTACGATCGTGTCGTTATTTCGAGTGTTTCTTAATACCAACATATTTGATTTATTATATAAAAGGAATGCGATATTTTCAGAATAATTTCTACAATAAAAGTAATTAATAATTTTCTTTTTATTTTCATTTTTGTCAATTGTTGAAGTGACATCTGAGCTAGTCGCGTCGCTCATTCAATAAGGCATTTCTCTATTATATTTCCATATTTTTAATAATATATATATATATAACACTTAGGAAAATTAAAATAATTACGATATACATATATAAATTTTCGTTTTTATCTAAATATTAGCCATTAATTCGTGTATGTCACGTACGCAACGCGACGCGATGGAACGCGACACACACGAAAATACATATTTTTACACAGATTGTACGAAAATTTCTAAAATCAGACCAATAAAACTTATTTATCGAATGAAGGAATTAGTCATTTTTGCTCTCACGAAATGTTTAATCCGGGAAAACGTTACTGAGAGGTCGAATCTCTTTACCCCTAAAGCCAGCAGAGTACATTTCAACTATTTGGCAGAAATGACAAACTCGTATTGATCTATGGGATGACGAAAAAGGGGAGGAAAGAAAGAAAGGGGAGATATCGTGTTGCGTAAACAAATGTAAATGTGGTAAACGTCGAAATTTTCCAGATATTCCCAGATCGTTGTCATGGTAACATGTGGTGTACTTTCTTTCTCTCTCTCTCTCTCTCTTTTTTTTCCTCTCTCCCCCTCTTTGTATCTATCATGATAAATAATTTTTGTACATTTCAGATTAGAGATGATAAGAAACAAATACAGAATCTCTTTTTCTGATATGCAGGGTCTCTTATCAGATATAGGTTTTTTCTGAAATACAGGATCTCTTCCTCTCAAATGCAGGATTTCTTTTTCTCAAATGCAGGATCTCTTCTTCTCAAATGCAGGATCTCTTTCTCTGAAATGCAGGATTTCTTCCTCTCAAATGTAAGATCTCTTCCTCTCAAATGCAGGATCTCTTCCTCTCAAATGCAGGATTTCTTCCTCTCAAATGCAGGATCTCTTCCTCTGAAATACAGGATCTCTTTCTCTGAAATATAGGATGTCTTTCTCTCAAATACAGGATTTCTTCCTCTCAAATACTGGATCCTTTCTTCTGAAATACAGGATCTCTTCCTCTCAAATGCAAGATGTCTTCCTCTCAAATACAGGATGTCTTCCTCTCAAATACAGGATGTCTTCCTCTCAAATACAGGATTTCTTCCTCTCAAATACTGGATCCTTTCTTCTGAAATACAGGATCTCTTCCTCTGAAATACAGGATCTCTTCCTCTCAAATGCAAGATGTCTTCCTCTCAAATACAGGATGTCTTCCTCTCAAATACAGGATCTCTTCCTCTCAAATACAGGATCTCTTCCTCTCAAATGCAGGATCCTTTCTTCTCAAATACAGGATCTCTTCCTCTCAAATGCAGGATCCTTTCTTCTCAAATACAGGATGTCTTCCTCTCAAATGCAGGATCCTTTCTTCTCAAATACAGGATGTCTTCCTCTCAAATGCAGGATCCTTTCTTCTCAAATACAGGATGTCTTCCTCTCAAATGCAGGATCCTTTCTTCTCAAATACAGGATGTCTTCCTCTCAAATGCAGGATCCTTTCTTCTCAAATACAGGATGTCTTCCTCTCAAATGCAGGATCCTTTCTTCTCAAATACAGGATCTCTTCCTCTCAAATGCAGGATCCTTTCTTCTCAAATACAGGATGTCTTCCTCTCAAATGCAGGATCCTTTCTTCTCAAATACAGGATTTATTCTTAAACTCAGGACGTTTTGTTCTCAAATACAAAAGGACCTCATCATAAGCATTCGCAGGATCACTTCATAAGCTGTTTCTATGTATATAAATATGACCAAATTGAAAGAGTTTATACTCTTTATTTCCTCAATAAAGTGAGTTATTTTATCAGACATTTATATATAATTTCTTCCGTAATTGTTCAATATATAGCAGAATCTCGATATAGTGAACTCTCAAAAGTCTAAGCTAAACCACTGACTATAGAATAGCAATGGCTCATAAAGTTCTTCGTCATATCGAATGATCAGTACAGTATGAACTTGCCACTCGATATAGCGAACAATTTTGTTGATCCTTGCTGTTCTTTATATATAAGTGGATGATTTACCTCGCTATATCGATAATTTACTAAATTTTATATTTATATGGTTATTTATGTACAGTTTGAGTCAGTGTATGTAAATTCATACTGGATTCTCGATATAGTGAATTCTTAAAAAACTGAACCAAACGTTCAGTCTATCAAAGTAATTTACTACGTAAAGAAAAGTGAATTTAGGAATATTTCAGAAATCAGTT
Organism: Centruroides vittatus; assembly: GCF_030686945.1. NCBI lineage: Eukaryota > Metazoa > Arthropoda > Arachnida > Scorpiones > Buthidae > Centruroides > Centruroides vittatus. The sequence continues at coordinate 1,354,198 of NW_027122693.1, forward strand.
TAAAGTTTGTTAGAAAATTGTGGAAAAATCCCTACATCTTTGTTTCTTTTTTTAAATATAATTCCTATATTATATGAAATTTAGGGATAAAAATACCTTACAAAATAAGCAAATTCTCGATTCTACATTCAATTTCATTGAATAATTTAGTTTTCAATCACTTTATGTAGAAAAATACATTATTTTATGATACATAATACAAATTTAAGATGCCAAATAGAAGATTTATCATGAAAAATTCGCATAAATATCTTCTATTGATTAAATTTTCGTGCAGTGTTTTTTTAAAAAAAACCCATTATTTTCTTCAAGAACTGCCATTCCTTTTCGAGAAGATCGACCAAGAAGAAATATTATTTTCATTTGATTTAATCCTAAATCTGCTGAGCCAATAAGAGGAAAGGTTAAAAAAAAAAAAATACAGGAAAATTTGAATAAGTGAGAGTTTTTCAGCAATCGTAGATACAAAACGGTGTTATTTCTACCGTTTTCCCCCTTTCTTCGGCATCAGTGGAGGGAAAATTATGTTATTTGTATGGTATCCGGTTGTGAAAAGATGTGGAAGTCACATAGGACCATGCTTTTTCGTGTAGTAGACGATATGGAAGCATTGTCACTGAAAGGATACGTTTCCAGTGTAATCGATAACACGAAATGTTATCATGTTGTAGAGGCCATGTCTCGCTGAAAAACAACTATGTTTTTGATTCGAAGAATAAACTACACACTCATTGAGTACAGCATTAGAAAAAAAAATCCAAATACAAAAATTTACGGGTATTTCTACCAATTTCTATGGTTTTCTATATAAAACCAGCGAGATAAAATTGAGTTTTTATTAATAATAATAATATATGGAAAAATTAGTTGTTATTTTTATATAAGGAAATTTTTTTTATTAGTTCGTTCGATTGTCTGTACGTATTTTATATTAGAATCTTGTAAGTTCATTTAATTTTCGTCAGTGTTGAAGTTTTATATAAGAGAATTAACTATATTACTCCCGAAAAGCTGGTATATTTTTAGTTCGTTCGATTGTCTGTAAGTACTTTATCTTAAAAAAAAAATCTATTGTCCTTGGAATCACACAACATTTAATTCTCACCAGTGAGGAATTCTATATAAATAATTATCAATTTAACACTATTATGTTCTAGTTTCGTGGTTATTTCAATAAATTTTATTGTTGAAATTCGTAAATTTCGAATAGAATTTATTACTTTTTTATACGAAATTCGAAAATCGAGCACTTTATAAAGCTGTATAACTTGATAAACACATCACGAAACGTTTCGTTCTAATTAAACGATGCCGTTAAAATTTCGTGACTGATTTTCTCATTGACTAATTAAAGAAAAATCTATAAATATGTATGCAAACTAATTTCTGAATGTGTTAATAATTTACGAAATGGTCCGTAACAACTGCATAATTATATTTATTGTAGTTTTATCCATTATAATGTCAGATATAGGCGAGTTGTACATATATTTTGTGTTATCTTCAAGCGTGCCACGGAATTTAAGTCTTTTATACTTTATGTTTATTGGATAGAATCTTTTTTCTTCTTTAATTTAATTTAAGGTATATTGCTTAATAAAATTTCCTTTAAATTCCTTGTTTACCTAATAAAAACCCCTAAAAGGAGACATTATCTCAATGTTATGATTCATAAATTAATGAAAGAATGAGAATTTCTTTCTTCTTTTCTTGATAAAAATTCGAGAAAAATCTTAATCTTTTTAAGATTTCTGTGTAAAGATTTACAGTTTATAAGGTTGCAGATGATCACAGATGGGTATTTTTTTGTATCGGGGGTGCCAAATCTTGTTAGGAACCATACGAATCGGAAATACGTGAGAGACTCCATACTGGGCTCTCACGTATTTTTATTATATGTGTAGAGGGGAGTCGGATTTTAGTCTTATTATATATAGCACCAAATTCTGACCCCCCACTTCTAAGTAATAAGGTGTAGAGGATTCGATATACGGGAGCCGTAATAAGGATTTAGAGTGCCTCCTGCGGTTCGCGAGCCACAGTGGTTCTATACATTAATCCAAGATTGCATCCGATAATAATAAAGTTATAACTTAATAAATGCAATTTTAAAATATTTATCTAAATTAACTGATGCAAGGCAGTAAGTACCTCATGATGAGGCACCTTTGATGAGGCACCCCCAAAGATTAAAAGCAAATTTATTTGCTTAATTGCTGAAGAAGGAAACTTCTTGTAAGAAAGAAATTTAAAAAAGCAAGAAAATAAGCGGATAATTAAAGAAAATCGAGAATATTTGATAAAAACTTAACATATTCATCCAACGAAATTTTTTAGAAGTGTTTGATGTCTTTGAGAAATTTGTGAGTGGATTAAACAAAGAATGTCGTTGATAGACAAGTGTCAAACAAGTCATTAGATGCTGAGACTAGGCATTTCCCAAGACGATACAAATGGGAAAAACGTGTAGTATCTTCTCCCATCTCCATTTTCTCTTCATGCTCGAAGAAACGAATGGAATCTGCTTGTCATTCCCGATACAACGCTGTTATTATGCTGAAGAAATAAATATCCTGGCTCCACATTCAACTAATGCACTAATTAACATTTCGTTTTTTTAAAATTTCCTTTAATTTTTAAGCATTAAAAACTCTTGTGTTAACGTACACAAGGCTATATCAAGAGGTTCGAATCGATTTTAATGTCGAAAAGAGAATTTATAGTAATGAAATAATTGAATAAATTACTTTAATCTTCATTTAACTTAAAAAAAAAATTCACCTGACTTCCGGTCCAGACTGGAATTTTATATATAGTAATCGGGGTCTTCATCTCCAAGCTCTCTAGAATGAAGGATGAAGGATGAAGGATGATGAGGATCTCTAGCTATTCACGATGAAAATCGAGATCGGATATGGATATGTAGTCTCGATTTTTATCCATCTAACTCCGTTTTCTAGATTAAGGAAGGACAGACAGACAATTGGAATGTGTAGGTATGCAATTTAAAAATTCAGCCCATTAAAACCTGTTAATAAAACTGAATTAGCGCTGTTTATGTATTTCCACGTTTGGTTACATAATCGAGCTTACATAACATATGTCGTGGGTTCGGTTCTCAGATGATAACCGAACGTTAAGTTAACCACGTTATAACCACAGATGATAACCGAACGTTAACCACGACATACGTTAAGTTCGATTATGGTATTCGATGATTAAAATCTAACGTACTCTATGTTAAGACTTCATTCAGTATCTTCTTATCTGAGGACCGAACCCACGACACACCTTAATAAAAGTATACGACGTATATACCTATATTAATATATAATTTAGAAACGTAAGAGTGAGAATATATGTAATTCTTACATCATGTAATAAAATTTATGGCTCGAGATGTAATTTATTAGTCCATCTATATGTTGTCTGCCATGTTTTTTGTACCCTTTATCTATCGTTAAGAGTGAAAAATTTTGAAAAATATCATCATTATCTAGAATAATATTCATTTTATCTTAGCTTCTGAAAGCCCATTCTGATGGCCAAGCGTTATCACACTAATGTTCCATTAGAAGAGGTTTTGGATCGATTCCCATTGTTCTATCACCTTTGCTTGATTCCCACAAGATTGATTTGGTAAATCAGTAATGTTTAAACAATAACATCAATCTTACATTTTAAAAATAGAAATTTTTACCTGAAAATTATGATTATTTTGTAAGATCAACCAATGGTTTCTCTCTATGGTTTCCTGTGCTAAGAATTCAGGATCTCAACAATTTATGATGGGATTTATTATTATTTTGTAAAGATATTGCCTAATTTTATCATCGTTTCTCGTCTTATTTATCATGTAATTTAATTATTTCTGTACATAGAAGCGATTCTGAAACCTATTCTTTATACCTATTCTTAATTAATAAAATTGTATACAATGTTATTAAATTGTTTTGATAATCTGAAACCGTTTCGTAATTCTTCTTTGTTGCTTAAACACTATGTAGTGTAATAAATTCGAACACTGTTGGCATTCTTTCATCTTTATTTTAGTTCAGTTGATTCTGTATTTGCCGTCTTGATGTTGGGTCGTGTGCATTTTCTCTTCTTTATTATTAAATTTAGTGTGTGTAATTAAATTAAATTAAATACTTTTTTGGTATGGAAACTATCAAAAAGACATTTTATAATAAAGAAAACGATATTTTATAACTAATGTGATTTTTTTTATAGATCATCTTTAAGTAATTTATTTCATATTAAGAGGAAAAGTAGTTTAATGATTAGGTAGGCTAGTACTTCATCGACACTGAAGAGATTTAAAATGTTTCTTGAATGCATATGAATATATAACGTATGCATATATTCTGAATCTTCCTTCCTTTGTTCCTGCATCTTCTTCTCTCACTTCTCCTCCTTCCCTCGCTTCTCCCTATTTTCTTCCTGCTCTTTCCTCCCCTTTCCCTTTTCCCTTATTGCTCTGTTTCCTGCTTTTTCTTCTCTCTTTTCTTCTAATCCCTATTCTCGTTCTGCTCTCTCTCTCTCCCTCTCCTTCTCCTTCTCCCCCTTCTTCTTCCCTCTCTTCTCTTCGTGCTCTCTCTCTCTTCTTCTGTTTCTTTTCCTCCTTATTTTCCTCCTTTCTTCCATACTTCTTCCTGCTCCCTCCTCTTCCCTTTTCCTTTACCCACTCTTACTTCTTCCTCTTCCTTCTTCCCCTCTCTCCTTCTTTTCCACCCTTTCTCACTTACAGATTGCTTCTTTGCAAACTTTACTTCATTATAATTCTATTTGTCATATAAAAATAACCAATTTTATCAACAATATATATATATTTTTTTAATTTCCTGATTTGTTTGTTTAAGAAGATTTTTATCATCAATGATGATTTTTTGAAATTTTTACTACGTGGAAACAATAAAAGATGATAAATCGTAGTTTTGATATAACAAATAAAATCCAAAATCGATCGATCTCTGTCCACACTTCGAATCAAAACTGAATACATTTTTAAATCATAAATCATTATATATATATATATATTAATAAAAATCTCATGATTATAATTAAAGTTTAAATATCAAATCATTATTCTATTTTTAATTTTTAATTTTATTTCAAATTTCGTCCGACTAAAGCTCGTTTTCGATAGATCTTTGTAAAATCTAAATCATCTTGTTAAACGATTGTCTGTGATGTCTTTTTCCCCCCTCTCTCCCTTTCTTCAGGCAAAACGAATACGTAAATTTAAAAATATTATTCTTATTATTATTATGTGATTTATGAATGAAAATTGTAAAAAGAAATTTAACTTGAAAATAATAAGTTGAGCAGGAAAAATTTTTTGACGTCGATTGATTTAATAACAAACTAATATCAAGCTTTTATATTTTACATAAATTAATTTTCTGAAATTTGCTATTTTTCGCTCTTTGTTTTTTTCTTCTCTTCCTTCTCGTTCTCTTTATTTTTCTTTTCTCTTTTCTCTCTCTCTCTCTCTTCGTTTTTTCCTCTTTTTTCTGTGTTCCCCTTGTTCCTCTTTCTCCTTCTTTTTCTCCTCCTCTTTCTTTTTCTTCTTCTTCTCTTTCTCCTGCTCCTCCTCTGACTTTTTCCTCTTCTTTCTCTTCCTCTCTTCTTTTTTTTCTTTCTCTTCCATTTTTTTACTTCTTTCTCTTCTTTTCTTCCTTTTCATCCTCTTTCACTTCTTCCTTTTTTTTTCTTTCCTCTTCATCCCCTTTCTCTTTTCCTCCTCCTGCTTCTCTTACTTCTTCTCCGACTTTTCTCACTCTTCTCATCACATCATCATCATCATCATCATCTTTTTCTTCTTCATCTTCTTCATCTTCATCTTCTTCCTCATCATCTTCTTCTTCTTCTTTTTCTTCTTCTTTGAAATTTTTAAGAAATTTCAGTAGAAACTTGTATTGTGTTACCTTTAATTATTATATTAATACATATCTTTATATCTCGATTTTTATAATGAAAAAAAATGACGATAAAAAAAGAATAATTTATATTAATTTTTACAGTCTTAATTCATATACTCCAATAGCTTTTAACATTAAAATCAATCGTAAAAAGACATAAAAAATATTTTAATTCTAACATTTTCCATTAACAGAAGACAATATCTTAGTATAATTTATAATTGCCTATTGAAGAAATACGATTTGAGAAAATAATTTAAAACTCTTAAATATTAAAAAAAAATGAATAAAAATATAAATTTTTAAGTTTTAATTTAAAAATTAATTTATTTTAATAAATAAAATCCCCTCATAACTCTAATGATTAGAATGAACTAATTAATTAATTTTTTTTATAAAGGGATATTTCTATTTTTAATGTTTGTTTTAACTTTTCTATAGATCAAAGTTTTACTTTTTTAATATAAATTTTTATGCAATTTTTAGAATAAAAAAAAATGTAATTATGATTAGGTACGTCACTTTCTTTCACTGAATAATTGACAGATAGGAAAATGAAGGAGAACGTGCAGCTATAATAATAATTCTTTAATGCTTCCTGTTACTGTTTATAATGAAGTTTAGTACACTTTCCAACATACTAAACATCTATACAGCTTTTCATATCTAAAATTAACCCTTTTACTTAAATTTTATAAGTTTAAGAAGAGTAAAATAGTACCTTTATAGTTAAGCTCTTCACGAGGAAAATTTCCATTTATCTAACTTTGTTCTCGAGATTAAGGAAGGACAGACGGACAGACGGACGACTATGGAAATTTATAGGCCTTGCAATTGGAAAATTGTATCCCTACAATCCATCCAATTATAATTATTACAGTAGCTGTTGGAAATTGTTCTTACATCATCCTGAGTGTTAATACCTCTTGTATATCAATTTCTATTTTGTCACAGGAAGCGAGTGGCTTTATTGTTTTCTATCCTCCATGATGCTTGTAAATACTAATTAGGATTTGTATTGCCCTTCACTATACTTTCCTATAGTGATGCTGTTACTTTATGTAATTACAATGTGCTTAATTTTTATACTTTATCATCCCCCTATCTAGTGAGATCTTCTCATCATCTTCATCTTCCCACCCCCTTTCTTCAGCCTGTACTCCCCTAATACAGGTGAATAATCTCTCACCGTGTTCGACGTCACCTTACAAAGCACCAATTGAGTGAAGTGTCTGCTAAAGACACACGTTTTGCGCGGGTCCTAAAAGAAAATAATTTGCATAAATCTACTAAAAATTTATTTTTTATGATTGTTGTTGGTATTATTCGTCATTTATTAAGTGAATGATCGATAACGTCCGAAACAGATGTTTGATCGAAACAAAATTTCTATTTTTAGAATTATGAAGACAATGATTTAAACCCATTTTCATTGAATTAGAAATAGAAAGTACGCATCGATAATTTCATCCCTTCATCATCATACATCATCATCATCATCATCATCATCATCATCTAATTGAATTTTCACTAAAATTTTCATCGTCTCGCTCTGTTTTCCTCATCCTTTTCTCTCAATAATCTTAAAATCTGTACATATAAAATTGAATTCTCGTCCGTCTTTATGTCTGCCCGTTAGTTCGAGTATCACGTAAGAACGGCTGAACCGATATGTACGAAAATTTGTACATATATTCAGGATAGTCCTGGAAATGATATAGGCTACTTCGAATTCACGTCTGGTTGTCTGTCGGTTCGAGTGTTACGTAAGAACGTGTGAATCCTTCTCGGGCTGTAGAATGTATTTAGAATAAATTTAGATGTTAAAATTGCTTCTGGTCGGATTTCTTATATATATACGTGTGTGTGTATGTGTATGTGTGTGTTTGTGTGTTACTCGGTTACTCGTTACGATGATTGATTCGAATGGAATTGGTTGAAAATTACACAGATTTATAGCATTATTAAATTAAAAACGAATACAATATTTCATCATCATCGTCGTCATCATCATCATCATCATCATCAAATATAACAACTGAAACTGACTTTCAGCCTTACACGTTTATAATTTCTCTTCAGTGCTTGTTGGACCGATCATTTTTAGTAAATCAATTTTCATTTATAATTTATAATATTTAAATATTTTATTAACTTCATTACACGTTATCATCCGAGGAGGAGGAAGAGGAGATAACAGTTTAAAAATGCCATCTTCTTCCACTTCTTCTATCAAATGATCATCCCTGTATAAGATCGTCTTTATTAGAACGTTAAAATTAATTTTTTAAGATGATTTGGCTGCAGTTTTCAAATTGAAGACATATAAATTCTGACTGTCGTTCGTCCGTCCGTCCGTCTGTCCTTCTTTAATCTCGAGAACGGAGTTAGATTGTCGTAAATCGATTGTTACGAGGAGAAGTATGATGTACAGGGGACGATAGTATTAAAATCGAGAGCGTATATGGAAATCTTGAGAGTTGGAGCCCGGAATGGCGACGTTGTCACAATAATTTTGTGGATTTTTTTTAACAATACACTTGTACAAAATTGCATATTATTTTCGGAAATTTTATTAATATTTTAAAATGTTTCTTAAAGTATTTAAGGTTAGGAAAAACATTTTTATTTGCCTTAAAAAAATTATTTTTTGGAGGATCGGCTTAATCTGCTCGCTACTTTTCAGGTAATAATTCTAGTTTCTGTTCGAAAACGATAAGAAATTCTACTTTTGAAAATATATATATATATTTTTAAATATTAGAAATGGAATTTTTCCATAAAATTCAATTTTTCATTAAGTGAGAATTATGTTATTTTTTTCTCATAGAATTGTACAGTACATAAAAAGTTCGTACGTACAATAAAACCTGTGTAAACCGGAATGGTCCAGTACCGAATATTTTTTTTCCTTTTTGGTAGGTTTTCCGTTTGCTCAGGTTCCGTTCCGGACAGGTTTTACTGTAGTAGTGTGTATTATTTTTTATATAATATATATACTCTACTACATACTAAATTTTTATATGTAATTATATGTTTTACAGTAACGTAAACCTGAATAAAACGGAAAATGTTCCTTAGAACGGAGCAGTTTTCTAGATTACAAAAAATACCCGTTCAAAGCGGAAACCCATCAAACCGTTTAAATATACCGGGTGTCGTGCGATTCCGGTTTAAACAGGTTTAACTGTAATATATATATATATTATGTGTGTTGTCTTCCTAGGAAGTGGTGCACAAAACCTCTTCTTTTTCTTATATAATATACATAAACAGTAAAACCTGTGTAAACTGGAATTGCAGATTACCGAATAATGTTTTCTGGTTTGGCAGGTTTCCAATTTAAAAACGTTTTTTAACATAGAAAATCTCTGCGCGTTTTGAAGAATTTTTCCGTTTAGGTAAGTGTCCGTTTCATCCAGGTTCCGTTTTAGACAGGTTTAACTGTGAATAATACAGAAATTTAATCAAAATTAATAATTTATTTATAAAAAGCGATATTATTAATATATTTTGTATATTTATGTATTTATTTAAAATTAAAATATAGTAAAAACTGTTCTGAAAAATTCTTCCATTTTCTACGTTAAAAAATACCCGTTTAAAGCGGAAACCTACCAAACCAGAAAGAATATTCGGTACCGCGCTATTCCGGCTTACACAGGTTCCACTGAATATATGCTTAATTTATTATTTTTAATATAAAATGTATTAAAGAACCATTAAAAAAATTAATTTTCTAGTTCATTTTTTCCCCGTTTGATGATAAAAATTCAGGTATTTTCAAATAACTTTCTTAGAAGTTTTTTCTTTTTATTTTCTTGCCACGACAAAAAATTTCATAAGAAAATTACCAAGATCTTTAGAAATTAATTTTTTCTTTGATAAATTACTTTCTGGAGATCTTAAGATTTCCACAAATTAAAAACTTTACAAGATAAATAAAGATAAATGATGATAAATCTTTAAATATTTCTCTCCTAGGATGATGTGTGACTTATTATGCATATTCTTCAGAAATTTTACGAATTTCTCCTAATTTTTATCATCGTAACTTTATTAATTTTTATTTAAAATATTTTATTATTTAATATATTTTTCAATATCAAGGAAATATATATATATTTTTGTTTTTCTATATTTTATTTCGGAATTTCTTTATGGAAATCTTTTTTATATTTCTCAATTTTCTCGCATTTTCTTCCAGTAAAATCAATCTGAAACTTTTCGTTTTGATTTAGGAAATATATATTTATTTATATATTAATTCTCAGGCTTTTATTGAAGTATTTGGAAATGTTATATATAAGTTTTTAAAATATCTATTTTATATACAGTATTTGTGCCTAACTTTTAGTAAAAATTTCTGTATAGTTTTACGTATTTTTTGTCTAGCTTTTCCTTTATAATTCTTATATATTTTGTGGAGAATCTATATAATTTTTTCTGTACTTTTGTGCAGGTTTTCTGTATAATTTTTATGTATTTTTGTGCAGATTTTCTGTATAATTTTTATGTATTTTTGTGCAGATTTTCTGTGTAATTATATATTTTTGTGCAGCTTTCCCATATTATTTTTAATATTTTTGTACAGCCTTCCTGTATAATTTTTATGTATTTTTGTGCAGCTTTCCCGTATAATTTTTATATATTTTTGTGCAGGTTTTCTGTATAATTTTTATGCTTTCCTGTAGTTTCTATATAAAATATTTCGCATAAGACGTACGGATTTTCTGTAAAATATTTTGTATAATTTTCGCGCAACATTTATTGTATAATATTTATGTATGTTTTGCATTATTTTTCTATAAAAAATTCTGCACAATTATTTTGTAAGTAATATTTTATTTCTTTACCAAATGAAATAAGTTATAAACGTCTAAATCTCAGTCGAAAAAAAGATTTTTTTTTAAAGTTTATCAATTAAAAAATTTAGATATTTAATAATATATTTATTTAATTAAAAAGTAAAACAGCAAAGAAAGACGAAAATATATAATAATATTTTCAAGCGTGGTTGGCGTGAACTTAAGTAAAATTAATGATACATTATTATTAAACTCGTTCATCATCCACCCGCCTCACAGATAACGTATCGCATCGTGAAAGTAGCAATGAGAATCTGGAGAAATTCTTTATGATAAAAAGAAAGTGAAGCATAAGATCTAAATTCAATATTTGTGGAAAAAAAAGTTTTATTTTTACTCTATGTTATTATGAATAATGTTTTTTCGAATATTTTTGTTTTCAATTTTCTGTTTCACAAATTCTTAAATAATTAAAAATTAAGTATTAAAGTGTTTTTATTACTAAGTTTTACGTGAGTTTTCTACGTAAAAATGCAATCTCTATTCTCTAAATTGCAGTTTACATCTCTAAAAGTGCAAGTCTTTACTGTATAACCGCAGTTTCTATTCTTTAAAAGTGCAACTTAGAAACTGCACTATTGAATTTCTACCGAACTATTTGCACTATTTATTCGATAGAAATATATTTAACATTTAAAAAATTTCCTATAAAAATTCAAAATATGAATAATAATCAGCTAAAAAAACCGCTTTATTCATGTATTAAACACTTAATATAGCGAATGATTCAGCTTAATAACTTTAGGATTTCACTATATCGAGGTCATCTTTATTTCGAATAAATATTATGCATAAAAACATAAATATACGAGTTAATTTCTCTACATTCTTATACTAAATGAAGGTAGAATATATAATTATTTGCAAATAGAAATAACAAGAATCAAACTTCCGTACGCACACACACACACACACACACATACACACACAGACATACAAGCACGCACGCAGATATATACACGAAATACAAGTAACGATGGAAATTTATTTCAATTTAAATTTATTTATAGAAACAGTGTTGGCAAAATCGTTGTAGGTGACAACAGAGGCAGTAACCATGGTAACCGAAGTCTGAAGATCTTTTCCATCTCTCAGGTATTCGCAATTATTTTAGTAATGATGAAAAATCTTCAATTATGTAGAAATCCAAGTTGAATTTTTGATAATTTTTAAACCTTTAAATTGTTGTCATTATTCAGAATTCTTTTGTTTAGTTGCATCTTTTGTTGAATTCTTTTTTCCTTTTTGCATATTCTGAATTTTTTTAAATCTGTAAATTTAAGCTTTAATCATTAATAATTTTATTATTATTATTGTTTTATGTTGTAAAATTATTTTAATATTCGTTTTATTAAAGAAGAAACGTGAAAATATTCCGTTTCTTACGAGAATTCTTAATGTTTAATTTTATTTATTATTACGTTTAATAAAAATGAAACTATTATAACTCTCAATTATCAGAAGAGAAAAAAAGTATTATTTATTTATTTTAAACTTTTTATTTTCTAACATTAATTGTCTTCAATACAATTCCCTTCCGTTTGTCATTATTCTCTATTGATGTGTATCTCTGGATATTCCCTTTCTTTGTTTGTCTGTATCAAACTGATCTCGTGTTTTCTTTAAATGCTACTCCATTATGTCGTCATTATTTTCTGGAAAAATTCCCTCGTACGTAATTCGTTTATGTATTAATCTTTGTAGATTGAAAGAAACGTTATCGTACGTCTCATCTGATGCGGGATGCTCTGTTTGTAATTCTGTTATTGTTCCTGAACTTACCCCTTCTTTCTATTTTACACTATTCTACTACTTTATTACGTTATTTCTCTTATTTTTTTTTACTCTATGAATACTAGAAAACTACCTCCTTCTGCTGCTCTTCCTCCTCCTATATCCTGTCTGAGTTTACCTTTGGCACTTCAATCTTTCTTCATTTAGTCTCATACGTCTGGAATACCCACCATACATTAATAATGAATTCTCTTCACATTTCTTCTTGCAACTGTTTGTTTAAAACTTTACCATTAAAATACTGTATGTATATTCAACAGAGAAATTTAAAAGAAAAGGATAATTAAATACGTATCTAAGATCCAACTGTAAATGTTTAAACAGTTCAATTATAATTAAGAAATTCATTAGGAAACTAATAAGGGCAATTAAGAAGTTGCTGGATAGAAAGATAAGGGGGATACGAGTGAAGTAACTAATACTTAAGTAAACAGATTATCTACGTCATATTTATCTGTCATAGCTTGCACATTTCTCCATTAATGACTGCGACATAATCCTCGTGGTGTAAGCCGATCTGCAAAGGCCCACCATCCACGAGGTGTGACGATTAAGCCGTTTATTTTGGCTTAGTTGCATTATATACACGGAGTGAGCACCGGATGACGTTGAACCTTTGCTGTAAGCGCTTACAGGTGTCAAAGGCAGTCGTGTTGACTCGCCTGTTACGTCACAGGCACCCAGTCAAAGTACGAGACACGATGCACCGTTGTAAAAAATATGTGTAATTTTTGAATATGCCAATCTTCTTTATAGATTACTTACGTATTAATCTTTCAGAAATTTAATGCACTTCTTTAACTCCGTTGTAATGGTGAATGCTCCTGTTGATGCGCCATTTTGTAAAATGGATATTAAAATCTTATTTTTAGAATGGTGTAATCGTGTTTTAATAATTTCTGTTTATACAAAATTAACATTTTATGTATTATATTCGTGCGCTTTCTTATATATTAAGGCTAATGCTTTGTTAAGATTTAATCGAATTTTCTCTTATATTCATAAAAAAGAACTACAAATTAAATTAATATACTAATTACGCATGTTTTTAAATTGAAATAATGATTAAGCAATTAGAAAAATCGCATTTTATAAATTAATTTTTGAACATTTTTACTTGGTGATGTTCGATTTCAAATATACTGTACTGTACAAACGATTTACTTCCAAGATGAATATGCATCTATGAGCATCTGTCTATGTGCGCTTAGACTCATGGACTCATGAATATTCGTTGTATTATATTTATATGTTACTACTTCTCTTATGTGTTCCTATACTTCCTGTTTATGTTCTGTACTTATTTTCTGTGCTTCCTGTATGTATTTACTTACTGTATGTGTTTCTGTTCCTGTACTTTCTGTATGTTTCTGTTCCTGTACATCCTGTATGTTTCTGTTCCTGTACATCCTGTATGTTTCTGTTCCTGTACATCCTGTATGTGTTTCTGTTCCTGTACTTATTTCCTGTATGTATTTTTGTTCCTGTGCTTTTTATGCTTCTTGTATTAGAATGTAAGAAGTCAACTTATTATATACATGCAAATCTGTGTTTAGCTGTATAAAAACTACGAGGATCTATGAAAATACATTAGAAACTTTACATACGTTCGTGTGTATAGACTGTACATCAATACAGAACGAGTGCAGATTACGATAGACTCTCGCTTTTATGACTTAATTGGTTTTTGGAAAATGTCGTTAAGCAAGTAGGTCATAAATCAAAACCTAATTTCCCATAGGCTCTGACATAAATTGGGAATTTATTCTCGGTTCTATGAGAATCTAAAACTTTGAATTACATAATACTACACCGAAATGATCAAGAAAAGCGTATGGTACTTAAATATGCAGTTTCATATATTTATGGAAGGAAATTTATACTTGTCGTAAGGCACTAATTGAAAATCGAGTAGTAGTAAGCTGTTGTATTTATATAGTCGTATACAATACACATACACAAGCAGACACGTGGGCAAATATAAATATATATATATTTCCCGTTTGTACATGTTTGTACACGTTTATTTAACGTGTGTTTTTTCTCTGTATCTTTATCTGTTGCATGCCTGTATGTTTTATAGTATTATATTGTATTTGTATGTTCCTATACGTACAATTCTGTGCGTTTTGTGTAGCGCTTGTATGTATGCTCGTGTGTACAAGAGATGTAGACTACATACAAGCACATACACACACAGAAAAGAAAATATTTATATATACCCTCTTATAGACACGTATAGGAACATACAAATACAATACAATACTATAAAACATAGAGATAAGGACACGGAGAGTTAAATAAACGAGTACAAACACGTACAAACGTACTTTTAACGTAAATAAAAATAAGAAAACGTGTACTCGCTCATGTTTTAAACGTCAATCTGCAAGATTAACGTTTAAAGCATGAATAAAACCGCTTGAAAAATAGATCAAAGTCAAATTGAACCAAAGCAGAAAATACAGGAAAGATTCCAATCAAATTTTTAACGAAGATCAATAATTTAAAGAAAGAAATAAAAAGTAGAAACTTTTCGAATCGCCATTTAATCAGAAAATTGATTCAATTCGTAAATGATTACGTTTACAATGTAAAATAATTATAAATTTATCTGTGACGTCGATTGAAGTTTCTCTCTTATTATACCTCCGGGTCGTTAATGCGACGTTTATCATGCATTTTAAATTAGATCATACAGAATTTTAAACATTTTATCGATCCTCCCCTTACCAAGCCTTCAATTGTTGAACATACAAGACAAATAAACAGAAACCGGAATTGTTATTGAATTTATACATATTTAATACAAGAACCCGAGCCTTGTATCATAATTATTGACGATGCTGAAGATGTTATAAATCTGCCTTAAAATGAGGGTGAAGATTCGGCTGTTCTGCTGTTTAAATGTTTTATTAACATTCGAAATGATTAGAATAAATCCTTAGATTAAAAGGAAGTAATTCTAAATTCAAAAAAGCGACTGTAAAACGAGAAAAATTGGCTAAAATCATACGAAAAATAACTACTTTTATCAGGTCTAATTGCCTAAAGTTAAGCGAATTTTAATGGATTAAAACAATAAAACAAATCTACGCAACTTTAAAAGAAATATATGAATATTCATTTTATCCTACAAAGAAAAAAGGGGTGCATTTTATATATTACTTTTCATACAGCGAAGCATTTTTCTTGTATTATTTCCTTATATTTGCGACGATACTGCAGCAAGTTCTGTTGCATTTTATAAAGTAGAAAATGGCAAAAGTACCTGATGGAATTCGATGAAAATTTTGTTGCCAAGTCACTTAAATTTTACTCGTTTATCAAGTTTAAAAAAATAAAAAAAAAGACGACGGAAAAAAAAAGAAAATGCAGCTTTATGTCATCAGAAACTCTCTTCGGAATTTTAAATTTTATAAATCAAAAATACAAGGAAGAAAAAAAAAACAAGACACAAATTCTTTCTTGTTTGGAGCCCTTTAAAGTTGCAATTCATCCAAGTTTTTTTTTTTCTTTCTTATTTTTTGCAACGAGATTTCATTCAAAATATCTCCTTTCAAATATTTTAAGCTTCCTAAAAGAGTACTTTATATATGTTGTATAAAGTACATTTCCTTTCTTCTCTCGATATATATTATATCAGTGATACAGAAGTTGGAAACAAAAGTATCGTTTTTCTTACAAAAAGTATAGAAAAATAAGTATCTAAACTCAGTTTTTCTTACTTAAAATGATAGAAAATAACTATATTTTTATTGTAAAATAAGATATTTACGTATATATTTCGATCCTGAAAGGATATTCGTGGGATAAAGTGACTCACCCGATGATTATTGATATGATAGATGGGTAATTACATTGGCAGTTTTGATGAAATATTCGGTGTCTAGGTGAAATTGGACATGCAATTTTATAATTAGGAATTATACTTTAAAGTAGAATGTAATATTAAAGACTATAATACACGAGGAAATTTCAAAAACTAGAAGGTAAAAAGATTAATTTCTTGCGTGTGGTCTGAATTTTTCCGCTTAAAATTTCATCAGAATATTCGTACTTTCACCGATTTTTATCAGTGAAAATACGAATATTCTGGTGAATTTTCTTAGTTTAAACGTGTTTTATTTGTCTAATTTTCTTATTTTATTCATTTTAAGCCACGTAATGAAAGCATTCTGTATTGCTATCAGGAAAAGTATGATGTACAGGGGCAAGACACTACTAATTTCAGATCGATAGCATATATTTTAAATGAAATAAATTTAAAAATATGATTTAAAATAATTGCAGAATTCATTTTTTTCTTGGTTTTAAGTCACGAGAAAGACTGATAATTTAATTATCATCATTTATATTGAGGAAATCTTTCTCTCGTTTTACGTAGAAAGTGATAAAAGCTCCGAAAACAAGGCGTGTATTACTTATTGTAAAGGATTCTGTCTACAAAATCTGATTTTTTACGTCAGAATACATTTTGATGAAATATCATTTCTTATTGGATCTGTTCTCTTTAAACAGGTTTTTGAATAGGAATGAACTCATTCTACTGTATTTCAGAGACAGTTCTTTTCCCCTTATTAAAGTGTTTCATTCCTCTGAATTAAAACTCTGTTCTGAATAAGGAAACAATAGCATTTTCCGTTGAATCTGTTCCTTTTTAAACGGAGACACGATTCTGTTCTCCTTAAACAGGTTTCCTGTTTTATAGGGACAATAATCGCACCCTTATTAAGTCTTGTTTTATAATTAAATTCCTGTTTCCTCATTGAATATAGGATTTTAAATTTGATACAAAGATTTATTTTCTAGTTAAGGGCTTGCAATAGAAATAAATTTCTGTTGATAACAAAATAATTTATTAAAAAAAAATCTATAATTTTAAGCAAATAAAATTGCTTTTCCTTGAATTTCTACAAGAAAAAAAAATTAAAACTAATTAATTAAACTAAAAAAAAAACAAGAGAAATTTCCACTTTCGAAGATAAAAATCGAAATTTTCTAAGCATCAATTACTTGTTAATAAGGAAAATTTAATATATTAGATTTTTAATATATTAAAATGAATGCGAATAATTTATTAAAAAATTCAGTTTTAAAATATATTTTGAAAAAAATAATTCAAATAAATTATTAAAATATCGCGAAATTATTAAATTAGAAACGAAATATTTACGACTGGTCCTAAAGGTAAAGAGTTAAAACATCTGCTGCTCCTCTCCAAACAAGAATTTTTAAAAAATATTTTTATAATAAAATAGAAAAGTTAAAAGTTTACTATTTAGAAAATAAACAATTTAATTGAATTTTTTAAAATATTTTCTGCTTTAATTTTCTTTTATAAATCATTATATTGATCGGATGTTAAGCCGTGTTCGTTATAAAAAGGCCCATCTACGCCATTTTATCCTTAAAATATCTTCTCTTTTAAAACTTTATACTTATTTATTTTATTTATTTATTGTATAATATCACTAAATGTATATTTTCTAATCGATATGAAAAGTTTTTAATGTTTTTAACTCGAAATATTCGCGTAATTTCTCAATATAATTCGCGTTATTAGCAACGTTTGAGCTTGAAATTCATATACAGTCGAACCTCCAAAAACGGCCAACTGTAAACAGAGCTCGCCTTTAAATACTTGTAAAAATGTATACAAAGTAACTGCCAAAAAAACAGTCACCTCTTTACAACGGACACCTCTATACAGCGGGTATTTTTTTTCAGGAATATTGAACAAAAACGTATACAAAATAATATCCAAATAGCGGACACCTCTCAACAACGGACATTCTTTTTTCTTCGGGAATATTTTTAAACAAAAATGCATAAAAAAGAACCTCTAATCAACGACTAACTTTGAATAATAGCCGTTTTTAGAAATGTTTTTAAGTAGCCGTTGTTCAGAGGTTTCACTGTATAAAGTATATATGTATATACAGTGAAATCTATATATATATATATATATATATATATATATATATATTGATTTCCCTATATATAACCTTCAAACAACAGCCACCTCCGAATAACGGCCATTTTTTCAAGAACTTTAATTTACTTTTCAACAGAAATGCATACAAATTAACCTCCGAATAACGGCCACTTTTTACGTTCCCGTCAGTGTCCGTTGTTCACGGGTTCGACGATATATTGTACGGCGGAATTAGTATTGTTTTCGGATAAAAATATATATATATAAATTCTCATGTAAATTATCAAAAATGTGTGCGCCAAATCTTTGCCTTTCGAAATTTAGACAAAACTGTTTAATTCAATTTGATTGTAATTAAGCGCTCGCTTGGAGTTGTGAGATTAAGAGGCTTGAAGTAGAAGTAATTGTATATTGAATTGCATTTATAAATGCTAAATGGAACATTAAAGGGGTCACGAAATTACTTGGCGTATAACTTCTGTAGACGAGTTAATTTGCCATCGTTTAAACCAAGGGATGTCGCATAGCGAGATGATGTAAACAGATAAAGTGATTAATTCATTTTGTTAATATTCATAATTCATAATTCAATAATTCATATTAAAATTATGCAACGAATCTATAGATTTGTGCGTAAAGTAAGCTCTAAAGAACCTTTATCGCTTGCTCTATGCCTAGAATAGGCTCCAGAGAAGGCTTTAGAAAACCTTCAGCATTAGCTCTATGCTTAAAGTAGGTTCTAGAGAACCTTTATAGCTTGCTGTATGCCTAGAACAGCTTATAGAGAAGGCTCTAGAGAACCTTTAGCGCTTGCTTTATGCATAAAGCGAGCGCTAGACCGACGATTACCTCTATTGTAACATTGTTTCTAGGACCTCATACAAAATTTTCAAGTATTAATATTGAAAAATAATTAAATTTACGTACAAAAGAGGGCATTTAAAAAGTTTGAAGTGTGTAAAATGCATTTCTGCTTACGACAATAACCTTTTTAACCTCTTAACTCGACGTCCGACATGTCAAAATGTCGATTAGTTTATTGAAAAATGTCTTCCTTTCTGCTTAATTTTTAATAAAT
Source organism: Centruroides vittatus (assembly GCF_030686945.1). NCBI lineage: Eukaryota > Metazoa > Arthropoda > Arachnida > Scorpiones > Buthidae > Centruroides > Centruroides vittatus. Next base: position 1,373,800 of record NW_027122693.1, read on the forward strand.
AAATCGAAATTTGATAAATTTCTCAACGAATAATTTATCATTTTAATCGTTATATTTATTATAATAAATAATTATTTAAAAAATGACCTGTAAATCTTCGAATATTTTTAAGTCATGTAACGTAGAAACTGCGAGTTTTTCTTTAAAAAAAAAAATATTCGAAATTCTAATTATTAGAGTGAGTTTAACGTAAATTATCGGAATTTTTAGGGAAAATTTTCAAATTTTTTTACCCGAAAAAAATCCATTAGAGCCTAAAACTTGATAATTTTAACGTATTTGAATTATAATTTCGTTTCTCAGATTTACAAATTAGAATTGGAAATCTTTTAATGTCATCAAGCGTTAATTAAAATAAATATAAAGGGATTAGTTTAAATGATAACTCATTAAATTATAGTACTTTATTGAATGTTTACGTGCAGATTCTATATATTTCACACGTAGGATATAAATTGACTCATTCACTTGTTTGATGTAGAGTATATCACTTCATCTGATAAATTAGCAATTTCTCTGAAATATTGCTTTGTTTACTTGGAATTTGTAGTTTTTGTTTGAAGATAAGATATATATTTTGAAGGGAAAATATTTATTTTGAACAATTATACACCAATTAAAACACGGATATTTAATTTAAAATATATGCTCTCCACCTCAAATTAGTGGTGGCTTGCCTCGAATTTCATGCTTTTCCTTTAGTAACACAGTCGTACCGATAATCTAATATCTTTCAGGCTAAAAACTCTTAAATCCTGCCCTTAAGGTTTCCATATCTGGTCTCGTTTCTCACCTATCTCGAGATTAAGGGAAGACAGACATACGAACGGAAGACAGTGGGAATTTATAGGTGTATAGGCCCTAATTTTGTTCAAATTGAAACCCAAAATGATAATATCGTGTCGAATTTTTCTTTAATATAAAGGAATTTCCTCTATTGACTCCGATTTTAGATAATGCAGTTGGTTTGTCTGCATCCCTATCTCAAGAAAGTAGAAGTAAAATTGATACGATTGATCGTAATCTTTCTCGATAATTTGAAGTAATTTGTAAAATAAAATAAGAATAAATCAAATCGGTAATGTATAAATGTTGAAAAATTCAATGTGAAGTTCAGAAAAATCAATCAATCAGTCAAAAATGTCGAAGTTTTCTTTCATTTAAACCATTGTTACTCACGAGTTTTTAAGACATTTTTATTGTTTTTTAACAATATTTAACAGATTAAAATACTTTACGCAGTATAAACTCGATTTAACGTTCTTTGATTATACGGTATTCCACGATTTAACGTATTTTTCACCGGTTTTCGAAAGTCGTTAAATCGAGTTTCTACTGTGTTTATATTTTTATTCGACAAGTTCATTCGTCGTATCTGTTGATTTTTAGCTAAATTTCTCAATGTCGGGGTTTGGTGTTAAGTTAGATAATTCGATCCAAATGTGTCTCCTCTTGAACTACACGTCAATACTGTACTTTTCGTCTTTAATATTTTATTTACTGACTTTCAGCTGTGTTTATATTCCTTGCTAGTATGAGATTTCCAATACTTTCTGCACCTAGAACTAATTTTCATCTTCCAAGAAACTTGTTTTCGCTCTCTTATAAGCAGGTTTCAACGAATGTTTTATCTCACTTTATCACTCGTTTGTAAATTTTATACTTTCGTAATAAAAAAATTAAGCACAAATTTCACTTCATATTGTCAAATTACATCCAAAATTATGTATGATGTGCTTAGTAATTTACCAGCGACGTGTGTTTCTTAATGGCTTTGCAGCTTGAGCTTTTTTTAAATAAAATACTTGTATATAAAATGAAACCTCGAAGCGACTTGCCCATATAAAAAGATCCCCTGAAAAGTGACCACTCCACGTAAAAAGATCATCCCCTCCAGAGGGATCATATTACATAAAAAACCACCCCTCCAGATCGACCATCCTACATAAAAATATGCGGGATGGTCGCTTTGGAAGAGTGGTATTTTAGATGGGTTTCACTTTATATATAGAGCCTACTATATATGTATTTTAATTTAGAAAAGTTTAAGCTTCAAAGCCATCAGGAAACACACCGCTGGTGATAACTTACTAAGCAGGAGGACTCGATTCATTCACATCACTAATTTGCACGGAACCACTGAATGACGCAAAGTGTAGGGGTTTTAGTATATTTCTACTTTATTTAGGATGATCATTGCATTTTTCTAACTACAATTTACGATTACGATCCAACTCCAACTAAAACAAATGCTATTGGCACAAGCTATAACGATTTAAATCTGAACGTGCTTTGCATATTTAGGAGGAGGAACAGAAATTTGCATATTTATTCTATTTGCGGTCACTCGTCTGTCTATACGTATTATGGGGTATGTTAAAGGGGTTATAAAATATTAAAGTCATACTTAATATCATTTAAATTGATAATAATAATGGAATTAGTAAGCATGAAATATCTGAAGATTCTCTTTTTAAAGTAATCAAATATATTCAAATTGGTATTACTGTACGTGATTTTCGTCTTTTCATCTTATTGATTTAATTTTCTTAACTTGTTCCTTTTCTTATTCTTATAATTAAATTAATTTAAATCAATTTTGCAGGTGCTCTTACACGGAACTTTTCAAAATATTCTAAGTTATTTGCAACTTTTAGTCTTTGATGGCCATTTCTGTTCAAATTATTCATATTCTTTTGTGTGCAACTCTTGTTTTTCACTTAATATTTGTGTTATTTATTCATTTATTCACAGGATTTTGTGAATAAGAAGATGATAAAAGATTTAAATGATTTTATGTACGACTCCATTAAGTTTCTACGTACTTTACCTCTCAATCTTGAGTAGGTTTTCACAACTGAACTTGTGGTCCTCTTCTATCTCTGGTAAGGTCTCGGGTTCGCATCTTAACAAAGGGATGACCATGTGGAGTATTCTAGACGTTCTTCGCGTGTCTAACATCTAAATAGGGACCAGTTTCCTTACAGAAAGTCTTCTTGGACATACTCCTCTTGGCAGATTGACCATGTGTTGCTCTTTATCGCACTTGTTTTTTCATCAGTTGATCTGTAAAGGAGATGAATTTGAAGTGGTCTGTGAAGTTTGAGGTAAACCTCTGCTAAGTTTTTTGAAAATTTTAACATTTCTTTAAAGCTTTCACTAGATGGAATCACCCGTTTCGTCGGAATAATTTACCTATTACATCAATTTGACGTCATACTTCAATTCCCCAGTATAAAGTAATACAGGAATGACGTCGAATTGACGTAAAAGTGTACACAAGTCTGACAAAATGACAGCCTCAAGATGTAATTGTAAAGGCAATTGATTGTCTGGTTTGCTTTAAGTTCCTCTTTTGGAAGCCATAATTGAAAGAAAAGTGATATTTAAAGAAATTATCTTAATGATAAATATATAATTTTGATTCCTTCATATTTTTCCAACGTAATTAAGGTGTAAATATGCATGATAAATCTCAAAACTTGCCGAAAGAATGAGATTCTTTGAAGTGGAGGAGAAACTCGTGGCATCTTGCAAATTTCATGAAATTCATTATTAAAAAAATATAATAAATTTCACTACACAATACACACGTTTTACGAATATATTAATGAAATGTCAGAATATGTGAAGTTCTTCTAATGTACGTAATGAAGCACGTCCCAAGAAATTCCAGCATATTCAAAGATTATTATGACCTTAATTTACATACATTTTAAGAAGAAAATAAGGAGCAAAATTAAGAATATTTAATCATCTGTTAGCGTCATAAAGTTTGCAGAAATTTATGGAGCAGATAATCATTGATTGATAGTACAAGATTTCTGTGTGCAGCATTACTTTGGTACTAGAAATTGAGTGCAATGAACTGCTGTTACTATATTAGTTTTACAGGAGTACCCTCAGAAAATAGCATTTCTTTAAAATTACACCACTTTATCATGTTGAATAGCCGATTTTTTTCCCTACAAATATACAAAACACAATCTAGGAAAGGTATTTTAACGCTAATATTTTTCAGTTCTTTAACCATTACACTTTATTTCATCTTCGTTACATGGCTAATACTTAAACCTAATTTGTAGCTTCTGTACACTGCTAAACAGTTCCCGTTGTCTGTGAATTTTGTTAGAATAGTGCAAGCTTTCACGTCAATTCGATGTCATTTTCACAATTTTTCATTACAGAAAATTAGGAATAACGTCAGATTGAGGTAAAAGTGTAAATTGTGGTAACAAAGCAAATCCACAGTTAAGACCGAGACACACGAGCGATGGCATGGAAGACAGGTTCAACCAATCATCTTCGTCCGTTGTCAAGGCCAGAAAGGGCAGTTGGTTGGAACCAGTCGTTGGCGTTGATTGTGTTCGTAATTTTGACGCCCTTGTACTATCTGGAAGACAAATTTCGTGGATGATGGAGATTTGATATGATATAGCCTTTTCCAAAGTTTACAATGTGTATGTGGGACATTATGAAAGGCAAAATTTGCTGTTCCTATTATTGCTTGTGCCAAAAATTGCTCCTGCTGGTGCTTGTGCCAAAAATTGTTCCTGTTGTTGCTCGTGCCAAAATTGTTCCTGTTGTTGCTCGTGACAAAATTGTTCCTGTTGCTGCTCGTGCCAAAATTGTTCCTGTTGTTGCTCGTGACAAAATTGTTCCTGTTGCTGCTTGTGCCAAAAATTGCTCCTGTTGTTGCTTGTGTCAAAAATTGTTCTTGTTGTTGCTTGTGCCAGAAATTGTTCCTGTTGTTGCTTGTGCAAAATTGCTCCTGTTGTTGTTTGTGCCAAAAATTGTTCTTGTTGCTTGTTTGTGCCAAAATTGTTCCTTGTTGTTATTTGTGCCAAAATTGCTCCTGTTGGTGCTTGTGCCAAAAATTGTTCCTGTTGTTGCTCGTGACAAAATTGTTCCTGTTGCTGCTTGTGCCAAAAATTGCTTCCTGTTGTTGCTTGTGTCAAAAATTGTTCTTGTTGTTATTTGTGCCAGAAATTGCTCCTACTGTTGCTTGTGTCTAAAATTGCTCCTGTTGGTGCTTGTGTCAAAAATTGTTCCTGTTGTTGCCCGTGACAAAATTGCTCCTGTTGCTGCTTGTGCCAAAAATTGTTCTTGTTGTTATTTGTGCCAGAAATTGCTCCTACTGTTGCTTGTGCCTAAAATTGCTCCTGCTGGTGCTTGTGGCAAGAATTTTTCTTTTTGTTGTTTGTGCCAAAATTGTTGCTTCTGTTATTTGTGCCAAAAATTGTTCCTGCTGCTGTTTGTGCCAAAAATTGTTATTGCTTTCAATATTGTATTACAAGTCAAAGATCTAAAAATAACTATTAGCGAATACTTTCATGTCTTCAGCCACAACAACAACGACAAAGACTCGGGAAATAAACGTATTCTTTCTAGAAATGAATTTCTGCAGTACTTTATTTCTTAATTTTTCGTGTTTCTTAAATTTATGAATTTAATAATAAGGGGAGAGGAAACCCTCCAAAAATTCAGAATACGAATAAAAGTTTTTATTTATATTTTAAATATTAAAATATATATATTATAATTTATTTATTTAATTAAACAGAATTTGTTACTGTGAAGTGAGAATATGACTTAACAATATTTCCTCGTTTTTAATTAATTTTTTCGAATGTTTTAAATAATAAAACAGGAAAAAAAACATTCTAACATTTGAAACTGGCGTAATTAGCGTCACCATTTTTTAAATATCCGTACTTCTCCCTTCCTTTGACACGAAAGTATTGATAATTTGAAGAGAAATATTTTTGATACACCGGAATTGATGATGATGATCACGACGAATTAACATTGATGATTACGACTGTAGACGTTAATGATGACGATGATGATTGTCGATATTGTCGTTATATATTCGTATAATGAAGACTACGACGGAGTTATTCTGGATGATGATGTCTTCCTTGATCATGATTATGTTAACGTTTTCGCTATTGTTTTCTATTTATATAATGAAGACTACCGACATTATTGATGATGATGTTGATGATAACGATGATTTCTACGTAACTTTTTAAATAAAATTCTGGAATTTTTTAAATATTTTAGCAACTCTCACTTCTCCAACGAACAAATTACTCATCCAATCAAAGGATGAAAATTTTATTACGTTTTGCTTAATTCAAAATAAATAAATCAAATAATATATATATATATTAAAAAGCTTCTTGCTTGTATTATTTAGTTACTATGACTAATGAACAGGCTTATTATGCACCAAGCTTATTTAATTGACTTAATCGAAATGCATTTCGGCTTTTACTGGCCCTCATCAATTGGAAGTCATACAAGAAACAGAATGTATGGTGACAAATGCCAACATTGCATTATACGTTAATAGTACAATTATTACAAATTGTTTTGTGTTAACGAATTAGAAACAAGCAGTAAAACTAGTTTCTGCTCCTTTTTCACCTATGTTTTCTCACGAGTCGTGTTGTTCTAACAGTCACTATAATCTCAGGTAATTATGTTTTATTGTATAAACGTTTGTACACGTATCCTAAATATTTCAATACAATCGGTAAATCTTTAACTATGTAATAATTTTCCTGATAAATCTGTTATAATAGAACTGAAGAGGGGCATTAAGCCCGAAATGCATACCCTTCCCTATCAATAAACCAACCTTTTTCCACTAAAAGTGTTCCTGTGTGATTTGTTCTCAACGGCAACCTTATGCTAAGAAAATACATTTAGTAAAGAGAACAGCAAGCAACCAAGATCTAGTGGTGGAAACTTTAAACACATGTTGCAGTGTATTCGAAGTGTTGATTAAACTAACGTATGAATCTGTAAATCACAATCAAATCATCCATAATCGTAATGGAAAATGTACTCAATAAATGTGGTGGACATAGAAGAATAGAAAATTAGGTTAATGTTTCCTATGGTTCCAAGATGGCGGCTCGTCTCTGATTCCAGCAAATAGAAGAAAGGAAACAGTGGGGACGCACGTTCTAACCTAACCTATTCTAATAATTTTGTTGGTAATAATTATGGTAATTTATTAGAATAGGTTAGGTTAGGTTAGAACGTGCGTCCCCACTGTTTCCTTTCTTCTATTTGCTGGAATCAGAGACGAGCCGCCATCTTGGAACCATAGGTAACATTAACCGAAAATTACCACAACCATGAAGAAGACAGAAGGACTATTCACAGGGTTTTTACTGGACTCGTTTAGTATTATTATGTTACTGTCCTAGTGTTAATTTAGAATCCTATTAATAAGGCGTATGTAATAATTTATAATATATTCTGTTTCTTGTATGACATCCAATTGATAAGGGCCCAGTAAAACCGAATACATTTTGGTTAATTAAATAAGCCTGTTAATTAAATAAGCATTGTATTATATTTATTATTATTATTATTATTATTATTATTATTATTAGTTTTTTGGCACGAATTTCACTTAAACCATTGAAATTGACCAAACCATGAGTTGATTCGTAATTATAGCTGGAAGGTAAACTTTAGAATCTGTCGTTCTCCTTAACTTCAACGCAAACAAAGTCTTTCTGCAGAGATTTGATTAGAAAGATTTAATGGAACAAGAGATGTTTATCTTTGTTACATGCTTGAATTCGTAATTTATTTGTACCTTGTTAATATGACTTTTGTTTTACTTTCACCCCCGAGGAATAAACTTATTTAACCAAAAATCAACCGTAATGAAATAATAAATGAATAAATTTTCAACATTTTGGCTGGAAAAAAGGACACTATCTTGGCTTTCTTAACTATTAATTAATATTTCATAAGAATGTAAATATTTATCGAATTTAGTTTCGTTCTTGATTTATATTTTTGCTGTCGGTGATGTATTTAATTTAAAAAAAACAAACAAAATCGATAAAAGCCGGGGAGATAAACACAAATAGAAACAGGTTAAACGAGCAGGACGGACAGGCAGACGTGTAACGCGGCTGATTATAATTAAAGAGGTGTTCTGAGCTTAAAGTATCTTAACTATATTTGGTATGCAAACTGTATTAGATTTTAGGGAAAAAGTTTTAGTTGAACATTCTGTCGCTTGGGTAAGATTTGGCGCTGTTGTTTCCTTAATGTGCGTATAACGTACGTTTTTTTTTAAAACGAATTTCGATTGCGAAACGTTTTTTGCAATACTTCGATCAATAAAATTATTAAATTTTGTTCTAAATTTCCGAAATTTATTAGAAAGCTGACGTAATATGTTCTTAATAGGTATTACTGAGACAGCAGCGCCAAATTTTGCCCTAGCAGCTCAATTTTGAAGTAAAAATTTCCCGAAAATTTGCTTAAGATATGTCCTACAGAGAGCTCTAAACACCGACTTTTTAATTATGTTCACATCCAACATAAACACGTACACACATAAATAAAACATACATTTAAGATTTATGACTGCACGCGAGTACAAAAGACAGAAGCTTATACGTGTATTATACTTATAAGAATACTATACTATCATTATATTTGTTTATGTATTGTACAAAATTCATTCTAAATATAATGTATATTGTACAAACAATATATTTTCGTAATATGTATATAAATATACGACTTATATTGTAAACTCTTGACATAATGAATGCTTTAGTTCAGTCCTTAGGGATTAATTGTATTGCAAATCCAATTCGTGTACACATGTAGGTTATATTTTAGTATTATTTATGAAATTTCAACTTTATTAGAATTGGCATGCGATTTGCTTTAATTTTTCACTCGTGATTTTGATGTTTGTCAATAAAAATATCACTTTTTTCGGTGTTTGTGATGGAATTACGCCATAAAAGGTGGAGGAAGTGCACCAATTTCAAAAATAAATGGTATTTTATGGAAAAAAGGTAAGAAAACAGTATAAATTAGAGCATAAAATGCTTTATTTAAACACGTTTATGCATCGAGGAATGGAAATATTGGCAAAATTCGCGAGTATATCATGAATATTCTTCATGGACCATCAATGTACTGTACGCATCTCGCCTACAGTTTACCGAGCCAATCTGATGATCGTCTTCCACAAAACATGCAGACAGCATCATTTTCAGTGTTGTATCACCTCATAAAAGTAGTTTGTGGGACCCAAAATATTTCTAATGCTTGCATTTCATCTCTCGTGGGTTCTATGGATTCTGAGGTCATGCCAGATAGCTTTATGTTTTTTCTTCTATTGTTTGCCATTACTTTCAATCTAAACATAAAGAAGAACGTAATTCGAACTCAAAATAGTGTTCAATAAAAGGAGATTTTAAATTGGGATGCATGGATTCTTCATGGATAGCAAGAATGAAAATCCACTCACTTTTCACAGAGTTCCACGAATCGATGGCAACATTATGAAGTATTTACTCCATTTAACGCTAGTCTGCAACACTTCTTTAGCGAAATAAGCGGGGATCCTACTTAGAGATAGGGTTACGAATTTGGTGCTTTGCCTGGTGAGATGCCTCGAAGAAGAGATGCCAATATTTTAGTTAGTAATTTATATTTTTTCCTCGAATTCCCTCGAGGAAAAAAAATGGTTCCTTGAATTGTGAACGGTTCCTTGAATGGTTCCTAATGAGTGTTCGCAACATAAACTAAAAAACAAAACAAAAAAAAAAAATGGTTTCTTGAATTGGATTGATGGAATAAGGCAACTCAACACTTGGGAGATTTCCCAAGAGGTGCGCCTCCCGAGTGGACTTTCTATGAGAAACTGGCCTTATTTAGGTGTTAGACAGGAGAAGAAAACACGGTAACTCCAAGTGGTGAGGCTCGAATTTGCCACCAATGTTTAGTGGTTTTGTCTACTCGGCCACTGGTGAATTTTCTTGAATATCATCGAAATTCTCTTGCATTTAAGACTCCATCAGTGGCCAAGTAGTAAAACCACTAAACACTGGTCGTGGATTCGTGTCTGACCAACGTGGCCAGCCCGGCCAGGATAATTCCCGACCAGGATAATCCACGTGGCCAGCTCGGCCAGGATAATTCCCGACCAGGATAATCCACGTGGCCAGCCCGGCCACGTGGATTATCCTGGTTTTCAGGAACGTTTCGTTTTGAAATGCGTACAAAATAACCTCCGAGCAAGGACCTTTTCTTTACATTTCCGTGTACTGGCCGTTGTTCACAGGTTTGACTATATAATACAAAATGTGGACCATTTATGAGCTATTGAGCTTCATTCTATACTAGAATATTTAAAATTTCTTTTACCAATTCGAAATTATTGCTAGTTTTATGTAAATATTAAACATTTCCGAAAATATTGGGGGTTCAAATCATTAAAAAAAACAATGGCGAATATTTTGGATGCCATTGAAAAAACGATTCGCATATTTATGCCAGTAATGTTTTAAAGCATCGATGTATTTTGTCATCCATCGAAATAACGATATAAAGCAGATGTTGCCCTTCCCTTTACGGTGTTTTTCTTGTTTCCCCCCAGGTATTTTCCCCTCCCCTCCAGCCTATACTGAAAAATTCTCATTGATCCTCAGGAGTAACGTGTTGAAAATTTACGAACGGAATCATGTTACTCAGGGCACCAATAATTCATTGAAAGTCATGGATCCCATGACGACTAGAATGATATTAGGGTTTTGGATACCATTCCCTAACCCCCCTCTATCCATTCTGTAGTCATGACAACGCCTAATTCCATTAGTTTACTCTCATTAATGTCCATGAGGCTCCTGGAAAGAAGAACGATGTCTTGTTTGACAAAAAGGATCTAATTTCGTTTCGTCAGAGATCAAAGAATTTCATAAAGTTTGCTGTCAATTATAATTATTATTTTTTAAAAAAAGAAACTTAATTAGAATTTTAAAAGAACAAAAACAAAATTCGTCTCGATTTTATGCTCTTTTATGCATCAAAAATACTCGTTTTCTGTCGTTCGTCTGCGTGTCTGTTCGCGTTTTTTAAACCGGTTAACAGCATAACCCTTCGTCTACGATAAACTAATCAGAATGAATTGTGTTTCGGCTTGAAAAATTAATGAAATTCTTTCAAATTTTGAGTTTGTTTCACGCAAAATTTGGCATTTTTTATAATTATTATAAAATTGTTTCATAACTTATACTAATTTAATTACCTTAAATATATTTAATATAGTTAATCATGTTTAGAATATTCTGTTTCGAAACTCGTATACGGCAAAACCTGCCTAAACGGGAAGAAATTTTTCGGAACGGAGCGATTTTCTGCGTTTAAAAAAGAAACCTCTTCAAAACGGAAACCTGCCAAAGCAGGAATATATTCGGCACCGTGCAAGTCCGGTTTAGACGAATTATATCGTAATACATAATTATTTAAAGTAAACCTGTGTAAAGCGGAATGGCACGGTACCGAATATCTTTCCGGTTTGGTAGCTTTTCCGTTTTGAACAGGTTTTTAGCATAGAAAATCGCTCCGTTCCGAAGATTTTTTTATTATTATTATTATCTTTTAGACTGTATTTATTACTTATTTAAAATTTAAATAATATAAAATTTCGAATATTAAATAGTTTAATTATTCTTCTCGAACTTCAGTTTATCAGTCAGCATTTAAACAGCAAGTGGGATTAGTCAAGTTGCCATGGCAACAAGCTCCGTGGATGTAAGAGAGGAACAAGAAGAGCAAATGTTAGAGAGATGGAAACCAATCAGATAAAGTAGTAAATTTCTCATAAAATTACTCTACATAAAAAGATTTTTTCATGTAAATAAAATAAAATAAAGGATTACAAACTGCCACAAAATCTTCTCCTCCTTACCTTTTTAAGCCGCATTTTTTAAAATTTATATTTTTAAAATTTAATTTTAATTATTAACTGACGTCTTAAATCTTTTTTTTAAAATACTTTAAACAATTTTTATAATATCTAAATTACTTAATATCGATGATTAAATTTGGTAGTGGGGGGAAAGGTTTTAGTTTTGCTGAAACTTCAGCAATTTTCTCGTATCTCAGCAAATTTTTCGCTGATTTTTTTCCCCATTTTCTTCTTATTGTCGCACTAAAATCATATTGTTTTCCTTAAATTTTAAGCTGAAAATTATTATTCTTTTCATATTTCGTTTGTATAGTATAACCTGTCTAATGCGGACACCCCAAACCTTCGTAAACCTGCCAAAATGGAAAAGAAATCTCGGAACAGTATGATTTACTGTATATAATATTACTACCGGAAACCTGTCTTAGGCGGAAACGGAAGGCAATCTGCATACGTTATTCAAGTCTGAAATTTTTTTAGTACATTAAAATCTGTCTAAAGCGGAACCACTAAAAAAACCTGCCTAAACGGGAAAGCAATCTCGGAACGGAACGATTTTCAGTGTAAAATATTATTAGAGTAAAACCTGTTCGAAACGGAAACCTGCCAAACCGAAATGAATATAAGGTATCGTGCGATTTACTGTACAGGCTGGAAACCTGTCTAGCGCGGAAACGGAAGCACTTTTTGGACGCCAGTTGCGTAACAAAACCCGCGTAAAACGGAATTTTCTGACGTAACAATTTACATCAACCATTTCAAGGGTCTTTTAACACAGGTTTTTCTCATCTCTGTCTTTCAAACATGTTTAATACAGCAAAACTCCTGTAAGCTACAAAACGAAAACCTGCCTAAACGGAAAAGAAATCGCGAATATCAATATAAAATATTGCTACATACTGGAAACCTGTCTAGCGCGGAACTAAGCAGTTTTAAATCTGAATTGTATAACATTTTTTTTTGGGTTATTAATCTGAAAATAAAATTGCAAAAAATGGAAATTCTGACGATACCGTCGCGTTCCGTTTAGACAGGTTTTACTGTATTTCCCGTTTATAATTCATTTTTAATAATACAAAAGAAAACATCATTAACTTTTACAGTAAAAACCTGTTCGAAACGGAAACCTTCCAAACCGGGAAAAAATATTTGTTACCGCGCGATTCCGGTTTACACAGGTTTTACCCGTATATTTACCTTCTAAATTACCTATTCGTGATCGAATATTTTCCCGAAAAATTCCTCATTAGAAGTGTAGGGGTGCGCCTTAAATTCTTGTGTATAATACGGGACGAGGCACGAAATCTTTTAAATTATACTTAACACCTGTCTGGTCCGGACAGGTTTAACTAGAGTCAAAATCGGTGACTTTTAGGCCACCCTGTAGACACGGTAAATCACCCTCAATTACTTTTAAGCAGTAAAGAGAATGGCGAAATCTTGTGTCTTTTTAAAATTTCTTCTTAGTTTCTAGTGTGATTATCGTGAAAAATATGAAATTTTCTTTATATAAAAGATAATTTATCATGGCTGCTCGATGAAATCTATTGATTAACTATCGATTTTATACGTCATCGATCGCCTGGCATCAGCATTACATCCACACTTACAAGAGAAATCATCATGCGCATTCAGATGTGTCGCCAAGAAACTTTCTGCTGATCACTTCCTATTTTATTTTTGTACTTATTTCCTTGACTAGCGATGAGTCCGTTTGTCTGTACAACCGTTTCATCTATATTTCAACTTACTCACGCGTGTTTATAAATAAATTTTACATAACGTTCACCTCTAAGTAACGTCCATTTTTTTTTCCAGAAACTGAACAAAAAAAAAAACGCTATTTGGAGGTCATTTCGTTGAACAAAAGCGCGTACAAAACGACCTCCAAACGACGGACAACACCCAATAATGTCCAACTTTTATGTTCTCTCGTTAGTGTCTTTTATTCGGAGGTTTCACTGCAGTGACATACTTATGCTTTTGCATCAGATTGACGTAATTTTCTGCACATATTCATTACAGAACGTGTAAGAATGACGTAGAATTGACATAAAATTGGTAAACCCTTGATTTAGCGACCACCCGATTTAATGAAATCTGATGTAATGAATAATTTCGTTAGTCTCTGTTATTCTTTATAATCATCACACTCGATAACACTGATTTAATGCCTTATTACTCACTAACGTCATAACCGGTTGCAGTAGGACCTCGATTTAGCGACACCCGATATAGTGAAACTTCGATATAGCGAACATTTTGTTGTCATTTGCTATAATTTATTTACCTGTCTACGGTGACGGATTTAGCTCATTACTTCGGGTGTACGCTATATTGAGGGCAACCGTGTCGATTTTAGCGTACAAATCGTGAAAGGAACTGCAGTGTTTTTTAATCAGGACCCTTGTGTTTGGCAGAAATAATTTAAATATTTAATTAAAGTTTGTACAGGGTTGGAGTAATTCGTGTACAAGTTGAAATGTTCATGTTTCCTCATTATTATTTCACCAGAGTTCTGTTCAATTTGGCGTTAATGACTTATAATTTTGTCATATTCAATATGTTAATTAAATATGCAATATTTCAACATTGTTACCTTCTAGTTAATTATGTCAACACGTTTGCTTGTTTAACCGTAAATTTCTAGAATTTCAACATTGTTGTTCGACTTACATTATATTATTATAAAATTTTATCTTAAATTATTACGTATTTCTTACTATTCAAGCTTCTACACCCCGTTATAACGTCATAACAGCTTTAAAATGAGTGAAGGTACTATATCTGTGATACCGAGTCTGGCTATTCGAAAGAATAAAAAAAATTGTTCGTTATATCGAAATTTCATTATATCGGGGTGGTTGCTACATCGAGGGTCTACTGTAACTGTTTCTAGTTATAACATTATAACCGTTTTAATGAGTAAAAGGTATTAAATCTGATGATTTTGAAGAATAGCAAAGACCAACCAAACTGTTCGTTATATCAAAATTTCATTATATAGAGGGGTCGATATATGATGGATCTATTGCAACTACTTATATCGTTGTAACAGTTTTAAAATAAGTAAAGGGGCATTAAATTTGTTGTATGAAGTTTGTGTTATAACATTATAACTTGTTGCAGTAGAACCTCGATGTAGCGAATACTCAATATAGTGATATTTCGATATAAAGAACAATTTTGTTATTTTATGCTAAATTTGAAGAATAGAAAATGCCAACAAAATTGTTCATTATATTGAAATTTCACCGTACTCATTGTTCGTTATATCGAGGGTTTACTGCAACTAGTTATAACAGTTGCAATTTCATGAAAAGTAATAGCTAATTTCATGTAGGATTTCATCTTTTTTTTGCGTATACAGTATAACCTGTCCAAAGCAGAACCTTCATAAAACAAACCTGCCTAAACGGGAAAAATCCTTAGTAACACAGCGAGTTTCCGTGTTAAAAAACTTATTCTGAACGGTAACCTGTCAAGCCGGAAAAAATATACGGCACTGTACAAGTCCGGTTTACACAGTTTTCACTGTAATTGATGCATTTGCTGAAATCCAGAAACCGTTGTTTAGGTGTGTATAATGCAGTAAAATCTGTGTAAACCGGAATCGATCGCACCGGATTTTTTCTGTTTTGACAGGTTTCCGTTTTATATAACTTCCCTTTAAGACAGGTTTTATTGTACTTAATTGTTTTTAATAATTCCTAAATTTTTTCCATCAGAAAATCTTAATTTTCATTTTGAACTTTTTTGCGCTATTTCACATGTAGTTTATGGTAAAAGTGCAGATAAAGGGTGTACCTTTCGGGATGACTCGGCTAAGGGAAACGGGCCCCAATTTGAGTGTAAGGAAGGTGAAGTAAACCCGGTAAACCTCACGTGATTAACACGTTGCTCAGGCTCGAACCCACGACCAGTGTTTAGTGGAAAAACACTTAACACTGGTGGGCCTCTTGGAAAGGAGTGATCTTCTCGTCTGTGGCTTGACCATACTCAATCTTCTCTGTTCCTATCAAAATTTCTAGTTATGTCAATGAAAAGGAAGAAAATTTCAACATGATTTCATTAAAATATTGCATTTCGCAGCCATTTCTCAAAAAACTGAAGCGTACATTAGTGAAATGTTTTTGCTTTTATAGCTAACTTTATAAATAATTTACACGAAATTATCTTATTAAACTAATTAAATACACAAAAATTTCACTAAAAGTCAAGATTTTTCACCGTTAAATAATATAAAAGATAAAAAATACTTCGTTAATTACAGTTTTCATACGTAATTTCACTATTTTGTACGTAATTATTGTGAAAGAATAACAAGTTAAACGTCGCCCACTAACACCACCGAACACGAGTTGGTCATGGGTTCGTACCTTTCCAATAGACAGACCACGTGGGGTTTTTCGGGAAAAGTAAAGCCTACCTGCGTCAGAATGGATGAAACCATTGAACAGTGGTAGTGGGTTCTCACCTGGCCAACGGACAGCCCACGTGGGATTTCTGGAACATGTACAGCCTATTTAATGAAACACCGAACACTAGAGTTGGTCGTGGGTTCGTATTTAACCAACTGCAAGTTACGTTGGATTTTCGGGATTTTCTTCCTCTTCAACCTAAATAGGGTGCAGTTTTTTGTAGTAAGCTCTCCCCTCTTCAGATATACAAACAAATTTCCATGCAAAACAATAAAACCCGTTTAAACCGCATCATACAGTAAAGCCTCTAAAGTAACACACAACGTTATTGGTACATTTAATATGACGTAAAATATTCAATCAGCGAGTACAATGCAACTGTAAACGACGTAACGACACTAGTTTCATTAAAACTAAAGGTAATTTCGTCCCATCAGTTTCGCCATTCATCTATTTAACGCCCTTTAATGATTGGTGGAGAAATATTACAACTAACCTTGACATTTAACGCTTCCTTCATTGTATAGCCCGTTGGTAATTACACATTTTCACACACGTACACAAGTGCAACTTATAATAAATAAGACTTTAAGCTGATTAAGTTAATTGCACGAGTTTCGTATGACAGGGTGATGCGTAATAACTATCGCTTTGCATCTTATTTAAATATTTTCAATAATCTAGGTAAGTAGCGTTAAGAAAAGTAAACATGTTCTACGGTTTTCTATCACCTAAAATTAAAGATTACCTTTAATAATAAAGGCTCTGGCATTATTTGCTTATGCTAATTTCCTGGTGAAAGAGCGCGCGCTTGTGTATCTGAGTGAATTACAATTATACAAAGCTCGTTACACCATTATTTTTGCTAATGACAATTAATATAATCTTCTTTCATTGTTACGAAGTCTGTTCTAATTACGTAACTAACATGGTTTAATTAGTAAAGCAGTGTTTTTGTATGTGGAATTTACATGTAATGCCATGTTTGAGAGTGAATTACAAATATTCGACACTCGTTACACCGTTATTTTTGCTAATAACAATTAAAACGATCTTTCTCTATTGTTATTTAGTGTGGTATAATTACGTTACTAACTTAGTTTAATTTTAAAAAAGCCGCGTTTTCGTATGAGAAACTTACTCGTAACGTCTTTTCACTAACTTACTTATTAACGAAGGTAATTAGTGGATTGTTAATTGCGTTTAAAGTCAGTTTTAAGTCGGAAGAAGTGTGTTATTTTACTGTTTAATCGATTAATTAGGTTGTTAAGTAGTTAAATTTAGTTGGTAGCAAATGTGTTTAAGATGATGTTGAACATTTAAGTTCTTGTTTTCTTTAGACGTTTCTTGTTGTTTAAAATTTATGTAGTGTGTTTACTTGAGTAGCACGAAGGTCTGTCCTTTGTTATTTAATAACTTTCTGAGAATTATTAAATATTTTTAACGTTGCGAGGAGCTATGTCTTGTATAAATTCTCGTTGAAAGTCTTCTTTTACGTAAATTTAAATATAAATTATCCCTTTTTTTGCATTAAATTCTCGTAAAATATTGTTTCGTTTTCAGTGAAATTTTTAAAATGACGCGTTTTTTACAAATAATTCTCATTAAAAAGTCATTCTTTACATGAAATTTTTATTAAAAATCTCTTATTATAAGCTTTATAAATATATAATACTCGTGTAAATTCGAATTTTCATAATTTCGTTCAATTTTAGACTTAATTCTCTTGTATTTTACTGCAAATTTTCGAAAAATTTCGATCTTAAACGATGAAAATTACTTGGTAGAAAAATATTTAAAAAATTTTAAACGATTTTTTAATGAATTTATCATCATTTCGAGCATTAAACAGTCTTCCGAACAACGTAAAAGACGTTTATTTTATATTAATGGCTTTTTTTTTATTGTGAGAATATTTAAAGAAATTTATTATATTTTTTAATAATATTATTTGAATAATCTAAGGAAAAAAAATTATGTTTATATTCGTTTTATAAAATAAATTAATTATTATGTAGACATTTTCTAAGAAGTCGATGATGGATGATTTTAAGTCGTTCATCATCCACTTCGTCATTAGAGTGGATGATTTTTCTTATTACAGTGTAAAATTCTAATTTTTACATATTAAAGTTGTATCTACGTTCATTCTGTACGGAATATTCTGTACAAAAATGAATACTCAGGTGTATTTTACATAGAATATTCTGTATAGAATTGAATATTTACTTTCATTCTTTACAAAAATGCACTGTCAGTTCATTCTGTGAAGAATATTTTACGATTTTAAAGCAGAAAAAAATAATAATTTCGGGCAATTTTAAAAAGTATAATTTTATTATAAAATTACACATTTATGAAACAATTAACTATGAAATTGGTTATATTTTATAACAGAAATTAATCACAAATATTCCCTTTTTTTACTCTTTGTCTGCTGAAAGAACATTTGAGTAACAATGAAATAAAGGATGGAAAAAAAAAGGAATGAAATGGAGAATTCGATCGTTAATCACTTAAGAATCCCTAATTAATAAATGACTTAATTAATCGTAATTAATTCTTAATTAAATTCGAAGAATTTCCTTCTATACTCCTTAATAAAGCATTTTAAATATTTTTATGAATTTACTCGAATGATTTTTCATATTAACGTAGTTAATTGTTTATGATAATTAATTTTAATTATTGTATATATATATATATATTTAATGTTGTTATTTTTTAAAAGGAATTTATTAATTATAATTTGCAAAAAATGCAGTTTTTAAGACAATAATATGCAATATTTATTCGAAAAAATTCAAAAGTTTCTTGAAATTTCAACCGGAGAATGGAATGTATTCGTAGGATTATCTTGTGTATCTCTAGTACAGGTACTTTACAATGAATAAATAAATAATTGTAATTAGAGTACAAAATAAGTAAAAATTACTGAAATTGTTGGGTAAAAATATATAAAATTTATCTATAATTTGATAATAAAAATATAAAACTCTCTTCAATTTAAAATAGGGATCTGTGTATTGCAGTGAAGCTGAACTTGCTAGTAATGTTGAATTTCAAGATGAAAATCTATATTTTATTTTATTAAAATTAAAAAAATAATAGTAATAAATGATATATATACATATATTCACGTATTTAAATAATTAATGAAGCTGAATATTTAATTTGAATTGAAATTTTTTCAGTTTTTACCAAGATTTTTGAGGAGGAGCAAGGGGATACTGTAAAATCATCTGTATAATGAATATTCTCTTAATACATACAGTGATTATACTGTAAAAAGTTGCGAATATGTTTGAAAAATGTATAAATCGTGTATAGAAATAATAATTTCGTTTCCTTTCTTTGAAAATCTTTGAATTACTGATTGACAGAAGACGTTCCTATGAGTTATGTTCAATTGTAGAAGGCTTGAAATCTTCTACTATTGCACATTTTTCTATTAAATAGAAGTTCAAGTTTAAGTCCATTGAATAGGAGTTCAAGTCTATAAGTCTATGAAGTAAATGTTCAAGTTTATCGAGTAGAATTTCGAGTTTATAAGTATATTATTAAGTAGATATTCAACCCTATAGCAGTTTAAATCTTGAACTTGTACTTGATAGACAGTTTAAGGCTCGAAGTGTTCTAGTGGATACATAGCTCAAGACTTGTAGAAAGCAATACGACTTAGTTTTCTAAGCACATAGTTGTAGTTTCTTTAATATTGCAGTCATCAATACATCTCTATATTTAGCACTAGATCCATTGATGGAGACATTCCTCTATCATTCAGATAATGAGAATTTTATCCACACGTGTTGGATTTTCTTATATAAAAACAACAAATATTTAAAAATTTTCTATTGTTTTTATTATTTATTTACTCTAAAAATCATTAACTTTAAGCATATTGATTATATCTAACTTGGGAGTTTTTTCTTGTAATTTCTACTTACAATATATATATATATTTTTAACTAAAATTCATTGAGACAAAATATATTTATGCCTTAAGGTAATAAAGTATATCATCTTTACGACATAAATTTTATAAATTTAGGTATTTTACTATTTATTTTACAGCATTTATAGCTATAATCATTAAGTCAAGTGGTGATTTGATGCCACGTGCTTCAAGCAGACATTTTACAATATTATAATAATTTCAGTCAAATTTATTAATTTTCCTCGATTAAGTAAAAATTCAAATTTTACACTTAAAATTTAAGTTTTTTAAAATAGATTTATATATTATTTGTTTATATATTTATCGGTGGTGAAGTTGAAATTTTATTCTCGATTTAATAATTAATAAGTGAACTTTATGATGATTTTTAGGAATTTTATTAATTAAAATCGAATAATTCACTTAAATTTAATTAATATTTAGTGATTATTTTAATATTTATCTTGTAATGAAGTCAGAAAATATTTTTATCTAAGTATTTTCTATGATAGCATCCTTCCTCCTCTTTATTATCTTTGTTTCTCTTCATTTTAATTCAGACAAAATACTGGAATTTTATTGATTATTCAGTAGAGAATAGTGAATATATTTATTATTTAAGAATAAAAGGATATTTTTTTCGTTATTTAAGAGCAGGATATTGTATTTTTTTTGTCTTTTTTTTTTTAAGAGGAAGAACAGTAAATATTAGTTTATATAGGGCATAAGAGCTGATATTTTCGAGAGATGTTAGAGGTATACTTACGAATTTTATTGATTATTCTAGCTGCGAATTGCTTCAATATATTTTAATTAATTCACTATTCAAATATATATACAATTAATATATAACTAATAAGGCATTGTGTTGTATTGTATTATATTGATATTTATTTTTGCGAATTCGTCTTCGCATTTATTTGTGGTTTTTACTTTAACACACAGTTTTAATGAATTATTAAAGTGTTAACTTCGTGATAATTTTGAATTGTTTTCTTTAAATTATCATAAATTTCAGAATGTTTCAATTTAAATAAATAAAATGGCGACTGTTTCAAGTAATTGTCACTGTAAATTATGGATAGGATTCTTTCGTAGATTATGTAAATGTTTTGGTAAATTAAGGAAATTTTTTAAATTTTCTAATTAATTTTCTTAATATAGTACATTATTTAATTTTAGTTAAAAATATATAAATTATATTTAAGAATGTAGATCAGAGTTTCACAAACTATTTGGACTTTTCAGTACATTTTTCTTATATATATTTGTTTGTTTCAAAATGAATTTTTGCCCCCCTTTTCTTCAACATCCCTATCAGTCCTTTGACTCTTCTATGGCTCCTCAAGGGGGCAGGGGGCCCACTTTTGGAATCAAAACGAACTTTTGCTCCCTTGTCTTCCAACACTGTTAGTACTACTTTGACTTCTATGACTCCCCAAGAGAGCTGTAGCTCCCACTTTAGGAATCTGTAGACCCAATTACAGCTCTAACTTCTACTTTTCCACATTTTCAAAAAAATACAGTCAAATTTTAAAATATTTTAAAGAATATACACAAAACTCAAACTTTATTCTACACTATTCCATCATAAAATTCGAAAATTAAGCATTACATATTGATATAAACGCCACCAAAACGAATACATGTGTGTTTGTGTGTGTGTTTGTGTTTGTGTGTTTCTTTGTGTGTGTGTGTGTGTGTGTGTGTTGCTTTCACATCGATCATGCGATTTGTCATTCCGCAAAATCATTTATTCTTCTATTTTTTCGGTGGGGGCCAAAAAACCAAAATAATTTAATAAAAGTTATAAAAGAGTATGAAAACCTTTGACTCATTTCTTACGTCATATTGTTATTGCTTGCTAACAGCTCTCCATCATCCTTTTAGTATTGTTAAATTTAGGATAAGTCGAATGGAAAAATTCCGAATTACGACAGATGTTTATCGTCTGTTAGAAGTTTAGCAAATTTAAACAAAACACGCAAATAAAAATACAAAATCTCAGAGAATTTTACAAAAATCGAAAGCTTTTGAAATTCCCAAATGACTCATTTTAACCGAGTCATAAAAATTCCACATTAAAATGATTGCTTTCAAGTGATGTAGCTTCGTAACGACATTCGTTGCCATCAGATGATGTCCAATTGCTAACGTAACTATAAAATTACAAACGAATGTTTTCTTTATCTTAAAAAGGATATAAAATTATGTATAATTTTTCAAAAAGTATGTATATATAAAGAAATAATTCACTTTTAAATTCGTATAATTAAAGCGAACTTTTCAGAAATTACAGCATTTTCTATGCGCGTTATACGCGGTTTTCGAGCATTTTTGATGCTTAATTTAATAATTGACGAGTAAAAGTAGAAGAAAATAGCAAAAAATGAGTGTAAATGATAAAATAAATCGAGATGTATTAATTACTACGCCCGGAAAATCGATATAATAATGTTTTTTGTTTTTTTTTCAAAAATACAAAAGAAAAATTGCAGCACTCTCATAATTAGGCTGCAGTTTTCAAACTTCAGACCTGTACATTCGCACTGTCGTCTGTCCAGCTGTCTGTCTTTCGTTAATGTCGAGAACGGAGTTTGCTAGATAAAAATCAAGACCAGATATAGAAAGATAAGGGGTAAGACTACTAAATTTCAGACCAGATATGGAAAGCTAGGGGCAAGACTACTAAAATCCAGACCAGATATGGAAAGCTAGGGGCAAGACTACTAAAATCCAGACCAGATATGGAAAGCTAGGGACAAGACTACTAAAATCCAGACCAGATATGGAAAGCTAGGGACAAGACTACTAAAATCCAGACCAGATATGGAAAGCTAGGGACAAGACTACTTAAATCCAGACCAGATATGGAAAGCTAGGGACAAGACTACTAAAATCCAGACAAGATATCGGAAGCTAGGGACAAGACTACTTAAATCCAGACCAGATATGGAAAGCTAGGGACAAGACTACTAAAATCCAGACCAGATATGGAAAGCTAGGGACAAGACTACTAAAATCCAGACCAGATATGGAAAGCTAGGGACAAGACTACTAAAATCCAGACCAGATATGGAAAGCTAGGGACAAGACTACTAAAATCCAGACCAGATATGGAAAGCTAGGGACAAGACTACTAAAATCCAGACCAGATATGGAAAGCTAGGGACAAGACTACTAAAATCCAGACCAGATATGGAAAGCTAGGGACAAGACTACTAAAATCCAGACCAGATATGGAAAGCTAGGGACAAGACTACTAAAATCCAGACCAGATATGGAAAGCTAGGGACAAGACTACTTAAATCCAGACCAGATATGGAAAGCTAGGGACAAGACTACTAAAATCCAGACCAGATATGGAAAGCTAGGGACAAGACTACTAAAATCCAGACCAGATATGGAAAGCTAGGGGCAAGACTACTAAAATCCAGACCAGATATGGAAAGCTAGGGGCAAGACATACTAAAATCCAGACCAGATATGGAAAGCTTACAGCCAAAACCCCTGATTAACTATACCCGAACTTCCAGTCTGGACCGAAAGTCACGCGATTTTTTAAATGAAATGGCGATTAAAAAATTGCAGCGACGTGAAAATAAATAATTATAATGCTTTGAGTCGTCAAAGCATAAAAATGCATCTCTTATTTATTTTTATAAAATAAAATATTATTTTAAATTTAAGCAACATTTAATTTAATTTATACGATAAATTCTACAAAATTGAATTTAGATTTTATTTTTGATTTTTGTTAAATATAAGGAGGGGGAAAAAGGATAAGATTCTATCATATAGATGCATCTGGATAGCAATGAATAAATGAAGTGTTATCTATTTTTCATAGCAGGAAACAAAATGTGGTTCATTGGATTTGATGGACATCTAGCATCGTCTGTAAAGCGATAGTGTGTCTAAATACATTGTGGTACATTATGGATGAAACCAAGCAACGTGCTTTCCTCTGTCTTGCATCAATTCCTGATTTTTTTCTTACCCCTTTTTTGGCTTATGATATTAATTTACTTCCAATTTTTGGGTTCTTATTTCTCTTCTATCTCGTTTTGTTTTACTGGTATCAATTTGAAATCTGTATATTTGAACTTAATTCGATGGTCGATATTTATGATATGGTTTAAATGTAAATCGGGTTGTTCTGTAATTTTTTATTTATGATTTAATAATTTTTGAGGGGTTGTCGTTGCATTTTGTCCGCTTTTGTCAATGAAAGTATGTGTATAATCAATTGGGCTGCAATTTAAAAAAAATACATCGATAAATTCCCATCGTCTGTCCATCTGTCTTTCCTTAATCTCAAGAACGGAGTTAGAGAGATGAAAAACGAGAACAGATATGGAAACCATTGAGGCACGAGGCACTGATTAACTAATAAAAGAACGTCCGCGACAAATTAGAAGTCTGCAATTTTCAATTGAAACATTTTTAAGGTGTCTTTTGTTAAAGGAAAAGTGTGATTTACAGGGGCAAGACACTACTAATTTGAGGTGGAAAGCATATATTTTAAATTGAATAAATTTAAAATGTGATTTAAAATTTGCAGCCGGCATTGTGACTATGTTACAATAAATAACTTTTTTTTCTCTTTAAATATAATTTTACGATGTGAATAGTTATATTTTGAAGCTGTAAATCTGCAAATTTTTCAGCTAAAATTCAGATGCCAATCTTTGTACACTTTTTCAGATAAAATTAAATCTGTGGATAAAATTCACAGATTTATTTTTATCGTAATCGCTACATAATTCTAATTATTATTTATTTAATTTGTAATATTATCTGTTGAAAAAATTACGTAATTATGTAATTAATCTCTTATAAGCTAGAGTATTGGATGTTTAGTATATAAATCACGCGAATTTCTTTAGAATATCACAAAATTTAAACGTTAGTAGTCGATTCAAAGTAGGTCCGAACCCACGTCTTTCAATTTTTTACATGTTATAGCTTGGCATTTAATTCTTATTTAATCTGTAAAATATTCATCGAACTTTTATAGTTTTGTTTTTCATCATTATATCTATTGTATAAAATAAAACTTTTATTATTACTTTCTTATTTACTTCCATTTCAGATAAGAAATACAGCAATAAAAATAGGACAAAATTTTTATCTGATAAACAACTACATTATACAGATTTGTATTGAATGATAGCTTCAAACTGAATTTATTATTTTATTCTAATACGTAAATTATACATAATCTCTAAGTTTTAGAGAATTTAATTGCCGTAGCGTATCTACAGGCTTTGCTACATTAAAATGATACAGTCAGAATTTCATGCATACCATGTTTAAAGACGTGGGTTCGGATCCAAACGGGATCCGAACCCACGTCTGTTATTGGCATAACAGATCTAGTCGTAATATAATATTAAAATAATTATTTTAAACTCGAAATATATCAAAATTATTCCTAATTTTAACGATATAAAAACCGAGTAAAGTCAAATTTATAAAGTAAAAATAAAGGTTTTTATTGTGACGTCACAAACCTATCTGGTCTTTGTCTGTCGATAGAATTGCACTTTCTATTCTCTGAGAGTTTCTGAACGCAGTAAATTGCTACGTGTTATGTCACGTAATTGTCGTGACAGATGACAGAAGTCGTGTTACGTACAATTCAATAGATCTTTTTTTTTTCTTCTTTTTTTCCTGTTGGAAGAAGAATTTGTACGTCGATCCCTCCCCACAAAGAAGAAAATCTGTAATTTTGAACTTCACTTTGCATAAATCTGCAACTTCTCTTATATTAAATGAACTGTAATTTAAGTCGAAAATTTACCTATAAATCGATTTAAAAACAGAATGGATAGTTTTCCTTATTTTTTTTTTCTTAAATTTTCTATATTAATTAATTATTTATATTTTAATATGGTAAAACCTGTGTAAGCCGGAATCGCATGGGTCCGAATAACGTTGTCCGGTTTGAACAGGTTTTTTTAAACGTAGAAAATCGCTCCGTTTCGAAGAATTTTTTTTCAGTTTTCGTAGGTTTCCGTGTTATACAGGTTTTGTTTAGCTTAAATTATAAATACTTGCTTATTTTTTTAAAAAGTTTTTTGTATTAATGAATATTTAATGATTTGTAATATTTTCATACTATAAAACCTGTGTAAGCCAGAATCACGCGGTATCAAATATTTTTCCGTTTTATTCAGGTTCCGTTTTGGAAAGGTTTTATTGTATATTTCCGTTATTATATGTACATTTTCGTTAAAAAAAATAATAATACAGTAATAATTCTGGAAAATTGGCCGTTGTTATGGTTCCGTTTTGACAGGTTTTTATTATAATATTATTTAAAAGTCTTTGCTTAAAATATTCACGAACATACAGTGAAACCTGTCATAAACGGAGCCTGAATAAAGCGGAAAAAATTCTTAGGAAAGAATGTTTTTTTCTACGCTAATAGACGCCATTTGATTACGGTTTACACAGGTTTCATTGGAAATTATTTTTAAAGCATTTTTTATTAAAATTTAATAAATAGTTACTTTAAAAACGACTAAAACAATGCGGGAATTTATATAAAAAAGGTATATTATATATATATTATATATATATATAAATCCCTGTAAATAAATCTCAAAAACCTCAAGAACAGGTTACAAAACCCTAGGAAAGTGAAAATGTATTTTATAAAATTTGAAAAATATTTATAAAAAACAAAAAATTTCTCACCATTGTTTAGAAATTTTTCTATTTTTTATTATATTTTTTGAAATTTTATAAATTCATTTTCAGCTCTTTTCTATTTTTTTCAATAAACTTTTAAAAATAAATTTTATTTATAGAAGTTACATAAATACAGTCGAACCTCCGATAACGGCCACGTTTTTAATAAACCGGAAACCTGCCTAAACCGGAAAATTCTTCGGAGCGCAGTTATTTTCGATGTTAGAAAAAAACCTGTTTAACACGAAAACCTGCCAAATCAAAGTAAATATATATATATATATATTCGATATCACGCGATTCCGGTTTACACAGGTTTACTGTATCGTTTTTTAAAAGTAATTATTAAATAAAGATTAGCAAAACAATACACTTTAATTCTCCATTTTTGCTGCTGTAAATACAGTAAAACCTGCCTAAAACGGAAAACAGTTGTTCGAAACGGAGCGATTTTTCTACGTTAAAAAAATTAACCCTGTTCAAAACGGAAACTCAGGTTTACACAGGTATAACTGTATATTAAATTAATATTTAATTTTATGTAGCGTACGTTTGTTTGTCTGTACGTTAATTTCAACAAGTGCTATACTCCGCCTGGCATTTTAATTATAAACTAAACATTTGTAAGTAAGTGAAGCGAAATTGCTTGGCTTCTGTCTTCCTCTCTTGTGTGATTGCAAAGAGGAAATTGCTTCACTGATAAGAGATGGAAGAAGTGGACAGTCAGCGGTTGATAGGAATCTATCAGCCTGATTTGTTCCAATATACGCCCCTGTTAAGTCTGGCTTTCCTCTTCTAACACTAGAAAATTGGGAATGTTTGACAACTGCTCCACTTTGTTTATACTAGAAGGCATCTTCATTAGTGTTCAATTCGAGTGTAATATTTGCCATTAACCTGTTTAAACAAAACTTCCCGATTTTTTAATACGGTATTACAATAGCTTCCTTGTTTGCCGGTTTAAACCTGTGTATATTTTTACACAGCAAAAAAAAAGGGAAGTTTGTAGTAGTGTTAGATTGAGGATTGAGTCTTGTGTGACGATTTATAGATCCTGAAGGATGTTTTAAAAAAAAAAAAGTATTAGGGAAAATGCTATTCGTGCTAGACAGTTCGGCACTTTAAATCGAGCTGTTGGATCTTACCAAGACACTCGACTGAAATGGACAGTATTGAAAAACAATACTACAAGAATGTTGTGTGACGTCTCGTAACTTCCCGGTGGATTATGTCGCGTGGATGTATGAAATCGTTATAATATATATGCGGTAAAACCTGTGTAAACCGAATGTATTTTCATTTCCCGGTTTGACAGGTGTCCGTTTTGTACAGGTGTATTTTTTTTATAAATCTGCTTATTTAGAATTTCTTTACCGAATCGATAAAATGCATTTAATAGTAAAAAACATCAAATAATTTCTTTGGACATTTTTTCTTTCCTCTTTAGGCATATTTTCCTTTTATTCAGGTTTCATTTTAGACAGGTTGTACTGTATATATACACGTATACATACAGTCAAACTTCGATTTAGGGCCATCATTTATTAGCCTCAGAAATTTGTTTCTGTGGCGTTAAACTGAAGATCTTAAACAACGTATTACTGAGGTGTTACACAAGTTTCGGAACTTGAAAGTCATTCAATTTAGTGTTTCTAATAGAACTATTTAGCAAGACGTTATATCGAGGTTCAACTATTTCTGTCATTTTATATATTTAAAATTAACCTTTACTTGTTGTCATATTCCAGAACTGAAGCACCGCCAGCGTATAAGTTTTACAATGAAACAAATACAAATATAGTGAAACCTGCTTAAAGCGGACACGCGCAGTATCGAATATCTTTTCCGCTTCGAACAGGTTTTTTTTAACATAGAAAATCGTCTCGTTTCGAAGAAGTTTTCTTCTCTAAGCAGGTTTCCGTTTTATTAAGGTTCCGTTTTCAACAGGTTTTAATTTCTTGCTAAAAATGTACATGTACATTGTGTATTTTATATTATTAATAAATAAATTATTATTTATTAAAGTAAGAAAACAAAAAACAAGTATTAATAACTTAGTTTCCTTTCTATAAACATAGCATTCAAAGCACGCAAACAACCAATCGATGTATGAACTTATCAATAATTTTTTATTTATAAATTAAAAAATAATATATATATATATATATATTATTTATTTTAAGAAAACTTAATTTTATAAAATTGTATATAAATTTTTAAAAATTTTATTACAGATAATATATTATTAATAAAGAGTTACTTCAATTTAGATTTGATAGAACTAAATGTAATTATTTTACAGTGTAAACCTGTGTAAACCGGAATTGCGCGGTACCGAATAATTTTTCCGTTTAGGCAAGTTTCCGCTCTATTCAGGTGTTTTAATCTATTTACGTATAAAATAACTTAAAGGGAATCGAAAATTAATTAATTTTTTAACTTGGAAACAAAAAGGAACCATTATATTTTGGAAATAAAAGCTTGAAAATTAGACTTTAATGAAAGAATCCATTCATCTCAATAAAACCTTTTAAGAATATAATAAATCGAATTGGATTCTTTTTATTTATTTATTTATTTAAAACATTAAAAGTAACTTAGCTTTATTTTCTTATTACGTGGATTCATTATTATAAAATACAGTAAATCCTGTCCAAAGTGGAACCTTAATAAGACGGAAACCTGCCTAAACAGAAAAAATTCTAAGGAACGTGGCGATTTTCTATGTTAACCTGTTGAAACCGGAAAAATATCCGGTGCCGCGCCAGTCCGTTTTGAACAGGTTTTTCTATTATAGAAACTCGCTCCGATTAGACAGGTTTCCGTTTTACTCAGGTTCTGTTTTAAACAGGTTTTACTGTATATTCATTTTTATAAGGAAAGTCTACGTTTTTAGTGTCCTACATCCCTTTCAACTTACAGAACATTAAGGGGTGGGTGGCTATTATAAGTAGAGTAACCCTCACAATATCTAATTTAATTATTAATTTAGTTAATTAAATTGTATAAATGATGTTAAACACGCTAAAAATATATAAATCCTTATATAAAAACCGCAAGTAAATTTCGAAATTCCTGTTGGATTGTTGACGCGAGTGTGTAATCTGGATTAGAATTAGTCAATAATATTCAACAAGAACAGGAACTGAACTCTCTCTGCCTGCCAATTATTAACTGATTAGCTTCTGTTGTAATTACTATTGCTAATTAGAATCAAGTTAGTTAATAATTAGGTTTACGGAAGATAATTATCTGTGTGTTTGTGTTGAGAATGTCACTTTACCTGTTCGGTCGTTAATGAGGAAATCAGTCGCCATATTTGTTGCCTGCAGCTATTCACTTTCTATGCATTGGTTCTATAACTTAATAATGAGTTAATTAATGTAGAACTCTTATTAGCATAAGGATTGTGGCATTTAGAATAAGATAAACTGTTTAAAATGAAATTAACTTTCTATTGATAAAACTTGTTGCTTTAATTTAATGGCTTAAGTCTATGGTTATTTAATTAGTTATTTTTCACATAATCTTTCTTTCTCTTCTGTAAATTTTCCTGCAGTTTTACTTAAAACTTTTATGTTTTTTTTTCAATTTATAAATTACTTTCACTTTTACGGCTGTATTTTCCCTTTATTGTATAAAATACAGCTGTGAAAGTGCCATATTTACACAGTATGGCGATCAGTTAAACTCCCCTAAAACTTTCTCTAAATGACCCCTCCCAATTCTTTAGACTCGGAGGACCTTCATACTTGGAGAAGTGAAAAAATTGGGGGTTTTAGAGGTTTTTTTTTCTTGTATGTACAGTTTTTGTAGATGGCGCGATTATGTTCACCCAATATTAAGCTTAATAACTCGCGTGACTTTTGTCCAAAATTTCTGAAATTTTGCAGGGAGGTTCGTGTTATAGGGTGGTCGATTCTGTCAAATTTTGATAACTAAAGGTCGAGAGGGTGGAGAGATAGAGGGGAATATTTTTATATATCTGGAGTGTGGTCGCTCTTAATGCGTAATTATCATTTTGAAATTTTTATAACACTAATTTCTACCGTGAAAATTAAGACTTGTTTTTGGTCATTTTATAATAAAAATTTCACGACAGATGGCGCTATACGCAATTTCAACTCTTAGCCGGGAAATTATGCAACTCGTTGCGGTACTTTCTTTTTCGAAAAATTTATATTCCAAACTTCTTATTGGGGAAAATTAGCATGGAAATTGCAGAAATGTGTGAATTTATACGTCATACAATTGAAATTTTTTTGTTTTTTTTTAAGGTTTTTAGCAATAAAATCGAACTTTTTCTAACGGATATTTAACTGTTTTTATATAAAATTCCGTTTTTTTAATAAAATGCAAATACTTGTCCTGCGTAGTATAATGGAAATCATTCTTAAGAAAATGAGAAACGTCAAAAACTCGAACAAAGATTAGCAAAAAGTATTAAAAAGGAAGTTCGATTTATATTTAAATGTCCTTTAGATTTGTTTAAAGAAAAAATACATAAAAAAAAAAAAGCTAAAAATAGCATTCACGTGTCTTGTCAAAGCTATTAACTGAAACAGAATTCTGGCGAGAATTCCCTTTTATGTTCGCTTGAAAGGTAAGTTTTGATCATTGATAATCTAAATATAAATTGAAAATTTTACATCTAACTACATCCAAGACATTTTGAATATATTCTAAATAGATTTGTATCTCGTATTATCGCTTAAAGTTTGATGGATAAACGATAATATAAAGTTATTCTTCGCCATTTTCTAAAAAAAATAGCCGTTATATTTCGTGCAGAAATCAATAAATTTCCTTTTATTTTACAAGTTTTATTTGTGTTCTAGCTTACGATTACTGTTTTAAATGAATCTGGTCAGTTTTTTTTTGGCTGTTTGGTCATCGAGACTTTTACATTTTTGGATTCGGAAGACCTTGAAATGCAAGGAAATTTAGAGATTTTTCTTGTC
The DNA here is from genome assembly GCF_030686945.1 of Centruroides vittatus. Classification (NCBI taxonomy): domain Eukaryota; kingdom Metazoa; phylum Arthropoda; class Arachnida; order Scorpiones; family Buthidae; genus Centruroides; species Centruroides vittatus. The sequence goes on from NW_027122693.1 coordinate 1,405,567, forward strand.
TGTGTGGACGTTAGTGTGTGAGGGACGACTTTATTCATCCAGTTTGAAGCTTAATAACTCGTGTAGTTTTCGTCAAAAATTCATGAAATTTTTCAGGGTGGTTTATATATTAAACGGAAATTTTTGCAGAAATTTTCGGAAAAATTAGACTGTTGGTTCGGTAGATATTAAACAGCTGAAAACATATCACCCGAATCAAAGATAAAAAAAAAAGAAAGAAAATCCAACAACGAGTTACGTAACTTTCCCGGCGAAAAAAAGGTTAAAATTGCGTGTGCCGCCATCTGTTATGATATTTTATTAAAATTCATAATTATAAAACAGCATAAAGCTTAATTTTGATGGTAGAGATGAGGCTAATAACCAGTAAAGTTTTCCATAAACTCTCACCCCACTCGAGATACGTCACAATATACCCTTCTATCTCCTCACCCCGTCGACCTTTAACTACCAAAATTTAACAGCATCAATCTCACTAACACAAACCACACCGCGAAATTTCATAAATTTTCGACAAAAGGCACAGGAGTTATTAAGCTTCAAAGGGGGTGAAGGAAATCGTGTTATACCTTACATACAAACAGAGAAAAAAAACCCCAAATTTTTTTGCCCCAGTCCAAAAAATGTAAAAATTTCGGATATGAGGTTAATTTTTGACCTTTCGACGTGTTATGTATAAGTAAAGAAAGGAATTTAAAAAAAAAAACAATTAAAAAAAATCGCCAGTTTTAAGTGCACACTTAAAACTTTTAATAATAACAAAATTTAATTTACTAGAAATTCTTTTTAAAAAACATCTAAAATATATAATTTTATATGGATAAATTGATTAAAAATGTTATTATTTATTAACATTTTGTCACTCTTAAGAATTTTTTTCCTCACGTGACACGTTTAATTTTCTTTCAGTCGTTTAACAGTATTAAGCTCGTCTACGAGATGACATTTTCCTAGAAGATTCGTGTTTAAGTTGACTTGGCCCAAGTTTTAATAATTCGTTTGGTCGTTACGGACGTCAAACCAAAATGTAAACCCCGATAATTTGGTTTAGTGATGTAAGATAATTAAAGGAAGCCTTTTCAAGCGGTGAAGAGGGATGTGTCGGAACATGTCAACCGCAACTAAATTAAGTTCTCTCCTACATTCTTAGTTGATATTATTGAACGACAAATTTGTAAATCGTTAAGTACAAGGTTGGCACTAAAATAATTTTACAAATTTTAATATCAAATTCCTCCTTTTACTCGAATAAATAAATAAATAAATGTAATTCTTCGGGTTTAAATTAAGTTCAAGTACGAAAAATGTCAATGTTTCGGGAGTTTTTACGTCGTTTATGTGTCCTTTTTTATAGCTTCGTGGGGTGAAAATAAATATAAAAATTATTTATATTTAAACTGGGGGAAATGTTACTTTTTTTATTTAATTTGAAAGAGAAATTTCCTCCCTTGAATTTAGATATTCTCTAATTTTAGGGGAAATCTTATTTCCTCTAAATTAATAATTTAGGTAGAAGATTTAATTCAGTAGTAACATTATATTCCTAAGTATAAAATTTATGAATAGCTTAACCAGTCCGGACAGTTACGTGTATATGTAACGTCATGATAATTGTACTAATTAAATCTTTATTAACTTTGCATTACTCTATTGACTATCCTAAAGTCAATAGTAATGTCCTATTGTTCTCATTTTAAACTGATATTTCACGAATTTCTCTTAACAGCACCACAAAATTTCCAAAGATACTAAGTGTTTTTCGAATTTTTAAATTACCCGGTGTTATATATAACAGAGGATCGGTTAAAACATAACCCCCCTAATACGATATTGTTTGCCCAATTTAAAGCTTAATAACTCGTGTGTCTCTCGTCGAAAATTTCTGTAATTTTGCAGGGAGGTTTTAGTATTAGAAGGCTTGATGATATTAAATTTTGGTGGTTAAAGGTCGAGGGGTTATCGAGATAGAGGGGATGACGTGTCATATCTGGAGTGGGGTCGGGATTAATGAATATTTTACTCGTTATTAGCATTTAGATTTTTGAATAACTCATCTCTACCTACAAAATCAAACCCTTGGCCATTTATAATAATTAATTATATTAAGTACAGATGGCACCACACACAATTTTAACTTTTTTTTGCCGGAAAAGTGATGCAACTGAATACTACTGTATAAGAGCATCTTTAATGTGTACTGGCTCGTTATTCCAGAATAAATTAATTGTGCCACTAGTTTTGAAATATTTTACTCTATATTATTTTATATAGCACTGTTCTATATCATTAAAAATTATTAATGCATTTTCAATTCTTATATATGATCAATTGTGTACTTCTAGAGAGCTGATCATTCTTATTCTTCTGACTCAAATTCTTCTATTATATTACTTCCTGGATGCTATAATTAACTATTAGACTGTAGCATTAATAATTTATATAATTACTAACTTCTAATGTTCCTATCCATTACTACTAACTATTAATAATCTGTAGGACTACTAACTTATACAATTATCTATTACTAACCTCTATAATCATTAGACGCTATTACTGTTATTATTATTAGCTTAAATGCTATTTTTTCTAACTAATCTTTATCATTTATTAATCTTAGTTACTAAGAATATTTACTGGACGTCAAGAAATAGCCATTTATTATTGACGAGAAAAATATTTTAAGGAGTTTTTGCTTTATTTGTTGAATATTCGTTATATTCTAGTGTACTCGGGAACCTTGAAATGTCCAGAAATGCAAAACATTTAGGGTTTTTTCTGTACGTATGGATGGTTTTATGTGGGGACACGATTTTATTCACCCATTTTAAAGGTTCATAACTCCTATTCCTCTTGTCGAAATTTTCTGAAATTTTACAGAGAGATTTCTGTATTAAGGACAAATATTTCACGAAATTTTCAGGAAAATCGGACCATTGGTTCGAGAGATATTGCCCCATTCCCTTAATGATCCTCGAACCAATTTCAAGAATGGTAACAATTATTAGGGATGGAAACATAAAAAATGCCAGAAAAGTCTATCAACAATGTTGTCAGCGTTTTAAAAATTAACTCCATATTCTGGGTAATAAAATGTAAATTATTCAGCAAATTATCACGAATATCAACAATTTTTCTTTATATAATTGTATATTAAAACGATAGAATCAGAATAAAATTGAAAAAATCTATAGATGAAAATTTTAAATAAACTGCAAGGAAAATACCAACGCAAATTATAGGAGTGGATTTTTAGGATGTTAAAAGAAAAGCAAGCATAAAATTGGTAACAGAATTTGAAGAGAATCGTATCAAAAACGGAAGAGCTAGGAGGAGGAAATAACAGGAAAGAGAAAATCGAATTGCAAGGGAGTTAAATCTAAAAAGAATGAGAGGAAACGAAAAAAAAAAAAAGAATTCGAAATGGATCCAAAATTAGAAGAAACATCAGGAATTTAAAAAAGGAATTCGAGAAAACACGCTAAAAAGTGAAAAATAGGTTACAGAATGAAAACATTCTCGGGTATATTAAAGAAGCGAGATAAAGATTTAAAAAAAATGTCTTTACCGACGTTTTTTCTGTAAAATACATTGAGAAATAAATAAATAAAGTAAAATATTCGAATGTAGAAGAATTTATTGTTATTTTTTACTTTTTTAAACACATAAATTACGTTAAAAATTAATTTAAAAGAAGTTTTTCGGTCGTGCTGTTCTGTAAGTTAAGGTATTTTAAAAATGATGTACGTTCGTTTCGCTGATTGGTTGAAATTGAAAAAATAAGGCGTGGCGACGTTGCGATTGGTGTAATTTCTCTTCGAATAATTACGAAGTAATTGACGTCTTGTTTATCGTTCTCTTCACTGATTGGTTAGCTTGTAACCAATTAACGGCGATGTATAGCCTATCAACTTAAAAGGGTCTTAACTGTTCGTGGAATTACATGACCGAAAATATATCTTAAACTTGTTGCACTGCTTTGGAATTTATTATTGGATTGTTGTACCCAGCAAATACCGCAAAGAAATTTTAATTTATAAACGCTGATTTATTACTATTTTTAAGTTAAATTTCTTTTGTTACCATTAAAAATGAATTTTTAATGATAGAGAACGATATTGATATGATATACATTCAAACTGATACGAGTATAAAAATGCACCGTTTGGAGATGACCGTTGTAAAGAGGTGGCTTTTACTGGATATTCGATTATATATATATATATATATATATATATATATATATATTATAATGAATATAAACTTGTTTATTATTAAGGTTTATTCGTATACGACAACATGATACAATGGTGTTTTATTTAGGTGTTACTAACGCGAAGAAAAACCGGAAAATTCCACATTGCTGAGGTTCGAACCCACGATCAAAGCACCAGTGTTCGGCGCTTTTAACCATACCGGTGGGCCTACTTTAAAGCTGTGATAAAGCATACTTTCTCACAGTTTTATCGTTGTCAAATTAAAATTTTTCGAATTGCCATTTTGCAGTTTCTAAATTTTCTGATGTACAATATTTGACGAATTTGATAGATTGCTGTAAAATAAATAAATAAATAATAGAAAAGGAAAATGTTTTTATCAATAAAATATATATATATATATAATAGGTCTACAGTCAACGCATTTTTAAAATGTTTTCTGAAAAATTTATTATATTTTAACTTGTCTGTATGAGGAACATTGCAGGATTTATTGCAGATAGATTATTTCTTTTTCCTTCTGAAAGTTTTTATATTTCTTAACTCGGCTTTAGAAAAATCTAATATTTTTTCTGCTATTTCGAAACATTTTTTTTTAAATTTAATAATAAAATGAAAATATTTCAATCGTACCGCGTGTTTTTTTATATATTCAGATCTATTTACATTTGTGGTATAGGTTATTATGGCAGAATATGTATATACAGCAACTTCCTATACATGATACCAACCTATATTTATTTAATTTCGGTTATTTTTTAAGTTTTGTAATACTGTATTGAGAGTTTTTGTGTGTATAAATATTGATAAAGTCCGTAGTTTTGTGGGGAAAAAATCCAAAAGTTCCATGTAAAAAAAGTCGATTTTACTTATTTAATCTTTGAATTTGAGGAAGCGCAGGCGAAGATCTGGACATCATCAACCGAAATCACGAATCTTAATATTTTGTTGGTCCTGCACGCCACAAATCCTGATATCTTATCGACTTAAAAGACCCGATATCCAGATGATACTAGTGCTACTGATGGCTCGTTGATATTGTCCATGTGCTATTGATATGCCCAAATATCCCTAATCAGTAACTTGATATCCTGATATCTTGCTATTGTTATCTGAATTCCAGATACTAAGGCTATCTTGGGCATCCGTTGATGTCTTTTCGATATACCCAAATATCAAAAATTATAATTAGTGAGCTGATATTAGAATTTTTGATATCTTATTATTATTACCAGATATTCCTATTATTAGGTATTCGGGTGCCTTGTTTATGATATCCGGGTATTAATGATATGCCTGAATATTCGTAATATTAAAAATTCTGATATCGTTTCCAGAAACTCCGTATCTAGTCAGTGGGATTAAGACTTTTTTGATCTCCTAGGGAGAGAAGATTTGGCCCCCCTCTAAATTATTTTACGACATCGTAAACTACTGTTATAACATCCAAGAACAGAGTTAGATAGATGAAAATCGAGACCAGATATGAAACTATATACGAATTTCCGATCTGGACCGGAAGTCATCTGATTTCAGTCCACGATTTTTTCGACAAGAATTGGATAGAACTCTATTGTTATCAGGAGAAGTGTGATGTACAGGGGGAAAGATATCACTAAAATCCTTAGCTTAGGAAGCGGAGACCCTGTTTAATTAAGAATATTCTCACTCCAGCATCTTCAGCAGATATTTTTAAGGATGTTTCCACTTCATCATCGTCAGCATCTTTATTTATAAAACGAAGATTCCATCTGTTTGCTATTAATAATTCAAATATTTATTAATTTCTTTGTTATTCTTTATCAGTTTTACTGTGTTTAGTACTTTAATAATCGACTAATTTAATATTATTCATTAAACTTAATTAAATTTACCTAAATATTCTTAAAGGAAGGGAATTTTCCCTTTTTTTAAAGCATTATTCTTAAACGACCTTAAAATTGCCTTAAGGCATAGCAAAGAAAGGACATAAAAGCCGAATATTCTACATAATTGTTAAAATATTAATATATAGACATTACGAGGAACATATATTAGTAATTTAAATGATACATTATCCATAAATTGTGTATCCTTACACAGATACAGTTGTAAACTTCCACGCATATTTTTGGTATTTAATTGATTCATAAATTCATATTTAATGTTAAGGACCACGATAAATAACTGAGATAGATCTACATAAGCACTAAAATAAAGTCTATATCTCATGTAATAAAGCAGCCATTACAAGTTTCTCTTTGAGATAAAACTCGACTCTCTAAATACTTGGAGAGTCGAGTTTTATTCAAAGCTTTTATGTAATATTTATTAAATTTGAAAAAATATTATATAAAAGTTTTTTTTTTATTTTTTTGAAAACCTGTCAACAACGTCCACTGACCAGAACATAAAAAAAGAGCCTTGTTCGAGCGTGTTCGTTGCTTTGAGGTGATTTTTTATTTCAAGGTTTCCTGAAAAGAATGGCCGCTGTTTAGAGGTGACCGTCTTTGGAGGTTCGACTTTATATATTATAAAGAGAACACACACCATACTCTACTTTTCACAATAATTCTTTAAAACACAAGTAAATATTTTAAAAGGAATTCATGAAGAAGACGGCGACTTTTTTCTTTATAAAACACAAAATTTTCTTTAAAGAAAGATAAAAAAATATATTTTAAAATGCAAAAGTACTGGTCAAAGATACTTAAATATCTCTCTTATAAGATATATATGTATATATTTTTTTAAGGAATTTATAAAGAATATTTTAAGAATTTCTTCTCTGTATTTTCTTAGTCGTTTTACCTTTACAGAAGAGAAAAATTAAGAAGAAAATTATTTTATAGAATTATTAAAATGCAAAATGATGTAGGAATTGATAAGTACTTAGTTCAGTATAAAAGAAGTTTGTTTTAATTCTAAGTAAATACATTAACTGGAGGAATAGAATGACAACACCTTAGATAAATAAAGCAGACATTATATTCCTTTGATTCTATTCCAGCAGTAATGTTTTTTCTTCTCCTTCTTTCTTTACTTAAAACATTTGCACACGTGCCAATAAATTTCCAATCGATTTACTCAGACCTTAAATATTTCGTTAGTGTTTTTAGGCTGAAATTTTCAAATTATGGACAGACGGACTGACTGACACGGCCCAGTTTCTCATAAAATTCCTTCCAGGAGGCATCACTCACGTGATACATCTGTATTTTGTATTAATAATTTTACAATGTTCTTTATAATTTAAATTTAAACTAATATTTTAAACATTTGTTTTATCAAAAAAAGGGGAAAAAAGCTTAATTTTATTTTGTAATTTTAATATAAAATCATTATAAAAAATATTACACGAAATAAAATAATTTTTTAAAAGTATTAACTCAGAATTTAATGATAAGAAAATTAAAAATAAATATTTGTATTTCTGTAAATTTATTCTTTGCTCTTCAGGAAAAAAAAAATATATATATTATAATAAAAACAGGAATAATTTTAATCCAGAAAATTAATATAATGTGTTTTCTCGAGTGAATTGTAATTTTTAAAGTTGAAAAATAAATCAAATTTATTCACTTACGTTTATTTTTTCAAAGTGTAATTAAATAAATAAAATCAAATAAATTTTATTTCGGTTTTTTATAGTCGGTTTATTATAAATTTTTAAAAAAAATTTCATTATAAAAATGCAAATTTCTCTAGTTTATAACACGTAATAATAATATAGAATACTTTTTAAACATTATTGTCTTTTAAATTTTTTGTTTATAGTTTGTAGCCTTAATATTAAGGTTAAAATATACATGGCTCCATTTTCAGCCTTATATCTATTGTAACCTTAATTCTGTGTCATATATATTGTAGCTCACAATTCCAGGCGGCAATTTTTAATCATATTTTTCATTTATTTCATTTAAAATATATGCTTTCCACCTTAAATTAGTAATGTCTTGCCCCTGTACATCATACTTTTCCTGCTAGCAACGGAGTCATGCTGTCATGTATGTAACTTTTTCCAGGGGAAAATATTCGAATTGAAATCACGTGTCTTCCGGTACAAATCGGAAATTTGTGTATCAACAGCATTTAATTTTTTTTTAAATTATCTTTTAATTAACTTGATACCCTGTTAATTAAATTTAATATTCACGAAGTTACTTTTTAATGTTTATGAATTAATTACAGGCAATACCAAGATAGAGGAGACAAATTTTCTGTAAAATATTTTATTTATATCATATTCAGAAGTGTAAAAAAGCCGTTGTTTTCCTTATTTACATATATATTATCAGGTTTCTGAGAGGAATAGGGTCAGACGTGTGAGTGATTTAGGATCCTCATCTCGCTCCTCTCAAGTTTTAATCACTCGAAGAGGGTGATTTGAAACAGCTCGATAGATTAATTTGATTGTTGTTCATAAGGGCATGAGAGAAATCACATAGAGTATATTGATTCAGGCCCATCTCATTACTCTGTTCAAGTGTAGAGAATGATCAGAAATTCAATAGATTAACGTTATATTGTCTCATCATCAATATGAAATTACATATATATACTGTATTAATGAATAATTTAGTGAAACTAACTAATCAGGTGATAATTACAGGAACTATAATACTTTCTAAGTTAATTATTTGCTTTTAAATCAGTAATTGATTTATTGGTTATTCTGTCCTCCTCCTCCTTTGATGATGGTTAAAACCACGATCAAAAGAAATTGAGCTTTTCTGCAAAACTCAATTATTCTAATGTTAGTACATACAAAAAGATTTCCATACATTCAAAGGAACCTTTCAAAATTATCTCATTAGCAGTCGCCTAATGAATTTATGTTCATCAAGAGACTACTAATTACAAACGAATATATGGATATCAGGACATTTGACTTGTGTGCGTGGTTAAATATACCTTACTTTGTATGTTAACCTAATGTTCAACGTAACTGAACACCATTACAGGATTGAATTAAACATATAAAATACCAACAACGAGTTGCGTAACTTTTCCGGCAAAAAAGGTTAAAATTGCATGTGGCGAGACGTTTCATATTATTAATTATTATAAAATGGCAAAAAGCTTAATTTTGAGGGTAGAGATGAGCTTTTTAAAAATTGTAAAGGCTAATAACGAATAAAATCATTAATCCGACTCCACTCTATACGCGGCACGTGACTTTCCTCTATCTCCTTACCCTCTCGACCTTTAACCACCAAAATTTAACAACATCGATGGCCCTAACAGACAAAACAGTCTGCAAAATTTTAGAAATTTTTGACAAAAGAAATGTGTTTTTCTGTATGTATAGAATGTTAGTGTATGGGGACACACTAACATCGATACATACAGAAACCCCCAAACTGTTTTTTTGCATTTCTAGACGTTTCAAGGACCCCTGATTGCAGAAATGTAAAACTTTTGGGAGTCATTTTTTGACCGAAGGCTATACTTTTTCTCTGTTATACTGTATATAACAGCAGAGCAAGCTGGGCATTACAAATCCGAATTTTCCATTCGTGATTCTCTGTTGAAGATAATCTTTGATCTTATAATTTTACACTAAGGTTAATCACAATACTTTAAGGTTTACCTTTATTTGATTACTTTCCTTCGCACAAAGGTATAACTTCGTTTCTTTGCTGCTGCATCCCCGATCCGTTTGAGTAGAAACAATTGAGTACCCATTAGTGGCAAGTAGATGAAACCATGGAAAACGATTGATCGCGGGTTCATGTCTCACCGAAGAATTGCTCAAACGGAGTTTTTTGAGTTTTATTCGCGTGTCCTAACCCCTAAATAAGGGCTACTTTCTCATGAAAAGTCCTCCTGGAAGCATAACCCTTGGCAGATTGTCCACCTGTTGTGCTCTATGCCATCAGATCAAACACGATTGCTGTCTCTCACGTAGTTAATGATTCAGCATGCGTTTTGCTCTTGTTCTTGCTCGTTTCATTTTCGACAGGTTCACTAGTTTTACTCAAACTACAATCGCATCGTCATCTGACTAAAAAATCGCCATTAGTATCTGAGTCACTCACCACCATTAATCTGCAAGTGCCCACTGTTTCTCCATCTTTGTGAATAAGTTTGAAACAAGATGCTCCCAAGCTTTAACTAACGTGTAGCAAAAGTCCTTCAGATTAAGGTTTTTAGAAAATGAAGCAATTTTCTTGTCATGTTCTGCCATAGAATTTATTTCCTGTACTGTACATCCTCTCCAGTCTCTGATGGCGCCTCGATCCATCGGTTGAACTAATGCTCTGACAATTGATTGATGATAAATCATCTGAAAGTCATCGTCAATTGCATTTAGCACGTTAGTTGATTAATGGCATGGTGAGATGTCGAGCAGCATCAACACTTTGCCCTGTTTTTCTTCGCTCGATATAAGATCTTCAGTAGCCCATTTACAAAAAAGAAAAAAAAAAAAATCAGAGTTCATTCATTATTTTTCGTGCCTTGTGAACGGAGGTTTACAGCCAACATAATTGAAACAATGACGTTCCTTAGACTGGTACATTGCCATTAAGGTTTTTTAGATTCCTGCATTACCATTGCTGGTGATTGGAAAATCATCAGCAATGGCGATTCATGAGTACCACCGGTGTTTGCGCCAACTACGTGATTACACAATTCTCTTTGCTAGCTTTAAAGCCAACGAGCCACAGATCCTTGTTGTGAAGCCAGTGACTTTCGGGGCATCTCTTTTCAGTTTATCCCTGTTTTATCTGCATTGTGAACATCTTTTTTTGGGGGTATGTGTTCCATAATTTTCATAAACTTTTCTCGAATTCGTTGGCATTTGTCATGTTGCAGGACGACGACTCAATGCGAAATTTTCGTACTCAATGTCGTGATTTGAAGTTTGTGAGCCAACCATTGCTGAGTTTGAAATCAAAGGTCCCAAATGACTGTTTGTAGCGCCTTTTTATATAAGAAAGGACCTTTTCCCATTGTTTTTTCTTTGACGGAACCACAAATTAAGTGCTCTTAGAGCTTCTGTTTTCTCCTTTGTTTAGACAGTTGATTTCTAGTTTTCATTCTTTTATTAGTACATTACGCTTCTTTTTATATAAAGCGTAATGTGGGATCTCAAAAGAGGTTGCCGCAATGTCCGCAAACAGCGCCCAAAAGCAGTACACACCTCATTAATGGTTCTTGAAGGTACACTTTCCTTCTTGTATGATCTCCAAGTATCTCGTGTCGTTCTTCTGAAGATCTCTCTGTTCTTTTATATTTTTCGATTTCTTTGTCTGTTTACTATCCTTTGTTTGCGGGCGAGTGACTCTTTTATTGGTATCCTTTGTTTACGCGTGTTGTGACACAGCAGTGCTCATTTACTGTTCCCATTGCCTGGGGAATATATCAGGAACATTCTTTGTGCGGAAAAATACTAGAAATTCGGATGATCGTGGTTCGAATAATTGGAGTTTACTCTATTTTATGTAAATTTAATACAGGTCTATCTCTAATCACTTTTAAATATAGCTATTAATATAAATCGACACGTGTAAATGCTGTAAAATTTACCGTATTTCATGCATCTAACATAAGAAGCACCCCCAATTTATAAAAGATTTTCAGGACAATTTGGCGATAATTTAAAATTAAGTAAAAAATACAACCAAACCTGTAAACAACGACCACCGAGTGAAACGTAAAAGAGGCCGTTATTTACAGGTCATTCTGTATGCAATTCAAGAAGAAACGTAGCCGAAAAAGACCACCATTTGGAGGTTGGAATTTACGAATTTCTCACCTGAATTTTGTAGGTGAGAAATTAAGTCTCACCCTCCAAATTTTCTAAAATTTTGGGGGGTGAAGCATTTTTTAAATTCGAAGCAATGTATTAACTACTAAGAAGTTTCGACTTAACAAAGGATTCAAATCAAAACAAGTTGACAAATTCAAAAAAATTAGATTAGTTTTTCATTAAATCAGGAATATATGAAGATACGTTCGTTTGTCTGATTGTAACCGTATTATTTTTTCGTGTGTACGAAAGCTGGTCGGTTTAATAACGTGAAAGAATTTATATATATACAGTCAGACAAGCGAACGTATCAAGCGAAAAAAAATATTATTACTTTTAACGCAAGATTTAAACTTTAACAAATCTTTGTTATGTACAGTACAGTACATGCCGTATATTCACACAATACGTTGTATGTAAGTAAAACTAATGCATCACTACTTCTGTGCGCAAATAAACATGTCTACAATGTTCCAATACATCACTTTAATACCATTCAAAGTTACGACGTTTTTTTTTTTGTGTGTGTATGTGTGGGGGTGGGAAATTCAATAAAGGAAGTACTCGGCCGAGACTATTAGTGTAGAGTAATAATAGTGTAGTAACACACTCTTACAGCAACACTATTATCTACTTCAAAGCTAGCAGCGTAACAGCAAAAACTGCAAGCAGAGCCGATATCTAAATTACGTAGATTGTTACGTCACAGTTTAAACAATAATTTCTGAAAAGTTTTATATATTAATTGTTGTATGTGTATATTCATTAAAATAATTATTAAACCTGTAGATTTATTATAAACCGTCTTGTCAACTTAATATCCGTTTAATCACTTAAACATTAATAGAGGGTTACGCTGACAAATTGAATTCTGTCACGTTGTAGCTCACTACTATGGATACAATTTACGTAACGTGTGGATAAATTATATTAAAGGTTTGTGCGCGTGTTACGCTAATTAATCGGATGATTTTAATGTATTATATATTATTTTTAATACGCGATTTTATCGGTAAACCAACCGTGATCAAGGCAGAAACCTCGTTGTAACGCATTCTCTTTGGTTGTGGTTCTTTATAAAGCATCGCATTACACACTTAACATTCGAATATTTATGTTTAACTGTATTTTTTTTTTGCACTCGATTTAAATTACATTCTCGATACAAGAATGTGTTCTTATACCGAGACTCTCGTGTCATTTCAAAACCCTATATTTGAGTCACGAACACTGTTTTAAGGTATTTTAAATGGTTTGTATGATTCTTACAGTGTTTATTTGTTTATACTTGGATATTTGTTTGTGTGATTTATAGTGTAGGAGTAAGTGGGTGTGTTTGTATACCTGCTGCGACAATCCTTCCAAATTGAGAATTAGATACGTAAGTACTCGTGATTTTCGTGTTAAAACGAACGGGAAACGGAAGTTGAACGTAAAATAACCTTTATAGATATGTGTATAACACGTAATATTACGTAATATACCTCTATATTTCAGTATATACAGTACTTATCACTCGCTATATTACAGCGTTATACTTTAATTCTTATAAAATATTGTTTACGACCAACAAAAAAAAAGTTACTTAGTATGTTCGTATGTCTGACTTTAGCTTCCAATCTATTAAAATTATGCGCTTCATATTTCGAATTTCTTTTTTAATTACGAAATTTTAATTATAATTAAAGATGTTTGTTAATATATTTTAATATTATGATTTATGATAATGAATTATTGTTGCTGTGATTTGGTAGATATTGCTTGCGTGTTTGTCATGATTTTCATAATATATTAATTATTATTTTAATTATTTATTAAGTATTGTTACTTTTTTATTATTTATTGAATATATATATCGTCTATATTCATTCTTTATTATATCATAAGATGAATAATAAGTTTGTTTTGCATTATGGTCGTGGGTTCGGATCCTGCATGGAGCTAACTGCATTTTTCTACGTCATCTTAGATTGAAGCACGTGTTTACTATAATTAATATTAAATTTGATCCTTAATAGTTTATTTGTTGGGAGTGTCAGATGTAATGGGTTCAGATCGATATACGTGTTTAATCTCGTGTGAGATACGAATCTCGATATAGCACTCTCCTTAATATCTCTACCCTCTTAAAGCGCCAGTCAATAAGTATCATGTTTAGCACGCTTCAAACCTGTGTTACCAAACATATTTTGAGGCGCTTCGGTTTAGCGCCACACTCGATTTAGTGCCATTCTCAGTGTTGGTACTTAATGTAGGCACGAATGCGCAACAAATAAAGTCCTGATTTCATCTTCATATGCCATAAATGAAGAAAAATTGTTTATAAAATGGCGCTAGACAGGTGTTACGTGTGACGTTGCATAAATGTATTCTCAAAGTCTGTATGTATTCGCGCAATAACAAAACGCACGTGTTGCGCGCTAGCGTATTGATTGGTTCGTTGAGACACGCCACTTCCTCCATTTTTAGTATATTTGTAGTAGACTAAAAGGGAGTGTGTTCATTTAGCGTTTGATCTCCCTCGCTATAGTAACAACTGGCCAAACATCTGTCCAAACGCTCTACAGTTTAATTTCCATTTATTGAATGCGAGCCAACTTTTATCGTATTTAAAAATGCCTTCGACGTGTATCATTTAGTGTTTACATTCTGGTGAGTAAATTACTTAAAAATTTCGCATATTTATAATAAATACGGGTTAAATTTTTTTTAATGGTTTATAAGTTTAATTCTAATAAAAATATACTAAATTAAAGGTGTTTAAAGTGTTTTTTAATGGCAACAGGTTGTCTAGTTTGATAGATTTAAAAGGAAGTTTGTGTCCTTGGAGGGTAAAAGTATTGCACATGTCCTTACGAAATTTCGAAAATTCTTTATTACTATTTTAGTTACAAGGATAAATTAATTAAAATTAAAATTATCTATTTAATTACCATTAAACTACGTCTTAAAAACACTTAATTCTGCTGTAAATTTCAATAAAAATATCTCCATTAATCATTTTGTATAGGTGATTTTTTTAGTAAGATAATTAATAAAAGTGTTCGATTAATTAACTAAATTATAACAAATTAATTAAGTAGGAACGTAATTAAGTATATAATATGAAGTTTGCGTACGGTTTCCATTAAGGAATTGATGCAACAATGCGATATAATATAGAGAATTGCATACATCTCGTTAATGTAATAGTAGCTTAACAGAAGTGGCCTTTGTTAAAAAGTATAATTTCGTTTGATTGCCCTCTCAGTAAATAGACTTGTAGACTTTGGGTAAACATCCCTATGACGTCACAGTTGCTATGAGGAAAAGCGATCATTCGACGAAGAATGCAACAACTTGACTGACGTCAGAAGCGAATGATGTCGACCGGATAATCACATTAACAATTGGTGACAATACCCGACTAATTGAGTGATTTGAGTGCTATTTCGCTCCCAAATAAGTCAAGTAAAAGTGTAGCAACTTCATTTGCGTATTCAGCACACTTTATTGTAGAAATGTTGCAATTAAAATACGCACTCATAAAACTATATCAGCATTAAATGTACAGCCTACATCATCATTAAAGTACGCACTCGTAAAGCTATATTAGCATTAACCACCAGCCTACTGTACTGTACATCATCATTAAAATACCATTCAAAGATCAATAATTTCATTGCGCTATTGATATAAATGTATAACTAAAGCTATTGCTGCGTAGTTTGTGTACAAAATAAAGTTTTAAATATAATTAATTCTTCAATTAACTTGGTTTGTTTCGTCCATTAAAAATAATCAAGTCATCTTCTCGATTGAACGATTCACATACTGAACACATCACCTATCATCCTGAACATTCATTATTCTATAAACTAATGGAGTTTATAACTGATGATACTGTCGAGTTAATCAATAAAGAAACGTGTAATATCAATTCTGTACGAAGAGGACGCAATTAAATTACAAATATACATAATTTTTGTCCACTTAACACGTATATTTCACCTTTATAACATGAAATATATACAGAAATTTCGCAGCGAAATTGCTCGATTTTTTCTGTATTTTACAACGACAACCGATTTATATTTATGTAAAAATAACTTATCTGCGTTTAATTATTCAAAAATTTCATGAAATTTTTGTGTGTAGGCACATATTCTAGCGATAAAGAATAGGAATTGCTCTATATTTCATGTCTAGAATGAAGGATCGTGCAAAATTTCGCCAGCATTTATCTTATCTTTAATGAAGAATAATTTATGTATACGTGTAAGCAATTTATTTACATTTGTATAAAACTTCGCGAAATATTTAAGTAAAAATCCGGCAACGAGTTGTGTAACTTTCCCGGCCAAAAAAAAAAAAAAAAGTAAAATTGCATGTTGCGCCATCTGTTAAAGGAGATTTTATTTAAAAACTTCTTATATTTTTAATTATTACAAGATGGCAAAAAGTGTAATTTTTGGGTATATAAGGGTTTTATAATAATAATAATAAAGTGCAGATGCTAATAACTAGTAAAATCTTTATTAAGTCCTACTCCATCCGAGATATGACCCCCTCTATCTTTCCACCCCGTCGACCTTTAACCACCAAAATTTAACAGCATTAATGCCTCTAACACACGGACCTCCCTGCAAAATTTCAGAAATTTTGCATAGAGGGCACGCGAGTTATTAAGCTTCAAATTGGGTGAATAAAATTGCATAATATATTGATGTATATATTTGCATTTCTAGGTGTTCGAAGGACCTTGAGTCAAAAGTGTAAGAATTTGGGGTTCATTTTTTGACTAATCGCTGTATATAACATCCAGGAAGTAAATTAAATGAAATTCATAATACAATAAACCTGTAAACAACGGCCACCGACGGGAACATAAATATGGCTATTGTTGGGAGGTGGTGTTTGTTTGGAAGTTATTTTGTATGAAATTTTGTTCAAAGAAAGTTAAAATTTTTATAAATTTTGTAATTAATAATTAAATGTAACGATATATAAGGGAATATCGCGTTATGGGAAATTCACTATATCGGGGGAACAATCACCCGATATAGTGAACAAGTTTTTTTGAATCATAAAGTAAATAGTACATAGTCAATTCTTAATATAGCGAATAATTTAGCTCGGTTTCTCGAGGATACGCTATATCGAGAGTGCATTAAATATAATAAATACACACTCTACGAATTATAAATTCAAATGAGTATATATATATATATATATATAAAACACATACACAGTAGACTCTCGGTATAGTGAATGCTAAAAGGACCGAGTTAAATTGTATGTACAGAGTATCACGAAGTAACTACACTATACTACAGTGATCACCCGATACAGTGAACAATTATCATACGTATTACAATGACTCTCGATATAATGAATGCTTTAACTAGCCTTATGCGAATTCGTTATATTGAGACCCCATAGTATATATATTATAATAGACTATCGATTTAGTTATTTCACTATATCGAGAATTCAGCGTAATTGCCAATTTTAACGATTTAAATTGCATTAAGTACTAAGAGAACGGTTTTAAAGTATTAATTTCTTCGAAATAAAACGAAATTTCTCTAAAAATAAAAATATAAAAAATATAATAAGTTTATCCCCGTTTTCCTTTATTCGTTTATATTATACGAAGTTTTATTTATAGCCCTTTTTTTTATCCCGGGAGCAGAAAATTATATTTATAGTTATTTTCGAGTCAAAGTTTTAATGCTCAAAAAATGCTCTTTACCAAAAATGCACTTTGGAGTTATCGTATATGATACATAAAGATTGATTCTGCGATATTTATTGCTTATTGCTTCATATAATGTCCGATAACACTTCTTTCACGTAAAGTATACAGCAGGTTTTTTTTATATTTTTTTATTTTATAGAGGATAAAACTTTATATATTTTAAAAACTATATATATATATATATATATTCTAGATTTATTCCCTATTTTCATTTATTTCGAAACTCATTTTCCTTACTTATCTTCATTATTTTGAAGTGTTTTTTCGTCACACTTTCTCGGCTGTTATATGTAACACAAAGAAAGTATGACCGTAGGTGAAAACATGAGCCGAAAATTTTGAAATTTTTGGATTCGAGGACCTTTACGTTGAAGGAATGCATAAAAAAAAAATTGGGATTTTTACTGTATGTTTGTGTGTTATACACAATTTTATTCAAACAATTTGAAGCTTAATAACTCGCGTGCCCACTGTGCAAAATTTCTGAAATTTCGCACGGAGGTTTGTATGTTAGGGCCACTTACGCAAGTAAATTTTGGTGGTGAAAGGTCAAGTGGGTGGGGAGATAGTGGAAGGTCATATGTCGGATCGAACTTAATGAAGGTTTTACTTGTTATTAGTATTTGCAATTTTTATTTATTTATTTATTTATTTATTATAAAAACCACGCCTATCTTCACAATTAAGCTTTCTGCTGTTTTATAATAATTAAAAATATATATAAACTTTATAAATAAAATATTATAACAGATGGCGCCATACGCAATTTTAAATGTTTTTGCCGGGAAAGTTATGCAACTCGTTGCTAGATTCTTTTTAATCTTTTAACTAAAGAAGTTGAATTAAATGATTATAGGGCCAGTCTACAGCATATAAATACATACATACACAATATATATTAGCTCAAAATTCATTAATCGTTTCTTGTGTTGAATTGCCCCGTTTTTAATTGATGGGAGCGTGATTTTAATGACGTTCCCACCAATTAAAAAAGGTAAATGCATTTAAAAAACGCTGTTTAAAAGTTAATTGAATTTTATTTAATTTACTTCGATTAATTGGAATTTAACCTTCGTACGTTTAGCTCATTTTTGGGATATTCTCCTTACAACTATATACTTTTTATCATTTTTAAACCCCCTCTATCTTTCCTCCCCGTCGACCTTTAACCACCAAAATTTAACAGCATTAATGCCTCTAACACAGGACCTCCCTGAAAAATTTCAGAAGTTTTGCACAGAGGGCACGCGAGTTATTAAGCTTCAAATTGGGTGAATAAAATTGCAAAATATATTGATATATATATATATATATATTTGTATTGCTAGGTGTTCGAAGGACACCTAGAAATGCAAATATTTATCAAAATTTATCGAAATTTTTGATATTTTTATTAAATTTCTAAATAAATCTTTAAATATTCCTATTTTATTTTAAATTATTCACGTTTTTTCCCTCAACTTATTATTTTTTTAAACATTTTTAGAGCACTTCAAGTGCTTCTTTCGCTGAATGATTTTACAGTTTAATGAATTTTTTCATTTTTTAAGGCATTTAAATTTATAAATTGTTATGTTTTTTTACTAGGAAAATTAAAGGAAAAATATATATTTTTTTAAATGTTAATAAAACGTACGGAAAAATTCGATTTTGCTCGTGAGATCGGGAAAAATCAATAATTAATTAATACGAGGACAGAAAATGAGCCATACATCTTTAAAATGTATAAACGAGAAAGAGTAATTTGTTCGAATAACAATTTCTTTGATGTTAATCTCTCGATATCAAAGTGGCATATCTTTTTCGAGTTTAAGCAATTAATTTTCTACTATTATAAAGTCACGTTTAGTAGAAAAGGTAACAACCATTCACCCGCTGCTAACTCTAACATTAAAAAGATCACACGTAAGCCGACTTTATTGTGCAAAGAACTTCAAGAAAACCTAATTAAAGCATCTGACATAAAGGGAATTTTATACATTATAAAATTGTCCTGGGAATATATTATATAATAATTATCTTGTTATTCAATTTTCCTTTCTACTATTCGTTATAATTCGAATTTATTGTAGACCTATAGAAAAGCTTTAAAGCTAGATTTTTTTTAGATTTATTATAGACTTAAAAACACATCTTTCCACAGGATTTCTTCTTTTTCTACTTCATTGTTTCACATTTTATTTTAACGCACGATTGTCTACACCTTTCCACTCCATATGAGTTCTTATTTTTCTTTCCTTCTTTGATTTTTTTCTATAACACACATATATATATATATATATATATTTCTAAATCATCATTTCTAAGATTTTTCTTTATTTATTCTGATTGATTTTTAGCAATTTATTATATATATATATCCTTCCTTTTTTTCCTTTATCTATAGGAAGAAGCTCCTCCTTTTGCTTCCATTTTATACATGGAAACATAAGGGAAGGGATATGTAATGAAGTAGATTTTTCCTTTGTTTCAATCCTGTAGATGCAGGCAAAGGGGGGAAGGATATATACATATATAGAAGTAGATCTTTCCTTTGCTTCTATCCTATAGATGGAAGCATAAGAGGATATATAAGGAAGTAGATTAGCAAGCAAAGGAAGGTTCTCTACATTCATATCCTTATATAAATTGAAAAAAAAAATATATATATATATATTATATTTAACCATTTTATAGAAAATATGGAAATATATATATATATATATATCTTTTTACTCATTTATAGCTGTCATTTTATGTAACTGCATGTTTGTACCTTCTTACCTTAAATTTTCATACAGAATAGAGGAGTATTATTTAATATTTATTATATTTATTCAATATACTTATTTAATAAAATATATACAGTAAAAACTGCTTAGGCGATCACCTGCATTCGACGGGCATCTGTCAAAACGGACAAAAATTTCTGGCACGGAATAGTTTATGCATAGAGTCTTCGTATAAGTTACCCGTATTAAACGACCACCCGTGTAACGCGACCGCGGGCATCGATTTTTGGTCCGGAAGAACATACAAAAACTGTAATGAGGACCACTTCCACTAAACTGTCGTTCGAACCCATCTCAACAACGTACTTATTTTACCGTAAACGTACTTAGGGGTATCAAATATTGTATACGTGATACAATTAATCGGCTGATCTCATCGTTTAAAGAAATTTATTTTATTTTTTTGAACCTCGTGTACAGTACGTGTGCAATAAATACTTTCTGTGACTGTAAAAATAAGTTCTTATAAAATCACCACGACTTCTGTTAATCGAGTTATCGGATAAGAATAAAATACAGTACAATAGACCCCCCTATAACACGGTAGATACGTTCCGTGTTATACGAGTCACTTAAATACATGAGCCAATCACAGCCCCGGCACACGGTGATTGGCTCATGTATTAAGTGACTCGTACAGCACGGATTCATATAACACGGAACTTATCTACCGTGTTATAGGGGTCTACTGTACCAATATAGTTCTATCGTTGAAAAAATTCGCTTATTTTTGCTCACCTGCAGTTTTACTTAGTACTGTATATATGGATTTTAGCCATATCTGTGCAAAAGATACGTGTGAAATACGATATTACAGCAGCACCTGTATCGGACGACCACCTGTCTAAAAGACCACTTTTTGAAGGAACCGTGGGTGGTCGCCGTAGACAGGTTTTACTGTATTTATAAACTTATATAAAGATATATGAAAATAGTGAAGAAAGTTACTGAAAATCAAGCAGAATAAATGGAGAAAAATCTTAAAAATAAACACATTATATATATATAGGCGTATATATTTAATTAGCCTTATATGAATTTAAAAAGTATGTATATTTTCTTCTGATAATATAATTTATTATGTACTTTAATTCTTCTTACAATAAATACTAATTTACTGAAATCAAGCTTTAGAAGCAATCATCTCATCTTATATTATCTATATTCTTACAATAAGTTTTATTTTATTTACAATTTTAAAAAAAATTCTTTTCTTAGCAATTTAGTATACATATTTTTCTCGCTTTAAATATAATTATGGGCTAATTAGCGTATATTTCCATCTGTCTATTTGAATATTTCTGTTGAAAACTTGTAGATTCTCTTACTTCATTGTTTTCTTTTTGTTTTTCCCAAGTTTTAATCATTGCTTTTTTACGTTTTTTCTGCTTCTTATTATTATTTTCCTTCTTTTAATTAATTGAAAAAAAGGACTTATCAAAATTTTCATTACTTTTTATTTCCCCCCCCTCTTTCTTTCTATACGAGTTTTCGCATTAATCTTTCAGTTTTCATTACCTTTTTGTTTCTTGTTTACTTCTTAACATGCAAATTTAGATACTTATTAAAGCTTATACACACAAATAAACATACCTAACGAAACACATAAATACACCAGAACACCTATACAGAGACACCAAAGCACTTAAAACATACACCTCACAGTCTAAAACTTTTAAAATTTGACATAAATACTTCTATATGGGTCATGATTCTATTGTATTTTGGAGATTTTCAGTGGAAAGTTACGCCAATTTTCCCCTAGCGTCTGAATTTTGAAGTAAAATTCGATTTTTAAAATTCGAAAACTCGTACTCAGGACAAGTGTTAAGATTCAGAACACTCGTAAAAATTGATAAATATCCAAAAAAGATTCTATATTAGAATTGATATTTTCGATGCTACATTACAATATTTTATAAAAATTTATTTATTATACACTTTGTTTTCTCACTTTAATCAGATTTAAGCTCGGGAGTACTGATAAAATCAACACGTAAACAACTTCGTAAATCAATATTACAATAATATTTTGCTTGTTTATGCAGATTTTAATGTGCTAAATGTTAGAAAAGTGTTGAAATTTTCGTGTACATGCGTAATTTTATTGGTTTAATGCGATGTTTTACGCATATCTTCATTAATGTAAGTCCTTTCTTTATGAGCGATCGCATACTTTGGAAATTGTTTTAATACTTTTATGACGTACAGATGGCTTGTCCCTTGGCTATTATCCTTCAGTGTAATTCTGACATCGCGTAGGAAATGAGATTTTTCGGTTTTTCCCCCTCTTCCCCCTATTTTTTCCAACCTACAAACATAATTAACCTTCATTCGCAGGTAAGAACAGTTAAATGACGACGTCACCTTTTGGGAAATAAATATTTATTGGGCAACGTTTACAACCATTGTAATTAAATAAATTCTTATTTTCTGTATGCAGAAATTCCTAATTGACCTGCTAAAATTTCATTTAATTTAGTTTATTATTATTATTATATTTTTTTAAATAAATAACATTACAACGGATATCATTTATAGTTTTTGCAACTATAAACACGCTGTATAATTAATTTTAATTAATTTTTGTGAACGTAATTTAGTTTTTTCGTTTGTATTTAATGTTTTTTGGGCTTTAAATGCATTCATTTTAATTAATTTGGCATGAAATTTATCAATTTTTTAACTGTTTTTTTTTTTTTTTTGCTTTTCTTACAGAAGATTTAATTTTAATGAATTTGGCGTGAAACGTCATTAATTTTTTTAAAATTGTAATCGTGTTTTTAATTGTGAATTTTTTGCTTTTTATTCACTTCTAAATCCTTTAAATTTTTAATTTTAATTAATTTGTCGTCGTCGTTACAATTTTTATTATTGTAAACTTAACGAAAATTTACTTCTTCTTGTTGTTTTAAATATGTTTTTAAGCTCGATTTTTAATTAAAATTAAATAAAAATGTTGCCTTTCATTTATCAATTTGAATCAATTTAAAAGGAATAATTTTAATTTAATTTAATTTTTATTTTTCCTTCTAAATTATCCTTGAAAATTAAATCTGATTAAGAAGTCTTACAATGAAGATTAATTTCCTTTAATTATTGTAAAATCGCCAAAGATTGTAATATCTGATGATTATTGTTCGAGTTAAAAGTAATTATTTTAAATTAATTACAATTAAAAATTATTCACGTTTGTGATTTTTATTAAGTTTTAATTTAGGAAATTGTTTTCCAGTTTGAACTTTTCTCGTGTTTACCTGAAATATTTAAATCTGAATTTTAATTAATGTTTAATTAAAGATTTAAGCAATTGTGTTGATTTTTTCATGAAATTTTTTAATCAGAAAAGATTATTTTAATGCTTAATTATGTTTATAATGAATTTAAAACCATTATGAAATTTATAATCAGATGTATTTCGCTGTGGTTCCGGGTTCGAGTCAGGCATATTTCTCGTGGATTTCATTTAATAAAGTTAGTTTGTTCATCTAAAAATAGTTGTAAATTAATTTAATCTTTGTATTCATCGAAAATACAGACAATCCTCGATATAACGTCCCCTTAAACAGCGCGAAAAATACACTTTCCATCTTTGTAGACCTCAATGCAACCCACAGTGGTTAGTGGATGAAAACAGAACACTGTCGTGGGTTCGACCCGACTGCAGGCTGGTCATGTGGGGTTTTCCGGGTTTTCTTCACGTGCTTAACACCTAAACAGGGGCTAGATTCTCGTAGAAATACTTTCCGGGAGGAACCCTTGGCTAACTGTCTATGTGTTGTTCTGCCTTACCCCACTAATTCTTCATACCTTTATGGATTTAGTTTTGGATCCAGTTCAGATCCTTATATTTGTTTTATCATGGATAGTATTGGTCAGTGTGATTCCTCATATCTCGCTCGTGTTAAATGGCATCATCGAAGATCAAGTACCCCATAATGGGGCATATTAGGCCATCAATCCATGTTTATGGCTTAATGGTCTTGAGTTAACTAATCCATAAATCAATTCTCATACGCTTCACGTGTATATATATGAATTACCTTCTTTCGTAATTTTTTTACTTCTATTTAGCACCGCCATTTGCTCGCCTATGAAATTGTCGCTAAATCGAGTGTAGCGCTAAACCGAAGTTTTTCAAAACAATAAGAATTATATATAGTGTAAAAATATCACTTGGCATTCACAGATGCCAAAGAAATCCCTACATAACATCTATCGGAGAGATTAGGGATTTACGAGAGTAGCGCTATATCGAGGTTTGGCTTTATTTTTGTAGCTACATTTTAAATTTTTGTAAACGAAGATCCGAAAAGAAATCGTTTGTATAATTGTGTAGATTCTAACCCCTTTAGTAAATTAAAAGATGGGGGTTCAGATCCCATTAGAATGCTCTCGTTAAGTACACAATTATTACGTATTCTAATGGGAAATTTAATGTAGGAAACAGTTAAATTGATCAACTATTAGATAAATTAACTATTCGAAGAGTTAAGAATTTCATTAGAAAGCAGATTTTAATCTAATTTAAATGACTCGATATTTTATTAAGAAGCTTTGGTTCGGATCTTAATTCAGAAAGATGTTGTTTCTTTTCTCTTTAAATCTGTCATTTCTCCTCATTTATTTTATATTTTTTAAATTATTTAATTGTGAAAATGACTTATCATTTATTAAATATGTCTTTAAAATTATTGTGAGAAATTATTAAGAAAAATAATGCATAACAAAGGGGGGGCCCAAACCATTATTCGGGTAAACCGCTTGTTTCGAGAGAAATTTTGCGACTTTACCGCAAATAAATAATGCCAGCGAGACAGCGGATAACCGAATTTTTGGCTCTCCCTTCACATTTCTCTTATTAAATTTTTCAGTAGGAAGTAATTAATAACAATTAAGAAAAATTTAAATTGTTAATTAATTTTCTCTGTTCTAAAAATTGATTTGATTTCAATTAATTCCTATTTATTTAAAAGTTAATTAATATAATAAATATAATTATCAATAGAAAAATCATTTAACATTATTACATTTTAATTATTTGTTGTGAGGTTTTGTTTTTTTTCTTTTTTAAATTCGAATTTACACCTTACAGCGGGCAGAAGATCACTTTTATATTTATTAATCATTTAAATTTTAATTATTAATTATAATTAAGTACCGTAATAAAATTAAAAGCGTATATTACATTATTTAAAGTTAATTATAATTTAAGTTATAAATTAATATAAGGTTTATAGCAAGCAACTTTTCATGGCATCGTCATCATCATCATCATCATCATCATTAAAAAACACGTCCGATTACTCGAAAAAATGGTAAATTAAAATGAATTTTAATGCAAAATTGTATTAAAATAATAAGTTTAAAATGAAAATTCATTCATTAAACGTAAAATTTACGACGTTGAACTTTTATGACCCATTAATGTAATGCACCTAACACACATTGATTTGTTGCACTAAACCGAAATTGGTTTTCAATTATGAAACACATAAAGTGAGAAAACTTTATGAATAATAGTATAAATCAAACTAAATAATATAAAAAAATTATGTATATAAGTTATATTATTAAAATATTTTAAGTGTGTAACGTTAAAACTCTGTTACAAACTGTATTGGCATTCAGGAGGATACCGTATAAAATGCAGTGAAATCATGTACATGTACGTGTACGAGTACATGGAATAAGGAAACGTAACACATGCCAAAGGGGTACCACCTTAGATATCGTAATATGTATATCAATCGAAATCGTGGCATCGATATTTCACGTAAGCCAATATAAACGTATATATTGAACATCGAAGAGGAAGTAGAAATAATTTAATAAATGTTTAATATTTAAGATATATGTTTCCAATATTTTCTTGAAATTATGTGTCATATCGTATGATGTATTTTCCTGTATTTCAAGCGGTTATATTTAGATGAAATATGAAATCCCTTCTGTATATTTAGTGAAAAAAAAGAAGCGTAGAGAAGGAAGAATTTAAAGGCTAAAAGTCACTGAAGATATTATTATTTTAAAATTAAAACTATGTAAACATCAAAGGAAATTACTAAAGTATGTACTAAGATAAACATCACACGTGTACTGTACATGTATTTTTAAACAAGGCAAGTTAAACAATTAGTTGCTTTAAGAATATTAAATAAGATTTTCGGTAAGATCTGAAGGACAAAAATTCTTTTAATGGTTAATTTATTATTGTTTAAATAATTTGATTATCATAAAATGTCAAAATACACTGGAAACAGTAACAGAAGCGAAGTTTTATAACAATACAATTGTCCCTTGTTACATCGCTTCTCGTTATAACGCTGATTCGGATATATCGCATGAGATACAAATTCATGAGCGATATCCAATGATGAATATCGCTCATTTGGTTTGTGTCAACTACATGCTCGATATAAAGGGGGTTACTGTATATCTATATACTGAATAATCATTAAAACATAGCGCATAGTGCGTAACACAGGCGTAAGATAACTCTATGCATAATCGAATTGGATTGGTGGTAACACATGCCAAAGGGTGCCACCTCAGAGATGACATTCTATGAGAAATTTGCCTCTATATAGATGTATTTACAATCTTATAGCATCAACCATCACGTGATAGGGCTTTCCGTGATTAAAAAAGAATATAAGAGGCCTCTCAAGCTCATTTAGGGAGCGTTTAAGAGTCTCGAAATCACTTGGTCCTGTACTAATCTTTCACTTGTAATCTATATCACGTGATATTTATGACGTTACATAAGCATATATAAAAAAGGACCTTGCAAGTCTGCGGATAACCAAAGAATTTTATCCTTTAACACATGAAATCTTATGTAAAGTATGACTTATGTTTACTTATGTTTCTTGCTGTTTCGTGTCTTCATACGCAAATGTAGACTCGTAAAATATGGCTTACCATAGTTATGAGTTGGTTTACAGAAAAGTTTCCGTCAGTGGCCGTTATTCAGAGGTTTTGGCCGTATTTGGACGTAGATTATTTCATTGTCTTTCAGAGAGGATGAGCCTCACATTCTCTATTTTTTCTCATTCGCGTCGTGTTTTATCCACTTTCATCCACTATTTTTTTATATAAACTTGTTTTTTTCTTGTTTGGAATTACATTCTCTATATTTTATCTTTATTTTTATATGTATAATTTGATTTTTAATACACAAAACATCCACCCCTGTCTATTCACACACAGTTCAGTCCCGGAATCGATGTAAATGCTAAATATTAGATAAATTCTGTAATAATTACTGCATTGTGATTGAATTCTTGAAGTTTCTTCGTATGTTTTACGTGTTTGAGCTTGGTTTCTTTTGCAGTTTAATGGGTATTCTCAAGTCTAAATGCTAGTATATTAAAGTCTTGCGAAGTGTAATGCTTTAAAACACAACATAATTCCTATGTAACAACCCACATCTCCATTAACAATATGGAAATTCATTCCTACTTTTAACAATGAATGTATGCTACAATTTCAGAAGATGATAATCAGTATAATTGTTCCATTCATCTGCCATATACCCACAGGTTTATGCATTAAAACAAAAGATTTCAGTACATAAATATGCATATTTTACCTATATCTGTCAGCATACGAATTCTTAAGTTAACAGTTGTACAGGGTTGCCTGAAAGTATAAATCACTTCTAATTAAGCCAGTGATTTAACAGCAATAACATCTGTTCCCAATAGTAGTTGGTCGCGGGTTCGCACCTCACCAACGAGCTAGTCACGTGAATTTTTCTGGGGTTTGTTCACGTGTCTAACACCTAAATAGGGAGAGGTGCTCCACTCTATTTAGAGTGGAGGAGGGAGAGGGAGGCGCACCACTCTATTTAGAGTGGGGCGCCTCCCCCTATTTTTGGGCTACCATATATTATTTCAAATCTGTTATATTTACTAATAATTATAGATGTAAAATAATCAACTTTCTCATAATTGCATTTTATCCACGTATTCGTGTCGAGTTTACAAGTAAATTTTTCGTATTAAGGAGAATATTTTACGTTTTATCGAAGATAAAATAATATCAAAATTTAGTTTAAATTTTACTAGGTAAAATTTAATTAGAGACATATTAATTAATTAAAATTTCAAACGGAAATTTATTTTTCAAACGTTAAAATTAATTAAATCTAAATATTTTCTTTCGTCGTTAATTTTCATTAATGATCAATTTATTTAAATATTTATCTTTGTGATATGGGAAATTGGTTTAAAGACAATTTTTGCTTAAAATATTTAAAATTTAAACATTTTAATACTCATTAAATCGTTTTATTTAATAGATTTGAATAGATATTAAGAAAAACTAGAAAAATAATTGATTACAGAAAAGTTTTTGATTGATGCAATTAATGGAATAAATTAGTACAACAGAGGAGGTACTGTACCTCCCAGAAGCTATGACACATAAATAAACCCCAGAAAACTTCACGTGGCCAGCCTGTTGATCGGGTTCGAACCCGCGACCTACTACTTTTGATTGATTTTATACATTCAGCCATTTGTGGGCAACTTTCTTTGATATTGAACCGATAGTAAACTTTAAATTTTCTCTTATTCTTGACTATTTATCCAAATGATATTGGTGCTCTTAGAGAAAGGGAGTGAATAGAGTTATTTTGTTCAATTTCCAGGCAAAGAGAGTCTGAAATTTAGTCTTTTGTAGTAAAATACACTATACGAAAGGGTTTCTTCCGATAACTTTACGTTTGCTTTATGATTTAATTATGTTTTTATGGCTTTAGGAGAAGAGTGAGCCCATAAAGAATTTGCGACTGGATGATCCCTATCTCACTTCTCTATTTCTAAGCAGAACCACGTTAAGAATATCTTGCTCTTCTTAAAAATTCAAACTATTTCTGCAATTTTCCTAAAGTAGTTATAATTATACTTTATACTTTAAGTTGTATAAAAGCATCTGTAGTTTATACTAACCACAGACCCCACCAGTGGCCGAGTGGATAAAACCATTGAACAGTGGTAGTTAGTCGTGGGTTTGCGCCTTGCCACATGGAGTTTCTCGGGTTTTCTTTGCATTTTTAACACTAAGAAGGGGCCAGTTACCTATAAAAGTTCACCCGGGTGGCATTCCCCCTCGACAGATCGCCATAACCAAACCAATTAGCCATAGCATATAGCACAGATGCTGCCAATACTAAACACACCACAGTATGGTTACTGTGGTATCTGTATATAAATTTTATGAGTATTAACACGTTTGTATACTTTATTTCGAGTTTATCTTACTTAAATATTTTAAAAATCACGTGAAATAGTTTTATTAGCTTTCATATTCCCGTGGTTTTGTGCAATACACTCGCTATAGTGTTACGTACGAGTGTGGTTCTTATGTATTCAGATAAGCAGAGAATTTATGTTTGAATCTGTAACAGGTTTCTCCCCAAGCGGCTTTCACTAACAAACTTATGATACATATTTTACCATTCGTCCATATAATCCCAGTGTAGTTAGAATGCATCAAATATTGAACACCTAACCTATTATTATATTCGTTTCTGCGTATAATATCGATTTAGTTTCATTACGATACAAATATATTCTCGAATGTATTGTTATTTTTGGCCTGAGTATACTTGTGAAAATAAATAAATAATTTAAAAATAATCGCGAATTTTTACTGTAAACAATTAAATTTATCTTCCTTTTCAATTAAATAATTCAAGTCGATAAAAGGGTAAACACTATGTAAAAAATTAAATCGATTCTAAGAGAAGCTTTATATTTAGAAAAAAATCATTTATAGTTTCGATAATTGATTAATCCTAAGGCCCACTAGTAAGTAGATAAACACCACTGAAAACTGGTGTCTGGCCAGTGTGTCGGCCACTTGGAGTTTACCGGGTTTTCTTCACGTGTGTAACACCTAAACAGGGGTCATTTTCTCATAGAAAGTCCTTCTGGTTGGTATTTCAGATGTCCAAAATTGAGCATCATCCATCAGTGGCCGACTGGGTAAAACTAGTGAATAATGGTCGTGGGTTCGTGTCTCACCAACGTGTTTTTCCGGTTTTATTCACGTGTGTAACCTAAATAGGGGCCAGTTTCTCATATAAAGACCCGAGTTGTATCCCTCTTGGCGATCTTCCAAGTGGTGTCCATTCCATCAATCCAATCCAAAACTGTACGATTCATACAGCTTTTATCATACAATTATAGGTATTTTAAGATAATTTATTAAAGTAATTGTTTAAAATATTTATTAATATATTAACAAATAATCCTTTTTTATAAATTATACAAAAAACAATAATTTAATTTAATTTAATTTAAAAAATAGTAATCATTTTAAATTGGAGAACTGCTTTCTGGAGAAAAATACATTAGTAATAAGTATAATCTAACAGATTGCTGTTGTTGCTCTTGTTTATGAGATTGATAATCAAGTTAGTGAGCAATAAATCCCAATCTCATAAGACTGTAGTTTTGAAATCTTTAAGATTTATCGGAGGAAGCTGGAGGTTGTCACTCCCAAAACATTCTCTTGCAAAGTGGAGTTGGAAATAAAGAGTGAAGATTTAAGTGTCCTCCGCTTGAAACAAATTGTATTCCGTGCGGCCATGCATTATTTTTCACGAGTATGAAATCTGTAATGGCATTCTAAGAAAGTTAAGCGCAAGGTTCACTATAGTGCTGAGAATTTTCATACTTCTACTAACAATACGTAACTGTGAAGGCTCTGAATTGACACTAGAGGAACTCTGGATAAACAAAATAATTTCGCCATGTATCAAATTATTAGTATTAGTAGTGGGTTCGCTCCTCAACAACGACTTGCCAGTTTTCCGGGTTTTTCACCCGTAAATTGATTCCAATTTCCCGTAAAATTCCACCCGGAAGGCTCCTTACCCCTTGGAAGATCGCCTGTGTTGCATTGCTTAATTCCACCAATCCAATCCAACTTTAAATCGAATGGTTCCTCTTAGGCTTGCACGTGAAGTAACGTAAATCAATATCAGTTCGGTTAATTATAAGCCGCTATCCTAACTTTTCTAGTACATAATTTCTCTTGAAATCATTGGTCCTATCACTGTCAAAACGAAGACATTCGATAGCCACAGGAACAATGATTTCAATAGTTGCCTCGCAGTCATCTCGTTATGATGACGTGCTGTTAATGCTAGATAACAGTTATCAAGAGTAATTGTGACTTTTGGACATGCCTTTATTAGTTGCCGATTTAGTTTCCAGTTTCTCGAAATTATTTCCAAAGACATCAAAGCACAAAGTGAAGTGCAATTAGAGCTTTCAAAACGCTTCTCGGGATTGGTCTGTTAACAATTAGCTGTGTTAACAAAGTCACGTTGAGACGGATCACAAAGATTTTGGAATAAAAAATTAAGGTTTACCAAATTCTTGGGGGTTTAAATCACATTATTTCCGGTTTATAATGAAAATAAATTACCTTAAATATTAAGAAACATACGAGAGAAGTGTCTCACTCGAAATCCAAATTTGCAATGTGATCAATTAAACAGTAATTTCATAAGTACAGCAAAACCTGTCTACAACGGACAAAATTTTTCGGAACGGAGCGATTTTCTATGTTTTAAAAAAACCTCTTTAAGACGGAAACTTAATAAACCGGAAAAAATATTTGGTATTTCGCGATTCCGGTTTACTGTATTAGAAATAATAATCTGAAGTTATTAAATAAATATACGAATTAATCGATGGAAGCGAATTAATTAAAGAAAATGACCGAAAAATAACTTTTGGAAGCGAAAGATGGTATCGTCTTAATATTGTAATTGAGCATCCTCTTGACAATACCGTAATTTGAAACAGTAAATTGCCAGAGGCGAATTACTCCATTTCCATTGGACTGAATTGAAAACATAGCCCAAGGTTTGTGAAAATGCCTGTCTAGGTTTTGAAATCAAGTCTAAAGAGACCATCTTAAAAGCCCTAGGAAGTGCTTCACTGACATCTTATTATGATGTTTATGAAAGAGATATGGGAGTAAGAGATGGGCTGAGAAATTCCATTCTGTTCGATTTAATGGAAGATTCGAATGTTGCATCTTAGATTATTAAATTTTCTTTTTCAGATTAAAGGAATATTGATCGAAAATTTCGTATTTTGATTTTTATTTATACATTTGAAATTTTAATTCAGTCGTCCACTCCCCCCTCTTCCGTTCAATTTATGTAATGAGTAGTTAAGTATTTTCTTCTATATTTTCTACCTTTTTTCCTCTGTTGAAATCTGAAATATAAATTTCCATTTATCTTTCGTGTATGAGGTTAAATAATTTGGTTTCTGTACGATAAGGCCGCGCGACACGTGGACCATTTGCTACAGTGTGAGGAACTTCGTCCATCAGTGGTCGAGTAGATGAAACCACCGAACGTTTCCTAGCCAATGATTGGCCACGTGCAGTTTTCCGGATTTACTTCACATCGTAACACTTAAATGGGGGTCAGCTTCTTACGGAAAGTCCTCCCTTGACAGATCGTCCACGCCTTGCCGTATTCCAACAAATCAAACCGGATCTTTAGTTGATACAGCCCACTAGTGAACGAGTGGTTAAAAGCCATTGAACACAGGTTACGGGTTCGCACCTGACCAACATGGCCAGCCATTTTTTGACAGGCTACCTAAGTTACAGTAACTTGAACTTCGAGCCCACCAGTGGCCAAGCGGTCTTTGTTCCCTGAACACTGGGAATTCGGTCGTGGGTTCGCGCCTCGCTCGGACGGGCTGGCCACGTGGTGTTTTTCTGGTTTTCCCCATCTAAATAGGAGCCAGTTTCCCTTAAAAAAAACCTCCCAGAAGGCAGACAGACGATTGGCTGTAGCAGACAGGGTTCACTCCCATTTTTTTCTTCAGCCAATCGCCCTCGAGTTAGTTACATGTTTCAACCAATCGCTCGTAAGTATATTCAACTTAGTTTTGCTTTCATATTTCGCAGAGGACTGCCAAGTTTCATATTCATTTTTTTTATTTCAAACCTATTTTTAATTTTAAAAATAATTAATTTAAAAAATTATTTTAATAAATAAAGAAATAATTCAAATATTTATAGTTTTTTATTTGCTTAACAATATTTTAAATTATTAAAATGTATAAAATTTATTAAAGTAAAATTTTCATTGTAAATATTTTTTTATGAAATTCTAGCTTAAATGATAAAATTTAATTCAGATTTTTACATTAATTTGCATTAAAATTTTCTCATTTAACTGAAATGAAAATTAAATAAATATTATTGAAGTTTTTAATGACTAATTTAAGCTTTTTTCTTCTTTAAAATTTTAATATACAGAAGTCGAACCCCCCAACAACGGCCGAAATGGCCGTTGTTGGGAGGTTCGACTGTATTAAAATATTAATTTAGTTTTGTATTAATTTATAATTTATACGTAGCTTTACGTAATGAAGTAGGAAATATTTAATATTTAATTCGTTATGTTTATTTACTATTTAATTATTCATTTAAAGAATCAATATTTATGATATTATAATAAAAATCAGTATAAATTATGCCTGATTAAATACCTTGAGAGTTAAAGCCGTAGCATAATGAACTACAGTGAAACCTGTGTAAACCGGAATCGCACGGTATTTTTTCTGGTTGGGCAGGTTTTATTCAGGTTCCGTTTGTACAAGTTTTACTGTATTGTGAATGCTCTCTATATGATTTAGCGTCACTATTTAGCCCCTAAAATTATTACTAAATTGAGTATGGCGCTAAACTGAAGTATCTTAATAGGTGTCTAAACTCGAGTGTGTGTGTTTGAAAGACGTATGGTATAGTAATAAAGTTCTCTATTTTAATATTTATGAGGGACGATTCATTGGCGCTTTACGAGGGTGTCTCTATATCGACGTTTCACTGTTTATATCATAAAAATTACTGTTAGAAACAACTAATTTCTGAATTAATCTCTACTAAATCTTTCGTATCTTCGTATATTTTAATCACGACAATGGAAGAATTTTTTACTTATTTTTGTCATACTGTTCCCTCCTTTACAGTCCGACAAACTTAACGTTTACCGAACTTATTTACAACTTAATCATTTAAATTAACCATTAACTGTTCAACATTCAGTTATGTACACGTTTTGGTAAATAATACCTTGTTTAATTCAGTTGTACTGAAGGAACAGGGACAAATTCAATAGCGAATTTAAGACGTTGGAGACTCTTCTCAATGCTCAATAATGGGTCTTTATAAAAAGTAAATAATGTGTTTTTTCTTCTAAAAATTGTAAACTTTCTCTTAACTTTATAAGAAGACATAAAATATGTAAATAAGCCTCAACTCTTGGGGTTCCTCCTCAATTTCGCTTGTAAATTCTATAAATCCTTCAACTGATTATAAATATATTTATAGTATTATTTTATTTATAAAATAATTACAAAGCACTGCAAACAGAAATTCCTCCATTTAACGATTAGAAAAAAAGATAAATCTTTAATTTTTTAGATAAACATTTATAATCTCCCTACAATTTAGTAACGTGTATGCTGTAGT